>NW_025336598.1:23579945-24179945 GCF_004798865.1 Varanus komodoensis | reverse complement strand
CTCTTTTAAAATGAAGGGAAGCAGATGGCTGCTAAAGAGAGGGTCTTTTTGGTGGTGGCACATGACTGTGGAATGAGCTTCTCCAAGGGTATTGCCCAGCCCCTACGTTGTTCAGTGCCAGGTAAAGACTTTTTTAAAATTCTCCCAACATTTTAGTTTTTCTATTGTTGTTCTTTTAAACTCTATTATTACATTGTTTCGGTCTTTGCACTGCTGTTGTCTTTTAAATTTTTATAGTGTAGTTTTAATATTTTAAAAGTTTTATATTATGGTTTACCATGTTGTTGTATTTAGCTAACTTTTGTGAACTGCCCAGAGAAGAGGAGATTCAGTTATTGGGTAGTATAGAGCTGTAGCAACGAAGTAAATAAATGCATTAAAATATTTTTCACATTTTTGTCCCATAAATTGATTTGTTCCTAAAATGTATCTAGGCCCAAGTCATACTTATAAAGCATCCTGTCTCTGCAGGTTCACTAGCCACAATGTTTACATGAGTTCCCAATAAAGCTAGAACCATATAATGGACAATGGTATAAGTAAGGCTCACCTGGAATCAATATTGTCATTTTTTTTTAGCACCGAGTCAAGATATTCCTCCATTTCCAGGCATTTGAAGGCATATGGTGGGGTGTTTAATTTACTGGGGGTTTGGTTATGTACTAATGTTCTAATTATATGGGGTGTCCCAAAAAATGACATCATTTGCTATGTTATTAGAGTTAGGGTTAGTATTTTACCTATTGCAGTTTGGTATTTTAATATAAATCATTTTAGCTATCATTGTATAGCTAAAATGTTCTATGTCCTATGTCACCTTTAACCCTTTTCAAAGAAATGTGTCTATGAAATTCAAGAGATGATGACTATGACAATGGCTATGATAATACAACACACCTGCTATGAACAGGGAGCAGAATACAGACAAGGAGAGACAGGGGTATTCTAGCTGGAGTTAGCTGTACTAGAAGCAACTTAAGAGTTATGAAGGAGTCATATTGTTGTTTTGGTAATGCGATGCCTGGTCCATAGTTTTGCTGCCAGTTTACAGGAGTCTATTTGCTTCCACTGCATTCTGCTTGTTAATTTTTACATAGAATAGACATTACAAAAATGATATCATCTTTGGATGTAATAGCGTTCATCCAAATGAAATAGCCTGTGGATTTACTCCTGGGTTTGATGGAAAGTTTCCATTCAGGGAAGTTGCATCTGCCTTATTTCAAGAATCGATCCTACCCCGCCTCCCACTCCCTGCCCCCCATTACAGTAGCTTTCCCCAGTTAGCAGGGTCTCTTGAACTTCTGTGTAGCATTTCATCATTTTCAGGGGACTAGACTGGCTGCTGTAGGTAGGAGGGGATATGGAATTTGACTTCTGCCAGTCTAATTGTACGTGGCTTGAATTACCATTCAAAACACCATTGGCTATACTGCCTTAGGGCTTATGGAAGATGTAGGCAAATACATATGGAGGACCACAGGTTGTTCACCACTGAGTAACCAAACCAGAGTTGTACAATCATTAAGGGCCACTTGGGGAAGTGATGAGGTCCTCAGTGTTAAGTCTTCATGTTCCCATTTTCTGTAAAGAACATCATCCATCCTAGTATGTTAAAATGCTTTAAAGGTTGAAGACTTAGCTGCCAAATGAGGATTTTGGAATAGTAGAGTAGCAAGAAGCTTGAGTGACACTGTTCTAGAATTCAGATTGTTAAGTTACCAACATTTTCCCTCGGCAGGCATTGTGTTTTCTAACCTGATGCAAGTAATCACTTTGTTTGCTGTTATATCTTTAAACAATTCCTGAGTGATTGCAATACATATTTCTCTGTCTTTGTTTGTAAATGTGGCTTCCTGTCTAATATAGCAGTAGAATATACCAAGCATGAAGCATGGCAAAACACAATTACTACAGGGATCATAACTCTACTCTGTGTCCTCAGAATTCCCTTTGCTGCTAAACAACACATTAAGAAGGAGACATAGCTTAATTTTCATTATCTTTGGATGCTCAGCAATGGATCACATGAATGCATCTCATGCAGTCCTTATTTATTTTGATTTTTGTAAATAGAAAGGGTTACAATATTAGCAAGAAAAAGTAGAATAGTATAGTAGGATCTACAATATGCATCTAACATAGTGTCTCACAACATATGAATTTCAAAATTTACTTGATATTAAAATTGTCCTACAAACTGGAAACAATCAAAGATGGGATTTAAGCAGGGGCAGGAAACTGCTGGCCCTCCAAGTATTTTGCTTTCCCAACTACCATTTTTCCTCCCCATTGCCTATACTGCCTTAGAGCTCATGGAAGATATAGGCAAATACATATGGAGGACCACAGGTTGCCCACCCCTGAATAAACAAACCAAGGTTGTACAATCATTAAATAATGCATGAATTGAACCTCTATTTGGGGAAATACTGTTAACAGAACAAGCACATCACAAGACTGTAGAATGACTATGTTATTTGTTTCTGCCAATACTCAAGAATGGAGGGAAAGACCTGCAAGAACAGGGGAAAAGACCTTTTGTAAGATGTCTTGCTTAAAGCTGGCCAGCTTGCCATGACAGACACATAAATCCTAGTTTGTCGGAGGGCTAGTGAGAATCACAAAAGCACCTAGTCCTACCACCCACCACTCAGAAACGGACTTCTCCATGAGCATGTTTGTATGCAATGGTGGTATGAGGAGGCAAGGCATGGGTTAATTAACCTATTAATTCTGCAGATGTGTACCAACCAATTCTGGTTTTCAGTGACAACCCAGCAATGCTGCATTCATAGATTGTTCTTGTGACATCCAAACGTGGACATGGCGGACATGGATTAAAGAATTTCAAATTAACCCATGGTTTCTTCTTGGATGAAATTTGGGTTATTTAACCCACAAATAACTGAGATGATCTATGTTTGGATAAAACTATAACAACTGTCTGGATATTACTATAACAACCGAAACTATTGCTAGAAACTAGAACTGGCTTGTGCATAGTACATATCCCTGAAATGTGTGGATTAATTAACCCATGACTTGCCACTGAGTAGTGTCATTACATGCAGACCAGGTCTGTGTGTATGTCTTTCCTTTGGGGGCCACAAGCTGAGTGTGGCTTATTTTCTGAAATTTGAATGTTGAACCTGCACTATAGCTGAGCTCCCTTGGTTGGTTTTGGAAGCTGGACATGATATGTGATCACACTGGAGTGGGAGAAGGTTTTTTTTAAACCCAAGTTTATTTTCAGCAGACCTAAGTTATGTGAGGATTGTGAGCCATCCAGAATGACCTGTCTTGAACCTTGAGACGTAACTACTTTGCTAGCCTATATGGCCTGACAAATTTGGTAACAGGTGGACATCAGTACTTAGGGAAATAAAGAATGATCCTGCAGGTTACTGCCATGTCACCAAGCCAAATTAACAAACATGTTACAGCACAATCAGTTTTGATCATGCAATTCTGAGGCCCCCAAACCAAACCAACCAAATTAATGGGAAGAAAATCTCATGAATTTAAAGTCAGTCTCATGGCACAGGAGGGTGTTTCATTATGTTTTTGCCTTCAGGCTAGCTTCTGCAATCTTGTATTACTGCAAAATGGGGATATAAGCATATGGGTGAAGAAAAATTGTATTTCAACAATGCACATTATCCTGAAAACTGACAAATTCTATGTGTCCCTAGGGATCCATTTAAATATAATTACAAAATTTGGGAATTGTGTCTATTTGCATATGAACCAAGGTTCATCAAAGGCTTTGAAGAAACAGATGGCAGTGCTGGATCTCAGTGGCATAATCAACTCGAGTCAAATGTAGATATAACCTATAATGGCACAAAACATCCTTTTGCCCTTTCTTTCCTTGTGTTTTAAATAATTTCTTCACCAGGCTACATGTGCAGAATCTTTCATATCTAACTATTCAAATTGATACAGCAGGCTGCATGCTACTGCTAGGATGTTCTTTTTGCACTTCCTGGTACAAGCTCAATGCCAGAAGACTCAGTTAAGACAAAGGCACATCATCTGCATCCTTCCATCTGTTTTGAACTACTCCTCTTATAATCCCCTATCATGCCAACCAGGGCTGATGACAGTACAGTCCAAAATCTCTGGAAGAAGCCAGTTTGCCTGGTCTTCATGGACATTGCAGCTAAGAATGATCTGTCCCTGTAAGTTTAGGTGTTTGGCAGTGTTGTTACTCATGGCTCTAAAAACTGAACCAGTAGATCATTCAATTTTATGTGGTGCTAGATATTTTGGGGCAAAAAACTTGTATTTTAGGGAATAGCATACATGCAATCCACTCCTACCAGAGTGTCATCTCCTACCTGGAGAAGGATTCTTCAGATGAAGAAAGCCAGTACAGTGAGCCCCAGCCACAGTTAGACACAAGGGTTGTGGCTGCAGATGACTGCCCTCCACTAGAGGAGCAGCCAGGTCCCTCTTGGGTGTTTCCTGGAGTTCCTTAAGAGGAGGAGCCAGAGGCAGAGGGAATTTACCCTTTACATAGAAGAAGGCGTGCACAGCCTCAGCAGAAGTCCAAACAGCCTGAAAGAGGAGTTTTCCGTGAAACAGCACACTGACTTAATTAGTCAGCTGTGCTGATTTTCAGCCAGCTATAAATTAGTTCAGACAGAGCTGCTGTTTGTGGTAAAGAACAAGCATTGTCATCTGCATTCTCTGACTTCATTAAAACTAATAAGTATCTGGATTTCTGGCCAGTTTACTGGACCTTCTTTTGGTAACTCCCACCTGACTTGAAACTTCAGACGCACATACAAACCATATGGCCTTGACTCTTGGACTGAACTGACGATTCTTCGGAAGGTAACACAGAGATTGAGTGTTCACAGGTACAAGACAGTTTGTTTGCCACCCCATATTCTCTGCACTACTCCTGGTCCACTGGGCAGAATGGAAGTTTTGGAATGGAAGTTTTTACAAGAAAATGTCCAACTCGAGGCCTAGATGGACTCCATGGTCTGGGGTGAAAACAACCAATTCTCTCCAAAGAGCTCAGTGTGACAGCCTAACAACCTCTGAGGGTGGTAGCTACTATAAGATACCCCTGAAACTATACTTTGCAGTTAGAGGTCATGATAGACTCTGGGGCCTCGAGCAACTTGGAAAGATTATCAAACTTGTAGATGATACAAAACTGGGTGGAATAGCAAACACTCTAGAAGACAGAAAGAAGATCCAGGGTGATCTTGATAAACTTGAACACTAGGCTCAAAGCAACAGAATGAGATTCAATAAGGACAAGCACCAAGTTCTCCACCTAGGAAAAAGAAACGAAATGCATCGATACAAGATGGGGAATACGTGGCTCAAGAGAACTGAAAAAGAAAAAATCTTGGAGTAATTGTGGATAAATATTGTAAACCGTCCTGAGATCTTGTATAATAGGACAGCATACAAAAGCTTTTAATAAATAAATAAATAGCTAAACATGAGCCAACAATGCAAACCAGCTGCCAAAGGGGCAAATGCAAATGACTCCTCACAAGTCAGACCTCATCTGGAAAACTGTGTCCAGTTCTGGGCACCAAGATTTAAGAAAGACGCAGGAAAATTAGAAAGGGTGCAGAGGAGGGCAACAAAAAAGATCCAGGGTTTGGAATCAGTGCCCTATAAGGAAAGACTGAGCGAGCTGGGCATGTTCAGCCTTGAGAAGAGAAGACTGAGGGGGGCCATGATATCCCTCTGTAAGGGCCTCAAAGGCTGCCACAAAGAGGAAGGTCAAAATCTCTTCTTGCTGATGCCAGAGTGTAGGACACGAAATAATCAATTCAAATTGTGACAACCCAGATTCAGGCTTTTTCACTGTCAGACAGTGGAACCAGCTGCCTAGAGAGGTGGTGGGCTCTCCTACACTAGAGACAGTCAAAGATAAACTGGACAGCCATCTGAGTGCGATGGTGTAACTTGGTGTCCTGCAGAAGCAGGGGGTTGAACCCGATGACCTTCAGGGCCGCTTCCAACTCTACGATTCTATGATTCTTTGAACTTTATACATACTGAGTTTGTTCTCTGTCACCAAATCCCCATGCATTTGCTAGATATACCACATCCTGTGGAGACCATAGATGGCAGAATGCTTCACTTGGGTCCTGTCCCTCATGAAACCATTCCTTGTCCATAGAGATTCAGGGCTGCCAGGAACAACTCTTGTTCTGCCTGACTGACTTTATCCATACATGCCAGCCCTTTCTGGATCTACTTTGAGAGCACCAAGCTTAGGTGCTTTTGCATGTACCAGCTGTCAAGATTTCAGGGGGGATGGGACATTCTGTTTATACCTTGTAAGATGGACTTTTGTATCACAGAGGTTGTATTTGCTGGAGATCCTTTGCTTATGCCATGGTAACAGACCAGCAGGACACTTTGGACTTTATAAAACCCTCCATTTGATAACCTGTGAGTTTTGATGGCCCCCGCACCCATGCTTATCTGGAGCACTATGTCAGGACCTGTCCAATCTCCCATCGTGCTAAGAATCCTCCTGGCAAACCTGTGGATCTGTTGCACCCATTGCCAACCCCCCACTGGACTGTAGAAAATAGTCTCTATGCATTTTATCACAGACCTGCCTCTGTTGGAAGGACAGACTGCCATTTTAGTGGTGGTAGACCTATTCAACAAAATGGCAGATTTCACTACATTCTGGTGCCCCCACTGTAAAAAGCACGGCAGACATATTTTTGCCTCCATGGCCTTCCAGAGGGCATAGTGTCAGATCGAGGCTCACAATTTACCACTAGGTTTTAGTGCAGCCTATTGTAGCAGCTAGAGATGAAACCTCATTTGTCCTCAGCATACCATCCGCAGTCTGATGATCCGACTGAGCTCACCAATGCTACCTTAGAACAGAACCTCTTTTGTTATACAAATTACAGGACAACTGGGTGGAATTGCTACCACTCACTGAATTTGCATACAACAATTCCCTCCATGCCTCCACCCAGCAAGCTCCATTTTTTGCCAATTATGGTTACCATCCTCTTTTGTTTCCTGCCATTGCCCAGCAATCTTCTGTCCTGGCCACTGACCAACTACTACAAGAACTTCAGGCTGCTCAGATCCTTTTGAAGGAGCAATTCAAATCTGCAAAACAGGCCTACAAGCATTCTGCAGATGCCAAGAGACAAGCTGGACCCATCCTTAAGATGGATGACCACATCTGGCTCTCCATGTACAGTGGTACCTTGGCTCACAAAAGCCTCAGTTCACAACCAAATCGGGTCGCGAACAAAAATTTCATAAAAATTTTGACTTAGGTCACGAACTCTGCATTGGGTGGTGACTGCAATCACAGCCATTCCTCCCCCCCCCCCCCCCCGGGGGAGATGGCCGCAATTGTGCTGGGGGCGGAGGAGAGATGGCTGAGATCACGACTGTCTTTCCTGCAGGAGCCGCCTGTGATTGCACCCGTCTTTCCTGCAGGAGCGCAACCACGATCTCAGCCATCTCCCACCCCCCCACAACACAATTGCGCCCATCTCTCCCCCCCAGCGCACCCGCATTCGCACCCTTCTCTCCCCACCCAGAGTGCCCACATCCGTGCCCGTCTCCCCCCTCCAGCGCACCGGGATGACAGGCACATGCAAGGATGACAGGCATGACTGCTATTGTGCTGGGGTGGGTGGGGGGAAATGGCTGCGATCTTTGTTGTTCTTTGTCACTCTGCTTTCATTTTTCTGATTAAAAAAAATAGGTACAGAATGGATTGACCTTATTTACATTGAACCTTATGGGGAAATTTAACTTGGCTCATGACCAATTTGGGTCACGACCAGAGTCCTGGAACAGATTAAGTTTGTGAGCCAAGGTACCACTGTACTCTTTGTAGCAAACAACAAGCACAGTTATCCTCATTTTCTGATTTGTTAAAACTAAACGGTATCTATATTTCTGGCCTTCTACTGGAGTTTCTTTTGGACCCTCCCACCTGACTTGAAACTTTGGACAAACGCAAACCATATGGCTTTGAGTCTTAGACTGAACTGACAATCTTTAGGAAGGTAACACAGAGACTGGGCATTTGTGAGCACAGGGCAGGACACAGTGATGTCTTTATGCTAGGACATCATTGGAAATATGTGCAATGTGACATCATATATGACTGATTCCCTGCATCTGCTACACTTCATTGGCTTCACTTGACAAGTAACCTTAATGGTTCTCACAATGATAGGTCTGAGAGTCCAGGTGCAAGGTATAACAGATTCTGCATCATCTTTTGCTATCCCCCTGTCCCGGAGCAGATGACACTAGTAATAGCAATATTAGCAATATTTTTTTTAAAATTTAAAGAAAATGTACATTTTCTTCTCTAAGAAAAGTTCGAGAATGAATAGGAGGGCTTTAATGGTGACAGAAAGTCACCAAGCACTTTCACATGATACTAAAAGTGGCTGTGAGCCTCTTTCAGGCCACTTATGTATAAGTGTGAGAGTTTTTAAAGGTCAACAGGAAGTAAAAGAGATACTGCTAATTGAGGCTGGTTTCACATTCAAATTATGCATGTGGGAAATGCAAAAGCACATGTGATGGCAGTACATTTCAGTATTATTAAAATGCAAGTGTAGTAATCACATTATCATGGTGTTGGAATAGTGATGGTACTAATAGAGATTTTCACCAAATAGTTAATCTGCTCTTGAAATGGGGAGGGGTCACCAAGAATGCAGAACTAATCAACCCCCTTCCCCCATACATGGAAAAAATACTGCACAACAGAGAAAAAACACCTTTTCTTCTTTAACGAAGAGTTTGTGTTGTTGTTGTTCAAAAAGATTATGTTCTTGTGTTACATTTTTGTGTGTGTCCTCTGCAACTGTGGTGACCTGGCACCTGCAGGCAACCCCGTCCAATAGTGCAAAGACTGATATAGCAGGAAGGTGCAAAGCTGATGCACCCCCAGCTCCTTTCTCAATGGAGGATATCTGCTCTGGTCCCTTCTAGTGATGTGAAGATCCTTTCAGAACGTGGCTCTCTTGCACTCTCTGGACTTCTTTCCCATGTCCAGTCCTGGCCTAGGAAGTGAGCCAAGCTGAGATCAAATCCTCAGACACTCACAAACGCTAGTGGGTCCCATTTTTGTGCTGAATTATTTTCCCTCTAAGTATGCAAAGTCCAGAATTCACATGTGTAGGAGCAGAACTCTCTTGCTCAGGGGGTACCTGGGCAGCAGGTAGCATGTGCACAAGCCAGCCTCACGAGTTCTACTTGCACGTCTGTAATATAATCTCCAACAGTTGGACTTGATTCCTGCTAGTCACCCATGCAAATGCTTGGTGTGAGTTGGACTTAGGGCAGAGAGAAAGCTGGGCAGAGTCTGGGGGACCAGGCCAAAAAGATCATCCCTGCTACCCAGTCTGGGGTGGAAGCCATGCTGCATCCCCACTCACCATGCAGATCACCCAATAACAGGTGGGGAGGAGATGAGGTACTTTTGTTCCTGCAGCTCAGCCCTGCTGCCATTCGGGAGGAAGCCAAGCACCACGGGGCTCTTGCCTGCATTTCAGCGTCCCATCTCAGTGCCAGGTGAGTGGGATTATTCACAAGCAATCCTACTTTTCCACTATCAGCAGGAGTACAGGGTAACAGCTGCCAAAAGTACTAGTTGGCCACTTTTGGACAGCTATATTCCCTGCTTCCTTCAGTGTTTCCTGGGATAGTCATAGGAGGACTGAGGGAGAAAGTAGGCCCCCTACCCTGCTGTGCCCAGTTGTCCAATAGGCACAGGGGAACCCCTTAGGAACACACACACAGTAGCTGAAATTCTCCAGTATGTCACACTACTAAGTAACTGATCAGATGAATCGATGTGTGGCTGTCCCTGACAGCCAATAGCCAGTTTAGAGTGAGGACAATGCTTTTTGAACAGGCCAACATTTCTGTTTCTTTTGTAGCTATTCCTCCCATGTTGCAGGAAGGTAAGCAACCTTCTAACACAGAGAGAAATGCCCACAACCCTACCCTGACTTCTTATGTAATAAACACATCTACAGAGCAACATTTGAAATTATCTGGAAAGGAGAAAAAATGTCAATCAAGGTTTCTGCTATTTAATGCATTGTTTTAATTCAGGAGAGACAACAATTAGACTGCATTCGTTAGGCTGCCTTGAGATCAGTTTGTATGAAAGAATATTTGCATAAGTCAGGTAGGGCTGAATGATAGCAGGATGCTGTTGGATACTGGTAGTTGGTAATACCAGCTATGCAAATATAGTCAGACCCTGTCAACACATGAATAAAGGCCAGTAACGGGTAATCTTTGTTTAATCTTTTCTTTCTCATACAGTTTCTATTAAGATGTCAGCCTGTGGCATTCTGCTCCAAAATAAATAGGTCATGTTTGTCTGTTGCATTTCTGTGATATGTACCAGCTCCTTGAAGAGTGTATGTTAAAATTGCTATTCACGCTGAGCCTTGTTATTGAATTGGATGAAGACTATGTATTCCAAATGGGAAAGGAGAAGAGTGGCATGTCCTACCGCCTGCCATGGGATATATTAGCATTTAGAGGGCAAACCTGGGATTGTGGCAGACCTAATATTGACTCTGTTATCACAAAGTGAAGTTACACTGTGGAAAAACAGAAATGTGAAAACTGGAGCAGGTCCAATCCCATGGAAAGAATGAACTGAAAAACAGATCCAGACATTATCATACATAAGCAGAAGGAACAAAAAATGCAAAAACAAGAAGGAGTTAGGGAGGAGTCTGAGCTGCCCCAAAGCATCATCTGGAAACACTTGTCATCAAAGAGTGGTTTGGCAGTCAATGCATCGGGAGCCTCTGCTAACTCTTGTGGTGCTTCCAACATTTATAAGCCACCTGTATGGTGCAAACATGAGGAAACTAGAAGAAACTAAGACAAATGTGGTACAAAGAATCATCATCTCCTTTCTTCCCTTAGCAATGGTACACTATGAAAGCAGTCATCATATATTCAGACTAAAGCTCATCCAACAGAAAAGCTGATTTGATCAGAAACCAAATGACGAGCCTAAATCCCTGCCTTCTGATTCTTAATAAAATGATCCAGATCAGAATAAACAACTGCCAGAGATGTGGGCAAGCTGGAGAAAGGAAACCTATTTCACTGGTTCAGAGCTGTCCAGTGGTCATGTTTTGGGTCTGAATGTAGGTGTCATGTTAACCTGGACCTGACTTCAGTGAACATCTTGCATTCAAAAACTGAACGGTGGGAAAGCTATCTGCAACCTATGAAGTGCCTCAAAGAGAAAAAGAAAAGACTCCTTGGGGATGAAAGAGTTATTTGGTGCACTGGGGCTCAGACCCCACCCACTTCTGCACTGAGCAGGTGACTTGTCCTTTCTCACACCTGCCCTGGCAGCCATTTTGTGGTGCTGCCCAGGACAGTTTCTCAAATGGCCAAATGTGCCCACAGTCCAAGGGATGTTTGAACTGGGACAGGAAGACCTGGCCTCAACCCCTGCTCTGCCAAGAAGCTCACTGGGTGATCTTGGGCAGTTCCCATATTTTCACCCTAAGCTACCTCACTGAGTTGTTGTGAGGATAAAATGGGAGAGGTGGAAGATAATATGTACTGCCTTGGCATCCTTGGAGGAGAATGTAAATGGAACAAACTAGCTCAAATCATTTGCAGGTGTCAAGGCTGTGGGAGGGTGTTGTTGATGCAGGTGTGCTTGCTCACAGATGTTTTAATACCTGTCTACCTGCAGAGTAGGTATTATACAGTCCCAATACATGTATTGGTCAAGTAAAGAGTATCCCTTTTGTTTTTCTTGTTCCCTGAAATCAACATATCTATATACCTGTTTTCCACTTTCTATATCCTTAAAACATAGGCAGGTTCTATGCCTTTTTTTAAATGGAACTTCAGTCCGCTGGTTGAATGTTTTCAGTAATGGGTATTCTAACATCCAAGCTCAGATGCCACAAAACAACATTTTTTCAGTTTACTGTTGGTCATAATCAAAATGTTTCTCAACCACATCACAAGATAAGAGGTTGGCAGTTATTAATTGCAACGATGTATTGAACAATACAGGGCCGGCGTGTTTTACTGCTGTGCTACACAGTAGATCACAATAAGCATCAACACAACTGAAAGAACATTATGTTTTCAATTAAAGGCAGGTTATGCTGCAGATGGGTGCTGCTGTCTAGGCCACTGTTCTCTAGGCAATGATCAAGGCAGCTGTAAGTGTGTTTAGCTGTAAGTGACTGGCCTCTTTCTGGTCAGTAGGTTGGAGGAAGACTGATATTAAAAGATTGTAGACCAGGGCTCGCATCCTATGATAAGAAAGTTTATAAAGGGAAAATTTCCTGTCCCCCAGACCCTTGCACCCCCACCCCCAATCTCCTGTAACCCTCTGCAGAGGGATGGGAGGTCTTGCTGTACTAAGAAAAGTGTGGTGTGGTGCCAAAGGCTGGGAAATCTTCCAAATCAGGATTTCCATCTCCTGCCCCCATTCCACATTGCTCAGAAGTCCCTTTTAACTCTCTGGAGAGGTTGCTGGGGTTATAGGTGGCTTCAAGGTGGAAAGAAGGGGAAAACTTCCTCCCATGAACTTCCTTGAGTTAACTTAAAGATCTAAACTTTAAGTTTAGATTGACTTTTGCTTTAATCATGTTTTGATTAAAATTTGACACAGTTACCATTGGCCAGGATATAAAGGCCAGACAACTGGTCATCTCTAGTTTATGCTAGGTAGGGTGTCCTGCTGTCCTAATTTACAAGCTCTATTTCCAGTAGATAGTCCTCCATTGAGAGGCTTCCTTTATCTGAATAGACTGGTTGAAAATCAAAGAACCATAAAGAGGGAGTGTTCTGGCCCTCCTATTGTTCATCAGCGGGAAGCACCTGGATAGCACCTGCATGGCCAACTCAGCAGCCAGCCTTTCTCAGTATGCTGAGATATTTCATATTTCTATGTGAATCAAAAGTATTATATATAACTCTGCAGCTATATATGCACATTATCTTATTAAATTTATGAATATGATAGCATTTTTTAACATGTGTGACTTTATAGACTGGTGGTCTATTATGTTCTCTTATTTGGTGATGTGTAAGTAGCCAGACTAGCCCAGGGACAAGCAGAAGGCAGTCGTTTGAAGACATTTGGGTGATTTGCAGTAGACAAATCAACCTGAAGTCTGTCCCCTGTCCTGATCTCAATGGCTTAGGTCCAGACTACCTGAAGGAACGTCTCCTCCCCTATAAGCCCTCCTGCCCCTTAAGATCGGTGGGGGAGTCCTTGCTCCAGGAACCCTCTTTGAAGGAAGTATGGAGAGTGACTACCCAGAGGAGGGCCTTCTCTGCAGTGGCGGTCAGACTATGGAATCTGCTCCCCAGACAGATCCGCCTGGCGCCGACGCTCTATTCTTTCCGGCACCAGGTAAAGACCATTTTATTTGATTGTTATTTTAAAAATTAATGGTTTTAGATGTTTTAGGATTTTATTTTATTTTCCCCCTTTTTCACAATCACATTTTATAGTGATGTTTTATATTGTTTTATTAATTAATGTTTTTATAGTAGCTTTACATTTATTGTATTTTTATATATCTTGTAAGCCATCCTGAGCACTTGAAGTGATAGGACAGGGTATAAATGCATTTAATAAAATAAATAAATCTTGACCATACTGGCATATTCCATACTGGGCAAATCATATTTAGAGAAACAAGCACAACAATTAAATTAAATTGGCACAGCTTCAGGCCTTATCCTGCGGCAGAACAAGGATAAAGTATGCCATACCGCTGGGTGCCTCCCTGTACCATCCAAGCTGATGGATATAAGGGAGACATACAACTTCCCATTCTCCACAGTGGCCTGACATACTGAATCTCCATGCACTAGTCAAGAGGGGAGGGGAGGACAGGTCATTTAACATTGTAATAATTTATTGCTGGAGGTGGGGCAGGAATGATGGGAATTGCAATCCAACACATCTGAAGGGCGAAAGATTAGGAGAGGCTTCTCCAAACAGAATACCACAAGCTCTCAGGAGAGTGGCTCTGATCTTTCCCGTTGCTTCCTTGCAGCTCTAATCAACTGTGGGGGATATTGTGCACCTCAGACACAGCCAGTTTACAAACTTTCCTTTTCCAGACATGACTGGCTTAGATTTATGGATGGACTTATAGGCTCTCACTTCACAAGGCAGATGAGAGGAAATGACAGTTAAAAAGCATTCATTGTCCACTTGTCCTTGTGACGCTGTAGTTTGCCAAAGGGCCTGGGTAGATGAAAGTGAAACATTTATATCCATGGAGTCTTTCAAATCTTTTTTCACATTTTACATCTTCAGTGCTGGAGTTACAGGCATCAGCTGTTGCATGAGGACAAAAGGAAGCTGATGAAAACACACTAAAAGCTCAGTTAGCATTTTATGTCTTTAATGGGACAAGATTATGTTGAAGCATAAGATAAAAAGTCATAAACAGATACAGGACATAGATACTTGATTAAATGTCTATGAAGTGGTGTAGTTGGGGTTGAAGTCCACTGCTCCACAATTCAGAAGTGCCCAAATTACCAAAGAGCATCAGATGGAGGGACAAGGTAGAGTGCAATGAACAGCTATGGTGTCAACACCTGAGCTGGCATGAAGATACTGGGCCTACCAGGGCAGATACTGGTCACCATAACATCCTTTTTCTTCACTTAAAAAAATCATAGCTGGGGGGGGATGGTGTACATAGTTATAGAGACCTGTTTAATTATTTGCTCCGTAAAAATTCTACAAGCAAATGGTAATTATTCTCAGTGTTCTGGTTCACACAACATAACAACTCATGGGTTATTAGTCACTGTGAGTAGTCACATCATCTGCATCCTGAGTGCTTCCTCCAAGGTGACTTGTCTGGGGAAAGACAAGCCACCCTGAGAACCCAGGGTGGTTTAGGAGTAGTTCATCCCATGATTGACTTTTATGTGTGAACCCAAGAAAGCAATTTCATGGGGGAGGGGGTATCAGCTAGTAAGCCACTTGACACCAGCATCAAAAATCTCTGCCGTTCTTTGTAGACTCTCCTGAACTACTGCCAGGCACTGTCTCTTTACTGACGCCCAAACAGTACTTTGAAGTCATTGTCAAGGTTCACCATCATTTTTTAAACAAACTTTGGTCCCAGAAAATTTTGAAACTATGATCATCACCATCAGCTTCAGCTCTGATCTTTGCAAGTGCATGCTTACATCCATGTGCAGTTTTGCCTGGTCAACTGTCAACTGAAAAGCATCAATAAATACAGAGGAAGTGCATGGAAAGCAGATGCATCAAAAAAGGGACAACCTCTTCCCCTTAAGAGAGGTTAAGCAGTCCTCTCAGTTTTAAGTGCTGAACTGACATTTTTCATGCCCTCCACCTTTTCAACCCATCCCCAAATCTCAATCAAGAGGAGATATTTGTTTAGTCACATTTTTATATGCCACCTATAACTGCCAAACTGGCATCCCAGTGAGAGCCAGTGTGGTACAGTGGTTAAGAGCATGGGACTGGGACTCAGATGATCTGGGTTCTAGTCCCCACTCAGCCATGGAGCCAACTGGGTGACTTTGGGCCAGTCACAGACTCTCAGCCCAACCTACCTCACAGGGTTGTTGTTGTGGGGATAAGATGGAGGAGGAGAATGATGTAAGCTACCTTGAGCCCATTGTAGGAAAAAGGCAGGATATAAACCAATAAATAAATAAATCCCTGTGAGGCTCACACAATAAAAATGTTCTTACTTTTTGTGTCTCCTTTGCAAAGCAGCTAATGCAGGTGCACAAATTTACTTTCCATTTATTTCCCAGCTCTTAAATAGGCATAAATTGTGCCTTTATTTTTTTATTTATACGCTACCTTTTTCCTGCAGGAACCCAAGGCAGCTTACACAATCCTATTCCTCTCCATTTCATCTTCACAAGTTCCTAGGATGCAGCTCCGGTGAAGAGTCAATGACTGGCCCAGTGAACTTCACCGCTAGATCTTCTAAGTCCCAGTCCAATACTCTGATCTCTGTGCCACACTGGCTCCATTTTCTTCCCAGACATTTATATTTGTTTATATGTCTGCATTTTGGTTTGCTTTTTTGAGAACTGCCAGGAAACCACAGTAACTGCAGCACTGTGTAGCCATCATGACTAGAAGCCATTGAATCTGGCTTACAGGTTCAATGACTTAAAGAACTAGTAACTTTGTGGCTTTGAGGGGGCAAGCCTACATGCTGCCTGCCCACTCTCTGCTTCCATTTTGAATCAGCTTTCCAGAACAACCCAAGAAGGCCCCATTTCTGGGTTGTTTGTTGTGATGTCCAAACCATAAACTCTGGGTTGTTGAGGCATGTATAACCCAGCAGCTAAGCCAACACCACACCATGGGTGACTGCTGAATTAAACTTTGTGTTGCTTAATCCTAGGCAACCCAGTGTTCTAGGTTTGACTGTCACATGACACAGATGTTCCTGAGTTGTTGAATGAAGCTGATTCAAAACTGAAGTGATATCTGCCATAGGAGTCCTAGTAAGGGGAGTTTCTTTGCTTGCAACCCTGAAAAAGCATGGTTTAAACAACCCATGGGTTGTCATTTGATTACATTGGATAGTAAAACTGGGAACACTGGTTCTTACCATTTTTGTAAACTGCTTTGATAGTTCACTGGAAAACAGCATATACATCGATGAAAACAAGCAAGCAAGTACTATCATAATGCTACAGAAGGAGGGTCAGTGAAAGCAAAATATGCAGAAACTCCCTTTTCTACTCAAATATTAAAGCTACAGTTCAGGAGCAATGCCCTTATTTACATATAGTCACCTTACTGTGATGCTAAATATAATTTCAAATGTTGTTTCAGAATCGATGCACGTTACTTCCATGTCTGTGGGTTTAGGACAGCTGTGCTAGGCAGGCATTCCAATGAGGTGTAAGAGAAAGACCTAGTAGCTCATAAAATTGTGGAAATTGTTTGGATTGCCACATATTTTAAAGCACAGGCTGCATCATCTTTAAAGCTATGACAGCCAGAACTGCAACAAGGATAGACTTTCGCATTGCTCAGTCTCCATATGTGGTCGTCTGCCTGTTACAGAGCCATTAAAAGCATAGAAGTTTTGTTGATTAAAAAGAAAAAAGTAGCAACTCTAAATAGAGTTTATGATTCGTAACCCATTTTACATGTCAATTATACACATGACTCCTGCATGAATTTTCTGTGGCATAGATCATTTAATTGAATAGAGCCATTATGTTGAATAAATGGCTAATGAGGAATGAACAACCAACTTTATACTATTCTATAATTCAGCAAATACTAAAATTTTGTGGGCAGGGGGAATGGGAGCAGTTTACTGCTATAAAAACAGATTCAAACCAGGGAAATTCAGTGCAGCTGTATCTTCAAAGCACTTTGCTTACATAAGTTATTGAGATGTCATCATTCTGTGGTGGATCATTTTTAAGGATCAAACTGCTTGGATTTTCCTAAAGGGATTTTGTGTCAGTGGAGATCCATAATCTCCAGAAAATTTAATCCTCATCTGCAAGAATTTGGAAAACACTTAGTTCTACAACCCACTCCTTAAATAATTTGCTCTAATGTTGTTAATATCATTCATTTCTCTTACCTTTATTTTGGTGCATGAAAATTTTAAACACATCACTCTAACTAGTCAGTGGTTACCTAGACTCCATTGCAGACAGCATGCCATTAAAAAGTGTCTTGCACTGGGGGTGAAACCAAGGTGATCCATTCTATCACCTGATAGAATACACCTGCCATACAGACCTTGCTTTCATTTGCTAGATGTCTCTTCATGTCTCTCTGGGCTTTGCTGTTCTTTCTGCACATGAGGACACTGGCACCTGAAGATGCCTGCCACATCTCTGTTTGCATAGCAATCTCCAAAGCTAAACTTTACTTTGCTGTGAAAACACTTGCCTGAGTTTCACACCCACTGCTAGATTAACTGTTGCATTAAATATGCTATAGTGAGGACACTACAAACTGCAGCATCTGTTCTATTGTAATGATATAAGCCAAGCTGGCCCCTGGGTATTGTGGGTTTTTTGCTGTCCTAGGCATATAAGCATGTTGTCCCTCCACCTTGGGTCTTATGACTTATCTTACATTAAGCATCTTAACAGTAGTAGTGTCAATGATAAGGGTTATCTGGGATATGGTGTTTATGTTTTCGTTTTTAAGGGTTGTCCACTTCCTTCTCTTACAGATGTCTATGTTAGGTATCTGTCTATATATGGTCCATGAGTATTTTGCATGTATCTATCTCAAATTCCTTTTACCCTATTTCCTCATCAGTATCCAAATTAAAAAAAAAAGGTTTACATTATTTTTCAATGTTCTCCTGACACAGAAAATCCTTATTTTTATTCATTCTTCACTCTAAAAAATGCACATGTTTGCTTGCATTTGAATCTTACGTATAATGATTATATGCATTTCTGATACTTTTTTGTGCTGGGAACAATACTGTAAAAACTAGAGAAAAGAAAAAAGAAACTGAACAATAACTACGTTCCAATCTGTGCATCAGCCCAGGAACTGCAAATTGGCCAGTTTGCTAAAAAAAAATGTAGATCAAACCAAATCCTCAGGCCTCCCTTATCAATGCTCTGGGTAGCTGGGGGAGATTAGTTCTGTCCCCGGATTCAACCCACAAACTGCATTCAGTATTGAAGACAGCTGCTCTCTCCAGCACCCTGTTCAACATGAATTGCATGTGGGGGTTGTTCCCTAAGAGAAATGTCTGGGGGGAAAGGAATAATTAGTATGCTTTGGCTAATGGGCAGCACAGAGATGTAATTAAAAAAATATCTAGTTTGCCAAAGTTGACCCTGTGCAAAAAAGACCTGCTCCTCATTAATCATTCATTTCCATAATTATTAATATACCAATCCCCACTGATTTTCCTCAGCACTGGTAGAAGAGCATAGATTACACTTTGATTTATATGCCGCCCTACCACAAAGGAAATTGTGATCAAGGCGCTTCAAATGTGCAAACTAAGCAACAAAAATAACTAGCAATAAAATGGCTTGGATCATTCACAAAACAGAACTTCCTCCTCCTTCAGTTCATGGGGCAGGGAGATACTTGAAAATAGTGCAGGATATAATCATGGGACTGCAGATAAAATGAGGAATTGAATGAAATCACCTCCTCCTTGTATGGATGGAGGAACAATTTAGGATTAAAGTCCATCAGGAGCAATAATCTTACTTCTCGAGATCTCAGTAACATGTCAATAATATTGCAATGAAGAAATGTCAGTCATCTCATTAACAACATCTCAATCATATCTCAGTATTAATATTTGCTTCTTCTCAAATACCAACTCCAAACTCTGCATGGATATTAACAAAACAAATGCAGCACCACTTGCTGTTAAGAAAACGGGCATCAACAAAAAGTCAGTGGGTGTTTTACAAAATCCCAGTGAACCAATGTAGCAACTTGCCTTGCACCTCGGTTGCCTTTCTTGCCCTACCTTGGTGCAATCCCAGACACCACACTTCCCCACTGCCTCACACCAGAGGCATTCTGAGAATATTAATATCAGTTACCTCTGTTTTAAGTCAGATGTAATACCCCTTTCCATGGAAGTTTCTTAACCAACAGAAGCTAGGGATATGTAAGAAATGAATTTCAGTTCACTTTTGATGAGGATTTGCCCAGTTCACTCCTTCCAGATCTAACAGGCTCAGACACAAACTGCAGCTGAAACTCATACATTTCTGCACTTGCAAGGTTATTCACAGATCTCCAAAAAGATGTTCAATAACATGTGTACATTTGAAAATGTACATGAAAAATGCACACAAATCAACAGAAGAGGAATACATACTTTTCCAAGATGTGTACAAGTGATGTGTACATTCAGAAAAACATGCGGATAGATTTTCATGCAAAAAGACAAAGTTCACAATCTAATATGAACTCAAATTGAATCAACTGTTGAGATGGAATTCAGAGAACTCTGGTGAGTTCAAGTTTTGCTGATTCATACATCTCTATCAGCAGTTCCTTCTCAAAAGCTCCCAAAGCTCAGGGGTGGGACAAGAAGACAGGTGGAAACAGTAGGGCTTCTGAGGACACCCCACAACTAGTCCCCTTTTTCTAGCATCCTTTCAGATTGAAACTGTATAGGAGCAGCCCCACGACCAACGTTGAAAAGACCTTCTCAAGTAGATTGAGATGGAGCTTATGGTGTTCACTTGTGAATCAACACAAAAGAAGACAAAAGGTATCACTGGTTTGCATTGAAGTTGCATCTGCTAAATATGCTAGGCACACATGTCTATTTAGAAATAATTACTGCTACGTAAATAGTAAGGCAGAACATTGCACCATGATACAGAAGACTGTGACTGGGTACCTGCATGCCTTGCTCAGTCTGCTCCCCACTTGTGGCAGGTGGTAAATATCAAAGTACAGCTCTTCCTTCTGATGGCCCTTTGTCTTAATATTGAACTTAGACCACACAGTTCTTCAGTTAGAGAACAGCTTCAAACTAACAGCCTGTAAATGAGGCTACATGCCCAGCAGGTCTCTCTCTCGCTTGCTTGCCTTACCCATCTACCTGTTAACGTCTTCCCTCTTGCCCTTCTCCTTTCACCCAATCCTCTTGCTTCGTCTTTCCCCTTTCCCAGAAGGATAATAAATTCTCTGGAAAAATAATAATTTTTCCATCATATTTATTCTGTCCCCATTTTCTCTTTCCAGAGGTTTTTCCAGGAATTTCTGCACATACCTCAAGGCTATCTCGCCATCCCCTCCTGCTCAGCAGCTGTACCTGCATTCTTCTTGGTCTCATTTTGCCTCCAAGCACACCTGCTTGTGGGACACCTTTGTTTAAAAACAGAAGCAGCAATGTGCCACTTGCATCAAATGTTTAGGACTTTAGCTCCCAGAAGACTTTCCTGCAGGGCCAGTAGTCAGGAATGCCAAGTTCTGAAGTCCAGAAGATCTGATGCCCATCTCTGATTTTCATCTATGTCTCGCACATGAATATGAAGCTGTGCTTTAAAATAGTGTTTTTTATCATTAAGAATGGGGAACTCTGGCTGAGAATCTGCTTAGAAATAAATATTAATGTAACATCCTTTTCTTGTCTGTTTTAGCTGTAGCCAGCCAGTAACCAACACAATGCAGACAATGTCTGTTCGTAGTGTAAGAGATATGGATGTTACTGAGCTTAATTCATTATCTAATTCAGTAGTGTAACGGAAAGTGGTTTGCCATGGTAACTTAAGACTGAGCAGTTCTGATCTGTCTGTGGTTCCAAAAACCCCATGACATGCTTTTTAAAAAAAAAAATCAAGAAATAGGGCATGTATCTATTTAGCTAGAGGGGAGTCTCTTCATTGCCTTTATAAAAGCTTTTTGGCTATAGCTGGAAACTTTCTGGCAAGATAGTACGGAGGTAAAACTGAGTCAATCTATGGTTAGCTTGCACCATCTACCCTGAATGCCTCTAGAAATTTGTGTGGTTGTTGCTAGAAAAACTTTGGCTGGTTCAGGTGATGCTGCTTTGAAGGCAAGTTAGTTATACCCCTGTTAAAATGCAACCAGATAGAAACAAAGTTTGCAGTAGTAAATCCTGAGTTAACACTACACTCTGATATTATCCAAGATAGTGTATATAGGTCTTCATCTGCCATTTCTTTGGCTTCTTGTTTATGTGGAAAACAGTTATTGGTGAAGTATGGCATGTCTGTAGGTTAGTGATAGGTTTTATGGAACACAGATGGGTGAAGTTGCCCATTTTAGCACTCCAACATCTAAAATATTCTATAAGATAAGGTATTTCTGGAGCCTGAAATTCCTTCCCAGTGCCTCCCATAAGCTGGCAGATTCTTCTAGATTCCTTATTTGAGAAGTTCCACCCTAACCTTATCCCAGAAGCATGGCCAGTTTAAAATATGGAGCAGCCTGAGGTAGAGCAGCAAAGCTTACCCCATCACAACGAGGTCTCTCAAAGTGACTGCTGCCCTCTCAATTTCTTTTTCACAATCAGGTAAGCTCCCAGTTCAAGTTTCAATCTTTGTATCCCTTTGTGCCAAATTGGCAAGCTCATTAATATCTGTTTGTTATAGAATAAAGTTATATTCTTTTGCCTAATCTTTGCTCTGTAGTCTTTTGCTAACTTTCCCTGATGCAAATGTAAAAAGACAAACTCCAAATGGCATACTGTAACTTTGGGCCTAATATCCTTGGTGCACATGTCTGATGTACAAATGTGCATACAACCCATTTCCATTTTTAACAGAGTGCACATCACATTTGTTTCAGAATACCAAGAAAATATATACAATAATTAAAAAGTGCCATAACACTTGATCTAGCAGGAAATCATCAGTGAATGCAATAACAAGACAAACAATGGAGAACTCCCTTAAATGTACCCTTAAAAACATTGTAAAATTAATTAAATACTGTTTCCTCTCTGTTGCAAAGGTCCATTCATTGTTTGAAATATTGGACAGTGCAATGTGGTACAGTGTCTGAAGCAAGGATACCCAGGCACAACTTGTTGTTCAGTTGTGAAACTCACTTGAGCAAGCTTATTTTTCAGCTAGCTTATCTCACAGGGTTGTTGCAAGGGCAAAAAGGCATGGTGCTTTCTCTCTCTCTTTCTCGCTCTCTGTATTGTTATTTCAAAACTCTACAAAACTCTGATGACTGAAATGCAAATATGCGGTCTCTCTAAATTCTTTAAAGTTTGATTATTGTTCACTAGGGAAACAAACTACCTTGAGTCCAACTGAATCTTGAACATTTTAAAGGTACTCTCCAAGCTTTTAAAGTTAGCCCTGTGGATACTAAATTAATAGAAGAGGAACCATTTGATTTGTGTATAACTTGTATATAACTTCTAATTTTTAAAGGATGTATTTTTTAAGTTGCTGTTTTGCTGATCATTCATTTCAGAAATGTTGGAGGAAAAATATGACAGCTTATATTACTAAAGAGGATTGCCAGGTATGCTCGACAGAACCAAACTCCTCCAATCCATCAAAGTTGCTGAAGAAGAGTGTAACTTTGTTCAGGCATAGCTCAGATACAGACCAGGTCCTGGTTCCATTTCTTAGTTTGTGGACAGAAATTGTATCACCATTTCTTGGATGGCCTGACACTGTGGTTTAGCAATGGAAGAGGTTTTAAAGTATGGCATGTGAGCGTAAAGAAGTGAAAGTATGTGAGCATAAGACTTTTTTTCTTAGTGTACAAGGTTGCTATACATTCCCTTATACAAGTCCTGCTGACCTGTCTTCTTCCAGAAACAAGTGTTTCCACTTGCTTGGGATTGTTCCCCAGAAGAGTTAAATCTCCCTTGCATAAACAGCAGGCATCACCTGTGCAAGGAACCAGTGTGGCAGAAGAGAAACAATGTGGTATCAGCCTATATCATCATGGTGGAGAAGACTGACCCAGTGGCCTGGTGCTTGCTCAGGCTGCCTTCCCAACGCCAACCTTGAGGCCGCTCTCCCTCCTTATGGTGCTTTGACTTTAAACCAGACTTGGAATAGACAGCCTATCAATTAGAGGATTCCTTCAAATAAAGGACTGTCCTCTGCCAGGTCTGCAGAATAGAAGCTTGCCTAGTGTGAAGGAGGTCATTTGGCTACCCTAGTAATGGAAGCAAATCTGGAGCCATAGCTGTAGGTCCTGAAGGATAACATACCATGAGATAAAATAGATTTCTTTCCTGTCAGCTAAGTACATATAAGTATTTAAAGAAAGCTGATGATTACTTTTCTTCTAGAAACTGCATAACTATTCTCACCTGTGATCTTTGTCTTGGGAATGAATCCTGGCAACAATCAGTAAACATTTAGCTCCATTATTTTGGTTAAAATCTGATAGCAGCTTGCTTCCCAGCCACTAGATGGACCTAGTGAATAGATGCTTGATTATTCTCCTTTTTTTTTTTTTTTTAAGGAAAAACCAGTCGGTCAGTTTTTCTCCCACATACAGGTGTTTTTGTTTTCAAATTCAAGTTCTTTCTGTCCATTTATGAAGAAACTTTTTAAAGTGCCTACACAAAACCAAGTCACATTCTCACTTATCTGTACTGGCTAAATTTTAGAGACAGGGAGAGGATGGTGTTATATCAGTCTGAAGCAATGCCACTGCTAGAGATGATGAGATGTCAGAAGAAGACAGGTGGCTCCCCTAATTCAGCAGCAGGATTAAATACAGTCGAATAGACAGAAAACCAAACTTTTACAACCCAAACACTCAGAGCTAGGATGGACGAATCTGGAAGTTTTGCTTTTTCCAACATTGAATTGTTGTTGTTACAGGCTTTTTCCAACATATCTGAAGAAATGTGTGGGCTTTGGTCATGGTTAAAAAAATAACTACACAAAATTCTCACCCATCCATATTCTTTTTACCACTTGCAGGAAGGGCCTGCCACTCAGTATTGAAAACAGTTTTGTTGGGTTTTGGTCATAAGGTCTCTTAATGTAGTTTGCCTATTTGTTTTATTTTGCCTCGTTGTTTTTACAGAGTGTAAGCTAGCCTCACCGTAATATAGCATAATCACATTAAAGCAGGGATCTTCACTGTGTCCTTTTGGATTTGGGCATGGTGGATAATATCAATAAAATAGGAGTTTTTCCCTTTTGAAGTTGATGAGCCAGCCCAGCTTCTAAATAACTAAAGATTTTGGTGCTTTTGACAAACGTAGTACTTCAATTAGGGATTGTAAATAGGATTATGCACTTTGAATAGACTCATTCACACATTTTTGCATGTGGAAACAGCAATCCTCCTTAAGTGTTCATTGTGTTGTCTGTCAAAGCTTAGTGGAGCTCCCACAGCCCCATCCTGTAAATCCTGCATGTAAAGGTTACACAGAAAAAAGCAACTTAAAATATAAAATATATATGACATCTTGAAGATTTTAATCTGAGATTTAATTACGAATAAATAAAACAAATGTAATCTATTTGCTGGAAATGACTGGCTTACTATCAGCTCACTACCGATTACTAATCTAATGGAATAATAATGATGATGATGATGATGATGATTAGTTCTAGATGTCTGCAGCAGACAAACAATGAAATCAAACTTTAAAGTTACATGCAAATGAAAATGGCAGAGATTCTGGTTTCACAGAGTAGCATAAGTCAAGTTGTAGTGGACTGGAAAGCCAAAATTTCTACCACAAATTTCTGTACTCAGTCAAAATATTTCTTATGACACAATCAAATGGCTGTGAAGATAAAATAATATGCTTTCCTTTACAGTGATTATATGATGACTAGGCATCAAATAGCTGGTTACATGATATTTATTTCATAAGCTTATCACATAACAAAACTATTTCTGGATCATTTTAGTTGTGTGTTTTTATTTTATTTTAAACTTTTTTTATACTGCCCTTCAGCAGATTAAATTCCAGGGCAGGATACAACATAAAACAGGGAGATAAATGTCATAACATGGCATCAATAAAATCACAAACAATGTGCAGAAATTATATACATAGTTTAAAAATCTTGATAAATAAAAATGCCTCAGGTGGCAGTCCTATAGGATTCATTGAATCTCTCCCTCTGAATATGGAGGAAGAGGCTGTCCTTGGAGGGGGAGCGACATCTTTTGATTCCTCCCCCAGTTGCACGAAAAAAAGTGGGGGAGCGGTCCTCCCATGCTGGAATTCTTGCATTCTAACAGGGCAAAGGATGTGTGCTGGAAGTGAAGGAGGGGCCCTCAGAGCAGTGCTACAGGCCCACAGTTGCTCCATGACCAGGTGACAGGTCAACTTCCATTTGTTCCAATGAGAGGGAATTTGCAAACTCTCTGCTCCCCAGGAATGTCTCCTCCACTGCCCTTCCACCATGCCGACATGGTCGGCCTTTGGAATCATTGGAAGCACCAAGCTTTGCCTTGTGGGAGCTGGGATTGCCCTGCTTGGCTGCAATCTTGTGCACACCTGTCTGGAAGCAAGTTGGTGTGCTTTATTTATGAGCATAGGATTGATCTGCTGGCGTGGCACCCTGAGCTCGTAGGAAGGGCACTGGAGACTGTCCTTCAAAGGTGGAGGAAGAGCACCACTACTGAAAAAGCCCTCTTTGGTCCAGTCCTTTGTGATTTTGTGGTGCGCTCCCATTAAGGGAGCTTATGACATTAGCTGGTGTGATTGTGTACGAGAAGTGGCATGTTCCTTTGTTTTATGTTCAAAGAAGAAGAAATCTCCTCACACAGAGAATACTATGAGAGATGCCTGTCATACTAGCTTTTCATATATAAAAGAACTCAGGGGTAGATGGGGCATCAGAAGCCTCTTTCCTTCCAGGTTGTGGTGGGTAGTACCCAAGGCTGGTCAATTTATTTTGGCTCAGAGTCAGAAAATTCCCAAAGTGCATCTCCCCCTCCTTGTCTAATACAGTAATAATAATGTAAATAACTATTTGTTGCCCTTTCATGACACCCCAAATCAGCTGCCTGAGGCAGCTGCTTCATTCTGTCTGATAAGGCTGGCCCTGCGAGAGTCAGCCAGAACAAGCAGTACATCAGTGATTCATATTTTTAATTAAAAACTCTCCAAGTAACATCTTTGCACAGTTGATATGGAATGTTGTTTGTCGTTTTCTTGTTAACTTTGGCAAAAATGATTTGTACTTTCCATGAGGCCTATGTCCATGAAGCAAACAGAGGCACTAAGTGCATGCGATCTGAGGGAAATAATGGTCTAGGGATGCTACAGCTGCATTTATTGACAGTAAACAAAATGTCTTGACTAAATGCCCTTATTTTCTTGGTTTCCAGGGGCAGTTTCACCAATTTCCCAATGGCCCATCTGTGAAAGAAGTCAGAGCTGCAGCAACAATTGTCAGTATAAAAGCATCCTTTCAGATAAACAGGCAAAGAACTTTTCTTTTGACAGCTGCAGGCTGGGAAAGACTGAGAGATGCTAAATCAAAAAAATTAAAAAGCAACTGCCATCTTGCAGTGCAGAAGGGCCTTTAGCAGAATTCTTCTTTAGGATATTATAAATCATGCCAATCCTATAAATCAGGAATAATATGCATCCCAGGGAATACAGAGATGTAACTGACCGTGGAATTGGAAAGCAAAAAAATGTTAACTACTGATGGACAGTGAGAGATGGTGCTTTTATTCACAAGTTTGAGAAATGGGCAGAGGGGGAACACATATAATGGAATGCCTGAGAGCTGCAGAAAGGTATTCCAAAGAGGTAATGGAATTGTATTAACACTGTTCTTTTAGTGACTGCACATGTCACTGGGTTAGGTATACTGAGGCAATAATTCTAAAGTAGTATATTAAATCCACATATAATATGTTATGGCTATTGAATGATTATAGATTTGGGTAATCAGGCAGAGCATAACATTGAACATCACGATTATCACTGTATGCAGACAGTGGGCCTGTCAGTATCACGCAAATTTAGGCTGGCCGTGCTTCTCTTTTACAGAGGACAGTGCTCTGTTGGAAAGGTGACCTCTGTTTTGAAGGCATCCTTTATCAGAAGGGCTGTCTGGTCCAATATAAATATCAAGAAGGAAGATTCCTGGGCCTGGATTTGCCCATCTGCAGCTCCTGGACAGCCACTTGGTCACAGTTTTCCACACTATGGTGAGAAGTATTGTGTTTCTCTTTAGAATATAATAGTTCTTTCTAAAATGGCGTATCTCCATATAAATTGGTGTCTGCACATTTTATGCAGATTAGCACTATCTTTAGTCTTCTTTTGGGGGGTGGGGAGGTGGCAATTTGGCCACCCTAAGTGAGGTTGAACTTTCTGAGTCTAATGACTGCAATTTGGTGCTGGAGTTTATTTATTTGTTTAGGATATTTGTATGCCGTCCTTTGCAAAAGCCTCAGGACGGAGTTGCAGCTCCAGCTTTCATCTTTTTAGATTACAGAAGCGTAATTTTACTTAGCTCTTATTGAGGCATCCTATAGAGCCATAGCTTACAACTTTTGCATAACTTGGCAAGAGATCTGTCTATAGTACAGAACCTACTTTTCTAATGCGATCCTATGTTTGTCTACTCAGAAGTAAGTTCTGCAGAGTTCATTGGGACTTCCAGCTAACTGTACCTATTAACCTTCCCCAACATGGTGACCTCCAGATATTTTGGACTTCAGCTCTTTATCAGCCCCACTCAGCATGAAATGGCTAATGGTCAGTAGTCCTGGAGATGTCCAAAACATCTGAAGGGCATCCAGTTCAGGCTGGTATATAGGATTGAAGCCTTAATTTTTTATCATGCATGTCAACCTATAGGAAGAATCCATATTTGCATCTTCCATTTATTAGGAGATCTCTTTCAGGGGTTTCCTCTCTTCCTTGTCTCTTAGCTGCAGGCTCAATTTTGGTGAAAAATCTGTCTATAGTCACTTGTTTCTTCCTGCACTGCATAACCCTCTGGAAATGAGAGACCATGTTATCGTTCATCAGATTCAACACTCTGTTCATTACAGTTATGTTGGGGTGGTGCTTCTCAAAGAAATCCTGGCATGGGCGCACTCCTGCAAGAAAGATGAGTGCAAACCATCTCCCCACTCACCGCAACCAGCACAATTGTGGCCATCTTCCTCCCCCCATCGCAACAAGCACGACCACAGCCATCTCCCCCCCCCCCCCGAGTGGGGAAATGGCCACAATCTCAATTGCGTTCATGCAGGGAAGACATGCGTGATCATGGGCGCGCTCCTGCAGGCAAGACGGGCACAGCACAGCCGCAATCACACATGTGTTCCCTGCATGAACGTGACTGCAATCATGGCCATCTCCCCACTTGGGGGGGGGGGGGGAATGGCTGCGATCTTGGTCGCCACCCAAAGCGGAGTTTGCGACCCAAGTCAACATTTTCATGAAATTTTTGTTCATGACCCAATTTGGTCATGAACCAAGACGTTTGTGAGCCGAGGTACCACTGTATTTGTGGAAATGCCCCCTTAAAAGTTATTGCCCCCCAAACTTTTAGCTATCAATTAAGTACAAAGGCATGAACAAGTACAGAGATTTTTAAAAGGTGGGGGAATTGACAACTCCTCCTGCTCTCTACAAATATCATATAAAAGGAAAATGGCTTGGGAAGAGGAGGAGAAACTATGGTGCTGCTTGCTACAGTCTTCTCAACACCTGTGGTGTGAAACCAGTGCGATCAGCACCTACTCCCCCCGCCCCCTTCTCAAAAGCAGTTACAAAAAACTTATACAGCTAATTCTGGAAATCTAATGAAAAGGGGTTGGGAAGGAAGAAGGCAGAGGTTACCTTCCCAAATGTAAGTGCCACTGAAGTCAATGCAATTTATTTCTGAGCAAGTGTCATTGAACATAAAGTGATTTACCTCTGGATTAGGGTCAGATGTGTAGAGGAGGAGAAAAGCAACATTGCATTTACTCAACAGGTCAGTGGGCTAGCCAGAGAGAGACAGAAGCTGTGGCAGAGAAAGCAGGGCTGCTTAAGCTTATTGCCCTCTCAGAGTTGCTGCTCTTTTAAGAAAGCCCAACAGGATGCTTCCTCTTGTCGTGTCACTCTCCTCAGCCAACTGGCCCTCTGAAGCCACCCTGCAGCCTCCCAGAACAGTACCGCAAGTTTAACACACACTGGAATATAGAGCATAACATAAAGAGTCTACTAAAAAGTTATGATATAACTGGTCTGAAGAAATCCAGGATATAATAGCAGATATGACACAAGAAGGAGAATGCAGATGAATATTATATGACACACCGGTGAATCAGGTATAACAATTCCAGTAAAAATGGAGACTGTAGCCAAAAAATTCTAAGAAAACTGAGACTTGGAAGGGCAGCAATGAACAAACTAGAAATCAAATGTAAGGATTTTTCACTGGACAGCAAGGCTAAGATCATCCGCACCACTGTATTCCCTTTCATTGTGTATGGGTATGAAAGCTGATTGGGGAAGAAAGCTGACTTCAAGAGAATTGATGCATTTGAAACATGGTCCTGGAAGAAACTTTGCAAACCCTCTAGACTGACAGAAAGACAAACAAGTGGGAAACACAAAAAGATCAAATCAAGCCTGAAATCAAAAGTGACAAAACTGAGGCTGTCATACTTTGAGCACTTCATGAGAAGGCGTTCTCTGGAGAAAAGAATCATGCCATGGAAAGTCAAAGGCAGAAGAAGAAAAAGAAGACCAAATATGGGATGGCTTGAGTTCATAAAGGAAGCCACAGCCTTGAATTCAAAAGAGCTGAGCAGGGCAGTCATGGATAGCAGGGTTTCATTCACAGAGTCTCCATAAGTCAGAGGCAACTTGATGGCACATAAACAAGCAAAAATGCCCAATGTAGATACCCCCCTCTCCCTCATGGGTGCCCCAATGTAAAGACCTAGGCCCTTGAACTTTAGCTCAGCCATGCAGTATAACTATGCTGAGCAGCAGTTTTTAAAATCCAATGCTTGAATTCAAGCACTTCCAATCTTTGCTTCCAAATATACAATACTAAGAAATATGCCTTGGAAGGCATGTTAATAAGTATAGCCTTGGTAAGTATATACCAGGCTATACTTGGCCTGTTTCCTTACTTGCAAGGTGGCCCTGTGCTTTCCAGCATCATCACTCAAAGGTAGCATTGATTACGGAGTCAGTGCTCTGCAGCATGCAGTTCCAAGGAAAGTTCCAGAAATGCTTTACAAGTGCTCCAGAAATTCTATGCAACTGCTTTATACGGAAGAGAAAAGAGCTGTATGTATTTCTGCCCAGCATTTTATGTGCAGCAGCCCAAAAGAGGGCATTCAGACTGTTCCTCCCTCACTCATCTACGGCTGGTGGCAAATCAGACAAGCTTTGGCACAAGCTGAAGACATATTTGTTTACCTGGGCTTTTGATCCAACACTTCCTTTGCTGCATCATCTAAACTGCTATTTATCTGTTATGGTTGTCCTTTGTTTTATTATGTTTTTGTCAATGCTTATTATTTTTCTGTGTTTTATTGCTTGTACTCCACTTTGGGGTTATTTATAATGAAAAGGATGTAAGAAATTTCTTCAAGAAGCAAATATGTGATAAATGTGTACACTGAACACACAATGAGAGAAAATGGATTTGTGGCTGCTGGCTTCACACCCTCTGTACAAGCGTATTTTTTTGTTCATGTGTAGAGGGGGGAAAGCCAGCAGACACAATCCAGACCCTATTCAACACGTATTCCGTGCATCCTTATTATACTTGATACTCATGCCTGATATGCCAAATCCTGGTATGTGGGACTGTGATTGTTTTCTTCCTTAAATTCTGAATATTTATCCATTCTCATTAGCTCTTGCTGTTAAGACAGTATTTTGCCATGTGGTAGCCAGAGGATAAATACCCTTTCAAAACCGCAAAAGTAATCTCAGTTTTAAAACTGGATCTCACCCCTCCCTCACAGTTGCAGTTTATTATCATCTAAACATTATGGTTTGGTTACAGTCATGAACAAAGAAAGGCAAGTGAAAGCATTTTAGACCTTTCAAGTGTTAAAACCAAGCCCAAAGGATTAAATTTTAATCAGGATGCTATAATTTACATTAAAAAGTACTGAAAAGCAAATACAGATTCTGAGGGGAGCTTTGTAATTTGCCTTTAGTGAAAAAAGATTACACACACACACACGCCAGATGACATTGCAAATGTATGAAAAACCAAATTAGATAGTTTTGATGGTGGTGCACAGCTTGGCATAAAGATATTGTTAGCATGAGAGTTTCCTTTAGGAAAAAGAAGGCCTCTATTTTGCTGGTCAGTAAAATGTCAAGCCTAATTATTCAAACTGACATCCCACAGGAACTTCCATGAAAATGTGGATTGCTTTGCAGGTGGGCAACATCTCCTGATCATTTACAAGGTGAACACCAAGGTCAAATGTAGTTAATGCTGCCAAAAATGATGTTAACTTACTAGTATTAATTGAGTTCATGTGATCATTGGCTATAGACATTTGTAGGATTGTGCTAGTACATTATTATTTAAAAGATTTTAAAAAATTTATATTGGGCACAATTCTTCGAAGATAATTCTTGAATGGAGCAATGAAAAATCATAGTCATATAGTTATCTGTCTCTCAAGGCAAAGCTTTATGACTTCTTTAAATCCTATGCATTAAAATAAATGCATTTACTTGGAAGTAAGTCCCATCGAACCTCTTGAAGTTTATATCTAAATAAATATTTTCAAAGAAACAGCTTAAATAATGAACTATTTATAAAATTCAAAGCTGAGTTACCCATGCAGTCCATTGTAAAGGTGTAAAGGTAAAGGTTTTCCCTTGACATTGAGTCCAGTCATGCCTGACTCTAGGGGGCGGTGCTCATCTCCGTTTCCTAGCCGAGGGAGCCAGTGTTTGCCTGCAGACAGTCTCTGTGGTCATGTGGCCGGCATGACTAAACACCAAAGTGCACGGAATGCTGTTACCTGACCACCTAAGTGGTATCTTTTTATCTACTTGCATTTGCATGCTTTCGAACTGCAAGGTTGGCAGGAGCTGGGACAGAGCAATGGGAACTCACCCCGTTGTGCAGATTCAAACCGACGACCTTTCAATCAACCAGCCCAGCAGCACAGCGGTTTAAACCACCACGCCACCTGCAGTCCCTTATTAAACTCAAGCAAAACTATAATCTCAATTCTTTCCTTATATAGCCAAAACTCAATTCTGTTCCTTATATAGACAGATAGTTTTATTGTTGTGACCCACCCAGGGAGCCAAGTGGATAATGCACTGGACCAGATATCAAATAAATGAGTTAATAAAAATCATCAGTGAGTTTTTAAATTGATGGGTTGTTGTTATTGCAAACTTGCATTCAGTGACTATGGAATGCTGTCTGTTGGGTTGGGAGTGGACATGGCAGGCCAGATAGGATGGGGAATGGAATGGAGTGCCTTGAACAGAGTGGTCTATGCAGGTTGCTCTTAAATAGTGTAATAACTAAACACTACTGCGAATACTATTTAATGGCACTACTGTACTTAAGTGAAAAATCACATATTTTAAGAGATCTCTCACCCATTTACAGCTCTCGTGTTTGAGAACCTGGATGGCTGAGCTGGAATGCAGGAACAATGGAAGTGGTCTCATATCAAGTCATGCAATTGTTCCATGTAGCCTAGTACTATGAATGAGCAGTAGTGGGTCTCTGGCCTTTCAGGCAGTGTGTTCACCAGCCCTATCTGGAGATGGTAGGGACTGACTCTGGGACCTTCTGCATGCAAAACAGATGCTCTTACCACTGAGCTATGGCTCTTCTCCTACGCTGATTTGACTGGTTTAAATGTCTAGGGTAGTCTATTATTTATTTATTCATTTAAAACTTTTCTATACTGTCCCATTTCAGACGTCTTGGGATGGTTTCCAACTCCATTGGAGGAAGGGAATCTTTGGAACCAGGCCATTGACTGAAATGCTTCTGAATAGAACACTGCAAAACTTGACCTAAGACGCACAAAAACAAGGGCATGAAGAGTTTTACTTCCTTTGTCTTCCTATCTTGGTCGTGTCATCATTACTGCAGATCTTTAGAATTCAGTTAGGCAAAGTCTGTCAGTATTGGGTCAGCATTGTACAATTGTAGCATATAATCACATGTGCGGGAAGCACTCCTCAAAAAATTAGATATACCCCCCCCCCCCCGCCCTACTCTCACACATCACAGATGCACAATGATCCTGCCATGCTGACTTCACAAAGCTGCATGGCCAGTGTAGCTAGCTTACGAGCTTTATAGACTAATGGGAAACCAGACCCCACATTGAAAGTGGACTGTGGCAACTTGATGCATGGTGTGGAAAAAGTGGAGAAGGGACTTTTTTCCCCCTCTTCCATAATACTAGAACCCTTGGTTACCCTATGAAGCTGCTTGGTGGAAAAGTCAGCACAGAGAAAAAGAGGTGCATGGAACTCACACAGTGCATGGAACTCCATGAGATGTAGTGATGGCCACCAATTTAGATGGATTTAAAAGGATATGGGACAAATTCATGGAGGAGGAGGCTACCAGGGGCTACTAGTCCTGATGGTTGTATGCTACCTCCAAGGAAGCCGAGGTGGTGTGCCAGGTACTCCAGTTACCAAGGAGCCTGGACAGGAGGGTTGCATTAATACCCTGCTTGTGGGATTCTGTGGGCAGCTGAACAGAATGCTGAACTAGATGGAACCATTGGTCTGATCTAGAATGCTTCTTAAGTTTTCATGATGTGTTAATCCAATGTCTGGTACCTGTTTATATTGTATTTCCCCAACAAGCACTCCTAGCATGTTGTGTGTTTCAAGCAGAAATTTCCATAATACAGAACCAAGTAATATGTGGGCAAATTTTTACTTTATTTGAAAATAGCGATTAATTCTACGCAAATTTTCCTTGCAGCTGTGACTCATTGACTGGACAAACAGATGAAGGAGAAGACCTCTGTCAACATATTGGGTGGTTTGTGGGTTAGAAGTGAGTTAAAGCCCCCAAAGTTTGCATTAACAAGTTTAATTTTTGCAGCACAGCATTTGTTTTCAGCAATAGATAGACTTTAAATAAGAACAACAAATCAATATTGATTTAATGTATCTAGCATTCTCCAGTGAAGAAAAGAAAATACGCACTTTCAGTATTATTTGGAAAGTGTGAGGCCCCCTGCATCCTATTTACACACCCACTAAATCATTTGGGCTTTGTTAGGTGGTATTATTTGTATTCAACTGATCTTTTGCATTCCACATCTTTCCCTTTCCTGTAAAGGGCAATGATCTTAAAATACAGGCCTAAACCACTAAAGCCACAAGCTGTAAAGCAAATAAGTTAATACACACAAAGTCTCCAACCACATTAGGGAGAAAAGCCAATTAAAAAGATGCAAAGCCTTAGGTAAACAAAAAGAGCTTGCTTGCTTTAAACTTTTGCTATTTCATTTTTAATTCCAAGTGTCAAGAATTACAAGGGTGTGCAGTTTATAAAATTTGGCACATATCCAAAAATACCTTCTTTGTTCCTCAAATGCATTTCCTGCCCCGTTCACCAAAGGGTTTGTTCTAAATCCCAGGATTTTTAATGAGCAGGAAACTCTTCCTTTTACAATAGGAAAAAAAGTTAATGTGTTAGTTAATAGTTATGTGCTCAGGACTTTTTAATTACCTTTGTATGTTGTATTGTGTTGTTTTTATGCTTGTACACCACCCTACAATCGAAAATGTTGAAGAACAATGTGTGTGTGTGTTTTCCATAAGTTATTAAATAAATATGATGCATTATTTCTGCTTAGCTTGTCTTTATTCCCTCTTTTGGATACACAATTAACACGGTGAGGGGTGTTGAGAGTGTCAAGAGCAATTCTGCCAGGAGGCCAGCTATCTCACTGGTTTCTAGCAGAGTCACCCAAGGTGGAATGGTCAAAGAGAAAGCAGAGAACGCAGACTAAGATGCATTCACCCTCTTCAGGAGGGGCAGTCACATCCCCGGAAATGAATGGAGATCTCTAATGGTGATGAGTGTGGTGAAATTCCCCAAGGGCAGCTACTGGGGAGCAGGGGTAATTGAAAGTGACACTGGTGGAGAATCCTTCACAGACAATGGCAATGATGCTGAAGCTAACATTGCTTAGTACTACACAGAAGATGGCAATCAGAAAGTTCTGCAGAATATTTATTTCCTATGATGGAACAATCCAAAATATAACAAGAGATTTCCAGCTCAGAAAGCACTCAACCAGCTATTGGGGAAATGCAAAGGACAAATATGGATAACGTAGTAACTAATGACACCACTAGATCAAAGCCAAAAGAAAGCCTAGTGGCTGACATGCACAGATGCAAAAGGAAAGGCTGATGCTGCACAACACATACAATGGAGCAGGGAAAGTAAGAAGTATGAATCATGGCAAACTGGAAACTGTAAAGCAAGAAATAGCACAGTACTTAGAGTGAGCAAATTAAAGTGGACTGGAAGGGGATATTTTCAGTCAGACAAACACAAAGTCTTTTACTATGGAAATGACAAATTCAGAAGTAATGCAAGATATATGCCTGAGGCAAGATATAACACAAACAGTAAAGAGTTATAATACAAAGTGTAACTGAATAATACCAGTTAGAATTTGTGGAAAACCTATCAGCGTAACCATCGTTCAAGGCTATGCTCCAACAGCAGATGCTGAAGAAGAAATCAAGAACTTTTATTCAGGTGTTCAATACACCAGAACAAGAAATGTTGATCATCATAGGTCACTGGAAGGCAAAGGCAGGAAACAAAGCAGAATCAAATGTTTTGCCAGAATTTAGCAAATTCCTCCTTCATTTCTAGGGGACAGAAATGAAGGAGGAGAACAATTCTGAGAATTCTGTGAAGCCTATATTTTCTTTATTGCAAATACATACTTCAGGCAACTGACCAGACAACTGTATACATGGACATCACCAGATGGCCAATACTTTGATCAAATTGATTATGTAATTGAAAGTTGAAGATAGAGAAGCTCTATTCTCACTGCAAAAATAAGACTTGGAGCAGACTATAATAGTGACCATGAGCTATTAATATTAAAATCTAAGTAAAGCTGACAAAGATCACAAACCTAAGATCATAGTGCCAAAATACCACTTAAATAACATCTCTGGGGGATTTAAAGTCCACATTAAGAACAAATTTGCTTTATTGCAGTAACAAGGAGAACAATAAAAAGGAAAAACAAGAGACCTCTTCCAGAACTCCAAGAAATCAAAGGGAAATTCAAACTTAGATTAGGATTGCTGAAAGACCAACAGGGGAACATACTTTCTGAACAGGAGAAAATAAAAATAAGGTGGAAACAATATATGGAAGAATTATACAGAAGAGATAGACTCTTTCTAAAAAGAATCCTATGAGGAAGAACCTGAATGTTAGAAAATAAAATGAAAACTCCTCGGAACGACCTTGAAAGTAATAAACCACCCAGAATAGATAGGGTACAAATAGAATTATTCTGAGCTGCAGAGAGTGAATTGGTCCAAATCTTAACAACAACACGCCAACAAATATGGAAAATAAAACAACAGTCTGCCAACAGGAAGTGTTTGATATATATTTCAATGTCCAATAAAGGAGATGCAAACAAATGCAACAACCATATGACCATTGTACTAATTTCACATGCATGCAATATGATGCTCAAACTGTTGCAATAAACGAATTTACTTTATGTGAAGCTAGAAATACCTAACATCCAAGCAAGATTCTGAAAAGGAAGAGGCACTCAAGATCATACTGCAAATATGCATTGGTTGCTGGAATGCACCAAAGAATTTCAGAAGTTCTATGTTTCTATGCTACAGCAAAACCTTTGACCATGTGGATAATCAGAAGCTATAGATGGTTCTGAAAGAAATGAGTGTGCTTTAGCACTTGATTGTCCTGATACATAACCTGTATTATGGACAAGAAGCTAGTGTTGGGACAAATTATGAAGAAACAGAATGGTTTCTTACAGGGAAAGCATCAGACAAGAGTGCATTTTATCTCATTCAGTATGTAAAAACAATCATAAGGAAAACTAGATTAGGATCAGAAGGAGGAGTGAAAATTGGTGGAAAATGTACTTTAAGATGATTATATGATGCTACTGGCAGAAAGGAGCAATGAGCTAACTCCTGATGCAAGTGAAAGAAGGACGTGCAAAAGCAGATCTGCAGTTGAACATTCAGAAAACAAAAATCATGACTCGAGAAAACAAACAAAAATTTAGTGTCAACAATCAAAAAATTTAAACTTTAAAAGGTTTTGCATAACTTGGTCCAGTCATCAATTCAAAAGTATACTGCAAGCAAGAAATTCACAGAATACTGAGACTTCGTTGGGCAGCAATGAAGGAACTAGAAAAGCTTATCAAGTGTAAAAATATTTCATAAGAGACCAAGGCCAACATAATCCACATTATTGTATTCCAGTTGACTATGTATAGATGTGAAAGCTGGACAGTGAAGAAAGCTGACAAGAAAAATTGATACATTTGAAACATGGTGCTGCAAATACCCAGCAAAGATGAACAAATGGATCATAGATCAAATCAAAGTAGTACTTTACCTGAAAGCAAAGCAAAACTGAAGCTGTTGTGCACATTAAAAGAAGGCAGGACTCACGGGAGAAGACAACTGCAAAGGAAAGCTGAAGGCTGAAAGGAAAAACCTAAAGGAAGCCACAGTTTATAAGCTTTCAGCCAGGCATTTTGGAGGGCATTCATAGGGTTGGAGATGGCTTGACAGCATGGAATGCAAGGTGCGTACTAGACCTCTGGGTGTTTTGCCATCATAATATTGACCAGTTGCAGCCTTCTTAGCTTCCATAAGGTTATTATAAATCACTAGATGCAATTGCATCGACATAATTAGAAATTGCAGATAGATATTTAAACTAGATAGCTATATAAATGGAAATTAAAACTATATAGCAGACTTCGGGACCCTACTCAGATTAGGATGCTGGCAAACAGGTTTGTAGACTGTAACTCTTTGCCCTCTGTTTTGATCTAATATGGATTAGCTCCAACATACCTGCTACATGAAAGCTTCCACTGGCATTAAGTTAGGCAATTATGAATTACCATAAGGGGAAATGCACCATGAAAATGAAGGTAATGGTTTGCCTAAAATTTGCATGTGCTAATTTGACACACCAGCCTCAGGTTTGCAAATGCACTCCTGGCCATCCTGGAACCTGGGCATCCATGTTCAAGGCTGAATCCAGCAGTATGTTCAACTATGAGCCTGAGTCATCAGAGGAGCGTAGTCCCATCCAGCACAGGCCAAATCTCTATTCCCTCGTCTGCCTTGTGACTAACTAGGAACAGGTCTAACTGGTCTGCCTTAATCTTCAATTTGTTACAGTATAAAAGACTGTGTGCCTCCTTGTTCCATCTGATCTCTATGTTCCAGCTGGTGACCCACAACAGTCTTATGGTTTCTTATCTCTAAAATGCAATTGGACATGACAACCCTTCAAACAGGAAACAGATACATATAAAGGATAATCTTCTGACAGTCCTCTTCGAACAGAGGACTCTGCTCTGCAAAAGAGAACACATTGCTACAGGGTTTTTCCATCTAAAGCAAATGCTAGATGTGGGAATCTGATCTAGCCTGGGGCTACAGAAGGGACAATGGATAGAATGGGCAAATGGGTAAAGATACCAATCCAGACTGGGCTGTTCATATCTGCTAGTTAATTTTTAAAAAACCATGTAATTGCTAATTGGTAGGTGGGGTGTTAGTTATTTAGTATGTTGCAAGCTATTCTAGTCAAATGAACCTGCGCCACAATCTGATATTAAAAATGTCAGAAATGTACAAGTACCTAAATATTACCCTGGGTAATTATCTTTGATCCATTTAATGCACAACCCTATGCATGTTTAGACCAAAAAAAAAAACCACCCTACAACTCCCAGTACGTCCCAGCCAGCCATATACACAATTGCATCTTTAGGCTCAGCAAGACATGTTAAATGAGCCCCACTTTTAGACTGATCATGTGATTAGGGTCCACTTTTGTAAATGTGCAAGCTGTGGTTTACCCTAAATGTTCTGTACAGATACAGAAGGAAAGTGAGTGACCAAGAACTAATTTAGGCTAGTTTCTGGTTGCACTCACAAGTGTTAGTTCCCCATTGAGGTAGCATCCATTTTCTGCTGGTGCAGAGCAGCCCTGAGTGCTACCTGGTACCACAATGCTGAGAAAGAGTAGCAACAAGCCCAGAGAACATGGGGAACACGCTTGTAAAATATAATTTACTTAATGAAAAATACCAAGTAATTAGGAGTGTTTCATTTAATTCCTAAATAATATAACAATTGCTCAGAAAAAGGAATGATCTTTTCCACAGCTTGAAAGAAGAAGAAACAACTGAACAAATTTACTGAAAAGAATGCGGTTGGCATTGAGAAAGCAATTAGTACACTGTATATTCTGGAGTAGCCTTGAGATGTAGTAAATCACACCTTTCTGTGATAACCCTTGATGTAGTCTGTTTTTCTGATCTCACATTCTGTTTGGATAGAAGATGGAGTCTGTGCCTGATGTAACTTGACATCAAAGCATGCAATACTTTGTTAATGGGTGCTTGTTAATGGGTGCTTCTGTGATTGTTGCAATTGACATACATAGTAATTAGATGTGCTTCTATTTCTCTCTGTGTGACCAAGGAATGCTATATGAGCAATGTCTTTTCTTTGTGGTCTTTTCTTTCTTTGTAAACACTTGTTTTCAGCCTGTCAGTTGTGACACCCTGTGAATTCTCCTACAACTGCTGTGCATGCTTTATTAAACTTATTTACTGGATGAACTTAAATGCTGAGTGAAGTTCCTTTTCTTCCACAGACAACACATTAACCCACACTTGTGGGTCATTGAACGGTGCTTGTTGAACCATGGTTTATCATGTTGCCTGAACCCAGCTACCTTAGCAAGCCATGGTTTGTTAACCACAAACCACCCATGAAGAAAACCTATGGTATGCTGTTAGGTTGCAAATGGTGGGTTGTTCACCATGGTTTGTTATAGCAGCTAGGTTCAGACAACAACATAACCACATGTCAACAATAACAGTTCAATAACAACCATTTTCAGTCCATGCTGAATCCCTGTGTGTGTTATGATGCTGTTTGAACCAGTCTTCTTGGTATCATCTTCATCAAGGGCACAGAACTTTTAATTCAAGCTATTCAGTCAACTATTATTGGAAAAGAGGTGCAGAGCACTACTAAACTATGACTGCGTTCACACAACATGCTAAGCTTTTGTGGCTTCAAAGTGATGGTGGTTTAGTATGTTGTTTCAACCCAGGATAGCGTTGTCAGGTGGCTTAAGTCTGCCTTGCTGTAGGTTGTACTTAACCCTCTATAGTTTATTGTGTTGTCCAAGAACCACAACAGGAAAGCCACTTAGCCAGAGCAGCACTATCTGCATGCCAAGCAACTCCTGGTGAGGCCAATGACAGCTTCACACATAGTGCCAAGTGGCATTTATGTACGACTGTCATCAGCTTCTCCACCAATACACACTGCACCTTCACGCCCTGCAGCAGACACTGGCCTCTCCCCAAGTGTTGCTTGCTGCCACTGATCACATTCTCCTGAGCTTCTGATAGCTGCTGAAAGTGCCACCTGGGCACCTTGGGCAGCTGTAACCCATCTCTGCTTCCCTCAGTGTTCCTGTCACCTGGGTTACCAGAAGGAGGACTGAAAGGGGAAGGGGCAGAAGCAACTCTGCTGAGCTGGTTTGCTTGTTGGACAGTGGGATGGGGTGGGTGGGTAAACTATTTCGAGCTCAGGATGGGTACACAGCTACCTTGGCTTTAAAGTGGCATGTAAAGCTGCCCAGTCTGTGGTGTAGATATTCCCTTGGCAATACAGACAGTAGCAGGAAATCAACAGTTAACAACAAAACCATGTAAGATAGTGGACGCTGATCCAAATTAGAGTCAGTTGTGGATATGCTGGTTATTTGGGGAAAGCTAAATCTTTGAGGAAACAACACTTCTAATGATTTACTTTATGCAGGAAGTTTTAATATTTCTTTTCTAGGGATAAAAGGTGTAGCTCTGCACTGGAAACTTTCCACTGAGGCAGTGTTTTAACATGAAATGAATGAATATAAGAGGTTTCCAATTTTAAATATTTATTTGAAAATGACAACTGCACTGTATCAGTCAAGAACTTTATTAAACTCAGGATACATGTAGGGATCTATGGATTTGTGTTAGGTGATTTACTCAGTAATGGTCTGAGGAACTAATTTATGCATTGAGGGATGTGGGTTTTTTTTTTTTTTAAGCTAAGCTGAAGAGAAACACTGAAAGCAGATTCTGTATGAAGGTGCGGGGTTGTCTATGTTATGTGACCTTAGGTTACATAAAGAACAGGAAAGGATGTATATTTTAGATAAAGCAATCTGGTCTATATCGAATATATTTTTAGATTTTAATCCTATTATGCACTTCATCAAAGAAGTGATTGTTACTGAACTACTGTTGAGAAAGAAGTCAAACCTCCCCCCACCAAGAGAATCACTGTTTGCCATCACATACTAATGTCATGCAATTTCCATTATTTATAGTTCAATTGTGTTGGTTGGATAGAGTTCCTTATCTGTGGTGTCTACTTAATGGATTGTACCCTCAGTTTGTGGGTGCACATATAGGTATATAAGGACTTGAACTGATATATATATATATAGGATTATTTCAAAAATTTTATTTTTCAGGCAGGAGATGTTGAAAAGGACACAAATGACTTCTTAAATACTTTCCAAGTTTCAACACTCAAATGAAGAGCAAATCAGTTCATGTCTCCACTTCTTACACCCTCTAATATAAAAGAAGACGATACAATAAAGGAAGACAGGAAAGAATTCAGACTCAGATAGCTGAAGGATAGAAAGCATTTGGTGAAGAATTGGTCCCAGTATCCATTAGGTTTGTTAGAGAATTAAGTGTCACAGGGATACTCCTTTCTACAGTGTAGAAGGCCTGTATATATATAACTATGAAAGCAGCCCAGGTCCACTTGATATGCCACAATTGTATAGTTAGCTTGTCAATAAATATGTATGCAAAAATAATTTCCAAAGGTTGACTGCATGCTTGGGGCATGTTTGCCTATGGTTACTCATCCAGTACATGCATCTTTTGCATCCAAGAAACAGGGAACTGAACATCTATGTTTCTAGTCCATACAAGGAGTTGTCTTTTTCAAAGAAAGCCTTCAAAAAGTACATTGGGGGGTTATCTACAACACATTCTGGATAAAATGGATTTGTCCACTGATTTTGTAAATATGGTATTTACTCCTTGTATAAAAATCCCAAGGAAAGAATAACAACAACCAGGGCTTAATGTCTTTTCCAATTAAGGCTGCCTCACTCCTTCTGTTTGTATTGCTCTTGAATGATGGCATATGCTATACAAGATTCAAACGAATCCATCTTCAAGGTTGAGAAGCAGAAGTTGCATTATATGCAAATGACTTCTTGTTTCAAGACAGGCCACATGCCCATATGTCAAGACTGATGAACTCCTTTATATATGTACCTGTTTAAGTATGGCTACAAGAAAAGCATGGAGGGACTTAGATAATTCCTGGGTTTGTACAGATCTCATGTATGGAGATCTATGTTGTGTGGAACCTAGTATAAAATCAGAGGCAAATCAACACTGAAACATAAAGGTAGATCTAAGACTCTATTGTCAATCATTTATTGACAAGGAAGACTCCTGCTTGAAACCTTAAAGAGCTTCTGCCCAGTCACTGTGTAGACAATACTAAGTTAGTTGGACTTATGTTTTAACTTAGTACAGGGCAGCTTCCTATAGACCAAGAAGTCCTATATGTACCACCTATACTTAGGCACTCACCCTGTTTTTATAGCTGCTTTTAAAAACCAAACCAAGGGGCCACAAATCGCTCACCACTATGGTATAAAGAATCCAGGTCATACATTGAATCAGTACGTTGCATCACATCTTTTCAGAGTTAGCTGTAGGTAGCTGGGAAGTTGCCTGAACAGGAAACAAACAATACCAATTTCCCTCATGGGTAGCATTGACCAGACTCTTCATAGTGTAGGATCACCACTTAAGTATTGGGGGGGGGGGGAGACAACACAGATTTGCATGTTCTAATTACTGTGTAAAGACTGAAATTCAGGATGTACTGATTAAAATACCAGTCCTGTCATTTAAATAGAAATACAATATTTCCCATCATAGTGGGGAAGACTATGCCCAGGTGACCCGAATGCCTGCCCAGCATACTGCCCCGGTGCTATGGATGCGTGGCTTCAAGGCCCTTCTTGTCCTTCTGACTTAAGGTTCTTGTTCTTTAAATTGGATTTGGACTGGATAGCCCTTCAGATAGAAGACTGTTCTTTGTAAAATAGGATAAGTGGCCATTCCATGCAGCTTTCATTAAGAATTGCCACTTATTCCTCAGGAATGTTTTGTTTTATTTTTGTGGTTCACAAAAACCGCATGCTTGTGCACTGTAATCTTGAGCTATTGGGGCGTACTTGTTACTGCTACTTGGAGAGCAGATAAGCAACACAGGAAGCCTGGAAGGAGATTTGGCCTGTATTGATTGTCCTAACACTTGATCCTTTGAGATACTTCATAATCTTACAGGAAGTCTGAACGGAATTTTCTGTATTACAGATATTGAATCCTCGTAACAGTGTTGTGTTCAGTCTTCTTTAATCTTTAGGTTGATTTATGCTCTTTGCTGTATTTGGAAATGATTACCTCAACTGATACAAAAGCTCAGGGGAAGGGTCTTCTGAAGAAATAGATGGTTTCCGTTGGAGCTTGTGACAAAAATCAAAAGACCAGTATTTCTCCTGGGAGCAATTCTTCTTTAAAAGGACACAAGCAATGCCCGTTTGTGAAAAGTAAGAGAGGGGATGGAAATGCAGTAGAAATAACTATCAATCTGAACATTCTAACTGCCAGAATATACAGTAGAAAGGGACTGCTTTCACATCAGTTGGAAGCATACTTTCTCCTACCCCAAGATTGCATGAAATGAAAATTGAAAATTTCCTTTGTCATTGTTATAGTTGTGCAACCACATGACAATAGATGCTTAAGCCCTGCTGGTTTAAGTATTTGCAATGCATCTGTCACCTGTTACATCATGCAATTAAAGTCTGGTAGAACTATTCCAATGTGGCTGTTCTGAAAGCATCATGTGAGGCTCACAGCATCTCTTTGTCATCATACAGGTGATAGATGGTCCTACAGAACATCTTTAGTGTGAGCAGACCTTGGCCACATCCAAATCTAATTCATTCATTCATCCAAATCTAATCTGAACAACAATAGTATTCCTCTGCTGATAAAGCACAATCTCACACATCTGAGTCTTCTGGCTTTTCTAGGCAAATGCACATTGAAATCCAGTGGATGTCTACTCAGAAGAAGTCTTACTGGTTTCAGTGGGAGCTACTCCCAGTTCAGGGTGTATGGGATTCCCATCTTAGCGTCCACTTCAGAGCATGAGATCCTGGACTTTTTTTTTCACTTTATTATTTTCACTAGCTACCCACAAAGATAGGGCTACAAGATAATTTGCAAGAATGTTCAGCTACTTGCCAGGCCAGTGTCTTGTCTATCTTCTTGGAGGTTAGCAACTGCTGGTTTTTTTCTGCCACTGTGTTCATGTCTCTGGGTCAGGTACTAGTCATTCCTCCATCTCCATTCTAAGCAAAGGCCTACAGGGTTGCCTGCTTGTAGAAAGCAGAAATATTGAATGTGGCAATGCCATTAGCTATCCTGTTTTCTAGCCATTAATAAAGGTAAAGGTTTCCCCTTGACATTGAGTCCAGTCATGCCTGACTCTAGGGGGCAGTGCTCATCTCCGTTTCCTAGCCGAGGGAGCCAGCGTTTGTCCCCAGACAGTCTCCGTGGTCATGTGGCCGGCATGACTAAACACCGAAGTGCACAGAATGCTGTTACCTGCCCACCGAAGTGGTACCTTTTTATCTACTTGCATTTGCATGCTTTCGAACTGCAAGGTTGGCAGGAGCTGGGACAGAGTACGGGAGCTTAACCTGTTATGCAGATTCGAACCAGCAACCTTTCAATCAACCTGCCCAGCAGCACAGCGGTTTAAACCACTGCACCACCTGCAGCCATTAATAGTTTTGTCCTTTATTAATTTGTCCAATTCCCCTTTAAAACCAGCTAAAGCAAGCCACTTTAACTCTTTCTAATTGCTTTTCTGTATACACACATCTTAACATTTCAGTAAAATGCAAAGACTTAGCTTAGGTTGTCTTCTTTTACCAACTGATCTCATCTTCAGGGGCACCCTAGAGAAGGCCCTGTTTCTCATCCCTCTGTTTCATATTCCTGTGTAGATAAAAATCCTGAAATGGGCTTCTAGTTGATCTTAAGAAAGGGATGGGCTTATATAGAAAGGGATACTTTCTTAGCTATCTGTGATCTAAGCCCTTTAAATGTATTAACTACCATTCTACCATTCTATCAGGAAGCCAAGGGATATGCAGGATAGTTGCTTTGGAACAGACCAGCACTTCTGTACCGAAGCGATCACCTTTCAAGACTGAAGTATGCATGAAGCGGGGCTGTGTGTGTGTGTGTGTCTGATTGCAAAGGTAGAGCTGTGTGGAAGGTTTACATGCACAGCTGGCCTGCACCAACATACCCCCCCCTTCCATCATTTGCATGACTCTCTGGATTTCTAGTGGTGGTTGAGTGATCTCAAGTCAGGGAGAACTAGGCCTATAGAAATGACAGCAGTTATTAGTTTAGATGATGTAAAGATTATTGCAGACTCTTTGTGAAACCTCCCACATGTAGTTTTATAAGCAATTTTTGTACAAGATACCTTAGTAACTTTTACTTCCTCACTTTCTATGTTTTTCTTTCTGTTCCTTTTTTATTTACAAAAAGTGTGGGGGGGAGGAAGAAAAGAAATGACAGCTGAACTATAGTAGAGCGCGATCAAGAAAAAGGCTGGCTCACAAAACCAGCCATTTGCGTGCCGTCTCCCATGCTGGATCGGAAACTGCTCACACAGATTGAAAGGGAAGGAACATTCCCATCTGCTTTGCCCTGCAGATGGAATGGCACATTCACACTCATATCTTTGTCAAGCTACTAGTCCCATTCATTGCATGAGTAATTGGCTGTAATGGGGTTTTTTGTTTATGTATTTATTATGCTTAACCAGTTAGATTAACTGACTAAAATATTTTATTGTCTGGTTTAACTGGTCAGGCTAGGGAGGTATAATTTATAAGACAAACAATTATTTTCATAATAGGGTCATATGAAAGCAAGAGGATGTGATATGCCTTCTAAGCTGATACTTCCTGCAGAATGCATAATCTAAAACAAGGTGTTTCTTTAGAATCACTGTTTTTCTATGCAAAGGCATATACATTTAATGGATCAATACATTAAATAAATCTGTCAACAAATGGATAGACAAACTGGTACCTTTCAGATGCTCTAGATAATAAGTCCTATAATTCTTGGACCTTGACCATTACTCATACTAGTTGTGTTTATGGAAGTGGAAGGCCAAAACATCCCAAGAGCACCAGGTTGCCTACCTATGAACCAAAAGGTCCAATCGATATGTATTTGATTGAGTAACAACCCTAATATTTATTTTGCACAGTGAACATTCAGAGCACATTGCATGCATTATCTCAATAATTCTTACAACAGCCTTGGAAGGTAGGAATTATTAAGGATACTCAGTATGATTATCCCCATACTGTAAATGGTGGGATGGTTAAGCAGAGTGGTTTGCTTAAGGACACCTAATGAGATTTGAACCAGGGCCTTCAAAACTCACTATTGACCATCATACTACAATAGCTCTTGTTACAATTTTTGCAATATCTCTGTGTGTGCTTGTGCTTGTATGTGTGCTATTTGTACACAAACACAAGTACCCTTCAAGAGAGGATCCTGTGGTTCTTGCTCAAGAGCAAACTTAACTTTTAATTTAAAAATGCCAACAAAGTATCCAGTGCAATATATCTCTCCCCAAACAGAAAATTTCTGCCACATGTTTTTGGGAGAGATGGATGGAAGGCCAATATGCTGAATAATAAATTCATAGGCCACAGCAGCAGCTGAGAAGGAAATTTGTGGAGCGGTGTTTAAAATACTTTCTAAACTTCCTCAGCTTGTTTGTATCTCAGATGGGAATATATATATGTGTGTGTGTGTGTCTGTATGTGTGTAAAACACCTCTATCTATAAATCACATGTGTGGGATATGGTTAAAACATGGCAGAATTCCAGTTGGCAAAATTAAGGTGAGCTATTTTTAACAGAGGAAGATACACATTGCTGCCCCATATATTCAGGAAATGGAAGATGAATGTGAAATTCAAGAAATATATGGTACAGCTCTAATTCAGAGAGAGTTAAACTTGGCTGAGGCCTGTTCAAATCAATTCAACTTCGGTTAATCAAAGTGAATTTGTGCCATTAATTTCAACAGGATGTTGAATGGATGTTTCTTGAGTATGTTTTAAAAGGAACCCCTTTATAAAACATTCATCCATATAGCAACATGTAAGGTGAGCAGAGGATAATGCCTACCGGCTTTCCCTCCCATTCTTTATGCAAGCTGTCAAACCAAACCAAACCAAATGAAGACATGATCAGTGTCCACAAAAAGAGTCTTTTGTGATTTATACCCCACTCATGAGAAAAACTTTTCTTTCTCTCTCTTTCCTCCTCCTCTTCCACTTCCACTGTCCTAAGAGTGTTCTCCTTTTTCCATTTGTACCCAAAACTCTAGGTGCTGAGGAAGAAAGAAAAGTGTGAACCTACCCCCTTTTTAATGGAATGCTTGGTTTGATAGCTAGTCAGCTGTGAGACCAATGGCTCTTTTTAAAAAAGGATTTTCTGGCACAGATACACATCCCCCCCCCCCCCCCGCCAAGCTGGCTTTCACAGTCTCTGGGGGTGGAGGGGAGGGTAAAGGGCAAAAAAGCTGTGGTGAATTGAAGAAAGTCTGTGATCACAGTGGAACTGGCAGCAACCTAGCTCCAGGCACTCTCAAGTGCAGCTTGGGCCCTTGTGTGATAGCTGGCATTGGCTTGGCAAGAGTAACAATGGTTTTTGCCATGCTTGCCAAGAAGCTCACTAGTTGATTCCTGGTGCCCACAATGGGATTGGCTGCCCAGGTTTGGATGACATGACAATTCACCAGGGTACAGCAAACCCTACTACAACCCATGGGTTGTCAGGGTGGTGTGTTGTTCCCAACCAAGCCACCCTCTGGTTGATGGGATATCAGGATGAATGAGCAAGGAAAACATGATAATGTAGGAACCACCTGATTATCATGGTAAAAAAAAATGAACTGTGGCAACCATGCAGGGTTGTTTGTTGTGTTGCATGAACCCAGCTTCTGTGTCCCAGCCTCAGTTCCCTCTCTGCAGTATGGGTATAACTAATATGATTTGCCTATTGTACAGGTGAAAATAGGATGTAACTTTTGGTCTAATCTAGGACAGTTCTTCTTAAGTTGCCATACACTTAAGTTGCCAAATGTACTGTACAGAGAACATTAAAACATACCGCAAAAATATACAGCATTAAAATTCCAACAATAAAACACTAAAAACAGATAAAACAATCACATAATCAAAACAAATGTGCATAGCTGGACCACACAGCAAGAACTGCCTCAATGAAAAAAGGACTTCTTACACAGCCACCAAAAGTACAAAACTGTTGATGTCTACCTAAAATTATCAGGCAGCAGCTGGAATGGCTGTTCTTGGCTGACCTCCAGCACATGTGGAACTCCCACGATAACTAATATCATGCTATGTGCAGAAACATTCTACAGTTCCATATGAGTACAAAGATTAATATTAATGCTAATGATTTATATTAATACACGTGACTTGAAAATAGACTTAAAAACTCTAATAACACTACTACTGCAGCTCCTTTGCTTTCCTTCTGTTGCATTAGCTGTCAAGAAGTGATCTTCTAACTTGCCGAGAGTGACTGCAGACAAAGGAAAACAAGGCAGTTGTGGGCTTCACAATAGCAGAGAGGCCACACTTCCTTTTGGTCATCACTTGCTCATCTTTACAGAATGTTGGCACAAAATGTACCTACTGAATTCCTGCTTTTGCTCAACTGGGCCTCCTGCCCTTCCTGTCTGGTCAGCCACACCTGCCTAGCCTAGAATGTATGCAACACTATGTTAATAATGGAGGGGCGGAGAGAACAATATGCTTAGAAACAACACGGTCTGCACTTAAGTGACATGAAAAGCATGCCAGTGTTGAAGAACAGCTTTAAATCTTCTTTCCTATGTGGCCCTCAATTGATTTAGAAACAAGATTCAAAACAGATTTACCACGGTTATTGCACATGCATTTAGGCAGCAAGTTCAGGACAGATGAAAGAGAGAACTTTGTTGAAAAATAATACAGTAACATGGAATTATTTATTACCACAAAATGTAGGGTATGCATGCCATTAATAAAAAGTCCAGAGAAATTCAGGGTGGCTGGGTTCAGGGTGTGTACTGAAAACAGCCCTTCAGCCCTCCCAGGTGGTTCCTAAGATCCCAGAAAGGAGCTGGCCAGCAATGGCACTTCCCCTAAATCTTTACTGGGGAGTATTGCAGGTTGCAATTCCATATTTGCTTATCTGGGAATAAGTTCCAGTAAACACAATGAGGGTTCTTTCTGAGTGCAAGATTGCATTTAAAAAGTCTCTTCTTAGTATGAATACTTAATCAAATTTCCCAAGTACCAACATTTATTGTGCACAGACAGTTTGCATTCTAGTGCTGAGGATCTCATTGCAGTGCTATCATATTCCACACCAAGTGTGGGAATGACCCAGGGCCTTGTTAACAGCATTAGAAGTCACTGTGGGTGGTCACCTTTGAGAAATGTTGCTCTCCTGAACCTGGTTTCCTTTCTCACACAAGACCACTTGCAGACTTAATTTTAGAAAGCACACAGTGCACCGGAAAAGGCCAGAAACAGCAAGATGCCTATGTGGTCATTTAACTAAAATACTTGCATGGAAACATGTATTAATTATCTTGCTTTGTCACGCTTTCCAATAGCCGACTCAGGTAGTGAATGTCCGTAGCTGTGCAAGCCAAATCAGGGCTGCCAAGAAATAAGAGGGAAGTATTTTCTTGCTCAGAGGAAGTCTACAGTGCACATGCTAATAACACTAGCCCAGTATTATTCCCATTAATTGCCAGGGACTCTCCTGGATTTCAGGAAAGGAATCCTGGGGGTTGAACTTGCTGCCTCTGTTGGTGAGCAATGGCCCCCTTGAGGACTGAGCATATATACATGCAGCAGGTATGGAGTATTGAGTATCAGCAGGAAAAATAGATCAAGAAACTGAGGGTCTGGGGAATAGAATGGGCTATCCTGGAAAAGGGCATGGATAACAGGAACTTAGCCTGTTTTGTTAATACTTAGTTCCTGCTAAAATCGGTTGAAGTTTCCACATATCATAACTGATAACAAAACAAACCTGTTGCATCTTATTTTTCTTGGTAACAAGTCAGTGGAAAGGATACATCTGATTTTAATATATTTTTCAAATGATTATTAAGTAATATTTTGCCTGTTTTTTACGAGATCATTAATTGTGCGGTTGCTGCCTGGGACCAATTTTTCAGGCCTTGCTTATTTACTAAACAGGTGGCAAGATGGCAGGCAGGTGGTGAAAACTGTTTGGCAACACTCTCAAACCAGTTCCACCACCCACCCTGCACTTGCTCACATTTCTGCTGACTGATTACTGAACACACATGGCATGATATTGGCCCCTGGGCAGACCTTTATGATAAGCACCCTCTGTTCGGCTGAACTAGAGCCAGTGCAAATGCCACATGGAAGCACAATGGAGCTCAAGGAAAAGCAAACGCAGAGGCATTTTTGTTTAAAGTTACTCATTTCGTTGATTTGCATGATTTTGTAAATGTATCCTTTTGGAGTTATTAATGGGGAAAGAGAAGAAAAGGAGAGCATTTGGTTGAGTAAATGAAGTATTAAAACTGTGTTTCCCAGAGGCCGGACATCTGGCACATGCATTTTGTATGAATTGAAATGCATACATTTTACTTTTACTGAAAAGGTTTAGTTTTAAGAATCCATAAAAGTCAGAGTGGAAAAAAGGCAGACATAGCTTCAGCAGAGTCAGTTCGCTGTGAATGCATGCTCTCCGCCATATGGATACATTGTCCAGATTCAGCTTAAGCCAGTGGAGCTGCCACTTCTGGTTCATGGGAAAAGGCAGATTTGCACAGTGCTGATTGGCTGGCTGTACTGTCTATTCTCCTGTTTCTCTGAGCAGGCCTGGGCATGGCATTGACTGACCCCACCCCTGTGCCAATCGCAACGGCAACTTTGGCAGGATGCATATGTACACCAGTTGGTGGGAAGGGGCTCTTGCATCCATGCCCTGCCTGGGGCATCCCATGGGCAGCTGGGCGGCCACTGCGTAAAGAGGATGCTGAACAAGAAGAGCTGTTGGCCTGAACCAGTGCAGCTCTTCTTATATTCTTAACTTTTTTTCATTTTGCCTATCCAAAAGCATGTTTCAAAGTGGAAGGTCTTTAAAAAGCATAATAATAAAATGAAGGACCGAACAATTGTTCAACCAGGTAAACATGCCAGACATTGGAAGCAAACAAAGGCAAAGAGCCTCCTGGAGGCATGGCTGTGGCTAGCACTGATTGGATAGCTCTAGTGTCTGTTATCCCACCTCCCAAAGAAGAGGAGGAAGGGAGGAGGAAGAAGTTGTTAAGATTGTATTCACAGCCTGTATAAATATTTGTTGTTGTTGTTAGTCATGAAGTCGTGTCTGGCCCATCGTGACCCCATGGACAACATTCCTCCAGGCTTTCCATCCTCCACCATCCCCCGGAGTCCACCTAAGCTCATGCCAACTGCTTCAGTGACTCCATCTAGCCACCTCATTCTCTGCCATCCCCTTCTTCTTTTGTCATCTATTGTTCCCAGCATCAGGGTCTTCTCCAGGGATCCCTTCCTTCTCATTAGGTGGCCAAAGTATTTGAGTTTCATCTTCAGGATCTGGCCTTCTAAAGAGCAGTCAGGGTTGATCTCTTCTAGGACTGACCAGTTCGATCGCCTTGCTGTCCAAGGGACTCGCAGGAGTCTCCTCCAGCACCACAATTCAAAGGCCTCAATTCTTCGGCGCTCGGCCTTCCTTATGGTCCAACTTTCACAGCCATACATTGCAACTGGGAAAACCATAGCCTTGACTATACGCACTTTTATTGGGAGGGTGATGTCTCTGTTTTTTAGTATGCTATCTAGATTTGCCATAGCTTTCCTTCCCAGGAGCAAGCGTCTTTTAATTTCTTGGTTGCAGTCCCCATCTGTAGTGATCTTGGAGACCAGGAAAATAAAATCTGTCACTACCTCCATTTCTTCCCCATCTATTTGCCAGGAAGTAAGAGGACCGGATGTCATGATCTTAGTTTTCTTGAGTTTCAAGCCAACTTTTGCGTTCTCCTCCTTCACCCACATCAAGAGGCTCTTTAGTTCCTCTTCACTTTCTGCCATTAGAGTGGTATCATCTGCATTTCTGAGGTTGTTGATATTTCTCCAAGCACTCTTAATTCCAACTGGTAATTCATCTAGCCCCGCCTTTCTCATGATGTGCTCTGCATATAAGTTAAATAGGCAGGGCGACAGTATATAGCCTTGCCGAACTCCTTTCTCAATTTTGAACCAATCAGTCATTCCGTGTCCAGTTCTCACTGTTGCTTCTTGACCTGCATATAGGTTTCTCGAGACAAATAAGATGGTCTGGTACTCCCATCTCTTTAAGAACTTGCTACATTTTGTTGTGATCCACACAATCAAAGGCTTTAGCATAGTCAATGAAGCAGAAGTAGATGTTTTTCTGGAACTCCCTAGCTTTCTCCATGATCCAGCATATGTTGGCAATTTGATCTCTGGTTCCTCTGCCTCTTCGTAATCCTGCCTGTACTTCTGATAGTTCTTGGTCCACATACTGCTGAAGCCTAGCTTGTAGGATTTTGAGCATAACTTTGCTAGCGTGTGAAATGAGTGCAATGGTGTGAACATTCTTTGACATTGCCCTTCTTTGGGATTGGAATGTAAAATGACCTTTTCCAATCCTGTGGCACTGTTGAGTTTTCCAAATTTGCTGGCATACTGAGTGTAGCACTTTTACTGCATTGTCTTTTAAGATTTTGAATAGCTCAGCTGGAATACTGTCACCTCCACTAGCTTTGTTGTTGCTCAGACTTCCTAAGGCCCATTTGACTTCACATTCCAGGGTGTCTGGCTCGAGGTCGGTGACCACCCCATCGTGGTTATCAGGGATGTTAAGCTCTTTCTTGTATAGTTCTTCTGTGTAATCTTGCCACCTCTTCTTAATCTCTTCTGCCTCTGTTAGGTCCCTGCCATTTTGGTCCTTTATTATGCCCATCTTTGCATGAAAAGTTCCCTTCATATCTCCAATTTTCTTGATGAGATCTCTGGTCCTCCCTATGCTATTGTTTTCTTCTATTTCTTTGCACTGTTCATTTAAGAAGGCATTCTTATCTCTTCTAGCTATTCTCTGGAATTCTGTATTCAATTGGGTGTATCTTTCTCTTTCTCTCTTGCCTTTCGCTTCCCTTCTTTGCTCAGCTATTTGTAAAGCTTCCTCAGACAGCCATTTTGCTTTCTTGCATTTCTTTATTTTTGGGGATGGTTTTAGTTCCTACCTATTGTACAATGTTGCGAACCTCCATCAATAGTTCTTCAGGCACTTGTCTATCAGATCTAATTCCTTAAATCTATTTGTCACCTCGACTGTATGTTCATCAGGGATATGATTTAGGTCATACCTGAGTGGCCTAGTGCTTTTGCCTACTTTCTTCAATTTAAGCCTAAATTTTGCAATCAGAAGCTCATGATCTGATCCACAGTCAGCTCCTGGTCTAGTTTTTACTGACTGTATAGAGCTTCTCCATCTTTGGCTGCTGAGCACATAGTTAATCTGATTTCTGTGCTGACCGTCTGGTGATGTCCATGTGTACAGTCGTCTCTTGGGTTGTTGGAAAAGAGTGTTTGTTATGACCATCGTATTCTCTTGACAAAATTCTACCAGCCTGTGCCCTGCTTCATTTTGTACTCCAAGGCCAACTTGCCTGTTATTCCGGTTACCTTTTGGCTTCCTACTTTAGCATTCCAATCCCCCATGATGATAAGGACATAATTTTTTGTGTTAATTCTAGAAGGTGTTGTAGGCCATCATAGAACCAGTCAACTTCAGCCTCTTCAGCACCAGTGGTTGGGGCATAGACTTGCCACTACTCTGATGTTGAATGGTTTGCCTTGGATTCGAACTGAGACCATTTTGGAGATTGTATCCCAGTACTGCTTTTCCTACTCTTTTATTGACTATGAAGGCTACTCCATTTCTTCTGAGGGATTCTTGCCCGCAGTAGTATACCTGATGGTCATCTGAATTAAATTCACCCATTCCTGTCCATTTTAGTTCACTGATTCCTAAGATGTTGATCACTCTTGTTTGACCACATCCAGCTTGATTCATGGATCTTACATTCCAGGTTCCTATGGAGTATAGATATTTGCAGCATTGGACTCTCCTTTCACCACCAAATACATCAGCAACTAAATGTCCTTTCGGCTTTGACCCAGTCGCTTCATTCTTTCTGGCACTACTAGTACTAGCCCTCTGCTCTTGCCCAGTAGCATATTGGACACTTTCCAACCTGAGGGGCTCATCTTCCGGCATCATATCTTTTTGCCTTTTGGTACTGTCCATGGGGTTTTCATGGCAAAGAGACTGGAGTGGGTTGCCATTTCCTTCTCCAGTGGAAATATTAGCAGAGCCAAATTAGCAGGGCCAAATACTGTGCGAAAGGAAAAGCAGAGCTCATACCAGTTAAAAAATAGCAATATCTGCCCAGTCCAGTTCACAGCCTTCAAGGGTAAGTATATATGTAGATTTTCCACCCTTAATGGGGCATACCTCCTATGGTTCTACATGAATCACTTTTCAGAGCATCATGACCAGTTCTACAGTTAAGAAGAAAGAGATGGCTTACTGATGTGGCAGAGATGGCAGGTTTGGAGTAGCAACCTGGCATTGCATGCCTCTTGACTAGAAGGACACTAGCCTGTACTCATTCACAGATGCAATGGGTAGCCTCTTTGGAGAACCTTTTCTGTGTCTCTTCCATAAAGGACCTAATGAAGGGTGGGGTCTTTAGTAGTTTGTGGACACTATTTTGCTCATTTAAAAATAGGTCCAGGATATCTAAAAGAATGCTTGTCTCCATATATCCCTACCAGACCACTCAGGTCATTAATGGAGGCCCTCCTTTGTAACCCACCCCCAAATGAGGTGAGGGGAGTGTTGGCAAGGAAAAGGTTGCTGCACCTCACCTTTGGAATTCTCTGCTAAGGGAGGTGCGACTGGCATCCACTTTATCTTGCTTCAGGTGCCAAGTCAAGACTTTTTAAATTTAGTATCTGTTTTTAGATTGGACTATTGGTTTTGCTGCTGCTTTATTGTTTTATTGTCTTATTGGTTATTGTTATTGGTTATAGTATGTTTAATTTCCTCCTGTTCCCTATTTATATGGTTATATTTATATTGTATTTTAATTTTATTATGTTTTATGGTTTGTTTGGCATTCTTATTTATTTTTATTTGTTATTGTTATCTATTTTATTTTATTAATAAATAGATCATAGTGTTAACAAATAGATAATATTGTTATCTATTTGTTATCTATTATATATATATTTATATATATATATATATCACTGTGAGCTACCCCATAGCCTCCAGCTATGGGGCAGCATACAAATACAATATATGAATGAATGAATGAATGAACAGGATAAGCCAGCTCTGCTGCCTTTGGGGGCCTTCCTGCTCATTCTACTAATTGGACCTCTCTGGACCTCTCTCCTGATGGCACCTGATCTCTACTTTGGGAACAAATGGAATTTTCCAATGACACTAATGCAAAACCCAACAGAAATGGCCAGCAGGGACTGGACCAGAACCGCCAATCGCACAGAGATGCTGTCTATTATGTGAGTTCATTTCTATTACATTTATAACCTGCCTTTTCTTCCTTCTGGCAAAGAGCCCAAAGCAATTGACATGATCTGCCACCTCTTGTTTATTCTCACAACAATCCTGTCAGGTAGGCGAGGTTCAGTGACTGGAGCAAAGTCACCCAGTGAGATTCATCACAGAGTAGGGGAACTAGAATCTTTAATTATCCTGAGTTTTTTATTTGTTTGTTCCTCACAGCACAGGAATCACCCCTTTCTGGACCTTGATTTTATTGACAGGCAGTTCCCAGGTTACAAACAGGTTCTGTTACTGAGAAAAGGGAAATTTGTCTAAATTGAGTTTGTATGTAAGTTAGATCGTGTATAGTTAGCCCTCCATTTGTGGGGGTTCAGGGCATAGAACCCCCAGTGCAAGTAGAAAAACTGCAAATGTCTCTAGGCACCAGCACACCCTCTAGGCACCCAGCACACCCTCTTTGCAGTAAGGAAATGCCAGAGCGATTTCCTTGTCTGGATGGACTGGATAGGAAGGCCTGCTTTGGAGGCCTCTCTCTCTCTCCACTTCTTCTCTCTATGGTGTTGCTTTGGAGGCCTAACTCTCTCCTCTATTGCTTGCTTTCTCTCTATGGTGCTGATAATTTTCTGCAGTATTTTTTTAAATAATAGGCTGTATGGCAGTTCACTCATAAGTACAGGTTGTTTGTAACTCAGACATTCATAACTTTGGGACTTCCTATATTTATTAAACTTATATCCCACCTTTTTCCTATCAAGGAACTCAAGGCAGCTTGCATAATTCTCTTTCTCCTTTCAATCTTACCCTCACAACAACAAGGCAGGTTGAGCTGAGAGCCTGTGACTGGTAGTGGTTAAGAGCATGGGACTGGGACTCAGACAATCTGGGTTCTAGTCCCTACTCAGCCATGGAGCCAACTGGGTGACTTTGGGCCAGTCACAGACTCTCAGCCCAACCTACCTCACAGGGTGGTTGTGGGGATAAGATGGAGGAGGAGAATGATGTAAGCTGCCTTGAGCCCTTTGTAGGAAAAAGGCAGGATATAAATCGAAAAATAAATAATAAAATATCCTGTTGAAAATCAATAACAGAATGACAGCACCCTGAGCAGATCAGAGGAAATCCCTTTGTGGTACACTGAAGGCAAGGCAGTCCCACTCATTCTTTTTGAAGACAGCTCAGCTCCTTGTAAATTGAATTGGCCCTCAAATCAGACTGTCTTACAGTCCACTTCTTTTTTCGCTTTTGAACTTCAGCACTTGCAGTACATGACCTACAAGATTAGAGCACTGACCTTTATCAGGTGTTTGCTGTTTTTCACCTTAAGGAGAATGTTGCCCTCTGAGCTACTGAAGAGCTCAGATCCAAAATCTTGTAAGTGGACTTTTCAGGAGAGGCCTGAATACTGTTTCAGAGTAATTTTAATGCTTCAAAAAACACCTTGTGCATTTAGGAAACTAATCTAAATAAAAAGCAACCATCAACATATAGTTTGATTTGCCTTGACTTTGTTTGTTGCTTTGCTTGACTTAAGATGAGTACTCTTAAATCAGGGTGAGGCTGCAATCCATTGCAGGTATACTTGAACCAAGCCCCATTTTGCTCATGGGGCTTTGAGCAAAGTAAATATGTATACAATTGGGCCAAACCTTTTGCTCTTTTGGAGCTTCAGACAGGTAGATAGATTGGGAAATTGTTCATTTACTGAAATGATCAAGCCTGCAAACTGCTTCAAGATGCATTGAAGCTATTTTTTCCCCTTACAGGCGGAAGTCAACTGGAATGACATTTTCTTGGTTTTAGTATTTAGTCTGCTTTGCATTTGTTTATTCTTGGGCTCTTCTGCTAAAAAAGAACTTACTCTCATCTAGTGGTATAGGGTGTATTTTGAAGAGTTCATTAAACTAGCACCCAAAAGAGGCCAAAAATTCCAACAGGTGTGCACGTGTATGCATGTTGGACTAGTCACTATCTGTGCATAGCCTGCCTAACAAAGGGATCATGGGTCAGGTCAGGCCTGTCCTGCAACGCTCCAAATTCATAACACTGGCAGATACCTGCTCTGACAAATTGCCATTGCTCCTGCTGTGAAAAAGTTTGCAGTGCCGCACTGCCCTGCCTTCCTGCTCCACTACATTTCAGTATTGTCATGTTCACTGCTCCTGAGCTAATGTACATGACATTATTGATTCCACAAACCTAGGGGAAAAACATGTGACAAGGAGATAACTGCACACCAACAACAAAGTGGAGGGTTGTCCTAAAAATATCTGAAGTAGACGATGATCCACACCCTGTAGGTTGAGCAGCTGACAGATGGCTAAGCATGTCAATTGCATGACTGTTATTTATCTTGGCAACTTGACTTCGTTTTGAGCAGCTGATGTGCCATACATCCTCTTAATAAGCCTCCTTGTATCTCTCTCACTCACTATTTCAATAAAATTATCCCTCTTTTCGGTCCAGGGTTGCAGTGGGCCAAGAATCACTGGAACAAATACGTCTTGAACTGGCAGAGTAAGAACTGCCAGTTCTTGTAATCTTGTGAGGGTCAGAGGGAATTGGGGTGGGTGGGTGGGCGGGGGGGGACAAAAAGGAATGGTACAAGAACTAGTAGAAAGGAGAAAGGGACTTACAAGAACCCACTATGCTAATAAGTTTCCTTCTCTAAACACACCCATGGGAGTGTAGGAAGCTGCTTTTGCCAAGGCCATTGGTTTAACACTCAGTATTATCTGCGCTGGCTGGGGTCTTTCCCAGCCCTACCTGGAGTTGCCCAGGATTGAACATGGGACCCCATGCCTGTGAAGTGTGTACCCTGCCATGGAGATCGGGCTCTTTCCCATGAACATTGCAACAGCCGTAGAGGAGGCAGAAGTGATCTTGGCAGTGCGTTCCCCATCACCACATAACCACGCTGAGAAAGGCTGATTTTTCAGTGTTGATCGTATGCTTCTCATGCACCTCTGAAAGACACAAGAGCCCTAAGAGCAAATGGAAGGTGGCCACCCTAACTGTAAGTTTTAGGCACAATGGCAGAAGCTTGGAGCCTTGTCTATTGGGTTCCACTTCTTTTACCTGGCACTGATACTTGAATTCTTTAAAAAAGAAAAAGAAAAACAGCAAACAATTCACAAGGGGTGAAGGATGTGTGTTCCCTCCCTTCCCGCTTTCCTTCCCATTTTTTCCCTCTGAGTTGGAAATTGGCTTTCCTAAAGAAGCAGCACTTGGGGAGGAAATAGTATTCAAACGTTTTGACCAACCCTGTGTTTGAGTGGGTGGATCAAAAGTGGCATTGGTCTTAATCTTGTCCTTCACTGCTGACAGCTCTGCATTGCTGTCTTATTTTGAGTCATGGCTCACCATGGCTTAGCAGCCCCATGTGCAGGAACTGAACATCAGAAAAACCTCATGCACTCACAATGAAGGAAAAACACTACAGTTAGCAAGACATCACATGACTTGCATTAGAGTCAGGGCTTCAGCAGTGGAGGACACGGCTGCTAAGTCAGTTGGTTCCTAGCACCTTGCTTTGAAAAACCAATGAGCACTCCTAGAAATTTGAAGATTTAGGAAACCCAGGCCTTGGAAGGGAGAAACCAATTTGCTTCACATTTTCTCCAAAAATCCCTGGAAAATAATGTTGTTAAAATATATATTTCTGCCCCACACCTTCAAGACATTTACATTTTAAAAGAGAACACTTGTTTTCTGAAGTTATTTGCATGGTGGATGGTGGATAGATAGGAGGAATATCCAGATCTGTTTAGTTACACTTGCTAATGCTACCCTTAGTGCAACCTGATGCTGCCTGTGCTTCCATTTCTACAATATGTCAGGCTAGTTTTGCCCAGCCTCTGCCCTGGTTCACTTGGAAAGAAGGACAAAGGGGTTGATTAAAGTAAATAAGTCTTCAAGAACAGTTTGTCAGCGATGGTTCAGTGGTGGGGGATAATAGTGAGCAGGACAAAGCACAAGCTCCAGGGACATCTTGTTCCAAACAGAGCAATTGGATCTGCATGTCATGTTAACCCACCCTGCAAAAATAAGCAACGGTGGGTTGGTTGCTCACCAGCAAGCACTGTGGCCTGCTCCTTCCCAGCTAAAGCTGGCTTGCCTTCTCTCCCTGCCATGATTGCAAGCCCTTTCTGACTTGTTGCAACTTTACCCCCTTTTGCTTGGAAATTGCTTTTTGTGATCTCTGAGTGAACAGCCAGTGACAACCTTGCAAAGCACCCAAGCAGCACATTGGAGGAGCTATTGCTGAATTGTTGCCTCCTTTTTAAAAGAGTATGTGTTTAGTTTCTGGCACAAGTATTCCAGTTAACTAATAAAATGGCAACACTGAGTGAGATTTCATGACTTATCAAATAAAGGCATGCAAACAAAAATAAAACGATACTTCACATAACACATCATTACATTATGAAAGGCATGCCCACAAGATGACCATGGACTTAGACAGCTCTGAAATGGGATTTATTTATTGATGTATTGAAAAATGTCTGGGCTGCACTTTCATCCAAAAGAGGTTTTCCAGCAAGCATGCACAAAAGTCAAATATTCAATATAACAAAAACGGTACATAATTGCACCAGTGGGTGAAGGACATATCTGACAATGGTTATGAACCATTACAGCTAAATGTCAGATCCGTTTTCAAAGGCAGCATTCTTCCAAAATCTGCAGGCAGAAAGAGTGGCACACCATCATCTTCCAGACAGGCCACGCTGGGCAAGAACCGAGTTGGTTTTCCATTCTGTCTTCCAGTGCAGTTTGTGGAGTTTTCACCACAGAAGTGCCAAGTGATAGAGAAATGCTACCCTCTGTGCAGACAGAATCGGAACAATCAGCCTGAACTGCAAGCTATGCGCCACTCCACTGTTTTCATATCCCTCTGCTGAAAAAGAGATGCTGGGGAGTGTTTTGCTTTCATGGGCTGCTTGCAAGCATCCCTCTGGCACCTGGTTGGCTACTGTGGGCAACATGATGCTGAACACAATAGACCACGGGTCTGATTCAGCAGGGCTCTTACATTGTAAGGAAGTGTTTACTCCTCTAGTTTGCTATACTGCCATCCTTTGGCTTCCCAATATTCTCTGGGTGGCCATAGCAGTATTTGGATTCCCAGCCCCCAGGTCCTGCAGCCTTGGTGTGGGAATATGAAAGGCCAAGCCCCTGCCCCACACCCTTCACACCAATGTGGAAGGAACTGCGCAGTCTGCCTTTCTGCACTTGCATTTAGCCTTGAAGAGAAGCAAAAAGTGCAGGACCGGAGGCAGGCGGGAGCCAGCAGCTGGGGCAAAAGGCTTGTGCTGCATGCAAAGAGGGCTGCAACCCCTTCCTCTTGACCTACTTCTCCACAGTGCTTTATCTAGACAGCTGAAATCGGCTTTCAGGATGAAATTCAGAGCTCAAGGTGCAGTGTTAGCAAAGACTGCCTTTGTCACACCTTGCGCCATGCACTGGTTGCATATAAACCTCCATATGCATCCTATCGGCATGGAGGCCTATGGGCATGAAACTCGTGTGTTTGCACAGTTTTGCTATACCAGAGCACTATCTAGAGGTTGCATAATGGGACATAAAGAAAGGACAGGCAAAGGGGCTGATTTTAATCCCTCTAAGTATCGACAAGCTCCAGTAAAGTGAGTTGAATGCCTCATATAGAAAAGCCTTAAATGTTGTGCTTTTATAAGGAAACATTGTTTTATAATCTGTTCTAATTCATTTTCAGATTTTTAGGTTGGAATTTTAAAATAGAATTTATTATGCTTGAATAATGAATAAATAGTCACAGTATAATAGTCATGATGTCTTATCCTCGGTATTGGAGGTAGTGTGCTTCTGAATACCAGTTCTTGGGAGAATGTGAGTAGAAGGATGCTGGCTGAATCTTGGAACACAAAAATACTTCAGCATGTTTCTAGGCCCAAAGGTAATAGAGAATGTCCAGCATGTCCTGGCAGTGTCCTGCAACTTGCAGCAGTTCCTTTTTCCTCCTCTTCCCCTCTCCCTCTGCAACCAAGAAGCAACACCATGTGCCTCCTCCATGACAGAAGCAAGTAACCATATCTCATGTTTTTCTTTTGCATATTTGCACGCACAAACCCAGCTTTAGATCATGCTTGCAGTTAAGCCATGTTCGCTGGGCTTTCTTCCACAAAGTGTATGAAAGGACTAACAAAGTTGATTTGGGACTTCTTTTAACCAAAGTGCCTCTAGCCATTGCCTCTGAATTGGAATGCTGTGTTGCTCCGCTTTCTTTATAGAAGACTGTGCTTTTGGTCGCTCCAGACTATCCAACATTGCATTCATGCCTGGCTGTTGCCTCATAGGTACCAAGCTGACCATAGTGGGAACTGAATCATAGTCCTTTGCTCTGATCCAGAAGGGCTTTTCTCATATTCTGAAGGCCAGCTTGGCAGCAACCCTGTTCCCTTTCCATTTGCTGTGGAGCTACCCATTGAATGTCATTCATGTTTAAGCAGGCTTGCATTAAGATTGGGTTGCAAGGCAGGATCATCTCCACCTCTGAGGTAGTTGATGCCAGGAAACAGGAATTGGACTTCAATGCTTTAGTTTTTGCCAAATGATTAGGAAAGTAATCATTACAAATTAAAATGCCTGTTCAGAGTCAGAAACTGCCAGAGACTTGCATCTCCAGTTATGAATTTTCTTCGTGATTGAAAAGCTTAGGTCAAGTGACCGCATTTCTTTCTGTCAAGGGACAGAATGTTGCTATTAGCTCCATTAATTATTGGAAATTGTGTCCTGTTACATAGAAGTAAACTTACTTTGCTCCTCAAACTGTTCATTTCCAGTAAGGTTACTTACAAATGAATGTTAATCTAATGTCTGTGAAATTCAAATGCAATCAGTTTCTTTTTAAATGGAGAAGTGCAAGGAAATTAAGATAAACCTGTGGAGTAGTGCAGGCCCTCCCTACTAAAAATCAAAATTTGTTTGGTGTGGGGAGGGGAAGGAGCATTTGAGAATCTTTGCCATACTCAAAGTTGGGCATATTCCGCAAATGACTAATCTGAAACTCTGGATCCTGAGAAGGTCACATTTTGTCTTCAGTTCAAGATTCCAGCCCTTAATATAAACTTGAATATGCATTATCAGTGCCTAGATAAGAGTACTTACGACAGGTTTTTATCCTGAAATCACCCTGGCTGACACACAGAATTTTACAGAGGGATAGACATCATCTGCTATTTGTAATTCTGTGTTTTTCCACATTCTTTTTCCTTAACAGGAAAAAAACACACGAAATAATCATCAAGTGATTTAAATTGTAGTATTGGATCCTTTGGTGCAGAAACACCCTCAGTCTCTAAATCAATGGGTCTTGCCTGAGAACAGTATTTGTGGAACTATGTTCATTAATTAGATACATCTAATAAAAGGATGTTGTCTCTGGAAACTCACGCGATAACATACATGTTCACAATTAAAGGTGCCACCTCAAGGTGTTGTTGGTGCTTTTGCCTTGAGGAAAGAATATTGAAGATATTTCTGCATTTCAAAGTTTAGGTGTCATTTTGACTCTCTAAGAGCCTTAGTAAAAATGTTAGTTTACTGAGGATATTATCCATTATGTTGTTGTCAGTGATGTCAGTGCTGCTTTTGGGGTTTGGAAGGTTCTTCGGCCAGGTGCCCTCAGCCGCCTTCCCCCATTCGGGTGCACCTTGGGCTCAATCCACAGAACTACCCAGAAAGAATTCTGCAGCTTGGCCTCCTTATTGCTGCCATTCTTTGGATGCTCACAGGGCAGGTGAACAGGTGGCATCAGCAAGGAAGAGGATGATGAAAACCAGGAGCTGGAAGCGCTATAGACTTGCATAGTTTCCTGCCAAACTTTTAAAATAACTTTTGCTAAATTCCATTTTAAAAATGAAAGCTTACTTTTGACAACTGTCAAATGTAACAACTCCTATAAATGACGCTTTTGTGTGTTGTCAAAGAGACAGCACCTCAGTAAGACATGCAAATGGATGTGCAACTTTAGGATATATAAGTATCCAGAAACCCATGGAGCTTGCCATAAAGGGGATAAACAGGCACTACTTCACTTTCACAATAAAAGATAATTCACTCTTCGGTTATATTTGACAGCTTGCCTTTTGACCACTGTCCAATGTAGCCAAAGGGCAAAATAACCTCTGTGGGCAATGTCCAAGCTGGGTACCTGCTGAACTTTGCCACCTGAGGCTCCCCATTTCTGTGCTAACATCAGCAATTGCACATGTGAGGGTTTTGTTTTTTGTTTTCAAAAGGCAAATGCCTCTGAAAATTAGAGAGAAAAGAACATGGTCAGCCCCTCCAAAGTTCTGCTGAGACACCTTCAAGACACGGTCACTAGGAACAAGTGAAATCTCAAAGGGAGAAAAAGGGGGAAATTGCCTTTCATGACAAGCCTGAAACAGCATACAATCACTGCTAGGAGGGAGGAAACCCACGAAGAGGGCCACCAACCCATGGTCAACCCAACTGTCTGTCAGGTGCACTTTGTGTTGCTTACACAACAACCAACCCACTGTGGCTTACTGCCAGGGGGTGTTGGCATGCCTACTAAGGCGCCCTTTGTTTTCCATAGAATTCCCTGCAGTACAGAAGGTTCAGAAAGTACAATTCATTCTTGAGCAATAGTTCCACCTTGTGGCTGATTTAGAGAAAAGCAAATGATACTGATGCTGGTTGACCAGGGTTTCTCCCAGTTTTATTCTTGTGTTTTAGGAACATGGCAGAAGAAATTTTCTAAGGCAGGTGATTAAAGAAACGTTAGGAAAGTTAGATACGGAGTATGAGGATGTATCTCACAGGCAAAAGACAGAAGCCACATCCTGTAAATTAAAGATATGTCTAAAATATAAATTAAAAACAAAGCATCTCTTTTTACCAGTGCTATTAGGAGATATTTGGAGGAGACCTTTGAGAGAGAAAGAGGGAGAGGGAGAGGGAGAGGGAGAGGGAGAGGGAGAGGGAGTCTTCTGAACATTAGGAGAAGCTTCCTAACAATTAGACAGCTTGGGAGGTTCCCTTTTGTGGCAAGTATTTAAGCAGAAGATGAATGGTCATTAATCTGCGTTGCAGGGCTTGGCCTAGACAACCTCCAATATCCTGCCAGCTCTATGCTTTATTTGTTATGCTTACATCACATGTCCTTCTGCTTTTTCCAAGGCGCTTAGGGCAGTGTATGTGGGATTCCTCCAGTCTACGTTTACCTTCAGAACAACCCTGTAAAATTGATTGGGCTGAGAAACAGTGGCTTCTCCAAAGTCATTCAGTAAACCTGAACTCAAGACTCTCTTGTCGAAGTCTAAAATCCCAGTCCCTGTGCTAGGCTGACTCATAGCATCCTGATCCATAAACAATAAGAAAAACAGTAAGAAAAATAAGCCCTATGAAACATGGTATGGGTCTTGAATGGGCTAGCCAGTAGATTTCAGTCAGGTGATTTGCATTAGTGTGGAGCTTGGTTCGCATTTCCTTTAGCCAACAACTTTCCCTTTTGCATGACATAGCCAAGGTGGTGTTAAGTTCCAGCTTTCTAAAGTTGGAGCCTTAAATCTCTGGGGGCCCACCTACCCTCCTGTGGTGCTGTCCAGGAGCACTTACTGAAATAAAGGTATAGGAGTCCTGATTATTTCTATTGCATCTGATTCCCCTGGATCATTCATTCATTGATTAGATTTATATGCCACTACAATAGCCCATATCTGGGCTCTCTGCATGGCTCACAATATAAGGATTACTGGCCTTTTGTCACACATGCCTCACCTCCTACTGCACCCGCTCTTGACTCTTTCTGCCCGAGCTTGAGCTCCCTGAAATGTCTCTCCCCTACCTGTATATCCCACCCAGCAAATAGGAGTAGAGACAGGACAGGATCCTTGCAAATCTGTGCTTTTAAAAAAAAATGTTCCTGTCCTGTGCACTTTTCAGCACGGGATACCACCGCTCAGTCATGGTGTTCTTCTTATCTTTCAGCCAATGTTATCCGAAGCTGTCATCTGAATCACGAAGGCTTCCCACTAGTGCTCCCAAACACCCAGCTAAGCTGCCTTGATTCTCAGTGATCTCCCCATTCATCTGGATTCATATTTTTCCCTCTTCTGACTCTGGCTGATAGTTCAGAAGCAAGTCCTTTTTGGTAGAACCAGCTACATGGCTCAAAAAGTATTCTCCACCCACAGAAGAGGAAACCCAAATAATTTTGGAAAGTGAGTTCCTTCTTCTGGAGAAGGAATTGCACCAGCCCCACTGAAAGTCAACTTTTTTTCCTCTTCCTTGTCCTTCCTCATCCCGTTTTTCTTGTGGGTTGTTCCTATTTTGACTGTAAGCCTGTGAGCAGGCATGGTTTTGTCTTATTAAGCCACTCTGCCAAAAATAGTTTTAAAAAGTAGGACAGAAACTTTAATCAATTAATTAAAATCAACTAGACAGAAATCCCTTCACCCCATTCTATAGCATTTTTATAAGTTGAGGCTATTTGGAAGGTACCATTCATAGTTCCTTTAAAATTCAAACCGAAACCTGGAGTGGATACACTACCTCACTGACACTGAAGTCACCAACTTCCATTGACTTTTTATTCAGGTATTTATCCAAATAAGCTCCAAAAGTGTCTTACAGAGATAAGAAATAAGTCACACATCCCCTCCCACAGACTTATAATCTGAAAGCCATAATGCAAAAGGAAAGGGATTTGGGAGGCGGGGGGTGGGGGGAAGCAAATCTGGGCACTAGATTTTTAGCGTAACGTTAATTATCCCTATCTCATATCCTTTTTTTTTTTTTTTTTTTTTGCTGCAGGTCTCTCACTTGGATCTCACATTTACCTGTTGCAGCAGCTGTGGCTACAGGCCTTGGGAATGCCAGATTCCTGAATTGTTGGTGGGTCTTTGCTAGGGAAGTTGGGAAGAAGAAAGAGGAGGGACACAGGGAGACTTTTGCTGATCCTACTGCTGTGGCATTTCACATGCCCCATCCTTCCAACACAGCACTGTAAAGACAAGGTTATAATCCCCATATTGCTTATGGGCAAGTGAGGAACGCATGAGAGAAAAGCAGCTTTACCTAAGATCAGCAACTGAATAACAAGATCTACAATCAAATATTCCAGCATTTTCTGAAGACAAGGTTATAATCCCCATAATGCTTATAGGCAAGTGAGGAAAGCGTGAGAGAAAAGCAGCTTTACCTAAGATCAGCAACTTAATAACAAGATCTACAATCAAATATTCCAGCATTTTCTGAAGCAACTGCTAAGACGTTCTGATCATAGAGCTGTGTGTCACATCTGTTTGGGCCCTTTGATAATTTGAACCGAGGTAGTCGTATTTGGTTGTTGAAATGAACCCACAAAGAGCCATCATCAGATGAAATGGTCCCAAGTGAAAGCTTGTGCCATAATACACAAGTCTTTACAACACAACACACTTTTGGCTGTAGTTGAACTGAAGATGCTTGAACTCACATTTTATGCTACGCTGTTTGTGGTTATGCAATTTCTGCATATTCCCTGTGAAAATCAGCAAGTTCCTGTACTTAACATTAATTCATAGGGACTATACAACTGCAGACAATGGGAAAATCAGTGCCATATTTTCTTTCCTGTGCAACAGATGGTGTATGCCTGAAAAACCATTTAAGTCTAACAGTGTGACTATTTTCATTTCTTGTTCTCCTTTTATTTGATAGAACCATACAAAAATCTTAATAGCAATAACATAGTGCTCTCAATGCCTCAGCATTGGCTGGCTTCAAACAGTGCAACAAGCCATGGTAGTTTTTTACCACTGCAGTCTGCTGTGTTGTCTGAACCTAGTTGTGGTAAGTTTGGTAAATTTGAACCCAGCTGTGGTCATTATGGTCAGTTTGGTCTTTAGAAACAATGATATGAAACAATGGTTTTATCTGTGGTTTCTCCATACCACCATGGCTTGTTGTGTTGTCTGAACTCAAGATTGTGGCTTCCAGGGTATCAACTGGTATCAAGTATTACAGAATTCCCTGGAAAGAGTGGCAACTTCAGGATCCATTCCAACCATCCAGCCACTAGAGGTTGACCAATAAATAACAAGCAGGTGACATAGGCAGGAAGTCAAGAACCTTGGAATTGAATTTCAGACACAGTGGGCTGATGGGTTACATGGCAACAGCAAGATGACTGAGCAGGGAGGATGGAAACCACAATAATGTAGGGATGACTTGATAATCAGGTAGATCATGGTAAAAGCCATGAAACATGGTCATCATGCAGGGTTCCTTTAGAATCCTCAGGTGGTGGAGTGGAACAAACTACTTCAGAATGCAGGGGGGTGTTTTATGAATTCTCTTCTCCTACTTGCACCTTTGAAAAATAATTTTCTGCATTTTTTTAAAAAGCTAACCCATAATTGAATCATTATAGCCCAGCTCATTTCTTGTTGTCTTTTCTTTCTTGTTTTTAGTTTGGAGTAGGGTGTGGTGGGAGACACTTTCAGAAATGCATGCCCCAGTTGCAGTGTGAAATGGTGCAGTCCATTCTCCCATCTCAGAAATGTACCAGCTTTCCCTGCTGCTTGTGCACATATGCAGACCTGGCTTCAGAGCAGTCTGGTTTTGCATTCTAGACTAGACCAAGGGTCTCTAACAAAGCTGCTGCAGGATCGTCTTATACCACCCATAAACTCTTTACGCCCTGCTCTGTGGAAATACATAAATAAGGAATATAAAACTTTAGAGGGCCAGGTTCTTCTTTTTGTTCCTGAAGCTGTTGCTTTTTAAATACTGGCGAATGGAAGATGCTTCTGGGCAGAGAGAAGAGAAAGGACAATGGTAAAGGTCTGTGCAGATGAAAGATTAGGCTGGCTATATACTGTTCCCTGCTTCTCAGCCTCTGGCCTGGCTATTTATCTCCCACCACACCCTCTTGACTAGCCAAGCCTGCACCATAGCCAATATGTGACTAGTTATATCTTCCATGGAAGCCATTTTGTGGAGAAACAGTTCATCCAATTCCCAGATATGCCCATGTGTCTAAACAGATTGGGGATCCCTGTTCTTGAATGTCTCATGGAGAAGGAAGGAGTCTGGAGACTGTCTTGCTGCAAACAATACCTCAGAGGCAGTCTTGTCAGTACTATTGCGACAAAGTAAAAATAAAAAACGGAAATTGCAAAATTCAAGCTTGTGTGGCTTCAGAATTACAAGATGAGACAGGCTCTAACCAGCTTAATGGAACACAATTGGGACAGACAGGCTAAACAGTGTGGTGAAAACCAGGAGAAATGGGCAAGGAGGAGAGAGAGAAAATTATGAGTCATTCCCCTAGCAGCGGCATTACTTGAATGAGTAACACAGCTAACCAGGAGAAGCTTGCATTTGGGATTGTCTGGCCCAGATCCTGAGAATGCGTTGTTGTCTCTGATAGTTGGATCTGAGTTTTCAAAGGCCTGACATCAAATTGGTTTCAAGAAGCAGTCCAGCCTCTGGGAACAAAACGGTTTCACACCATTCCCCACAAAGGTTTGGCTTCTCCCCCATGTAGCTGCCTGCATACTGAAATTACCTTTGGAGGTACATTTCTGGGTTCTCATGTCCTCCCTGGTTGGATGGGTAGCACGTGGGAAGAGAAGCTCCAGAGATGCAATATGGCACCCAGTACTGATTGAGGAATCCCAGCTTTGGAACTTTGATGTGAGGAAAACAACTTTTTGTATTCCCAGGCCTTATAAAACCTTGGATGAACTGCTATTATTCCACAGCTGTGATTTTTATGCTCTTATGGTTCTATTTTTCATTGCTTATATACATTTTAAAATTGTTTTATCTGATTTGTTAACTGCCCTGTAAGTAGTAATGCCTAGCACATATTAAAAATAAATAAAAGCATTGGCTGCATTTCTCAGTGGGACTCTGAGTTAACATGCATAGGAAACTGTGAATTAGGACACGTATATATTCTTATGGCCTGTCTGACTTGAAAATATCTTCTGTTGACAGTGGCCATTTGTTTGAAAAAATCACCTGAACTGAATTAAACTTAAATTAAATGGGGTGGCATGAAATAAAATGGCTTTCTCCAAGTAAGATTCAACACTTTTAAAGTTTCTTTAAATTATATATCATTTATTGAAATATAAAGATCTTAATTTACATGTTTTTAAAGACAAAAATAAGAACAGGGGCATTTGAATTACATTTTGTACCTATGTTCACTCATTCTAGCTTTCTTCTTCTCAAACATTTCATAATACCACCATCTTGGAAAGTCTTACGTGCTTTCTTAACCATTCTAAAATATAAATTTTGGACATTTAAAAGTGCAACAGTTAGCGTGCTTGTGGAGTATATTACAGTTTAAAAATATATAAACAAAGGCAGTGATACAGCTTGTCATGTATGTTTTGGCAGTACTCCTCAAAGTAGATATAAAAATACATATATACATATTGATGTATAACATCACCTTATCTTATGTCCCTCATTATATCATAGGACTGTTTTGTACATTTGCAGACCATATTTTAAGGAAGAGGGTCAGCCATTCAAAATGGGAAACTTGTGTTTCACAGGCAAAATTCGATTGTCATTATACAAATATGAAACAGACAGAAATTGGGTATTTCATTTCCGAAAGCTTCTCCTAACTGAGCCACAACAAAGAAAATCTGAACAAGATTATCTTCAAATAGTTACTATCATACTAAAATCCAACCTTTTTCCTTCAGACTAGTATTGAAAGAGCAACAGCACAATACTATACATGACTACTTAAAAGTAAACCCCTTTAATCTGATAGTGCTTACTCTTAGGTAAGTTGGTGTAGGATTGCAGCCATAGCCCAACAGATACTGCCTGCATTAATGTGCTGACTTCATACAATTTTCCCATTCACAGTGAGGTGCAAATGCAGGAATTATCATTGTCATAAGACTATAAATCTAAGAATTAATTCAGCCCACAACTTGAGTTTGGTCCCATTCCAGCTATAGTTACATAGTTAAAAAGGTGTTGGGCATGGCTAGCATGGCATTGAAATGGAGAAACAAAATAAATGGGCATCCCACTGATAGGATGGCAGTTATGATGGGTTGGTGTGCACTGTCATGTGGGCAATGTGATCCATGTGTAAAGCAAATCATGCACATTTTGGATTAGCACATTTGTTTTTTGAGAAGCAGGATAAATTCAACAAGAAGAAACAAAGACAAGAGTACTGCAGCTTATTCCATAGCAGCCAGTACAAAATGAATGTCTGCTCAACATGAGAATACCTGAACTATGCATACTAATGCACGAGGTACCACTTGACAAATGCATGCGCAAGTAAGACGTGTGATTTTCAACCATTGCATTAGCACATTTCTAATGAATAGGAGTTGGCTGAACAGAGACAACATCCCTGCTGGATAACTACAAAGAAAGGACTATTTGCCCAAGCAGTTGCATACCCATATTGCTTGTGTTGCATTTTGTAGATGTAAACCTCAACAGATTATTTACCACAGAGAACCCCGTGTGCACAAACCATCCACAAAGAAGTATGTAATAAGTCCCATTTATTTCAATGGGAGACAGTTGAGCACATGAAGTCAATCAGACTTTCAGGAACTTAATGCTGAAAGGATCATGTCCTATGTTTGTAAGGACCAAACTCTTCTTCATTTATTCCAATGTATGGATATCTGATGCTTCATGTTAAGTGGTAGTTAATGATTTGATATCAAATGAGTTGACTGCTGTGTAGAACTGAGTTATCACTGGCCCAGCCCAAATTATTGATTTGTATTGCATTTTTAGTCTTTTTGGGCACTCATCAACAGTGACAGTGATCTTCGAAATATCAATCACTATGGAGTTAAGCTGGTTGGGATTGCACATAATGCTAACTCTGTCTCAGTTTGTACATAATGTTAGCCATTTTATGTACTGTAGAATTCTGGGTTGTCCTGTTGTATGAATCCAGCCATGCTAACAAATCCTGAACAACCCAGAAAGACAACACATTATTTGTTTCTGGCTTGTGAAGCCTGGGTTGTTTAAATCATGGCTTGTTTTTAAGTGTGAACCTAGAACTGATGGATTGTTCTGCCAGGCTACAGAGGGTATGGGCAAGAGTAGCAGGCAGATCTATCTGCCAGTACTATTTGTGATCTAGGTTCGGAGTGGATGAAAGAGCAGGGAAACAAATAGCCAGGAGACTGAGAAAAAAGCAGACAAACTCAGGGTAGAATGACAAGCCATGGGTTTAAAAAAATCCCATGGATTAGCATTATGTGCAAACATGGTCATTGTCTCTAGAACATGTAACATTCATATGTTAGTTCCTAAAGTTGCAATCAAAATAAGCCTGTGAGTTTGTCACAGAAAGTAACATTGCTCAAAGTGACTACTACCACTGCTGAAATGCTACCATATGCTACACTTGGTGATTCTCCGCACAGGGACAGATTTATTCAAAATGCCAGGACTCAGCGCTAGCATCTGGTTTCAGTAACAGGTCTGAGTCTATGTAGTAATGAGCGGAAGTGCCCTGAGAATGTGCCATGCTCTTTTTCCTTTGTTAGAGAGTGACTTCAGTCTGTCGCATGCATATTTAGAATTAAGGAAATAGCTTTTAGAAGTCACAGCATGGTTCCCAAACAGGTTTCCACTCTGAAACTTGTCTTTATAGAAATCAAACACTGGATGTTTTATATTTTTATACTGAAAAGCATAAAATCCCTTTTGTGCACCAAACTTTCCCAGTTCTTGATTTTCATAGACTGATTCCAGTTCATGATTTCCACAGACTTACATCGTAAATGCTGCAATCTAATACTCACTTACCTGAGTATAAGACCCATTGAACAGAATGGGACTTACTTCGGAGTATACATGCATGGGATTGCACTGTGAATCATAAAACAATTTTGATACAGATACACTATCAGAAACACAAGAAGTGCAGATTAAGGAAGCATCAGTATCAATTGTTTAAAAATTGTCTAGAAGAAGAAACAGTGCAGGATTGTACACATTACAAGACAGTATTTTGCCAAGGAATGTATACACTGCTGGGAGTTACACTCAATCTTGAGTTTTTAAGTATTCACCCTGGAAAGAGTTATGCATAGAAAAGCCTTTAAAGTTGCTTTACTCTTGGTTCAGTTTCCACTGGAGTGGTTGTAAAAGACTCCCATTTGTTCCATAGAAAAACTTGAGGAGGACAATGGGATCCTGTTATATCTCTGTTAAAATGCAATGCTAAAACTAGATCATTATTATTGCTTGCAATGTGGCTATATACCTAATTGGAAATCACAGGCTCAGAAAGAAGCTTTGTCAGAAAGAGCATTTGGTGCATCAGACCAGTTAGTCGCATGTAAACCCAAACAAACTTTCAGATGTGCAGTGTACTCCATGAATGCTCCAAGCAGCCTTGCTATTGATTGATTAAACACACACGTGTGCGCACACGCACACACTTGCATTTTCACACATTCATGGTACAATAACTTGAGCAACCTGATTGTAAATGAAAGGTTAAAAATAAACTTCAGGTTTTTAAAAGTTCCACTGAATCAAAGGAGGATGCACAAGCTATCAGTCTATAATGTTAGGAAAGCTACTCCATTAAGGATGGAAAATTACATCTGGATTCCTTAGAATACATTAGCTTTTCCTACTTCCTAAAATAGTTATAATTTACCAAAATTGTTAACAGTCAAAAAGAACAGTTGTATCTTGTAAATGTTTAAACCCTGAAACGCTTTAGTCCATTAGTAACTTTTTTGTGATTTTAATGAAGGACAAGGAGTAGTTATAAACTATACTTAGTGATACTGAGAACAGTAGTAGTAAGTATTCCTCTATGGTTATAAAGAGTCTCATTTGATTTACTAAGCTATTGTATAAGGTCTGGACTTTACTATTGTTTTCTTTTGTTTGCATCATCAGTGAAAGGTTACCTAATACCAGTCCCTTGAAGTTACAAAAGTGGTTTCTTTTTTACATGTACTTCATCTCATGTGAAAGTTCAACAGCAGCTTTTAATGAGACTGAAGGAAGAAAATACGCAGAATTCTTGAGTGGTCTTCTAAAAAAGAAAAATGTCCGTTCCACAAAATATCCAGGTAAGGACAGGTATTTACACAAGTACACGGGTGATGCTTCACCATAGTGGAAATGTCATCCATCTGAGTCATGAATGCCCTTGAAACACAAACTTGACTGTCCATGGCCTTTCCCTTTATCGACCTATCTACTGAAACTGCAAACAGTACTGAGATGCTAGTGAAGGATTAATGCTTAAAAGCTGGTTTCCAAATGTCCTGTTGTTTCACAAACCAGCTGAGATCTTTAAGCCCCTTTTTGGCATTCCAAGCCTTTACTGTCTGTTTTCAAAGTGGTTTTCCTCATGGAGTGTAAAGTCCATGAGTGATATGCCAAGTCTCTCCCATTTTGTTTCATGCAACTCAAAAGATGTCCCCGGTTTCCTCCAGAGTTACAGGAAGCTGTCCTCGACCAGTTCTGAAGAATCCATTCCAATGTCATCAATGATGTCGATATCGTCAATGGTCTCATCCTCGCGCTTGACAAATGTTGAACTGCTGGAACCAGTTTCAATGGCACTCTCTTCAGATGTCTGGGAGCTGGGAAGGGAAGCCGCGGAGGAAAACAGTTAGGAAGGCTGGACTGCATGGTGAAAAATGCATGATTCAATTGTCTAAACCAAGGGGTTAGAAACACATGACCTGAAGAGTGTGTAGCACCCACCCTGCCACCAAATTTGGAGGGAAAAACGTGAATGGGAAAAAAAAATGGCATTCAGTCCACTATGGAGTACTGAAAATGTCAAGCTAAAGTTTTGGCAAGTGAAATTTGATCCTTTTAGCACTCTGGAGCACCACAGACTCTGTTTGGGAAAATACCCCATAGGGGTGATGTCCAAGAAGCAAAAATGGCTTTCACAGTAGTCCATCTTTCTATAGACTCTAGAAGCAACAGGCAACCTTCCTAGGAATTTGCTAGAAAGTTTGTATACATAATTTTAGAATTCAAAAAGGCCTTTCTTCATTTTCTAAGCTTGCAGGGCTTCTCTCAGATTTCTGATTAGCCCAGCTACATTAAACAGTGTTTACCTATGCCTGTTCCTTTTTCCAAGTTCATCTTCTGAAACTGGGTCAATGTCTGGCAGAGGGATTATGTAGCCACTGTCAGCGCTGAGTCTTTGTTCATCAAATCCACTCTCCCTGTCCTTCAGTTTGTCTTCGTTCTTGTAAGTGACTCCAATGTAAGCGTTGTCGCAGTCCACTCTCATGCGTGTGACAGCAGGGTGGTCACTCTTCAAAAAGTCCAAGTGAATTCTTTCATAACTCTGAAAATATTTATTTAGCAAAATTAGCCTCCCTTCTTAATCAGACTTAATACTCTGCCACAGTAAGATTTCTTTCTGGAATGCATGGGTTAGGGCGCCTGGGAAAAAGTCCTCCAACATAGAGAATGGGGCCACAGTGATGCCAATAGCTGTGACCACACTTGCCAATGTCATCCAGTTCCTGCACCCAAATAATATTCTGTACTCCTGCTTTGAAACCGATACATTTGAAACATGGTGCTGGAGGAGAGAAAAACAAGGAAGCAGGTCCTAGATCAAATCAAGCCAGAGCTTCCCTTAGAAGAAAAAATGACAAAACTGAGGCTGTTCTACTTGGGACACATCATGACAAGGCAAAACACCCTGGAAAAAATAACCATGCTAGGGAAAGTTGAAAGTAGGAGAAGAAAAGGAAGACAGAATATAAATTGGATTTACCCTATTGAGGAAACCACAGCCTTGAATTTGGAAGAGCTGAGGAGGACTGTCAAGGATAGGACATTTTGGAGAGCTTTCATTCACAGGTTTGCCATAAGTTGGAGATGACTTGATGGCACATAACAACAACTCCTCCTGCTTTAGTGGTATACACCAGTGACAAATTCCTATAATATGATGTATAGTCAGAATATTCTGACCCCTTCCATGGTGTCCCCTAGAGCCATATTGGAACCATGGAGTCTGGTACAGTGCAGGAACATGCTCAGAATAAGATTGGTGGGGGAAGGGGCTACAAAACAGGACCGTAAGAAATGTATGCTCTTCTTTCCATTATAATATTGTAAATAGTCTGTATGAAGAAGCTCAGCTTTATAAAGCTCAGCTTTATAAAACATTGTGATCAACTGAAAGCTACCGTTAACTCTCCCCACTTAAGATCCAAGGCTTATTAGTAGAGTTGAACAAAATCTTCTGAGATTTGGAAGCAACCTGCTTTCCAAAAGGACAAACCTTTTTGTATTCTCCAGGCAAAAGATTCTCAACTATTTCACTCAAATGGTAAAAGGAAGGTCTTTTCTCCGGTTCACTGTTCCAGCATTTCACCATGATATCATACCTGTGAAGGGTATGGGGAAGGTAGCTTAATAATCTGGGACTTAATGGTTTCATCAAGGAATTAATGACAGGCTATAAGGATGAAAACAAACATAGCAGCAAAAACAGTCACTCGCATGCATCCATCAGACAAATGTGCATAGTTATCAATTGACTCAAGGTATCAGTTTTGCTCCATTCCTACTGCTTCAGGAAAGCTGCCTGTCCTTTTTAATTCTTAGAATTGCCACAGTAACATTCATGCATTTATCTGTTCATTTGTCAGCCTGTATTTTTTTTAAGGTACCATTTCTTAAAGTGCAAAACTTTGGGGATTGTTTGGTATGGGCAGAGCTGACATTGTAGGGACCACATCAATCAGCCTTATTTACAACCAGGTTCTGCTATAAACTTGCAGAACTATTTTTTTCAGAGTTCAGTCATGGAGCACTTTAGATGCGTTTGGACTGAATGCAGTGAGGACAGCAGTCCAAGTGTTCTATATATATTAAGTCTCCCTCCTGAGTCAATGAGAAGCTGAGATATTGCAGAAGAAATACACAAAAAAGGTCACGTACACCTCACTAGTAGCATGATCCGGTTTTGCCATTCGATAGCCACTTTTAATTTTGTTATAGAATGTAGAATCCACCATCATGCCGGGGTATGGAGTGCCACCTAAAAATCAAGGGAAGCAAGATGTTAGTAAGTGTTCAAGAAGCTATTGTGCAAAACTTTTTGTCCATAAATAGCATGTGCCTGTTTCAACATATAAAGACAACATTCTAAATGCTTCCATCCCCACTGCCACCACCACCACCAAAAAGGAGCAAACAACCAAAAACCACAACTTCAACACAACAGGTTGAACCAGGATGCAACCAGATTATAATCTGGCCACATCCTTGAATGAATCACATAACTTCAATGTACACAAAATTTCTAACAAGATCATTCCCCTTCATTCCTGTGTTTGCCAACAGTTGGGAGAATCTGACTAGCTTACAGGGCTGTGTATTTTGGAGATGCTGTGTAAACACTGAAGATAATGGAAATTTTGCACTGGAGGCAGAATTCAGGTTCTTGAGATTAAAACACCCAGACTCACACAACATTCATTTTGCTGTTTTTTGGGATTGTGGCAAAGGGGGAAAGTAGAATGTTTCAGGTATTCTGTACATGGCTTCATTCTTTCTTCACTGATCTCCTAGAATGCTACTGAGAATTACATTTTCCTTGAACTACATAGAATTACTCAATCTTGCCCTCAGAGAAGGGCATATAAGGGGCATGAATCAGCAAGATACAAGAATAAAATACAGTAAAACAGGAAAAAAATGGCATTGCATTCTGTTTTTAGGGACTGGAAATACTGTTTGTCTATCTTTGCATCTCTCAGGCATCGTACTTCAGTTTGCTTGGGAAAAGCCCATCTATGCTTCCTTTTAAAAAAATGGACTACAGTTCACATTGTAAGGCTGTTACAGTGTAATTTTTAAAAAACTGGACACACCAAAGTTCAATTTCTTTTTAAACTTCAATTAGTCCTAAAATGAAAAAGTGTCTATAGAGGAAACAAATATTCTTTTATTATAGCCTAATAAATTCAGATGTATAGATGTGTGTACAAATGTGTGTACTTTATCTGACATGGATCAATCATGCATGCAAATCGTGTATCAAAGTTGTGAACTAGCCTACACATGAAATGGAAAACCAAAGTATTCAAAAATTTTAAACTGGGGAAGGCATGGAAACGCTTTGCTTGGGGCTACATGTGATTTAATCCTGGTTTGACCTTGGGTAGAGGTCCAGGTGCAGGGTTGCCAAGAGAGGCTGATTATACCGAGTTCCCTGAGGATCAGCAACAGGGTAGAAGATTTACATAACTGGTTGGTTAAGGATAAGAATCAGGATGAGTCAGGTGGTGCTTCTTGGTCATTCATTCAGGAACATGTCCTCTAACTCCATTTTTATGCCTCTGGACCCAACCTTTTTGTCAGAGCAAAACGCTTTCCAGAGGAGAAGCTTGGTTTTCTTCCTCAATTCAGTTCCCTCCAAAGATGTTAGACTATGAATCACACAATTCCCAGCCAACATACATGCTGATTAGGGATTATGGGAGTTGTAGTCCAACACTTCTAGAGGGTTCCAGGTTGCAGAAGGCTGCTCCAGGCACTTGTCAGTACAGGAACATGCTTGCAAATCTTTCATTATTTAGCTAGTTCTTACATGCCAGAATGACCAAGGTACCTACCTAGAGAAAATATTTCCCACAGAAGAATGCCATAAGACCAGACATCACTTAATGTTGTATACAGGTTGTCAAAAATGCTTTCAGGTGCCATCCATTTCACTGGAAGGAAAGTCTGAAAGAATGCAAAGAGTTAATAAGTTAAATAGCATAGATACAAAAGCAGTCATTCACCACCACTATATTTAAATTTGATTTGGAATCCATCCCAGAAACTTTGGGTAACACCACGTACATAGATAGATATACATGTTATTAACAATTACAAGTATTAAGGGCATGTCCAGATGAGGCTTTTCATGGTGTCATCACACTGCCTTTTTCACAAAGATCCCTCATTCACTCTCTGGGGTCTAGACTCCAGACAACATTGTGACCCTCCCACTTTCTTTTAGTGCTTCTCTGTATTTTCCCTTAGCACTTAAATTCTATTAAGGAGAAAAAAGACGAAGCAGTAGCACAATGCCTTCCAACTGCTAGTGCCAGGAGTTCTCATTGTAGAAGCACCCTCAGTCTGCAACTGCATGTCATACCACATCCTGCTGGAATGCTATTTCTCCAAGATAATAAACAGTGGTTCTGAGGGGTCTGTCGGTACCTTTATTACTCTCAGGTGCAGTTTATCAAGCCTGGAGATTTGAACTCGTTTAAAGTAATGAAGTGTTCCTTGACTATTTGCCTATCAATCTCAAGCTGTGATCCTGTGCCTTTGGCTTGTACTCCTTTGCCAGAGAGATCATAGACCCTCTTTTGGAAGAAGACTGAACCAAAGTAGGAACTGAGCACTTCTGCCTTTTCTATGTAATCTGTTATTTTGCCATTCTGATTGAGTCATTTAATCACTGCTTCTTTCCTCTGTCTTCTGCTATTCAAGGTTATCAACTTCCACTCAAGTAGCATTGTTTACTCTGCATAAAAGCTAATCCAGAAATAATGTGATAAAATGATTTTACAAGTATTGCCCAGTTGCATTGAGAGAAACCTTGTTTGAGCCAGACACCTAACTGAATCAATGGCTCATTATGTCATAATAAATGTGCTAAATTACTAAGCAAACCTTATCCAGTGCAAAACTCTGCACAGCAAATATAACTACAGTGATGCATGAAAGGTTTTTTTCATGCCACTTGTAATTGGGATTAATAAGGTGGGGAGTGACTGGAGAGAGAGTCTTGAAAATTGCTGGGCTGAGCTTCTGATATTTGCTTTTCATCTAAATGTCAGTTTATTTCACCCCAAAGTTCTGTATGCAAAATACAATGCTTGTATTTACAAGTTTGATTTTGTAGGCTAGGCTAAAGCTGAAACCCTATGGTTCTTAAAGAATGTCTGAGGGGCCCTGGTCCTTTTTGGCTGTCATTCTTGAGGATGGAGAGCAAGATCTCACCCTGAAAACTTTCACCATGAGGCTGTGGAAAGGTCTGGCATTAGTAGTTCCCCAAGTCAGAAAGGGTAGAAAGGAGGTAGGCCAGGAAAGGCTGTGGAACTACAGGATTTATAGCTCTCCTGATCCTGTAAGAAGTTCCCTGGATAAACTGTGTGAGCCCTGAAGGTGGAGTTTCCTCCAACTGGAAAAAACCACCAGAAAGGATTCCAAAATGGGGGTGGGAGAGGAAAGATGCCCCGACCTTCTGCCCTGTCAGTGCAGTCATAAGAAGAAGTGGCTCCTCTGCCTCAGATTGTCCCTCCCACACCATAGGATCACTCTTTCTGCTCAGGAAATGCATAGGGAAAAAAGTACATACGCTGCCTTTGGATACGTAATTTGAATCATGCATAATGTCTCGAGCCAGGCCAAAGTCACAGATCTTCACAATCTTTCCTTGAGCCAAGAGGACGTTTCGCGCTGCCAAATCACGGTGCACACACTGCAGAATATATAAATGTCCTCAATCATACTAATGATAACAATACGCCCTTGTCATACAATGGAGAGTATCAGGGATTAAATTTAGGGATTTAAGGTCCTTGCCGCTATTGCTCCACATCTCATTTGGAACCATGGTTGTGACTCTTGGCTATCCATGCAAGCCTATATACGGAATAAAACCCATGCTGGATGCACTCTGCACATGCACTTCTGCCACTATTAAGTCTTCACTGTCCCGCCCACTCTGAGCTGCACAGGGCTGCTCAAAAATGGCACCTTTCCCCCCGAAGAATGCAGACCAAGCAAAGCTGTATCTTCTGTCCCATGTCTTTGTCACATGCTGACCAACTTGACTTCCTTCTTCAACCACCTTAAAAACCTTTTCTTGACCCTTCCTCCCAGAACCACCTTAAAGGCCCTCCCACTGCTCTTTCTTTCCTTCCTACCACCCATGTCAGTGAAACCATAAACACTGTTGATTGCTGCAGGCAGAAATGGAGAATGGGCAAGAGGACGGATGAATGCAGTGGGAGCACTTCAGTGGAAATGTATAGAATTGCATTGTTAGACACTCACATTTTTAGAAGCTAAGAACTCCATTCCTCGCGCAACTTGGTAAGTGAAGCTCAGGAGGTCCATCAAACTGAGGCCTTCTGAATTCTCATCAGAAATGAGGTTCTTCACATCTGGCTCTGTGGAAAGGAGGAAAAGGAATGAAGCATCTGCAATAGGAGGCTTCTACAAAGGCAACAGTTTGCTTGTTTATTTCTACTTTATTTATAAAACTCTACCCAATAGTCCCAAATGTCATCAATCTGAAATATGAGTAGGTATACATATCAGTGGGAGATGGGGTTTTTGCCCATGATTATTGAAAAGGTGACCAGACCTATTTGCAAAAAAAGAGTTTGTAATTTCAAATGGTATCAGGAGTAAACAAATGCTGTTAATTTCTTACACTGCTGCTGCTGTTTTCCCTATATCAGTGGCCATTCCTCCCTGCAATGGCCACTCCTCCCTGCTTTTTAAGACACTGGGTTGATAGATTTACAAGAGTCCAGCCCACTCTAGTGCCCTACAGATGTGTTGGACTGCAGGCTGGGGAAGCCTGCTTTAGAACATGTCCTTTCAAAACAATTCTTCAAAACTAGTGTCTCCCTCAACATTTTGCATCAATCAGTGATAGACAGTGTCCCTTAAAAAAATTGTAGTACTATGTATAGCTTTTATTTCTCCTGTGATTATAGCCCTTTTTCAAGAAATTGTAGGATTAAAGAAGTACCACCTACATATTATACAGCTTGTTTTTGCTTTATTCCAGTTGTGGTTTAAACCCAAAGTAATAATTCAGAGATGGCATCATCTCATTCTCTCTCTTTCTCACTCTCTCTGTGTAGACACACATACTTTTGTGCCTTTTAGCTTCACTGGGAACATTTTAGTAAATATTCATTGAAGGCCATTCAACTCCACTAAAGTACTAATGATTCTGTGGCAGTAATTCTCATGATTTTGTTCTGGAAAATATCAGAGGCGGTATTTTCCACAACAAAAATCTGAGAATGAAATCTGAGTTATGCAGTCATCCTGTTGGCTTAGCAAAAATGGGTGGACCAGCCTCAATGATGAAGTCTGCCTCTGGAAAAGACTCAGGTTCTGGGATCAAAAGCAAGTGGTCAAAGTCTGTTTTGAAAGCCATGGATCGGATTACTCTCTAAAGGGACTGCAAAAGGGATGAGTTAGCTGTATGGTGCTTCTCTAACCTTCAATTTGGTGATCTACAAATCACTTGGGAGTGTTCTGTGTGGAGATGTTAGCTGCTGGCTAGGAATCCTGCAAAAAGGCACAGTCAAAATGCTGCTAGATACGGGAAGGTAATGAAAGCACCAGTGCCACGTATGACACTGGGGGCGCTTCCAGATGGAGGGTGCCTGGCACTAACAGTCAAGAGCCATTCTACAGCTACTCCATCTTTTCCTCCTTAATGGTTCTTTTCTGGTTAAAAAAAGGATGGAAGAGGTGGTGGGAGAACATGGGAGGGCCATAAATTGAAGCCTTCATCATCTGGACTTTCTGTAAAGTTTTGTGAATGGGGCACTATGGTGGCACAAGGCAAGCTTTGTCTGGAAACGCCTGGCTCTCACTAGGCATTATACCACTGACTAGCTCTGTTCTCACATGTAAATGTCACCACTGTCATGTGGGGAAGGGGAAGAGGAAGGAAACGTTTCCTTTCACTCCAAGGGTTGTTCTGAATCCCGGCATTCTTTTAACTTACAGATATTCATTGATGTTCTGTCCTTGGATATAGAGGCTCTGTTGTTTTACATGGGGCTCCCCTACTTAACACACAGAAAGGAAGAGCCCTGGCTGTGCAGATTCGGCACAGACTGCAGTAGGCAACCATTATACCTGATGCAATTCTACCTCCTGATCCTGGGCAACTTTTAAAGGGACAGAAGCTTGCTTAAAGTCTGGACCTGGCAAAACTATGCATTGCTTCTGCGTTTTTAGCTTGTTTAAATGCTGCCTGTTATATTTTAAATGTCCCTAAGACAGCAGCATTTGTTGCAACCTAGTCCTAAGTTACTGCTAAAGACCAACTCTCTACTGTCATCGGAGGCCTTGCAACACTCAGTCCAAAGTTTGTTGAGAGTATTACCATTCTTTTATTGTGCAAAGGTGTGTGTTTCTTCCCATTCTCATTTCATTTATTCTTCAAGGTGGTGACTTGCCCCAAAACCACTGAAGGCAGTTGTCACAGCTACACTGGGTTTTATTTTGAAATAGTGTAGAATATCCCTTGCCCGTTGGGAGGTAGCTGTAGCTGAGAACAGTGTTGTAAACCTTCAAAAATCAGTTAAGCGATGGGACATACGGACATTGCTCCATGACTACTTGGGGAAATAAGAAAGGTTGCTTGTGGGCAAAATGGTCTTGAGAGCGTTTGACTCAAAGGCGACTACATTACTCATAGCAAGGCCTGAGAAAACTAGGGCTTATCTTTATGAAGCATATGACCTACTTTCCAGCTGCTCCTGTTTTCTTTCTGGCTGGTTTAGAACGTCCTTCACAGGATATTTTTTTTCCTCCTGATGGGTTTCCTCTTAGACTTTCTATATGTTCCTATAGGTTCCATTACGCAACAGAATGTGGTGCTTTGATATAGAGCCAAATCATGAAAAGGCACTATGAATAATAAACTATAGAGTGTCTAGGAGCATGCCAGACTTGGCTTGTTCTAGAAAAACCTAAGGAAATGGCTGGAAAGCTTGGGAGAGGACCTGGAGGGTGACAACATTGAGAAAATATCCTACAAATTTCCATGAGTGAGAGATCACAAGTGCACCATAAATGCCTTATATAGAGAAGCCCCCAGAACAATAACTTTCAATCATGAATGTTTCCAAAAGGAGCAAATGGTGTAGCTGTTGGGGCCAAACAAGTTGTGATGGAGAAGATCTACACTCAGATGTTCCAACTTATTTTCAGAACTTAAAAGTCATGGGAAAGAGGGTGACTTGGGTTATGGCCAGTACATTAGCTCTCTGACTTTTCATCTTCTTCAAGGTCATTAGCAACCTCAAAGGCAGAAAAATGGTGTTAGGAAAAGGTTAACACCCTCTCCAGCATTGCAGCACTAATCAAAATACTGCAGCTTGAAAAACACATTGAAAAATCTCTCACAAGATATCAGATTAGTCAATCGGTAGAAGAATATATTCAAAATGTGTTAACCTAACATTCCAAGATGCATATCTGCATACACCTGAACTTACCCCACACCGATTTTTTCTTATATGAGGCAGGCCGATCATACAAAGACCTTTGGATGTCAGAATATTTTGACCTGTCTTTCCTTTCCAGCATTGGCACATACTGAGTTGTCTCTGCTTGCTTCATATCCATATATTCACCATTGTTTTCAAAGGACAGGATTACATAGCTGGAAAAGTAGCACAACAGCATCATAAATAACTCAATGCATAGTGGGATTTACAGCACGGCTATGCCATGCTCTTGTCTGCATCGTACAAATACTTATAGTCTGATGTTTTCCCACAGACATCAAAATAAAGTTTTGGCAGCCCGATGCCTATGCCATGCATGCCTTTCTGCCCTTCTTTATGAATCTTTTGGAATAGTAAGAATCAACTGAGTAGCTCCATACTAATGCAGCTACACTGCTGTCAGCTCTTAGCATGAGACTGCATCCAATAGGTAGCATTTCACGACAAATCCCTACAAGTTATCTTGCATGCATGCATGTAATACAGGTACAAGGCTAGTAGGCAAATCTTCAGCTGCTGTATGAGCCAAGTGTCTTCCTGGATAAGCCCAGCTGATGCATCTGCCATGCAAAGCAGCCAATCTAACACTGGTTCAGGCAATACACGGTCCTTCCAGTTATGCTTCAGTCAAAGTGCTACCAGTCCTTCCTTTATTTTCAGAAGTATTAATGAAAATGCTTCATTGTTCATTCAGTGATTCATTCCTGCATCACCTTATTAATTTTAAAGTATACTTTTCAAAGTGCAAAACTACTCAGGGAATTTGGAGGGTGGGGGCTACTGATGGTCAATTTGCCCCATGCACAACTGGCATCAGGGCTCACTGAGGCTTGCTGGGCATTGCAGGCCTCTTTTCCTGTCTAAACATGCATAGGATTATGTCTTGAATGATTTTAAAAATAAATCCTACCTCCTAGTACTTTCATCAGCTGAATTCATCCCAAAGATGTCCAGATCCTTCTTGGACTTTTCAGGATGTCCAGTCAGAAAATTGTCCCTATTTTTATGCAGGTAGTTCACCAAGTCCCCATGAAAACAGTACTCTGTTATGATGTAAATTGGACCTGGTGAGGGGAAGAAAAAAGGAAAAACAACACTTAGCATCTCTACAAGGTTATCTCCAGAAAAGGATAAAGTCAGGCCTAAGACCAGCAAGGAACTCATGATTCAATTGCTCTACACAGAAACATCAAGCTCATGAGCGGGCATCCAGTCCAGATGGGCTGGAACCACGAATATGTCTCTGAAAGGCCTGCAGTAGATTGGCAAAGATTTCTGACACTCCACTGTCTAATAAGACCAACAGTTAGTCTGTTTCTCTGAGTGTTGAAATGAAGAATATTGGGGTGCAGGGAGTGACTAGGAATGTGCAAACAGACTTAAAGTTCCTTTCTGATCATAGAAACTAATTCCTGGACTGCTGGACATGTGCCCAGAGTGCCCTTTAGGTTTCTTTAACTGTGAAGGGATGGTACTGTGCACTGAAAAAAATTAGGGTTCAGGCCCACAGGGCAATCCTGCCCCCTTTTTTGCTAATTTACATAGGAGCTAAAATCACTCTCCTTTCCACGTGTGAGTGTAGGTCTCCTAAGGACACCCCATGTGTAAAAAGAGATGTAAGGATGGGGGAAAGGAAGGCATTGATTTAAAATAAAAACTCCTCTCAAGCAGAAAGTTTTAAGGGCAGATGTAAAAACCCAGCTAATTCAGTGAGCTTGGAAGGAAAAGAGGGTCCCTGCACCTTCATTTCAGCAAGTTCCCATGCATGGCAGGGTGGTGGGACAGATGGCTGCCCAGAGATTTGGGGCTCCAACTGAGAGAATCAGGCTTCCAGTACTAGTGGGCCACTCCTGACACAAGCTCTGGTCTGCCCCAGTGAGCCACAGGGCCTGCACTTGGCTCCAGCTGGTGGATCTCAGTGCAGTTAGGTAACTAATCCTAGACCCTGGAATTTAGCCTATTACGGGCACCCCTTATGTATTATGTTAGCTGTGCAGCATACAACTTACATTTCTCTCCCCCAACACATTACACCTTCATTTATATTGACATTATTTAAAAAGCAGCCACAGATACTTGCCAACATTGGTCAAACAAAACACTGCAGAAATACTTTGAACATGTGCACTTTTGCTTTTTAAACTCTCTTAAACCACAATACCATCATGCCCATAGAAAATAATGGAGTTTGCGTCTGCTGTCCTGATGCTAAATTTATTTGGGGAAAAGCACCATTTTGCTGTGGAAAAGTATAATTCATATTTAAAGGGGAAACAATAACTTAAGCAACTGAAATCATGTGGATGATTGCACGTCAGATTAAAACGTTTTTTTAAATTAAAAAAGGATGCTACGTTGAGCAAAATCAATGCTACAGGATCCCAAGAGGCTAACGCCAACCTAGATACTAACGCAGGGCCTGTTCGCTGTGGTGGATGCTCCGGTCATCTGCCATTCCTGGGTAGTCATTTGTTCCCCATGCCCCTAGACCTTGGCCCAGACCTAACAGCACAACTGATCTAGTAGCAAACAATAGAAAGGCGACTCCATGAGACATCCTTGCCCAAGAAGATCAGAGACAAGACAACGGATGGAAGGCTTCTTATGAACCACCTTTTCAAGATAAACCCAGCCACTGAGGGTCCTAACCTGAGACTGTCCAAATGCTGGCATCAAGAATTACATTTTGATTCATCTCCAGTCATGGCTGGGGACTTCACTGCCCCCCCTACCCCCATCACCAACAAGCCCTACCCTGAAGAGGTATTTGGCATTCTGGACCAGGCCTTCACAATTTGCTAACCCATCAGCCATGAATTGTAACCTGCCAGACACTTGACAGTCTTCTTGGGTTTTGAGCTCCTCCTTCCTGGCCGTCCATCCATAGTTAACTGGGCTGTGTTTTGGTTTGGTGCATCACAGATGGTACAGGCATAGAATCCAGACAAAACGATGGCTACAGCAAGCAGATATTTACATGATGTGGACAAAAAATATAGTATAATTATGGTATAATGTATCTCAAAAGCCATCTAGCTGAATAGCCACCTTTTGATCTAGAAAATTATAGTCTGTCTGCTTGCCTGAATACTAGGTCAGTGGCACCAAGCAAATAGGACACTGTGGAGTTGTGCATTTCCTCTTGTCAGGGGGCAAAGAAGGACTGCTAAGCAAACCTACCTGATTTTGTACAGGCTCCTAACAGGTTGACGATGTTCAAGTGTGGACCGAGATGGGTCATTATCTTTAATTCAGACATAAGTGCCTGCTTCTCACTGGATCTTGCAGTGGCTGTTGGAAAATTAAGTGTAACAGCTAATTGTAGTTACATACTCACAATAATGAATATTAAGAGATTGCATCATCCCATGGTGACATCTATTTCTTCCTTGTAACAGGTTTTTATGGGGGTAGGGAAAGGGTACAAGGGGAAAAAATTAACAGAAGCTGATGTTCACTAATTTATCATTAAAATTTATTAAGGTTTATTTAATATGTTTGCTTTTAGTCTCCAATTATTGTTGGTTTTTAACATCTTATAAAGCACCAAGAGCCTATGGGAATGGGATGGTATATTAAAAAATAAAATCAAGATGCATACAAACTACATAAGAGGAAGGAGACATGCCTTGTATAACTAATAAACAATTACAGTACTTATATGGTGGATTTTCATTTTAAATTCTTCTACGTGGGTCATTCTCTGAATCAGAGTGTATGATCATGAGTCTAATTTCAGATGAACAAGTTCAAATCTAGTTTATCTTAATTAGCACCATGTTTAATGGCAACATTATATTTTATCATTACAAATTTTCCCTGTTTTGCTACCATCTGAGTAAAGTCTATTAAATTGTAAGCTGCTAACATCTTTCAAACCTTGAAGAAACTCAGATCATGCTAAATGCTAATTTAATTTTCCTTTCCACTTCTTCCTCAACAACAATGCACAACACATGCAATTGTTTATTTCTAAGATTCACTGATAAAAATATGTGGACAGAAAACAATCCGGATGATTTAATATTACATTTTTAATGACCTTTTCGAATTCTGATGCAAACGAATATGATCCCCAGTTCTTGGACTAAAGTATCATTATGAATTTAATGAACCTTCAGAATGAGCATTTCTCTGAATTGTGTGGAGCAATCCTCAATCAAGGGGGGGAAAGTGCTGAGATTGTATGCTAAACTATGCTAAACAGGAAAAAGACTGATCTGTGTGCTATACTGAAAAATCAATATGGGGAAAAACGACAGATTTAAGAGGTGATTTGTTCTGATAACAACTTTGTTTACATCTGGGGTGAGAGAACTTGGAGCTGGAGAGCCAAAGTTCCTTTGGACCAGCTTTTGGGGGCCACATTCCAAAGAAGGGTGGTGCCAAAGCGTAAAAAATACACCCCCCCCAGTATATTATAGGTTAATAAAGTATGTTACACATACTGTATATATTAAATATACTATACTTGTTTCTGCTTGTAATAAATCCTTAGCAGAGTCATTTTAATCTATTAGAATGAGGGAAAAAAACCACAAAAGAAGGGAGCCACAAAATGATTGGTGTCTGGCGGGATATGGGAAGTGAGTAAAGCCATTCAGGGAACTATGGAGCGTAAGAGTCGGCCCCTAACAGGGTCAGATTTGGCTCTTGGCTTGAGGTTCCCCATCACTGGCATCTTGGTGGAATCAAGACTATCAAGAATGAAAACCCCGTTGTGGGCAATATATCGTACCAATCAGTGTCACTTTCCAGTTCTAATTCAGCCATTCTAATGATTTGCCACCATAGCAATGTTGTAGATCAGCTGGAACCTAGAAAACACTTACGTTTCAACATTTTTACAGCCACCTTCATCACTGGCTGTGACCGGCTTAATCCATATGCAGTTCCCTCAACTACTTTCCCAAAAGCTCCGGAACCAAGGATTCGTCCTGCAAATGACAGAGGGATGCTGTTAACTGAGATACAATCTCATATCATTCTGGCTGCACTGACATACATTTTAGGCCATGCTGGAGGGTGGTCAGAATTTGAACTGTCATTGTTTATCCTAATTAAAACCTATTTTTTTAAATATATGGAGGTTTTATTCATTGTTTATTCTTTTCATTCATTTTATGCTTTTAATGTATTACGTGCAGCTCAGAGACCCTGGGTCACTGGACACTTTAAAAGTCCAATTGTTCAACTGATAAAATAAAATAAAATGATGAAATAAAATAAAATACTCCATTGCCCATTGAAAGGTAATTCCTCCAGTGAAATAAATAGGAAAAGCCTGCTCAGGGGTGGCATTCTGCACTTGTCAATGTTTCTTTTCACCATTGGTTGGACTATCCATCTGCTTTCCACAGTACGCTTACTTCAGGGTAATTCCACTGAGGTTATTATGTTTTCAGGCCTAGACAACCATTTCAGTGTATCAAATGAAGCTTGCCTTAACTCCAATCATGTAATTTTGGATTACATTTCCCAGCAGTCCTGACCATTGGCTATAGTGTGTGGAGCTGATGACAGCCAAAACAGTTAGAAGGAAGACTGCAGGTTAGGGAAGAATGCATTAAACAGTTTGCTTAAACTGGGCTGCATTTGCATCCCCTTGAGGCCATGCTCCAGGTGATTGATTTACTAGGGATATGGAAAGGCCAGTGGAGGGTGGTAAATATTGGACTTGGGAGAGTTAGAGAGTAGGTTAAGGGGTCCACATTACTCTGAGCCTTTTCCAGATGCTCCAAGTGTGTACAATGAATCCCCAGGGGGCAGCATCAAAGAAGCGCACACTGAACATTCATTAGAGCACTCTTTGAACACCTGAAAAATCTATGTTGTGATGCTTTGTTGTTGTTTTGTGCCATCAAGTTTTCTTCCATTTATGGTGACCTTATGAAAGAAAGCACTCCAAAATGTCTTGTCCCTGATGGCTCCATTCAGCTTTCCCAAGTTCAAGGCTGTGGCTTCCTTTATGAATTAAATCTGTCTTATATCTGGTCTTTCCTTAAGTTTACTGCATTCAACTTTCCCTAACATGATTGTCTTCTCCAGTGAGTCTTGCCTTCTTAGGATGTTTCCGAAGCATGACAGCCTCAATTTGTCATTTTTGCTTCTAGGGAAAGGTCTGGCTTGATTTGATCTAGGACCCACTTGCTTGTCTTTCCATCAGTTCGGGGTATTTGCAAAGCTCTCCTCCAGCACCGTGCTTCACACACATCAATTTTTTCTGCTTTCTTCACTGTCCAGCTTTCACACTCATACACTGTGATTGGGAATACAATAGTGTGGATGGTTTTGACCTAGTTAGCTAATGAAACATCCTTGATTATGTTTTTTAGTTCCTTCATTGCTGCCTTTCCAAATCTTAGTCTTCTTTGAATGTCTTGGCTGCAGTCTCCCTTTGAACTGATGACTGAGCCGATGTATGTGAAATCTTTCACAATTCTGATTTCTTCATTATTAACTGTTAAGATCTGTAATCCTTCTGTGGACACAAATTTTGTTTTCTTACAGTGAACGGATCCTATTTTTCTCAACAGCTTTACAAATAAAAGAACAAAAAGTCATCACTATCTCAGCTTGAAGAAAATGTGTCCTGAGCATGAGTGAATGCATGTGGGGAGGAAATCTTCTCAAGTTCAGTAGACAAAGGAGTTTCAGAGACAGGCTTTTATTGTATTTCCCAAAAGTCACTGATGTAACAGTTTTTATACCCATATTGCTCCATTGCCCTTAAATTAGGTTTGTTTTTGTTTATTTATGTGTGGAATTTTACAACAAAGGATATTGTGATAACCTGTACCCAGTGGTCATAGAAACTGGCACTGTGCAATAGGACTGCAACCTGAGCTACACAAATTAGCCATAGAAAGCTCCACAGACATGCACATGACATTCTCTGTTTAGCAAAAACTAACCCAAAACAGGGTATTTGCTTACTCTGTCTTCTGTTAAAAGCACCATGCGCTGATAAGAATTCTGTGCTAATTTAGAAGGAAGCAGTAAATTTAGAAGAACAAAGAGAGTCTCCAGGCTGAGATCTAAAATTCTGCTTCTTAGTGTAGTCTTTAAAAAGTTTCTATTTGCTAAATGCTTATAGAGTGGAAGAACACACTGGACTTTTAAATCCCAACCTGGCTCCTTCTTGTGCATCTAACGTATGAACAAATGTGCACGTTTTTATGGTATGGAGCTCAAAGTCTACTAGCAGCTGTAGATCAAGCCAAGAGAGCTTTGGCTATTGGGCAGTACAGAAATATAATTCATAATGCTAATACTAATAATAAAGGGTCAAGTGTAGGATTTTGGTTCAGACTCTGACAAATCTGGAACTAAGGAAATCTCCATGGTTGAAGATGCAGTTGCATTGCCTGCCAACCACAGAATGTTGGCTCCAGAAACTAAGGGTAAATCTAGTCTATACATTTGTATTTTATTTATGTAGTATTCCAGCTGTATCCCACTATTGATCCTCTTGCAAGGAACCCAAGGCAGACTACACGGTCATTCTTTTCTCCATTTTCTCCTCACTACCCTGTGAGGTAGGTTAGACTGCAAATCAGTGATTGGGCCAAAGCCATGCAGTGAGTTTCATGGCCGCCAAGTGGGGACTAGGACCCAAACATCTGCACTCCCCATCCAACACTAACCACTATACCACACTTTACCATTTTTAATCCTATATTCCTTTGATGTCAACTTTAGGAGCTGGCATTCTGAAACAAAGCCATCCCAGAGTTATTTAGCTGAAACGATAAAAGTGAAATCACAGTGGTTTATATTTGCAGTGAAGAGCTGCCATGGCAGTTTCTACAGAGCCCTAACAGCTTTCGTTTGTAAGGTTACATCTCTAGACCTCATGGTTGCAAAGCAAGCATGGATGACTGTTTGGTCCCCGTGGGCCAAAATATGTGTGGCAGGTTTGGACCACCCCAAATGCGCACATCCTCTCTCCTCCCCTGCCCTGTGTCAGCACCAGGCACAGGGAGAAATAAGTGGGGAAGGAGACACACAAGGTAAATTTCCCTCTCAACAGGAATCTGATTCTGCCGGGGAACTGGTGACTCCCCTTGTGTGCCCCTTTTTCCAGCTTTCTCCTGAACTGTGCTTCTATATGGGACAAGTGAGGAGAGTGACAGTGCCTCTTTCCCAATTGCAGCAGTTGCAGACTGTGTGAGTGGAACTGGGGGCAACTGGGAGGCGAGTTACACATGCAGGCTTCAAGGCCCAAATGCAGCCTCACTGTGGCCCATGCCTCTGACAGAGAAACTTCTAGAAGCATAGAGTCAGGGTTTTTGTTTTGTTTTTTCTGAAAAGAAACAGTGGGTCCATCTTTTTCACTTACCATTGGTTACAGGCCTCAGTAGGCTATACTTATTGTGCCTCCTGCATCTAAACACTTCTCTCTTTTCTTTTTTGGTGTCCTAGCATGACTTCTCCACACCAGTCCTGCTATTTTTTAGCCAGGTCAGGTCATGGACATTAAACATACACAATTCATTGCCTCCCAGCCCCTTCCCATTCTACAATGCGATCCCAGGAGAGGCATGGCCTAATGTTTCTCCCATTTAAGTGCCTCCTTGGCTTTAATGCAAGCCCAATTGAGTCATGGCCATGAAAAGGCCATGAGGAAGTTCTCACAGTTCATTTGCCAAAGAAAACTTTGTGCTGGTTTCTTGTGCTGTAACCAGGATGAAGAAAGCTTCCTATGAACACTTCAAGCCCACGCCAACACATTGCGCTTAAACCAAAAGCCCTGACAGCCTTCTGTGACAGAAGATCTGTGGCCCACATGGCAGGATGCAGCCCCTCTATTTAGCCATCATGCAGTGCCTGTTTCACTCAGTGACAAGGATGTATGCAGTCAACATGACAAATACTTCCTATTCTGCCCACACCTTCCTTTAAATATCTGCAGAGAAGAGAGGGGGAACTTCCTGGATGCCAGCCATTGATCTTCAGGTGCTCTATTTGCCCTGCTTTTGGATAAAAGACTTGTTTACCATTGAATGGCTGGGATCAGATGAGACCTCACAGCTTTTTTTCAGTGGTTGTGGCTAAACAATATGAGGGGAAAGGACTCTCCATGTTATCACAGGCGGCCTTTTATGATTAGTTTATCACAGAGGCACAGGGCTTCTTTCGGAGGACTGAATTCCACTTCAGATAAGCCCTTGGGAGCTGTATTCCTGTGGAGGTTGAGACTGGAAACAAAAGGGAGCTAGCCTAAAATACCACCATATTTTAGTTTAAAGCTCTTAATGCTATTCAGGATAGGCAGAATTGAAGCAAGGGGACACTCTGCACAAGCCAAGAAACTAAGGAATGTTTGGGAGTAGGAGGGAAAGGGATGGGGCCACCTGGCAAAAGCTACAGGGTTGGATTTGGTCACTGGGCCTGAGGCCCTGACTGTTGCTTTACATCTTCCAGGGCTTTGATCTGCCAAGGCTCTGTTGCTCTGCTTCCTTGACATTGCAAGAGAAAGAAAAGCAGAAAAGGCCATACTAATGCAGGAGCTTCTCTTCGCTCAGTTTCCTGTGTTTCAGCTGCAGAACAAGCCAGCGGTTGAAGAAAATGGACAGGCTGAAACAACTGGATTAGTTTGAGGTTGCAGTGAAGGATCATGTGAAGAAGCTTCAGTTGTGGTTCCATACAGATGTTTGCCATGGCTTTAGCTCTCCTTTAAAACGAGCTGAGTGAGAACGACACTTTCTTTCAGCAGAGATGGAAGTGAGGCTCCCTTCTTATATTCTAGGGGTGGTGTGACTCCCTACCACATTAATGTGCATAATGAAAGATGTTCAGGTTATTTGGTAATTCTTCCCTACTCTGTAGCTGTGTGAAATCTGGAGCAGCCTATCCCCTATCAACCAGTTTAGTATAGGCAAGAAAGTTTGTCCGCAGGGAAGCATTTAAGTATGCATGCAACTTCTAACAAAATACTGCCATTTTGAGTAGTATGTCAACCTGTCTGAGATGTATTCATTCCATTCTCCTTCTTTTCCATCTCACCCCACCCCTGGCCTAAAGTTAGCCATTGCTCTGGTTATTAACTAGGCTCTGGTTCTTACCAGCCCAAACCTGTGCATGGGTGGGTCAATTTTAGCTATGCAAGGATCTGCCACACTCAGAAAACATATTCATTATTATGATATGGAAGCTATCTGAAGCAGTAGGGGCCAGACTACTATCTCATTTTCACATGATGTCTAGAAGGGGAGCTAAATTAAACAGCTTTGTCATTACATGCAACTGAATTTTCTGTGTTTGGGACTTTAATTCCAGAGTGTGTTTAACTCTAGAGCAAACACCACAGAGGTCTCATCTCAGTTGGGACTGTGGTGCTTCAGAAAAGGGGGTTCAAGTGTCCTCATTCTGCCATTTTTGTCCAGAAATCACCTCACGTGCTGAAAAACGGATGCCTCCATTGACTCCAATATTTTTTTAAACCTGCTTTCTACCCCATGTGCTGCTGGAATTACAGGACAAACATTTCAGAGTAGGAGAAGCTTAACCTCCCCCTTCTGCAATGCTATGATTCTGATCTTACTTGGAGCTTCATGCATTTACTCTGGAACAATGCATTTACACATAACTATGCTTGATGACAAAACTGTGTTATTCGACCCGCAGTCTTATGTAACTGCTGATGTGCCACTCCTTCACACATTGCAGGGCCATGCAAGAGGAATCTAGTCCCTCTCATCACACCAGCATTAACTCTTGAGAAAACTTGGTTAATCGGCAATTGGAAACTGATGTTGCATGGGCTCCTCCCATGACATCTGAGGGTCTAGTGACATGTCAGCTGTGTAGCAAAGAGTGGAGCTCCCACACTATCACAAAAACAGGAATACTGGGCCTTAATTTAGAGTCATGGCCCAAGGAATAAACTCCACAGCACACATCTAGCACAATGAGCAAGATTTCCCGGTTATGCATATAATACCAGTAACAATATTAACACAAAATGAATGGTAATTTAAACCATTCTGTTTTGTGATGCTTACCCAGTACTAATCCATCTCTAGGAAATTCCCATCTTGAGTCATAGGGCAGTTGCATGGGATCGACATATATATATTCATGGCCATCAGGGCTGATGGACTCAATGACTCTCCATCTTATTTCGTATCTTGGTTTCTGTAGTGCACAAGACAGTGGGATGCCACATATTAGTCTCATCCCTACTCAGTAAGTGGTTGGAAGCATGGCTTAAAGATGTGTGCTTCTCCATTACCTGCTTCCATATGATCACCAGGACAATCAGCGAAATTATTACAATCACTAGCAACACTAGAACGGCGGCAGCCACTGTCAGTTCTGATCGTAAAGCTGTATGGAAAAGGAAACACTTAGGTCAGATGTTTATTACCATTTAGTTCTAGTAGCTGCAATGGACTGATATGTTGTATCAAAGACAACAGGAAATCTCCTGTGGACCCCCATAGCATAAATGCCAAAACACATACTCCCCCAGAACCACCTTCTGAAATTGGCCATTCAATAGGAGTGAACTACGGGGACTGGGCGTTGTTCTATGGGGACTGGGCGTTGTTCTCATATAACCCCAGTTCTCCGTCAGCTCCACTGGCTCCTGATTGAAGTCCGGGCCCAATTCAAGGTGTTGGTTATGATGGCTTGGGACCTGGTTATCTAAAGGAACACTTGCACCCGTATATGCCCTCCCGCCCCTTGAGCTCAGCAGCAGATGCCCTCCTCCGGGAACCCTCTGTGAATGAGATTAGGAGGGTGAGCACCCGGAGAAAGGCTTTCTCTGCGGTGGCATCCCATCTATGGAATGCGCTCCCCAGAGAGGTCCACCTGGTGCCGTCGTTATTTGTTTTTCGGCACCAGGCTAAGACCTTTTTATTTAAAACTTATTTTAACTGTTAATTATTTATTAACTAGGGGTTTTGTTTTTTTTTAAATTAGCCAAGAATGCACTGGGGGGGTGTTATTTATGGTATAATTTAGTATTTATTTATTTTATTACTTCTGTATTTATTTATGTGTTGTGAGCCGCCCCGAGGCTTTGTTGCGATGGGGCGGCATAGAAATGTTTTAAATAAATAAATAAATAAATAAATAAAATAAACCACTGTAATGGAGTTCCTCCAACTCCCAGTCTAGTCTATCTAATTGTGTTAAGTTGGGTTTTGTTATGCACAGTTCCTTTGCTCTAAGTGCAACTGAACTCAGTGGGACTTACGTCTGGTTAGACATGCCTAGGACCGCACTTTAAATCTTAACTTTGGCTACATCATGTCCCTCTTTATTGAAATCTATCTATCATGTAATTACCAGCCGCTGTTTCCTGCCTTTCTTGAGATTAAAGACACATACGATACCAATACTTCCTCAGTGAAGAGACATTTCCCTGGGGTTTCAGAGATGGCTAAAGTTGTAGAAGCACAGATCTGAGGGGTGAGAATAAGCTCTTAATATGCCGTGGACTCTCCATCTGTTCCCTATACTCTAGTAATTGTTTTTGTAAGTTCGGTTTAGTTCCACTTGGGAGAGAAGAGAAGTTGCTTTGGTTGCCTTCTGTTATCACAAGTATGGCAAAAAGAATCTTTATAACAGTCTGGTGATTTAGAGTTCTATTGCACTGCACTCTTAAAGATTATGGGTTGCATCCATATTTAAGTCTTACTTAGACTAACTGAAATCAATGAGATATGGCTAACTGAAATTGCATTGATTTCACTGGATCTATTCTATGTAACACTAAATCTGTATCTACTCCCTCTTGTAAATCATGTAACGGCATGCTAGATACATCACGTAATATTGCATTTCTTTTCAATGTTGTGTGTATATTAAACATTTGGTACTACACTGGTTTTGCATGCATTAATTATTTCATGTTTGATTGGGTCTCTTCAAGAAGGCAGAGGTTAGGATTAGAGTCAGCTGCTGAGCTGATCATACACAAAATTAACTCACTTGGAGCCACAAGCTTCAGTTCCCGTGTGACAGTGCCAAGGTCATTTCTTGCCATACATCGCACAGCCAAAGTTTCTTCCACCTTCTGAAAATTCACCTGGCTTTCAATCACATCTTTTTCATCAAGATGAGTCTTCACAGTAATATGAGAAATATTGTTAGTTAGAAGGGTCCATGAGGTATCATTGCTGCATCTGGAGACAGGTGCAAACAAAATTAGGATGATTGTGCTAAATATTCCTAGTTATTCATTCCTAAATTTCTATTCCATCTTGGGTTTTTTTATTTTTCCTCTCCATTTTATCCTTACAGTAGCTTTGTGAGATAGATAAAGAGTCAAGGATTGGCTCAAAGTCACCCCAAGAGCTTGGTGGTTGGGTGTCTGTCCAACACTCTTACCAACACACCACACTAGCTTCTTAGTGAGAACTGTTTGTGTAACAAAACAAATATAGGTAGGTAAGGACAGAGTGCCTAAGCCAGCCTTCACCAACTGATGAAAGTCGCAGCCCAACTTGTGAAGGGCACTGGGCTGGTGAAGGTTGGCCTGAGTCATGTGAAGCTGAACGGAAAGTATTTCTATGGGAGTAGCCACTTGTGATCTACAACTTGTCTCCTTTCATGCCAAAATACTATTCTTGCCTTAGTTGCATGTGCTTTCAAATGAGTCTAACATTATTTGGGAAAATACTGTTAAACTGTTAGGGTTAACCCTAACTGAATCACATTACTGAGGTACATGGCTTAGACGAACTGAATTCAACAATTTTATTCACTTAAATCAGATTTCTAGCACCCCTTCCTCCATATCCAAAAATTACAAATAATCTATAAGCTCATGCATGTATAATGTCACTGTCAAACTGATCCTATTCAAAGACAACCCAAATCAAATGTTCTTACTTTTTAATGTCTTTGCAAACCAGCCATTCCACTTCAGGGAGGGGCGTCCCTTTTGCCAAACATCTGACTGTCTGCCCACCAGAGCCATGATGATTATCCACCAGGTCTCGTATTAAAGCAGGAACTGAAAAGGGACAGGTTTGAATGAGACCCTGGCCATATGGAAGACCTCCTTTCCATGAAAAACCCAACCATGTTTTCATGCTTTCTGCAAGGGGGCAGGAGTCATATCTGTGACTCTCCTTTCCAAGGGGTTTTCCAAGCCATGGATGTTTTCCCTTGGATCATAAGAATGCTTTCTTAGATGCAGGGCTGTAATTATCAAGTGTCTTCTACTTAACTCAGTGGAACTTAATTTTATCAAAGTGTATACAGGATTAGACTACTTACTGCATTCCTATGAACGCTTCCCTGAAAGTGTGGTTCACTGTGGTTTGTTTCTGAATAAATATGCATAAAATTGCACTGCAAGCCTTTGCACCATATTTATGGGAAACAAATTCATTGAATACATGGGTAGGATTAGGGGCTAGTTTGTCCTAGTTAGTAGGAATTGCTAATTCTTAATCTGGTGATCTGCAAATGACTACAGCTTCTAGCATTCCCAGCCTAAAAAACAAAACCCCCTAGCTCATATTCTGCCTTATGCCAGACTAGATGATCCTGGGACTGTCCACATGCAAAGCATATGCTCTGCTGCTAAGTATGAAAAGGGACTGAAGGCCAATGACATAACCTTCAACCATTTTGGTGCTGAAGTCAATTAGATGTGAGGTTGCTTGGAAAAGAAGCCCACTTAGAGGGAAAGCAGTATACAAGTTCAGTAAGTAAAATAACTGGTAGATAGTTACTGTATCAGCAACCCTGTGTGTGTGGGGGGGGGGGGGGGGGGAGCAGACATCTATATGAATTCCTTCCAAAATGCTTTTTAACAAAAACTGCTCAAGAATAGTCACCAAGGTAAGTTCTCTGCTCGATGCTCATTGTGTACTGAGTCTTTATCCCTTTAATGTACCCCTTCCTCTTTTCAAATTAAATCCATGTGGAAGGGACCATTTCTGACAGTCAGCCAGGCACAGCAGATGTTTAAGTATGTCAACATCTGGGGCTGAAATAATCTCCAAAATATCATCCATGGACAGCAGCAAGTGAGCAAGTTTGTTCCTAGGCAGTTTGTCATATTATTGACCCTAACTTTCAGAAGTATTATTCATACCATATGCTGTTCTTGAGAGAATGCAAATGCTGAGTACATTAATGAAGGGTGACCTTTATTTCTAAGGCTCAGAACTTAATGTACAAATTGTTATTTGTACCAAAAGCATACAATGTGACTGAAGCCATGGAAGAAATAATCTGATGCAAGCTATTTAGGCTGTGATCAGTTATCATTGGTCTATATCAGACTTCTACAACCTCTGGATGTGTGGAACTAGAATTTGCACGATTCCCTAGCCAGCCAGTGGCTTGCATAGCTGAACAGGGATTTGAACCCAGGTTTCCTTAATCTCTCATTCAATACTTTCCATATTTAGGAACCTGGATGTTCATTAGCGCCATACTGTCACTTCGCCTCCAAGTTCACTTATGAAATTTAATATTGGTATGATGGGGGGTTTTTTTACCGATTGTACAGGTGTACCTTGTATGAGCAGAGAGAAAGTATATCTTTGAATTTCATCTTCATTCTGTGCTACAAGAGTATACTCCCCACTGTCTTCTTCTTTGGCACGAATTAATTTTAATACACTCCAGTACCTATAAAAAGTAGACAAAATATTGGATTCATTTTGGTAAACAGTGCAACTATGTAATTACTAGCAGTAAGAACAGATGGCTTTATTAGAAACAAACGTGTGTACAAGGAAGGCTCACTGTAAGGAAACATCAATGTTGTAAAGTAGCTCCTCCGTCCAGTCCTGAGCACATTCAGAAAGGACAGGAAGTTAATACAGATCACTATGCTTTTAGATCAGTGCAACCAATAATAGCTGAATGCATTTAAATCCAACTGGAAGCAAAGAGATTTAAGTATGCAAATCCCGTTGTTTTCAGTGAAGCAGGGGAGTTTATCTAGCTTATGCAGCATGGAAAAAAAAGATGAATGTTTCAGTTTGCATGATGAGCTCCCTCCCTCTCTGGATCACAGCCCAGGAGTAAGCCCTACTGCATTCAGAGGAACCTACTTCTGAGTAGACATGCGTACAGTTCTGTTACACATCTTGTAATATAACTGAGATACAAGCAAGCACAGCATCTTATAATCTGTATAAAGCTGAAGAACAGTTTCAGAAGATAGGCGTCGGCTAGATAATTTTGAGATACTGGAAAGAATTGCACTTGATCACCCACGTGGAAGATTGCCATATAAAAGAAGTATCAGGTGCGAGAGCCAGAACTGGTTTTCATTGTAGTGGAAGAAGCACCAGGAGACTGAGCTGAGGAAAAGAAGGACAAGTAGTGAAGGTCCAAGTTCTAGAGAGGTTTTAAGGAGGAGGATGGCATTTTTACTGCACTGGAAGGGATGATGAAGTATTATGTAGAGAAAAAATAGGAACCTGATTTTTGCTGGGTTGTCTACTGTTTGAGATGCAACCAGAGATGTAATCAATGAGCCACAGTGGCTCTATTCTGTTCAACCAAGGACCGATGTTTATGAATGGTATTAATGACATGACAGAAGCAGAAAGAAAAAGTGCTCAAAGGAATAAGGACAATTTCACAGAAAGGTTTATGGATTGGAGCTTCTCCAAAGGAGGGAATGATCTGTGCAAATGGAGAATCACATGCCAAGACATCAACAGCTCCCTTTCAAATATTTTTGTTACCTCGTCTCCTGGATCTGCTTGGAGCTAGTGACAATCTCTGTGAGATTATCCATCAGAGTGACATTGTCCTTCAACCAAAACAGTTTGGGCTCTGGGTATGCATGCACATCAACTATAAAGTGTTTAACTTCATGCAAGTTTACAGCTTCCATGTGGTTGAAATGGGGCTCCAAATGAATGAATCCTTTATCTGTGGGAGGACAAAGGTTTCAATGAGTATCTTTCAGTGACAAACTGTCAGCAAGCTCAATTGGGAACAAGAAACTGACTCTACCATGAACTGTGATGGCCACCCTTTCAGATTCCTTGAAGTCTTTGGTCACATGTCGAGCTGCACATTCGTAATCTCCAGTGTCTTTCACTGAAGCATCTGGGATGGTCAAGTTGTAAACCAGCTTCTGGGTTGGAATTTTGATGTCCTCTAGTGAGATTAAGCCTTTGTTCTTCTGCATATGGAATGAAGCAGAACAACCCCCTTCATTAAACAAGCTACAGAAAATAATTAGACCCATTCTATATGTTTCTGCATACAACAAACCTCAGAGGAAATGCTACTCCAAATCCCATCTTTATTTATTGAAGCTCAGGTGAGTGGGACAAGGAGCAAGCTCTTTTCAAAGAGGGCTTATTCTTGAGGATTGTTTCTCCTAAGAGACTCTCCAGACCAGCTCCCATCTTAATTCTTGGAAATTAGCAAAGGTTTCTTTTTCCTTATCTCAACAAGTATTCAGAGGGTAAGTTGGACAATAGCTATGTTGCTCTCTTGAAACTGGTTTGAGTTGTAAATGTGATAGATGGTGATGATGAGGATGAAGTAAACTGGAATTCTGCTAGTCTAATAGGCTGAAACCAATGTTAGTTCTACTAGAACAGACACACAGAAATGACTGTGACTTAAGTTAGACTAACATTGGATACAACCAAATGTGTTTGTGTGGCTTCCCACTAAGCCATAATGGTGGGTATAAATCCAAGCAAGCAAGTGCATTGATCTTCATGCAACTGCACATGTGTCACTGTAGTTGGATATCCAGACTAGTGCCTGTGGGTCGTTCACTGGAAAGGAGGGGAATGGTTACCCCTTATTCATCATCCCAAATTTAAGTTCAAAGCTGTTGTGCCTATCTGATTGTGGTAGAGCACACACAACTCTGGTTAAGGGACTGGGATCCAAAACCATACGCCAAGTGAAATTCCTCATCTAGCCAGGGGTACAAACGCTGAAGGCTACTTTTTCATGTGGTCCCTAGCTGGAGCAGGGTAGATGTGCAAGAGTAGATCTCACTTCATTCAACAGAACCTGTAAGAATGCTTAGGTTTGCAGTCATGGATCCAAGGAAAAAGTATCTATATCACCTCCTGTATGTCAGAGGAAATCAATTACAGGATAAGTTTTATACTGTAAATGTAAGAAAGTAGCTTCTGAGAACTGGGGCTCAACCCTAGCTTTATATCGGTGTGAAACATAATGTCCATAATGTGAAAGAAATTTAGACAGAGACTTCTTTTACTTGGTTTTCTGCTTTGAAGAACTCTAGGGTGGACCCAGACTAAGTAAGTCATAATGTTCCTATTGAAATAATGGGACTGAAGTTAGTCACAACTGTCTTTTCACATTCACTTCAAATGAACTTCTTTAAGAGAGTGCCTGGGCTTATCCCTTCTTATCCTTGCAACGACTAAGAGGGATAAGCTACGAAATCAGTGCCAGCTAGGCCGGTTTGTGGCTTTGACCGGCGTTGAACCAAGATCTTCCTATTCCTAGTTTGACACTTTGAACTGGGATTGCACACTGGTTCTGAGTAAATGCTAGTGTGCTTTGCTGGTAGATTATGGCTTGAAGTCATAATGTTAGTGCTCTGCATCAAGAGTCCCATTTCCTGTCAACCTCATAAGTTACCGTCTCATAATATCTTGTAAAGCTCTGCATGTTCACTAACAATCAAGCCTTGATTTATGATACCAAGTTAGCACAAAAGAAGCTGGTCTCTTTTCATCTGGCTATATTCCATTTTCTAAAATAAATAAATACATAAACCCCACCCATGGTTTTCTTCGGTCAGCAACAAAGGTGGGTATTTACCATTTTCCCCGGATAATTCCACTCTAAGTTCACCACTTCATTATCCAAGACCACACAAGTTACAACAATGGTTTCGCCTGTTTTATACACTGTCTTGAGGGACTCAATCTCAACATGAAGATTTGAAGTAGCTGCAAGAAGAAAAGAAATTCAACATGTTTAAGAAACATTATACATGTTATACAATTTTTGAACAATTTCCACCAGTAATCTTTGAGGGGATCCTCTGCACCCAAGAGGCAACCCTATGCAAGTTTAGGGAGAAGAAAGGCCAGGGCTAGCTGGGGAATGCTGGGAGTTGTAGGATATCTTTCTGTATAAATGGGGTAGGAATTCTTAAAATAGGTCCATCTTAAGACAAGTCCATCAAAATTGATTGTGGTGCTTTCAGAAACAAGTGTTTAGCATTTGACATGATTCCTGTCCACCCTATGAGAGATAGCCAACATTTATTTTCCCTTTTGAAAAAAATATTTTATTTGCCCTTGTTGATTTTGTGAAGTCTAGTTTGTTGCCTTGTAAACTCCTTAACTTGCAAACCAATGTGGCTTTGCAAAATATAACTCTTATAATAAGCAACAGATGAATGCTGGGCTTCAGGAGAATATGGAGATCTAGCTATGAATAACAAGTTTGCAGAAGAGTAACAAGGCAAGAGCTCCTGCACAGGAATAGGTGAGAATCTTGATCACTTTGTGTTTTAATAAGGCATTCAAGATTTTGCATATATCTTCATAAATGTCATGGAAATCATTTGATATTTTCAAAATACTGATTAAGCAGAATGTGGAAGAACACGGAACATATTTATCCATCTACGCAATACTTAGCATTAGAAAGTGTGTTTGAATTCCTGTGCATTCAGCAATGTCAACGGGGATGCTCAATTAGGGTTCCCACCCCTCTTTTCTAATACGATCCTTCTATTTCACAACTACATAGCTGACATGTATGACTTGGCTCTCTTTCTTCTACACCAGTTGAATTCGGCTGGTGCAATTGCATGACAAGTTCATTGGGGCTGTTCTTGATGTGAGGGCCTTTTGCACATCTTTAGTGCTATGTCCCCTTTCGCCCTCCAGAGCACATAAAGAGACTCATGATTTGTCCCTCCCATTGAGAATATATATAAAGAAGTACCTTTGTAAACATAGATGAAAAATTCGGCAGACTGGAACTCTACTTCCTGAACCATGGTCTTGCACACATAAGAGCCTGCAGAGAAGTTTCCGATGAAGCCCTGTCTGTTGTCATAGAAGGCATACAAGACTTTGCCATCACTGTTCATGAGTGTTACTTGAGCATTAGGGTCGCTTGTACGGCAAGGGATGACAGAAGACCCGTCTTCCTCAGTTATGACAATAAACACATCTTCTGGGGATGTTGGAACAAAGGGGACTGTCGGATCTGTTGAGAGTTAGATATTTTGGTTTATCAACAGGGCTAGAAGAATACTTGTAAGATGGAACACCTTCCACATATCTCTATTTTAACCTTTTCTTGCCTGGGCAAGGTCATGTGAGATGCTTACATTCCTTTCCTAGCAGCCTTTAGCAGCTCATTTTCCCCAGATCTTTGGCACACCCACCAGGGCCAGCTCTACAGTTAGGCAGAGTGCTTCAGATGGCAGATGCTGGGGAGCTGGCAGCATGGCAGCAAGGAGTTTGGTGTGCCACACAGCTTGCACTCCACTCCCCTAAGCTCACCTGCTGCCTTCAGATGTTATAGATGTTGCAGGAAAGACTCAGCTGCTAGTCCAGTCATCTTTTGTACCTGAAATGATGTACATGTGCCATCTTGGCCTTCCTCCAAAATGTCTTGGGTTGGTCCTGGCATACACAGCATTCTCTCAAGGGAAAGCTGAGCAACACAGAGCACAGTGCAGAAGCTCCTGCAGAAGAATGTTCCTCCAGATGAAGCTACCTGGGGTGCAGAAGGAGGGCTGCTGGACCCTCTCAGCCGTGTTGGGGCATGTTTAGATCAGTAGCAGCTGGCCAGGGGATGGGACACTTAGAACACAGGTGTGAATGAGTAACTCTACACCTTGCTTTTCATGTGTAGTTCAGAGTCATAAATCTAAATCATTTTAGGCCTGAAGTCCTACCTTAATGAACTTACAAGAGAGTAAGCTTAATTGAAAACTGTGGGGCTTGCTTCAGAATAATCATATATTGGATTTATTTATTATTTAAAAGTGTTTAAACCTGTATTTTAGGATGTGATGCTTTCACAACATACCTTTCCCCATTGCAAAAACATTGAAATATTTCAATACAATTTGCAATCATGTACACAGTAGCAGTGGTAGCTATTTATTTTAAGTACTAAATATTCTAGTTAAATAGTATATTTAAATATTCTATTTGCAGTACACGCTAGAACATTTGTGTCTTAAGTGAGGGAGGGTTCCTTTCTTTTTTTAAAGCCAGCAGTGAGGAAGATTTATGTATCTCCCTGGGAAGAAAATTTCAAAAGTATGGGCCCACCACTGAGAAAGCTCTGTCTCTAGTACCTGCCAGCCTGAAGGCTGTTGTTGGTGGGCCAGGGAGCAGGATGCTATTGGAGGCCATTGGATGGAAAAATGACTATTGCAAGGACACAGCCTGGGTTAGCTTTTTGAACCATCCAGGGATGGATTCAGTAAATGCTTAGGGGGTTCAGGATGAGGGTGAGGAGTCTGGTGAACTAAGAAACAAATACTGAGCACAAAATAATTACAAACCTCTCTGACTCAAAATAACAAATGCTTGCATATCAAATTAAGACATGATACCAAAATGGGCAGACAAATATGCAATGGTTGGTAACCCTAGACAGGGTGTGAGGTTGCAGCCTTTGTTAAAAAGACATTAATTTCTTCGGGTTTTCAGAATTTATTAGTTGTATATAACCAGCTGGAGAAGAGGAGAGGTGCTCTGTGCCTCTAAGAGCTATGCAGAACAGAGAACATCAGCAGTTGTAGCTTTTCTCACCCCCCTCTGAAGGACAAGCCAGACTGGACATAATATTCTTCAAAATACTACAGGAACTGTGTCCTGTTTTCCCTAGAGTCATCTTAGCAGTAAGCAACAGCTCAAGAAATTATAAAGTATTACACAACAAGACAATAAATATGATGCCATTTAATCTGTCACACTTTTAAAAAATCCAGAAAAGCAAAGAGGAATTGCTGCTTTTCCAACTGAGGTTAAAGGTGCCTTTTGGTCACTCTGTGAATGTGATGGCAAAATGATGCAAACTATGGAAAAACAGAATTTTAAAACATTTGAATGGTAGCACCTAACAAGGGCCTAGTTCACACATAATGCTAATCTATGCTTTGGTTTATTGAGTTCTGAGCTGCTGCAGTGTAAGGCCATTATTGTACTAACAAATCATGGCTTGTTGTTCAGTTGTGAACTGTGTATGCTTTTTTAATCCATGAGTGGTTATTTACAAACCCAGAACTGTGGTTTGTTTCTCCAGGCTATAGAGGTGATGGGCAGTAGTCGTGAAAAAGGAACAAACACACACTACAACACAACAGAACCACAAAGGTATACAGGGAAGAACAGGGAAAGGAGGAAGAAAACAACCCATGGAAACAAAAAAAACCCACAGTTTTTTCACTTGTCAGACAGACAAACCTTGGATAGGTCAACCATGAGTTAAAAAAGATGGGTTAATGTTATATCTGAACTAGTACTTTGCTTCTTAAAAATTCCAATGGTTTGGTGACCATGTTTCTGCAAACCGGCACCTCCTTAATCATACACATTATCAAGGCTTCTCTCCGTCTGTACCACTAAAGTGTATCACATCTGGAGTCAATTTCTCAAGTGTGGCCTCCCTACAGTAGAAAACACTGGGTGTGGCATGTTTGGAAGGCAAAAATGTGAGCATTTGGAGATGGGCAATGCAGGAGGGTGCAACATATCCTTCAGACCAGGAAAAGATGAAAAAAAGATGTGCCTCTTCCAAAAATTATATGTCTCTTCCAAACACAGCAGCAGTTGATGTTTTCAATTCCAGATCAGAGACGACATATGGAAAATGTGCATCCTGCAATTCCAGAGGAGCACCAAAATGCTACAGAACAGGCTACAAAATTCCAGCACTAAGAACTGCATCTTTGTTCCTTCTCATGCCCCATCTCACCCCAAAAAGCACAATTTACTCTTTATGGTTGCAAATTTGTTCATGTTTTCATGTATTACAAAATCTGTGCAGCAAAAAGTGTTAGCATCTGCACAGGACAGTTTCTGCCGGTCATGGTAGGAAGAGACAAACGGCTAAATGGGGATACCTGAGCTATATTCCTGAGTGAAACAAATTTCCCTCTGCATCTTGAAGCTGCTCCTGGCACCATTCCTTTTTTCCAAATTCCCCAAGCAAGGACACTAAGTTAGGCAATGTAACATCATGCATTACCATTGCTCCCAGAGCCTTCTGGAAAAGAAACTGAAAGGCAACCACCAGGAAGGACTCTGGTGCATGTTTCAGCTGTTCTGCCCCACACTTCCCATTCCCCTGCCTGCCAAATTGAAAGGGAGTATGCAACCAGCCTTTCATCATCCACGAAATTTGAGGGGGCACATTCAGCAAATAGTAAAAATCTAGAATTGTGTGAACTAAAAGAAAGTAAGCAAAATTGTTCCATTTAAATTCATAGAGGTGACAGCTTTTCATATCACAAAACTGGGATGGGAAGGTTTGTCACAAAAGGTTTTTGTTTTTGTTTTCGATTTATATCCCGCCTTTTTCCTACAAAGGGCTCAAGGAAGCTTACATCTCCTCCTCCATCTTATCCCCACAACAACAACCCTGTGAGGTAGGTTGGGCTGAGAGTCTGTGACTGGCCCAAAGTCACCCAGTTGGCTCCATAGCGGAGCGGGGACTAGAACCCAGATCGTCTGAGTCCCAGTCCCATGCTCTTAAGCACTATACCACACAGGCTCAAATTTATTCATTTGTTTTCCTTCTAGGGCAGAGAACAAACAGCCTTGTTGATAGGCAGATTAAATTAAAGAGGGGAAAACCACATATTACAGTCTTCTGTAATTTTGTAGTAAAATAGTCTTATATTTAAAAATCCATTTCTTAGATTATTCAAACTTTTCTTGTACAAGTAAAGACATTTTGGCTGCAAGATCAAGATGGCTTCTATCAAGTATGATAGAGGGAAATTGCATCTATGGAAGGCAGAACCCAGCCAGCAAAAGAATTTGTAATGCACACTGTGAGAGCTTGTAACAATCACTCATATGTGGCAGCATAGAAACTTGCATTCCATAAACTCAGTGCATTCACTTTCTCCCACTAAGCGGGTCCTCATCGCCCCCCCCCCCCCTTTCCCTCCCGCAGTTCCTTTTGCTTGGAATTGATTCAGTGCAAGGACTTTAAAAGCATTCTGCTTTTAATAAAGAAAATGGTTTCCACCTGTGCTTTCCAAATTCTTACTGAGAAATTTATGGCTTCCTTAAAAATATACATTGTTCATGACAGAAAGAGACATTTTCATTAGATAATAAAGAACAAAAATAAACCATCTAAGATCTACAACTTGGGCAGCTTGTTCTTTGGTCCTTAGGGAAGTTCTCAAATAAGGGGGAGTTACCTCAGGACAAGGACAAATTCCATACTGGTGGGATTATAAGTCAAAGTATAAACACCCCCTCCAGCAATAATCAAAACAGTAGTCCGGGTATACCCTCTGGTTTTTAAAAGCAGGATGAGTGCTCTGCATGAGAGGATCAAGCTTCAGGTATCTCTGTCTATTATGCCAATCAATTAGGTGACTCAATTAGGTGACGGGGCTCAGGCTGAAGGGGAATGGAGAGAGTTGTGAAACAGCATTAGTTCATGTTCTGCAAGAAGTCTCCAAAGATCCAATAGGACATTTGCCCAATCTGTCCAAAACTTGGCTCCTCTGATGTCTTGGGGGCTCATGATAGTGGAATGTCCACAGCTTTCATGACATTTGCATGGAAAATGCTTTATCATGGAACAAGAGAAGTGCAGCCCTAACCCTTTTAAGTCAGCCTTCCCCAACCTGGTGCCCTTCAGAGGCATTTGGATCATATTTCCCAAAACTCCCATCCAGTAAGGCCATTAACTGGGAATTCTGGGTGTTGCAGTTGAAATGTTTCTGGAAGGCACATGGTTGGGGAAGGCTGCTTTAAAAATAATGGGAAACTTACAAAATTGCTTATAAAATGACATCCTTTTGGTAAATCTGTGTATACATTGGCAGGTATAATCCCATATGAAGGTGGTAGAACATTTGCTATTTTATTGTATTTATTATTTATTTATTAAAACATTTTTATGCCGCCCCATTCGCCGAAGCCTCGGGGCGGCTTACAACATTGTATTGTATTGTATTGTATTGTATTGTATTGTATTGTGAATTGGTTCGACTACACAAAACTTATAGGCATCGGGACATAGGCTGGGTCTCCACTGTTGAAACCCATGTAAAAATGAGTATAACACTAAAATAAACACAATAAATAATGTGGAATTAAACGAATGTAAATAAAATGTTGAAACTACACTAAGGTAGCCTTTAGAAATGAAAAGGAAACAAAAAAAGTACTGATAGTACTGATAAAGATACTTTGTAAGAGCACAAGATGGATTCTCTCATCCTGAAACCTTCTATGGCATGGTTTTGCACTGCAAACCAGGGAGCCTTGTGGATTCCTTGGAAAATCTATTGGATGTCTGACATACTTCCCTGGGAAATCATTTGTCTAACACCACTATCAATTTTCCTTTATGAGGCATAGCCACAAAGGACTTGAATATTCTTTAAGGTACACACAGAGTCATGGTAAGGCCCACTAGGTTCTAGACAATGTGAACTGAATTAACTGCAGTATAGAAGAAATGCAGGGGTTGGATAATACTTGAAAATCCAGATCTAGAAAGGGAGTTGAATTGCATTAAGTATAGGGTGGAATCTTGCTAGATCCTTCTGCCAATGGAAGATTTCCTGTAGCACAATGAGTAGGGCATAATTTGGTGATTTGCCCTCTTCTCTGCAGGCCTTCAAATTTTCTCTGGAAGGTTCAGAGCAAGTTTTGGAGGGTGGAGGATGAAGCAGAGAGACGTAATCTTGCAAAATCATCCTTCCCCATTCTGCTTACAGAAAACTTCTGCTGGTGGAGGGTACTAGTTCAATTTCGCCCATAATTCTTAAAATTGTGAATGTTGATTTGCTCAGAGAACCACAAATACAAACTTGGGTTTTTACATCAGCTCTCCACCTGAGGTCCCTCGTGGCAGTCTCCCATGTATACAGTGAAATAAGTCAACTCACCTGGCACATAGATGTAGATGTCCTTCCCCTCAACCTCACTATCCTCTTCTTGAGAATGATTGTAATAACACGTATACAATCCAGTGTGAGAAGCAGAAGCATTTGCCACTTCAAGCACAGTCACAAAAAAGCCACTGTTGTTCTCTTCGCTTCTGATGTCTATGGTGTGGTTGCCTTCAGCTACTGGGTATTGCCAGCTTACTTCACTGTCTCCAAAGCATTTCAGAGTGAAGGGGGAATTCAGCTGCACCACCATTTCATCTTTCTTGGGAATAATTGTGGGAAGTAAGGACTGGCAAGAGGCTAGCCATGGCCCTGTGAAGAAGGAAGACCAGCATGTTACCAGAAGGAACATTTAACTTCATTTTGGGGGAAGAAATGGCTACCAGTTCATTCTGAACACTGGCCTTTTCCACGGATAGGCTACAGTCATGTCTGTAGTATTCATTCATTCATTCACTCATTCAACTAATATTCAACTTACAGTCTGCTATACTAGTCCAAAGACTCTCTAAGTGAATTACAGTAGCACATAAAATAACAATAATAAAAACAACATACAATAAAACAGAGAAATACACAGCGGAGTAGCACCTGCTTTTGAGACAACTGAGAGTCATCAGATAGTGGAGGTGAGAAACCTAGCTTGGTCATCATGAGACTTAGGTTAAAGACTCAAATTCCTTTTCTACGATTCAGCACATGAATTCCTCTAAAGATTAGTTCTTCTAAAAAATACCATCAAATCATGTTGTTGACTACCAAGAAAGCCCCCCGGTGGTGGACGTGTGAGGGCAGGTGAGGCTTCGCATAACAAGGAGAAAGCCTCACACATGAGATTCTTGTATCTGGATGTATGAATGGATGGATGGATAGATGGAAGGCTACAGTGGACCAATTGGACTAAGGCAGACTTTTAGGGTAGACTTGTGCAAACCTGAAATGGGTTTTGTCCTGGTGGCTTAATTTGGCTTATAAGCCATCCTGACAATCATATTTAACCTCCATCCATGAGGCCTTTTGAATCATAAAGGGTTGCCATTTCATTTGAACCTAGCTCAAACCAAGCTCAGCTACAGGACAGATGTTTGGCTTGTGCTACTGACAGCACCTCCAAAGTGCCCAATTGGCACTGCAGCTGCCAGGAGCTTCCTCTGCTCCACGCTGTGCTCCGAAAAGGCCTTGCCACAGTGCTAGACAGTGCAGGCTGCTGCAACCGACTTGCAAGTCAGCTGTAACAGTCTGTGGTCCTCTGTTGCCTATTGCTGCAATGAGTCCCGAAAAGGGTTCAACATGGTGGCAGGTGGCCCAGAGCACTGCAACCAACTTGTACATCACTCCTCCCACTGCCCTCCCGCTCCCCACTGCCAGTGTTTTCAAAGACAGAGATCACTCTGGTTGGCTTCATAGCTGGACACAGTGATGGATGGTGGTAGGAACTTCGATGTGGACTGCAGTAGGGAGGGGAGCAAGAACTTTCGAGTAGAGAACTCAGGTGCATGGCCTGTGCTGTAGTGTGAGTTACTGCTTTCTGTAAATCCTGCCTCCCTCTCCCTCTCCCATGTCCCATTCTGTTTTGTTTTTATCAACCTCCAATTAAGTTTGGTTTTGCCTTAGGCTGCTTGTATGTTACTGGACTCTGGTGAGTTGGAGTATAAAACAATTTTTCTAGAAAAGAGGCTGAGCCACAGTACAAGAAGGGAAGAAGAGAGCAAGGAAGCTCAGAACTTGATGGTGGATGTAGCTCACTGCACGCTGTAATTTGGTAATTGCTTGCTTATTTCTACACATGCCTCTTCCACCAACTCCTGCCTGACCAACCCTGAACTCTGCTTCACCTACTGGTTCCTTGCAGAGCACCATTTGGCTCCAAAGGAAGCACCAAGTGAAGTCATGGATGGAGGTTAAATATAATGGTGAATTTGAATGCAGTTGTGAGGTTAAATATGATTGTGAGTCTTCTGGAGCTGGATGCCCACTGCAATGTTTACTTCATGTAGTTTTGAACTATTCAGAAAGAACACTTGTATACATCTTTTCCTGGGAACAGTTTACAGTTTTTACCAAATGTGGCTTTTCAGTTTATTTAAACTTTTAAAAAATAGTATTGCAAATAACCCATTCTAAAACATGTACATAGCAGTGTGGCCCAATGTAGCAAGTTATATGTCAGTTGAGTTTTTTATAAATTAAGTGTCTGGATGATAATGATGATAACGATTATGATAATGATAGAACTTTTATGTTTCATGTTTGTGGATTCTTGTTCTTCCTATGCCGTGAGCTGCAAAACTGGACCCAGCTATGCCTTCTTCCCCATTGCTTCTTGCTGCTCACACCCAAGAAATCTACCAGCATTATGTACTATTCACAGGTCAAGGGCCTAGAACTCATAACTAATTTAACCCCTGGACCAAGCTTCAGTTATCATCTTTCCCTTTCCCTAAGCAAGCCAGTGGTAATTCTCCTGCCATGGCCAGCAAAGCTTAAGAATTCTGGATAATCCAGATTGTGTTTATTTTTCCCTGTGAGTTTGAACCAGCATGATAACACCTTTGAGAACTTGTTCACATATTTACTTTTCTGGGATGAGAAATGATGGAATATGATGAGAGAAATCGGATCATCCTTGTGACATCAGACTTCTTTGAAATCAGATTGTCTCAGCATTCTGAGAACGGCCAAGAACATACATCTATTTCTGATGGTTTTTTCGTGTTCAATCTCACAATACATCAGTGAGCATAAATTCACTCAGAATACTTTGCCTTAACCAGTCTCAGGATGAAACCAGCTGCTTTCCCTGCTGAGGAATGTTGGGCTTGGCAAAACAAATCCAAAGGAAGAAGAATTTACCTGTCAAGAGGCAGCCCAGGATAAGAAATGGCCTTTGGGACGGACCCATAGTGATGGTCAGCTGAAACCAGAACAGGAAATAAAGAAAAGACATGATTAGTGAGTGAATGTATAGAAAATGACAACAGCCCATCTGCAATGCACATTAACACCTCAGAAATATGCGCTGCTGACATGAATGGTTCCATGCTGTCAGGAATGACAAATAGCCCAGGGTATCTCCTACTTTGGCCTGTTCGAATCCATATTACCACTCAACAGGGATGCCATCTGGCAAGAGCACACAGTGTCTTGGACGACATCAGATCAGTACATGTATGCCTGGTTGCTGTGGCGTTTCCAAGGATGGCTGCAACAAAAGGCCTCACGGCACGTTCTCATGCACACAGAGCCAGAAAACACATTTCTGCTGAGTTCAGTGTTGGGTGAGCACTTACACACCAAACACGAGGAAATCTCCACCGGCAAAAAGCACAGAAGAGGATATGAATCTACCTAAAATGTGCATGTGTTATACGTATAGATGCATTTTTGGAAATAATGATTATAAATTAAAATGCAATGCAGCAAGCAACACTGGGGACAGTTGGGATGGGATGACCTGCATGCTTGCTCAGTCCAAGTACTAACTGCTGGTGGTCCAATTCAAGGCAGGGCTGGCAACAGGACTCGGAAGCCCGGTGCGAGGTGGCTTGTGCCTCACTCCTGGTTCCCCACCTCACCCCACTGCCAATGCTTCTACATTATTCTACTTGCCCAGCTTCTGCAGGGCAGGGCAGCAAATGATAGCTCCTGGGAATGTCCACTTTCGGCAGCTACCATACCTGCTCTGCTCCTTGCTCCCAACTGTCCCTCGAGGTGCCATTGGCAGGACTCAAGGAGAAAGTGGGGCAGGAGGTGGCTCAGGGCCCTACTGTGCCTGATTATTAGCTGGACACAACTAAATTTTAAGCCTCAAGTGGGTATAAAACCCAGCCTGGAATTAAAGTATCATCCAAACCTGCCCATTGCTGAACCCAGCCATGTGCTTTGTTAACCAGACACAAACCATGGTGGCTGGGTTCAGACAGCACAACAAGCCAACATGGCTTATTTGCTTTATGAACCCAATCACTGATATCCCCAGTTTTCAATATTGTGAACTTTCACAATATGCTAAAAGTGCCTTGGGAAATGCCAGCTTTTGAAATGTCATGTTTGAACGAAGTCTTGGAGGAGAGGGTGAGAAACGGTAGTATAGAATTTGGGAAGGGAGGAAAAGAGCAGAAAATGATACCCAGTTGTTGATAAACTTTTTCCCAGACACAGAACCCATTTAGTGATGTGCGCCTCCAAAATTCCTTTCTTAGCATTCAGAATGTTAACCACCTGCTGAAAGAATTTCTTATGAAAACAGACCAAAATAAATGCAGTCCTTATTTTGACCCAGCTCTGTTCAAGGATAAATCCCTGAGCTGCAATCCCTGATTTTTAAGGCTGCAGTCCTTTGCACACATACACTTACATATACACACCTGAGAGTAAGAGCTGCTGGACACCACTGGATTACTCAGTTCTAATGTCACCATGCATGTGTTCTCCATTAACAGTGGGGGAGAGACAAGGGGAGGCAGAAGAGGAGCAATCATTCTTTGCTGAAGTTTTCACTAATGTGATTTTGTTAATATTTTAACTGCATTTCCATTAGGAAACAAAAATGCCCTTGATTAATCTTGCTATACCCCTGAGGGAACATAAGACTGCGCTCCTGTTTAGTTCCTGCTTTATATTCTACATTGCATTAAAGCCATTGTTGCATTGCCTTTTCAATTTTGCAGAGCAAATTGACAGACGTTTATAACCAATAACCTTTGCTTCTAGGTCCCACATGTTATTTACTGTTTAGGGAAGACTTTCCCAAGTTTACGCCTCCAGTTGTTGTTGGACTACACCTTCCATCATCCAGAGAATACATGGCTGCTGTTGAAAGATGATGGGAGTTATAGTCCAAAAACATCTGGAGGCCTAAGGTTGAAAAAAGCTTAAACATGGTGATGACACTGTATGGTGCCTTAGATCAGTCTAAAAGGTAAGCATCTAAATCTCTTTGTGAGCAAAGTTTTTCTTGAAGCCATGGGAGAGCCTTGGAGCTGACTGGTGGGGGCTCTGGATCCTGCAAAACAAAATGAGGTACACAGCCACAGGACCACTGATTTCTAGCAAGCGGGTGTGAATCTGTGGTTAAATTGTGCACAGAGTGCACACCAGTGTGTGATGAGATGAGCTGCCCCTGAAACAAATAGGGCCTCAAACATCTCCCTCTTCTAGAAGGAACTCATTGCTCAGCGGTAGGCATGGATTCTTTCCATGCACACTTTCCTGGATCATTCGCTGCTATCTCCAGATATAAAGCTCCAGTCACAGGGCATGGGATGAACCTCTCCCTTTGGGTTCCTGCAGACCCAGCGAGCTGGGAGGATAAAGAGTCTGGGCTGATAACAGCATTCTTTATTCCTCAGAATTCTCTTCTGCAAATCCTAGGGTTAGATTTCAGCAGGTAATTGTTGCCAGATATTTAATGTCATCCAAGTAAGTGGTTGCAGTAAATGGTTTTGATTGTATTTAATACAAGGGTGAGCTCCATGCAACCCATGGGCTGTAGGTGGCTTGCTCTGACCGTTTTTTGTGGCTCTTCCTTACCACTGCACCACTGAAATTCAGCAACAGCCCTGAAAGCAGTGCTTGTACTTTAAACACAGTGCACAGAAACTGCATGATTTGCTTTCAGCCAGATTCTCCTCCCAGAAACATCCCAGGACTGCAATTTTGCGTGATAATGTGGTGCATGCTGTCCATGTACCTCATTTTAAAGGAAAATGGTGGCACTGCAGTGGGACAGCTTCTTTGTCCCTGCAAGTTGCCCTATTTTGATCTAAAAGGTGAGATGGCAAGTCCAGATTTCATGTTTGAGACTCGCCATAAACTACATCACTGGGAAGCGAAAGCATTCCTGTTTCAAACAGGAATAGATTCACATTTAGACAATCCAAAACATTTCAACTATATTATGATGTATTTATTAAGTTGTTTTATATTGTAAGCCATCCAGAGATGAACTGTAATGGACAGATTAGAAATACCCTTAATTAATAAATAAATGGACAGGTTAGAAATACCCCTAATGAACGAACAAACAAATATATCATCCCATTTTGAGTTTTGTTGGGATTGACGCTGAAATGGAAAGGGTAGACACTGGGCCCATGCTGGCCCCAAAGCCTTCAATGTGTTTTAAACTCACATGTTTTTCCCTTGCCTGAGATCTCCTTGCAACTTGTGCCCTTCCAGATGTTGGTCTGTAACTCCCATTATCCCCAGAGAGCATGATGCATGGGGAAGGATGATGGGAGTTGATAGGACAGAACATTTCTTAAGCCACAATAAACACCGAGCTTATGTAGGCAGAATACACTGTCTTGTAACTTAGGAGCACGGTAGCAGCAGCGACAGCAGTAATAGTAGCATTACACTGCATTTATATCCCATCGTTTGTCCTCTTGCAGGGAACCCAAGGCAGCTTACATGGGCCTTCTCTTCATTGCATCCTCACAACACCATCACTGGGGAGCATTAAACCAGTGTAACAGATGACCAGAGGCCACTGAGAGATGCTGCGCTTCCACTGGGCCTGGCCTTTCTGTACGTGGAAATGAATCACAGCCTTCATTCCACCAGCAAGAATGACAAATGGCTGGCTAGCAAGCAGGCACACACACACACACACCTCCAGAAATTCAGCAGATGGCATTCCTGCAGGAACAAGTCATTTGCTGTGGTTTTTCAATTAGCAATAATGGCCATGTGTTTATGTAAGTGCCTCATACTGATAACAGGCTCTTGGACATCAAAGTCATCTTCCCTTCCAGCCTTCTCTCCCTTCGCCCCAGCCCCCTTTTTATCATACCAGCTCTATCCTGTATTTTTTCTAGATAAAGAACCCACAGTGCACACATCTTTAAAGAATTCCTATACTCATCTTTGGTTAGTCGGCCTCTAATGCTTCTCACTGCCTCTGCCATCTGTGCTTGCAGGACAGTTCTATAGGTTTTCTCAGAAGGAAGACCTACTTACTCTTTAGAAGTCAGTCTTTTAGAACCCATTGATCAATTAAAAATAAGAAAAGGCTGGAGAAATGCAAAAATAAAAGGATAGCGTGATGATCTGCAAGGGCTCAACATTTTGGGATAAAGTGTTTATAACAGTCCCTCTGTCTCCAACGTTCAAGGCAGGGGTGCCTTGGCTTGCATAGCCAAAACAGCATTACCCATGCACGGCATGGATGTGCCAACAGGCTTTGGGGTAACCCTGAAATGTGCAGAACTAACAACAAACAAAATCAGAAGCAGGGAAACTGTTAGGGAAGGTTGCCTCCAAAGAGCCAATGAAGGCTGAGTGGTCCAAGTGGCCACAGTCTGCTGGAGAGAACACCAAGGAGGTGTGGGGAACAATATGGAACGGCAGCTGGAATCCTGAACAGGGAGCGGATGGTTCTTCTTTGTTTAGCATAAGCCTTACTTGGAAACCCCTCACAAGAATCCTTGTACTGACCCAGAGTATGTGGAGAGTAGAGGTGATGATCACATATCAGAAGGCACTGCAGTGTTTTAACTTAGAGAGGAAGAAAATGCTTGGGAGTAAGAGTTTGTGAAAATGGGAATGATCCTATGCATTGCTGGATGAAGTATGCTGGGAATAGTAAGCCTTTCCTGACTATACACGCATAGGATTGTGCCTCTAAAGTTTGTGATATGCAGTGCAATCCTGTGCATATTTTTCAGAAGCAAGCCCTCAAGTATGCATGCATAGGGACTGTAACCCCAATTTTACTGTTCTCATCCCCCTATTGCCTTGTAATCCCATATAAACACAGCATGCTATTTCAGCCTGATTAAAATCAGTCAGCTCTAACCCAGTTGATGAATTTATTTGCTCATTCAGCTAAAAGCTATGATGCTCCTTGTTCATTTTTTTTCCAATTACAAAGAAAGAAAACATTGTTTGGCTTATAGCCAGAATTCATATTATCTTTTCCTCCACCAAACTATTCTGATGATGTATGATATATATTTAAATGATCTACTAGTTCCCTTCACTATGGGGTGTGTAGCAAATGGAAATCTGATCAACCATATGCAAATTCCATCAAAGGGTAATCTTTGTTAGAAAGGTTTTAAGATCCAAAACAACAGTATATTAATGTTTTTAAAAAGCATCAGTCACTCTGCAAACTCTCATGCATGTGTATTCCCAAGTAAGTGCTTACTCTCAAGTAAACAATTTTCATCATGAGAATGTTAATAAGCTTGCTATTCGATGCAGCAATTCTGTGCATACTTACTTGAAAGGAAGCTCCACTGAACCCAGTGGGATTACTTTTGAGAAAACATGCACAAGCTTGGGCTGCCAAAAATGCAGGAGTTTGCTTTTTTCTCTTTATCAGCATCTGATAGCACTCACTGTCTTTCTGTATCACCGCCTTCGCAAGCCAGCGCCTTCCAGATTAGCTGGACTTCAGCCCTATCAGCCCCACAAAATGTGGCCATTGGCTAGGAATGCTGGGAATTGCCATCCAAAAACATCTGCAGCTTGGGGGAGATTGTTCAATATTATAGTCCCTTTAAAAAAAAAATCTGTCTGCTAGTCACACTCTTGCTGTGACATGCTAAAATGTGAGGGACAAAGTCAGGAGAACCAGCTTTGGAAAATGCCGGTGGGGGAGAGAATGGGCCATGAGGATGATATCAGTAGCAAGAAAACACCACGGAGAAAATGATTTGTTCCCACCTTGCTGCACACCCCTGAATCCAGTCTATACTATGGGCCGCTAGTTGCCCTTTGTAATTTGCCTGCATTTTACTCCTACAAACCAGATGGTGGCAGTGTTGATCCACCTTAATGCAGCAATATTCCATTACACTGTGATGAGTATTTTTGTCTCTGTGGGACTTGGTCCAAATTGCCTAAATAGCATCGGATTGAAAAGTGTGATTTTAAAATGGAAATCAGGCATATTTCTGTTTTGTTTTCACAGCATATAGTCCAGGCTTCCTCAGCTTGGTGCCTTCCAAATGTTTTGAATTTCAACTCCTATCAGCCAGTGCTGCTAATGGCCAGCAATACAAGCAAATATAATCAAAAGCACATGAAGAGCACCAGGTTGGAGAACCTTACAGTTAGAATGGGATGGATTTTCCACTTACAGCTACAGAATGGCAAGATGGTTCCAAGACTGACATCCTTACTATGGGTTATTGCATGCTAACATGTTATCCCTTCCCAGGGAGATGGTGATGCTTCCCAAGAAAGCTTCAGGAGATAAGCTCAATAAAAAAGAAACCACATTGAAGAAAGCTGCACATTTTGCAGACTTCATTTCACCATGTGGATGGGGCAGCCTGCAACTTTTCCTCCACCAGTGGCTCCTTTTTCCTTACAAAATTCCTCAAGATAGTTCCAGTAGAAAGAACAGTGGAAGATTCTCTTTCGGTAGTGTCTCAGAGACAAAAACATGCAATAGAACAGTAGATTCTCCAGACATAGTTCAAATAGGGTAAACTCATGGGTACAAGAAACCCTAAAGTACAGCATCATATTCCCCCTCCATGGGTCATATCTGAGATCATACTCCGCAACTGTGAGTTCCTCCACCATTGATGGCTTTAATGTACACCTTGTATCCCACCACCTACTACAAGCCTTTCATGGAGTACCCTGCGGAACAGATGTCTACCAAGGCATTCCTAAAAAGAGGAAAGAAGAGAGATTTTCTCCAGACCTTACTGTCCCCATGCATGGTACATCGTGCTGCTGCAAGCGCACATCAAAATCCATGTACTGGTTGTCATTTAAGGGCCATTTAACTCTTCTTATAGGTCTACTTGTGAGTTGCTATGTCAGCCTATCATTTGAAGCAGCTTTACATGTTGTATGGACACTGAGCTGCGCTGGAATGCCCAAAGGGTTGAACAAAGGTACCTCTACTGACACCTCTGATAGGAGGAGAAACATATACCTGCCATGCACAGAGATGTTCCGCCACCTTTTAATGTACCTCTAAACATCTGTGTATGTTGATTCTTTGATTCTTGGTGCTGCTGTTCCATGTCACAGCTAAGCAGTTGCAACCTGGTGCTCCCCAGATGTTTTAAATTACGACTCCAGGAATCTTCAACTCTTGGCCATGTTGCCTGGGGCTGATGGAAGTTGTAGTTCAGAACACTTGGATGGCACCAGGTCACCTAACCATGCAAAAGCCTATTAATTAATTTGGAATATGGACTGAGGGTGCTCTGAATTAGCACTTCAAAAGAGTTTGCATTCTAAGATTGCAAGCCACCAAGTAATGTATTCTCTAAGTAATGGTCTCTTCTTTTCTGGAGCGGCATCCTTGACTGGGGTGAAATATTCATTTGCAGTCTCAGGTCTTATCCACATAGGGGAGAGAAATATGTTTCATGTTGTTGAAATCATGAAGTGTTTCACCCTTGGCATGTCCTTGGCATGACCATTTGTTGCATTCATGTATTATGTCATTACAAGATAACCTCACTGCAAGATGATAATATCAGGTCCTGAGGTTCCAGGGTGATATACCAGCCTTACTGGCTTAATGCAACACCGTCCAATGGCAAGGTAATAATGGATGCCAAATTTCCCCATTTACTGTTGGACAGTTGTACGTTTGGAAGGCAAACTCCTGGCTGTACTAAACTGTGGCATAGAGCTTGCTAATGTCACACAGGGATGCAGCCTAGACAAAGCCATATTACATACTCCTATATCGATTTGCACCACACCCCACTGAAATTGGCTGACTCCTGAGTAAGCATGCGTAGGACAGGGCTATCTCCATATAAAAAGCATTTGAAGTACATCACACAATGAAAGGGTTTTTGGCATTCTGGCCTAACCTCCTGCATTAAAGCAGGAACATTCGTACTACCTATTTCCTCTTCCAGATTAGCAAACATGGTCCAAACAAAGTTGAGAGTAAAGGCAAAACTGTTCCAACCTATGCACAGGCATACAACATAACCCTTCTGCCACAAACCAACCACATATACATGTCAGGATGCATTTTCACATAGCACATTGAAATATCTCAATTTGGCTTGTAATTCATGTAGTCACTGCTATCTAGCAGCTAGCTTTGGATGGTTTGGATTGCAGCTCCCACATTCCTGATCTTTGACCATGATGGCTGGGTTTGATGGGAGTTAAAATCCAAAATGTATAACGGACATCAGGGTGGGAAATGCTGCCATACAGCAAGACTCTACAACCCCCCTCTAGTCCTCTGTGCATGAATGTGTATTTGATGTGCGAATGTGTATTTGATCTGGATATCAGTGACTCAGGTGAGGCTGAAGAATGTTACAAGAATTCAAGGACAAATTTACACAACCACTTTTTTCAAAGTTTTCCCAACTCAGGTTCATTCACAGCAACTTCCTTCTCCCTTCCCCAGGGCTAGTCAGTTTGTTACAGTCATTGCTCTGATATGCAAACTCCACATGATTTCAATTTGGAGTTGATCTTGCACACATTCACTGTACATCCAAAGTCCAAGCTCAACGCACCCAGATTTTTAAGAGAGTTTAACTAAGTAGTGCCCAGCTGTGGCAGGGGAAAGCACGCTGAAGCAAACACTGGGCCACTGAGGTCCATTCAAGGGGTCTGCTTGCATTCAGCATGGAAAAAATTAGACTCAGGATGAATGGATGGATGAATAAATCTACTGATGTACCCAGTTCATTGCCTGACCCAAGTTTGGGAGGCTTCAGGACTTCTCGCTTGGATCCCTTCACCAACTGGATTGATTGATTGATTGATAAAGATTTTTAGAGCAACTTTAACCCACCTCAGATTATTCACAAGACCAGAACTGCACATCTGCATGCTGCTTAAGTTAAGTTGGTTTTAATGAAATGGTCGTGTGAACCCATCCCTGTGCTGGAAATGGCTTGAAGTGGGATTGATTGAGGTTGCATTCCCGCTTTACATTCAGTGCTCAGGCTGACCTTTTTGGGGAATGCTGACTCCTCACTGTGTTGTTGTCAGTTGAAAGGCATCCCTTTGTTCTGTTTTCTAAAAGGTTTATTTCTGCAACCCTCCAAGTTTCCCCAGGACCCTGATACCTCCCTGCACAAGGATATTTGAGTTCACTATCAGAGAGTAAGAAATTATAACAATATATGTTAAAGCAGAGAAGTAGAAATGAATGAGACTTACGGGCTATTTACTCCAGCCTCCTGCTCATAAAAGCATGCACCCTTGAAACTAATTCCACAAGGAAGGGATCTTCCATACAGAAAAACTCCCAATATATTAGATGAGTATTTAAGAGAATGTCAGTCGTTGTAAGATAGCCCATGCAAAACACACCCGTAGTTAAATTAGGACTTGCGTCCCTTCCAGCGCACCCTGCAAATGACACCTTTCGTTCCGTCCTTACTGTTTAAAGAAGAGGAGACAACCAAATTAATCCGATTCATCGTCCTCCTCAAGCGCAGGCTGCTGTTCGTGTAAATAATCGCTGGGGGGCAGCAGAGCACCGCCAGCCTGGAAGACTTGCTGTTTTTGCAAAAACGGCACAAAATTAAAAAGGCCAATGTGACCCAGCGGCTATAATTGAGTGCTGCCGCCTCTTCCCTCGGGAAGCCGGAGTCTCTGGCACGGGCCAGCTGACCCACCCCGCCACATCACACAGTCACCACAGCAACCCTACAGAAATCCGCGATCTCCTCGACCTCCCCCACCCCCGCGGACAAATCCAACAAGCCTGGCGAAACAGCGCTGCCTTTCCTCTGCCCCAGCCATGCCTTTGGAAAGCTCGCTCCCCGCGCCCCCTTAGCGTCTGGGGCGCTTTCTCGAAACCTGAGGAAACGAGCGCCGCGCGCTGAGCCCGGACTGGGCGGCTCGCGGCGGCGCTCTCTCTCTCGCGCGCACGCGCATGCACGCACACGCGCGCGCGGAGCGCTCTCCCCCCGGAGGAGCTGGCAAGGACGACAAGTTGCGGAGTCAACAGTTTTAGAACAGGAAGAATGATTATGATTATGGAGCCGAGGAAACCGCGCTCTCCACCGGCCCCACAGTCCTCGTCAGCGATTTGAAGCGGTTTAAAAACCGCTTGTTTTCCATCTCTACGGTAATCGCCAGGGCTCGTCTGGGAAAGCGAAACAAAGCAAACATTGCAATAGCGGGGTATTCCTAGATGTTTCTGCCCGCCCACTCGCAGCCGAATGGAACCAGCCCCACGGGCTCCTCCACCCCCAACTAAGGGATCGCCTTTGTTTTAAAGGCAGGCCGGCCCCCTTTCCAAAACCTTGCAGTGCGGAATGGATCCTCCTGTTTCAGATCCGTTCTCCATAAAGGCTGCAGTCCTCTTTCCTTTCTCCAGCCCTCAGACGCAGCTTTCTGCACTCGGGAGTCCCCAGATGTTGCTGGACTACGACTCCCATCTTCTCCAGCCTGCAAAGCCAGTGGTCACGGAGGATGGGGCTTGCAGTTTTGATTTTATAATGTAAAGCGTGGCATAAAGTTCATACGTAGGTGATTGAATGGCTAATCCAACAACATCTGATGGGGTCCTAGCTGGACAGATGCAAGAGTTTTTCAGTGTTCATTCTGGGGACAAATTCTGCCTGTCTTACCACCCCGCCACCGCCAAGTCCTCGGGAGTGAAGGGTAGCGCTCAGACGTGCCCGATTCTCTCCCCGGGTGCATGAACAAAGATTTCTTTCCAGGCACTCCATTCACGAGAGCCCTAAGGAAAAGGGATCCTTAGAGCAAACAGCCACTTAGGAACCAATCCTGAGTTGTCCCTCAGGTGAGCAACCCGTTATCCACAAAAATACATTTCGAAAATTCGGTCATGCCCCCTCTGAATTCAAGATCATCATTCAGGCCTGAATAGGCCTAAATTTGGAACAATCGTTCCGTGAGAGCTAATTCACAACCATTCCATCATGAAAAGGTGTCAGGATTGCACTTGCGAATGAGTCCCCAGGGACCATCTACTACAAACAAATGTGTCCCATCATCTCCAGTGCCTTGCCTTTAGTTAGCTGCAGCTCGCAGTCTATTCACACGTTCAGCTACAAGTCATCAACAAGCAGAATCAAGTCAAGATCAGACATGTGTGAACTTGCTTGTATTCTGCAGAAACACATCCAGGTCAGCCAGAAACCAAGCGCCTATCAGCCTGGCTCAGCTCCGAAGTCCTCCTCACAGTACACCGTGCGATCTAGTCTCCATCCAAGCCCAAACAACTGACCATTGTAAAAAGACTCGTGGACCTTATCACACTGTTTACTTTGGGAGAATGTTTGCCTTCACACAAGTCAGACCAAACCCACTCGTTAAATGTTTACCAAGACTTTATGTAGCGCGTTGATGGACCACGATCCACAACCTGCTAAGCCGCAGTCGTTTAATCTGAAAAGGCCCTTGGAGTCAGACGGTCAAACCTATCGACCAGTGAGCCAACGAACCCATTGCTGCGGCTTAACTTGTCTGAGGAGCAAGTTCTTTGAAAGACCAAGGGGTCCACTCGAAGCTCCCGCTTAAAAAACAGAGTGAAGAGGAAACGAAAGCAAAGAAAGGAAACAGGAGAGGACAACCAGGAGATCCAGCCGTGATGTTAAGTCTCTTTCTCTCCCCATCACCACACTTTTTCCCCTGTGAAAAAAACACCGGGATGCTCTGGGCTTAATTCAGGAAACAAACACTGAGAATGGGTGAGGGCCAGTTCTTGGCCAAGAAGGGTTGCGGTATTCCTTCAAGGTATTGGGATAGCAGAGGGATTCGCAAGATTATTCAGCTTGTTAGCAAATCACCTAGCTAAAAGATTCCTTCCAGGGTTGAGGAGGGGTGGATCCAGGAGGTGGATGACGGGGAGCCGAGGGAGAGCCCCGATCCTTTGTCTCCGCGTGGATTAGATTCCTGGAGGTGTCTGCGTTTTCTCAGCAACCGAGGGCAGGCGCTCTTTCCGCAGTTGTAGTTCTTGAAATAGATGTTGGGGTAGGAGAGGCCCCGCTGGTCGATGGAAATAGCTAATCCGGGTAACGGAGTTCTTTAAGATTTGAGGACAGGAGAATCAGATCTTCCAAAAGTTCTCCCCAGCAAAATACCACCAGAAGCTTAAGACTTAAAAAGAAGGTAACGTCAACACACATGCAACACGCGATCTGATGTCGAAAGAATCCCACTTAGGCAGAGGTATCCGAAATCTGTAAAGTTGGCAGCTTTAAAAAGGCTGGGGGCGAGGGCGGGTTGTCCTTTTTCTTGTTCTCAGATTAGCTGCAGCTCCGGAAAACTCCACATTTCACCGACTGTCATTATCCCGGAGCAAAATGCCCCGTTTGGAGGTGCGGAGAAGAGCAGAGCGGGGCACTGCAGTTCTAATCCCGGAGCGCCCTGTCGGATCAAATCCTAACAAGACAAACAGAAGGGAGGCTTGGCTGAGATCCTAGCTGCGCGGGGTCGAGGGCTGTTTCTTGACCCCTGTGTAAGCTTCGCTCACGAGCTGTGGAGAGATGGTGTGCCCACCCGCAGTCTGGGGGGGGGGGGGCAGGCGGGGAGGGAAGTCCGCAGAACTTGGGGAAAAGGGTAGGAAGAGCCAGCTCCTAAGATCCCAGGAGAAGCAAGACGTGTATCCCAGTTCTGCAGCCCTGGCAAGAGCTAGCCGGTCCTACGTGGAGCTGCGATCGCCCTCGGAGACTTCCCAAAACAAGGCGGAGAAACCTCAGGGGGGCAAATTCAGAGCCTGAGCCCGCCTCCTCGGTCTCGACGGAGGGACGGAACTGGGCAGGCGCGCCTCCCCAGTCCCAGTCCCGTCTCCCTTCGCTCCAGCGAGCGCTTTGGATCGCCCACCAGCTGCTGGAAGATGGTCCCCGTCCAAGGAAAACGTTGCGCAACAGAGCAGAGCGCAGAGAGAGCCATTTCCTGGTGCGGCCGCCCAGAACGTTTCTTTCCAAGGCAACCCCGCTCGCCAGGCTGCGCTGGCAGCGGCAGGCAAGCCGCTCGGTCGGGCTTTCCTCGGGCAGCGTCTACACCACCCCTCAGCCTTGCGCCCCGCTTCCTTCCTCGCATCGCCGGGCTGCTTGCGCGCAAAGACACACATCTCAGGGAGCGGGTGGCTGATGGCTGGTTTGGCAGCGCTAGGCAGGCAGGCACTTAAAGGGCTGGGGTATGTGTGTAGGGATCTGGCCACTTTTTCACGGTCCTGTCGCACCATCGAGCATTTTATTCCACGTCCAGTTTGGGGGTAGACATCCAAGAGCGCCTTGGGATCATCACCTGAGCGAACACCCAGATTCGGAGGGACTATCCGAGGGTTAGGAGAGGCAAGCAAGAATAAAGGGATCGAAGAGTTCAACGGCTAGGAGGAGCTGGGGAGAGAAATCTGCACCGGAGGCAGAGAGCGAGAGAGAGAGAGAGCGAGAGAGAGCGAGAGACTCTTCGTTTTAAAGTAAAGTATTTCCTCCTTACCTTGCTCAATAGCCTCGTAGCTGGTCCCCAGCCTCCCAGCATCTGCAAGGCGCAGACTGGATGATGGAGAAGCCAAGGGTGTTTGGCCAGCTCCCCGGGCCCTTTCCTGTGCCGTGATTCATCTGCAGATTGTCCCGCTGTTTAAACACACACACGCTCCCTCCCTCCCTCCTTCCCTCCCTCCAAGGGGCTTCACTCCAGATTGGGGGCAGGGGGCGCGCGCACACACGCGCGCGCGCACACACACACACGCACGCACGCACACGCGGACTCCTCTCCCCGCCTCTCCTGCAGCAGCCCACCTCTCCTGCCGCCCCCAGCCCTTCCTCCCAGCCCAGCTGCAGGAATGCAGCGCGGTGGCCCCTCCGCGCTCCTCCAAATCTGGTTGTCATTAGCGCGGTCCAAAAAAGCAGGCGTCGTTTTTCCAACAGCGCCGCAGCCTCCCTTCAGACCCGAGTCGGCGGGATCCCTCCCGGGGAGAGGCGGCCCGGTGTGCAGACCCCCGACGCCGCCCGGGCGACTCCCCGCTGCCGGGGGACCAGGGAGGACAGGCTGCCTCCTCCGCCTGCAGCCACACTGCTTCCTCGATCACCGTCCAGCTGCTTTTTATGCGATCCCCGGAATTCTCCAGGAAACCTCTCTACGCATCCTCTTCATCCAGCAGCCTGATCCGATGATCGGGGCTGCCGCGTTCACACAAACATTCATAGTATTGCTACTCATGATAGTGGCCTCTTCTTGACAAGAAAGGGGGGGGCATTCCCCGCTCTTTGTGGAGAACTGCTCTCCAATGCCAAACCGTCCTACAAGCTTGGGCTGCAATCCTGGCCGCTTACTTGGGAGTAAGTCAACTGGGTGGGAGAAGCGGCGCACGAGTTACTTCTGCACACACAGAAACAGGATTGGGTTGCAAAACTCTTTTTCCCTCCGAGCCCCGATCACCGCCTCTCTCCCAGGTGGTTTCTTATCCCTTCCAGATCCTGACTCCAATTTTGAAACATTTCCAGCGCAGAGACAGAGAGAGAAGGAAGAAATCCGTCCCTTCCCTTACCTTCCGGTGTATGTGATAATAATCCGTAACAAGACTAGCACTACAACAGATAAGCGAGTAACATCATTTTTTCAAGACTTCTGTAATTCTTGCTTCTCCTCTTTCCCCCTCTCTCTCTTTCTGTGATGGCCTCAGAAACCAAGTCCTGTAATTGATTCAATGTTAGAGTCCATCCTGCTCAAACTAATCATTGGCTTCAAGTAAATAGCTGTCAGGAAATGAAGCCCCCCACTCCGCGCGCTCGGCCTCCTTCATAATAAGAGGCTCCGCGCTTCACTCGGGTCTGGGGCTCTCCCGCAAGCCTCTTACGTTGGTAAGCAGCTGTGGGGCGGGAGGGGGGAGGCAACGATTCCAGACTTCATCTGGAACGGGGGCGGGGAAGAGCGTGTGTTGGTGGTGGGGAGAGGTTGACCATATGTCAGGGGCTGGGACTGGAGGGGGTCATTCGCACTGGCGCGGGCGCATTTATCCCCCTCCTCACCTTCCCAAATGGCCCGAATGTCATGAATGAACACAGTTCCCCCGCATCGCACAGTCCCGGGGTCAGCTGCATGGGACGCGGGTCCACTCACGCCGGGGAAGTTGATGGAGAGGGGGAGATGGCCACGGCCACGGCTGGGGGGCTTTGCCGTGTCGCTGGCTGGCTTGCCGTTGGGCTGGGGGCACCTCGGTGCGGGCGGCCGAGCTGGATGGCTGTGCGCTGCTCAGCAACTCTAGGAACGCTCGCCGACCCCGAGTTACTGCAGAATATTTATGAATGAAAGATAATCCGGCAACTGGCCTGCGGGAGACCCGTTTCTTTGTCACAATCGTTACAGCCTGCTTTGGAAACAGGAGATGAAAGATCTTTCCAAAAAGAGATTAAATGGGGAGTTCGAGTCCGATCTGGGGAGAAAGCCTTTCGGATTATGGCAAGCGAAGTAAGTCCCCGATGTAGATCTGGAAGTGTCACCGGAGTTTAGGATCGGAAGGTTGTCTTGACACAGGATGGTGGCCAGAGAAAAGTTGGATGCCCGGGCAAGAGCGACACGCAGGGAGCTTCTGCGCGCGCTTGTGCGTCTATCTTCGGGACAAGCAGATTTAGACGCGATCGTGGGAGTGAGAGGCGCTATTTATTTTCTGTCTAGTTCGTAAGAAATGAAGCACGGAGAGCGCGCGCGCGCGCAGCAGCCTGGAACTTCGGAGCTGTTCAGCTTCGGGACCAAGGGGGCAGTCTAGCTCCAGGAAAGAGAGTCAGGGGGCGTTGATCGTATCCATTTCCAGGCGTGCATTGGGATTGAAAGAAGAAGAAAGAAGAAGGGTGGAGAGGACAAAAACATCTCCCCCAGCACCCCAGTGCATAAGCTACTCAACTCTGCGTCTTTTCTCTCTGTCTTGCTTCCGTTCGTCTCCTCCCCATTTATCTGCAGAGATTTGTTATCTGTTGTTCAAACAGGTTCGGTCCAGCCCCGGGCTGGCAGCTTCTTCCTTGCGCCAGGGTGTGATGCTCGGCACCCTTGGGACCATGGCTCTCCTCTCTGGAAACTGGTGCTCCTGGGGCTGGCGTGAGACAAGGGACGTCGGTCATTCCCTGTTGGAATGGAGGCATCGCCGTCCAAGAGGGCGCCATGGCAGGATGCCGCGGGGAAGCATTCCAGCCTTTGGCCTAGGCGTGCATCCCAGACATAGGATGGTGGGGAGACGGCTTTTTCCTGCCTCTGTCCTTCGTCCATTACATTTATGTCCACTCGTTGCTAAGCGGCACTGAAACAAGCAGACTTAACTTAGCAAAGGCACCGGGCAGTTCGAAATGGACGACCCCCTGTGCGTTGGGGTGTGGGGTGCAGAGGACGGGGTCGAAAATAATGCGAGCGTTTCATGCCCATGTCGAGGACCCCCTGGTAGCATTCCCAGCCCGCCTCCCTCTTCCTTTTCAGGGCTCATATTGCCTGCAGCTCTTTAACACGGTCTCTTTCCACTACCGCATCTTCAGCTCGGCAAACGTTTAGCCCTCGCTATTGCTTCCACATGTTCCTTCAGGAAATCTTTGGAGGCAAATCGAGGAACAGCAGCCCCTTGTTCGGAATGCTAACGGGATACCGTATTGCCTGGATAGGAACAGCAGTCTGCAATCGAGTCCAGCTCTGCTGAAGACACATCCTCAAAGAACTTACCTTTGGGAAGTTTATTATGTCTGAAAGGTCAATGCAGGAAATGCAGGTTTATGTTATGGATGCAGGTTTATGTTATGTTATGGGTGGAGCTGGTGGAGAGTTATCTGATGGAAGTGGCCCGTCTGCGAGGCATGAGCGAGGATGGCAGTTCCTTCAAAGCTCTGAGTGCTTTGGAATAAGTGATTGGTGGATGGCAGCCCCCAGAGCCAGAGTCAAGCAAACGCTTAAAAAAAAAAAAAAAAAAAACTGAAACAAAATGAAAACAACCGCATCAAGAATCCGCATTCAGAAAGAGGGAGAGTGAATTTAAAGCGCTGGAAGGAGGATTACGGTTGCAATCCTACACCCGCTGACCTTGGGAGTAAGCCCTCGTGAACCCAGTGCTTCTCATTTCTGAAGAGACAAGAAGAGGATCGCGCTATCAAGACCCGTAAAGCGATGCACAGCAGGCGTGCCCCCTTTAAACAGCGGCCCAGCTGCAGAACGCTCCTCTGCCGTCCCCTCTCCCGCTGCAGGGAGTGAAGGCCACCCCATCTATCGAACCCCCCGGTTTTCAGCCGACCAGGTTCCACTGACGTCAAGTGAGATTTAGTCTGCCTCCATCCACTTTGCGACACTTTGGGGTCTTGGGCGGTGTGGGCATCCTCAAAGCACCAGGTCGCAGTGGAAGGGTTTCTTGGTGAAGATAAAGGCTGGAGACGGATCAAGGAAAAGATGTCTACTGCTCTGGAAAACAGGGGAAAGGGGGAGGGGATGAGTAGGGGCAGGGAGGAAGACAGCTGAGCAAAGGAGAGCAGGAAAGGAAAGCGTCTTCTGGTTGTAACTACTGGCTCATTTGTTGTGATCATTCGCTAAGAGAAGCTGAAGGTTTCCCGGTGGAACCAGGACAAATGCGCAAGTCCCTTCTAGGGGTGCTACGCTTCTGTGGAAGAGAGATGGACCAGTGACATTGCCCAACGACGTGGGCTCCACGTACCCATTAACAATCAGCGTGGATGGGGGCTATTTCTGCCCCAGCAGCCTTTTGCAGGGAGCACGCGAAGGGGCCGAGGGAGCCCTTTGAACCCACCCTGTTGTTATAAGATGCTACAAGATTGCCGGACAGAGAGGAGCGGGGTGCCTGCCTGCCTGCCTGCCTGCCTGCCTGCCATCCCTGTGTGGTCCTGGGCTTGGGAACAGGGCGAGGAATCGCTTTCCCCCTCCTCCAGCCTTCCCTCCTGACAAGCTTGCGTGTTTATTTATTTTCTTATCTAGGTAGCTGGGAGTTGACAAAAAGCAGGGAATATTCACACCATATGTGCCCTTGGGTAGAGAGAGCAGTTCTTGTCCCGGCCCCCCGTTTCCAGCGCACAGCTGTCTCCTCGCCATTTGCTGGGAGGAGCACCCCACTGGGCTGAAGGCGACCCCCTCCCACTCCTGCCGCCCCCCACTCCGTGCCATGCCGTTGTGCCTCGGAGGCGGCCAGCGCTGCGAATGACCGGGCTGGCCCAAAAGGAGAAGTGCCACCAGGCCCTCTCTCCAACCTGCGGAACATGGCCTTGCGGGCAAGGGGGAAAGCAAGGAAAGGCCGGAAAGAACCTCTGCCCTTTGTGGAGGAGGAGGTGGTGGAGACGAGCTTGCTACGCAGCTCCGCATCTCTCGGGACGCTCTTTTTACGCAGGCAGCATGAGTTAGAAGGTCACTGATTTGCACTAGCAAGTCCTCTTAAAGCTTTTAAAGCTTGTGATTGGCAACTTCTTCTGAAAAGGCATCAAATGCCATATTTTTCAGTAGATGAATATCAAGCAGGACAAATCATAACCTGCATGTCGTGCGGGGGGATTTGTGCACACGTGTGTATATAGTCGTGTGAAAAGAAGTGTCTGTTCTGCGCTAAGTTCTTTCTTTGGGGAGCTGCCAGAGATTGAGGAGGGAACTCTTACAGCACAGTCATTTTAGTGCAGGTATCTGAGTTGATCCCCTGTGTCAGGGCTGATGATCCCATTCTGAGAAAATCAGTCCCATTTCACTGCTTCCCGGAAAGTGTACTCTGGGTGTGCAGACAGTGAATTACATAAGTCTAGGCTAATTGCACCTGAGAGCTGACTTGCGCTTGGTTTCATCTAATTTCCTGATGGCTCTCAGCTAAAAGTGTGGATTTGCATTGCACTAAAATATTTAAGGATGAGTTGACTATGTAGGGATATGAAAATTATTTTCTTGTGCTTTTGTTCTGTGATGCAAATCTTGTTGCACTCCTCAACTAAAGCACAGTTGTGTGTGAACTGCTCTAGCAATCTATGCACAGGTTGCATACACATTCTGAAACTAAAATGGCTTTCATGATAAGAGTTATTTCACCATATCTGAACTTTGGTTCCTCCCTGTCTCACTGTCATTTGTGTATGAACCAATTTACAAAGAAAATGACGAATTTCTAAGTCTAATTTCGAATATAGGTTATCAGACCTGAATCATGGTGGAAAATTGCTGTTGATGACGTTGCTCTAAACAGTTCAAAATAAACATTTTGATATGTAATGTAGTCTCATAAAATGAACTTTCTTGTAAATATTGTACTTCCTGTAGAAAACTTGTTTTCTTCACAGAGAATTTCCAGTGTATTGGCTATATAAAGACCTTGTACCTTTGGTCCTATTTGGTGAATTACAGTATAATGTTGCGATCCTATAATAATTTATCTAGGAGTGAACCCCATTTGACTCAATGGGACAGACTTCTGAGTTGATGTGCATAAGAGTGCTGCATTAACTCATGAAAAGTGAGATAATGGACTAAAACTGTAAATACTAGAACTAAGAACTTACTTGGAAATGTTGGAATATAATTTGCTTAGTATATATGGCCAAATATATTGCAATGCACTTGGAATCACAGCTGAAATGTCTTTAACTGCTTGACAGATCTAATTCATATCTTTCCCCTGAAGTACATTCCTTATGACAAGATTCATTTTCCTACCATTTATTTTTAAAACACTCTTTAGAAAGGTTGGAAGGGTTAAGAATTCCACTAGAGTTTAATAGACCAAGCTACATCCATATATTTGAAAGATTCAAGTTTTAAACTTGACGTCTACTTTGTATAGATTTTTGGTAGACTTCTTCAATTCTAAACCACACAGTTCAAATCAGATCAAATGTCTGACTAGCCCAGCAATTGGTGCCCAAAAAGTAAGGAACTGAAGATACCCTAGGGAGGATTATAAGCCAAAATTGATGGGAATTGATCTGAGGCATCAGAATTGATCAATGCGCAATGAAATCTAAAAGTTCACATCAGGTTGCAGGTGAAACGCTCCTTGGAAGGACAAGAGATGACTTTCAGATCTATTCTGCAATCCAGCCTTTCATATTTACAGGCGTACTTCTTCTGAATCTAATGAGCTGTATGTGTCAAAGCTCATTATCCTTCAGTGCTTACCTTACAACTATTAAGCTAATAAATACCAAATATGCACTTCAGGTTGGAAGTCATATAATTGGGTTTGTTGGAAGTGAGGAACAAAATGTTTGGTCATGCTGTTCCATTGGGAAAGCATAATAGGGCCTGGCCCCCGCCCCACCCACCCTTTGACGCTGTTCCCCTAGTCTTAAACAAAACATGCCCCCCCCACTCCATCTATAGATTTCTAAAGACAGCAGGAAGGGTGCAATAACCAAAGATAAGGGACTGTGTGACCCTTCAGTCATTCTTTTCATAAATTGAGTGCATTCATGCACGTTTGAACTTTATTTGAGCATTATTCTCTCCCATGCATGGCGTTAACGCCCACCTGGATGCAGGCTCCAGATCTTCTGAGCTGCGTGATCAATATTTGGAACTGCCTCCACTGTTACTCCCTAATACAAGTCTGGTCCTCTCCTCTGAACTCAGTTGCCTTGCAGGGACTGGGCAGGACCCAGCCTGGTCAGCAGTCTGATAGGGAGTGCGATCAGCTATTTAAACAGGAGGAGAGAATGCCAACTTTTCTTCTCCACACTTATTTCCAGCATCTAAAACAGCAGCAGTGTCACCTCACTTTCTTGCAGCGTGACCGACTCTGCAGAGACCCCAACAGCCAATTGCTAGTGGCCATTCCCACGGGTGCCCCGGACCATTATGGGCAGCAAAGCCCTGACAAGAGGAAGAGCGAGTGCTTTGGTTGCACACACAACAAATGGAACGCAGAAGGTTTTCCTCATCTTGTTCCTTCAGCCTGGTCTGGGCCCCTCCCCCCCCCACCCGACCTTGAGGAAAAGAAATGGGTTTTCTTGCAGAAAGAGGGTGAATGAGCAGCAGCATTTGAATTTAAGGAAAGCTAATGGATGAATGACTGCTTTGCTGGCTTGTCTGGGTATATCAGTTGCCCCTTAGCAATGCAATCATTTGCTGCCTTTTGGCATGATCTATGTTTCCAGGTTCTGGTGGGTGTATGGCCTCCTTGGTATCAGGGATTTGCACCTGGCTAGATAAAGATGAATAGATGCAGGAGGAGGATCAAGGAAGGCTTCTTGCTTTTTTGTGTTCTTAAGCCAGGAGATCTCACAGCACCTTAAAGACTCGTACTTTTCCTGTGGCATTCTAATATTTCATGGGCTTGAGCTCACTGTACAGAAAGCCATTTGGAGAGATGCCACTTTACATGGAACTGGACAGAAATGGTATTCAATCAAGTAAAGGTACAGGAGCCCTGCTGCATCCCAGGACTGGCTTTTTGCCTGCATGCGCTTCCCCTCCCACCGCCTCCCTTGAATCTTTCTGCCCGAGGGATCCTTTCTTCCTGAAATCAGTTGCCTTTTCTCCTCTGCCCATGCCCCTTGTCTTACAAATAGGGGTGTATAGGGACCCTTAGGAGATGGGTCCTTTGAACATCCACTCTTATTTAGCGTCTGAGGCAGCTGTTTCAGACAGCCGATTTGGGATGCCATGAAAAGCAGCAAAGCCTTCGTGATAGATTACTTATTGTGTTTTCCCTGCCAGGAAGGGGAGAGGGGCTTGTAGGATTTCCTGCCTCAGGAGCCAAAGCAGCCCGGCTGGCTGCGAGCGCCCCTAGGCCCCTTCGCCGCGCCGTCCGCTGCCAGCCCTGGGGCGGCGGGGCGGGAGCGGGAGCGGGAGCGGAGGTGGCCGCCGAAGTTACGCGCGCTGCGCAACCGCTGGGGGTACCGAAAGCTGTAGGTGGGGAAGCGGCTCTTTAATTAACTTTTTATTGCCGAGCTCAAGACTCAGTCGAAACCAGCGCTCCGTCGTCGTCGCACCCATGTTTATAAACTTCATAAACTATAAACCAGTACAGGAAATCTGGCGGCGGGGCGGGGGGGGGGAGGCGGGAAGCCAGAGCTGGGGCGTCAAGCAGGTCTACTCAGCGGCGAGCCCCATCGAGTTCAGGGGACGCCGTCGCCGGGCGAGGCGCCGATCCGCGCCCCTGCGCCTCGCCGCGTGAGCTGCCGGGCGCTCCCCTTGCTCGGCTGCCCGCGGGCCGCCCCCCCAGCGGCGGGGCGCGACGGAGGCGCCTCCCGCAGGCTGCGCCGCGCCTCCCTCCAAGCGCACGGGCGGCGGCGGGGGGCGCCCGTGGCGCGGGCGAAGCGCTGCAGCGGGGACGGCCGCCGCTCCTTCGCCCTCACCCCGGGCTCTGCATGGGTCCAGACGCACAAGGCGGGGGGCTTCCTCCCCCCCCACGGGGACCCCCCCCCCCGGGAAAAACCCCGGCGCAAGCCCCCGGGGCCCGGTTCCCCCCCCTTGGTTTTTTTTGGCGGGGGGGGGGGGGGGGGGGGGGGGAGCCGCGGCCGCCACCACCGCCACCGCCGCCGGTCGGTTTGCTGGGCTGGCCGTACTCCGGAGCCCTTCCCGTGCCCCTCTTGCGCTCACCTCCCTGACACCATCGATTAATTTTTATGAACGTGCTTAATTTGTAAATGGGGGGACGGGAGGGTGGTGGAGGGGGCCGGCTGAAGGGGGCGGGGGGAGCGCGCAGACGAGTATTCAAGGCGGGCTGGAGCCTTTTGTCTTGCTCCGTGGAAGGTCTGGCTTCAATTATGGTGACCCATGTTTATGCGCTCCCCCGCTTCCTTCGGCAAATAGACTTGCGCTCTCTAATTTCATCTGAAAAGTGTCCTGCTGCCCGGCCGAGGCTGCTCCACCTTCTGGAATGCGTCCCGCGCCCCGCGATCCGGCGCGCTTTTTAAAGGCCGGGACCTGGCTTGCCTCCTCCGGACAGCCTTGAGCATCAAGCCACGGAGAGGACTCCTCCTTTGATTCCCTCTCCTTTTCGCCCCGTTGCCACAAAACTGGAGGGGAGAGGGAAAGCAGAAGCCCGCTTTCTGAACTTCAGGATCTGAACTCAATGTGCATTTCTCTCCTGTTTACCAGAGGCTCCACTTCCCTCGAGCCAAGTGTTCTTTCAGAAAGGTGTGAAAGTCTTTTTCACTCCTCGCAAACATCAAAGAGAGGGGCGTGGGGGTTTCCTAACTGGTTTCTTGCAATCTCAAGGAACGCACCTAGCAGCACGTTCCCCCTTTCTTAGCAGCAGGAAATGGCTCGGAGAAGCCTTCTTTGATCCAGGCGAAAATCAGGTGGGATGCAGAGGAAGAACACCAATTTGATTCTGTCTGGTCTTCAGCTACCAGCTGTGAATTTACCCGTACGTATATTTGGGAGACATCAATGGCAAGGGAGAGGTGAGATAGGCAGGAATGAACTAGGGCCAATTTATTAAACTACTCTATCTGCAAAATGGGTTAGTATAGGATACGACAACTTCTTCAGGCAGCTAGTCTGATGGGTATTGGGTGAGCCCAGCCTTGGCCTCAGGGAAAGTGGGCATGGCCTTCTCCTTCCCCAGTGCCGCACTTTCTCTGTGAGGTGGGTAGCCGCCCCTTGTCACTCCCCGCCAGGGCTTCCCAGTGGCAAGTGAGTCAGTCAGTCCTCACAACTGAACTGCATCTTGTCCATGGGGCTCGGAGCACATTTTACCATAAAGACACCTCCAGGTGCTCACCTAGCCTCTCCCTTGCCTAGCTTTTCCTGCACTGACCTGCCAGAAGGAAATCTGACTGACTAACCTAATAGAACACTTAGCCCCATACTAATTTCAGGTCAGAGAAGGTGAAAAAACCAGGCACTGTAGCCACTCTAGTGGCAAGCCAAACATTCCTATGTGCTCTGAAGATGAGAGATAAGGAAACTACAAAATGGTGAAAAGGCTCAGGGTGGAAGAACAGACTTACAAAGCCTGCCTTCCCTGCCCACACACAGGGAGCTTTGGGCAGGTACCCACATACACGCTGCAGTGTCTCTCCGTCCCCTCCACCACATCCCCCCCCCCCCCCCCCCGCCACCAACCACACCAAGTTGGCAGAGGGGAATGGGATGGGAAATATTCATTGCATCCTTTGGACTGAACAGCCTCACACATACATACTGTATGAGGCAGTCATCATCAGTGGTAGAGTATGTGGGAAGCTGTAATTATTTGCTACTGCAAGAGGGGTAGTCAATAGCATCAGCAACACTAGTTGTGTTCACACCGTGAGAGAGACACTGCACGCAGCTTAGCGGTGTCAGTGGGGCTGGATGGCTGGGAGAGGTGGTCTTATGCCATGCTGTTCCTAGTCAATAAATAAAATCTATTCTGTAAACTTTCATCAGATACGGAACCTCCAGGGAGTAAGTTCAGAGAAAAAAGACTCTGTGTATTTAGAAAGTTGGCATGTTCTTTCAGTAGCATCACTGCCTGGTCTAATGAAGGGTAGCACTTGACCTTACTTGATCCACCTTTCTTTCCATGGTGCCAACATGGCAGCTCTCTGTTTTGTACCACTATGTCTGGAGAAGGATAGTGGGTGATAAGCAAGTCCATATTATGTAGTTCTGCATCGTTACTACATTGTTGTTTTTTTAATCAAGTGTCACCAGTGTGCACTGTACATGTAACAAGGAAAGATGTTCTTGTCCCACTGACACAGGAGGCAGCAGAGGGAGGGGAAAGGGATGGACGTAACAGCCAACCCTCCCAATTTCTTCTCTTGTCTCTTGCATCTTTTCAGATTGTGAGCCTGAGGACAGGGACTGTATGATGGTTAATCCTTGTAAGCTCTTCTGGAAGTCTTTAGTGTGAACAGCAGGATATAAATGTTTCAAATACATCATAATTTAACAGGAGGACTATGTGCTCAGTTCACTTCACACATTTCGGCTGAAGGTGTTTCCAAATTCCTAGTCACAAGGTGTTGTACAATTCTTCTGTCTTTTCCTCCTTAATGGAGTTTTGATGGTAAGAAAAAAATATGAGAGAAAAGTAGGAAATATTGCCCTTGTTCTCATGTTCTTCTGGCACAGTTCTGACCCCTACATATGCCAACCTTTTATTTCCACTACTGTTGCCATTGACTGACTTCTTTCACTGGTATGCAGTGGAAAAGAGGATTGGTCTTTTTCATTTACAAAGCAGCTGTAGAATCCTGATTCCTTTTTCTGAATGAAAGGTTCTGGTACTGGAAAGGTTCAGAACAGGATATGTTGTGTCATGGATGAAGCAACAATAATAATAATGGCAAGATCCCCACATTTTTTCCTCTTGTAAATTTGTTGTGCTTTACATGCTGTAGAGAAGCAGAAAGAAACCAGAAAAAAATCCATACAAATGAGGGCTTGTCTGACTGAGAATAATTACAACATGGGTATGATAACTATAAACTCACAAAAGTTACTTTAAGGGGTAAATTGTTGTTATTACCCAGAAGAACAAAGATAATCTTGTTCAACAAAGCACAGCTGATATTACATTGATTCTGATTTGTACAATTGTCATTCTGAAGAGTGCCTAAGAGTTCCAGGCACATCCTGAAGAGGGTGAGAGAAACCTTAATCTCATCCTTTTCTTTTGACACCATATTTTGGCAGGGCAGATACAAGGATGTTTGTTCTGACAGGATAAACAATGAGAAGAGCATGTAAGTGAAGCTGCAAATCTTGCTCTTCCCAGAGACTCTAAAACCGCCTTCCATCGTGGAAACAAAAGAACAGAGAAGAGAGAACAACACCAAACCTTAAGCATCATCTGGACTAAGTCTGACAAGGTTAGGCAGGTCTTTTGCAGACGTGCTCACATGGATGGTTGCTTGGCTTCTTGTTTTTCTTCTACAGCACCAGCCTGCTCATTCTGTTTGTTCAACATAATTTGGCTCTGAATAGCTCGGCTCCAGTGAGGGGAGGCAGGGGAGAGAGAACTAAGCTAGAGACAAAAGAAGTTAAAAGCTAGTTGTTCCCACCCCTTTCTTCCTCCTCCCTTTGTTTTACTCACAACATTGCTGTTTAACTTAAGGTAATTGATTATGTTCTTTGCTTGTTTTACGATGGCCAGTAATGCAACCTAGAGGTACTTTCTTCGCAGCTATTGTTGTATTCTCTGGCTTTTAATGTTAAAGACTGTTCCCTCCCCCTCCTCCTTTCCCAAACTCTGCAAGAAAGTTAAACATGGTCATTTTTTCCCTGGAAACAAGTTTAGGTTTTTTGCTAGAGCCCTGGGGCTTGACTCTTCTGGCAGAAAATTGCCTCTGGCCATTAAACAGACCTAGCAACTCTGCTTTGGAATGTAGTCATCATGGAGCCAAATGCTTTATGTTATCGCTATGGTGCTGAGTGTTCACATGTGCAGGCATATATGTGTCTGCTTGCATGCATGCAGCCGGATAGCAATGGACCCCAACTCTACCAAAAATCTTGCTAAAAGGGCCCCTTTTTACAATAGGTGAAACCCTTAGATCGTTTCACCTATTGTAAGCAGCAAGAAGTAGTCTAGTAAGAATGTCCTCTTTTTAATGCTATTCCAACCTATGTTTGTATGTTGTGGTTTGGGGCTCATCATTGCCAGAGAAAGGGGGAGTTCCAAGCACCTATAAAGAGTCAGTTTTCTTGAAAGGAAAGGAAATGTATGGGTGTTGGAGGCTTGTTGGGGTTTGTGCTATCTGCTTATTTAGAAAAACGCAAGTTTAGAAGATAGTGCCTTCACACTTTGAAGAAATTATGAAAGCCATTATGAATAAGATTATTGAAAAATCACCTGGTCCAGAAAAAATTCCTACTGAGTGGTATAAAATATTGTCCAACCTGCTTATTCCAAAGATCCATCATTTGCATAATAATATTTTTGAACTGGGTCCCTTTTCATAGTTAAATTATATTGTATTACAGTGATTCCTAAGCCTGGCAAGGATAACACTTATTATTCTGATGACCTTTTTAATTAATTAATGAGAAAAATGAAGTACTAGCTGCAGTTCTGGCTGATAGATTGCAACAAGTTGAAGCTGCTAAGGTGGGATTTATTAAGCATAGATGGAGGGCTGATAATCTTAGACTGGTTGCTGATTTGATAGCTTTAAATGCTGATACAACAGGTTGGGCTGTCATTGTTTCTCTGCATGCTGAAAACCCTCTGACAAAATTAACTGTAAATTTATTCTTGCTGCAATGAATAATTTCAGCTTTCCCATATTCATTGTTATATTCAAGCAAGAGTTATAACCAATGGTGTTTTCTTGGTTTTTTCCCTCCCTCTTTATTTGGGAGAGGCATCATATAGGGATGTTCCGTCTGTCTGCTAATATTTGATCCCATTTGGAATCCCTGGCATGTGCTCTTAGATGGAATGGAAATATTCATAGTTTTGTGCATTATTGTTTAGAATTCAAAATTATTCTTTGATCATCATTACTGTTGATCTTCAACCTCTGGTCATCTGTTCCAGCTTTGATGTGGTTGATCAATACATTTGGTGCTTTGTCTGGATATTTGGTTAGTTGATCAAAGTTTGAACTAATGCTGAATTGAGATGCCATATCTCATATGGCAATTTGGGTGGTTCCCAGATCTTATTACTTATTTGGGAATACTTATCTCCAAGTAAAACCCAAACAAACTGACGAAGGAAATGTCATGGGGTGTAGATAAATAGGGCATTTTGAATTTATATCTTGAATTCATTGGGTAAGTAAATACACTTACGATGAACACTATACCCCAGATTATTTATGTTATATGCGAAATTACCTTATCAATACCTGGCAAATGTTTTCAAAAATTCAGTGCTCTATTTCATAAATTTTGGGAGGTGTTCTTCCTTATAATGCTTGCTTGAAAAGGAAGCAACTTGTAGTTAAAGAAGATGGGTATGGCTTTCCAGATCTTGTTTTATGTCAGTGGACGTATTTATTGTACTAATTCTGGTCTTTTCCACTTTGAATAGCTTTTCCACCTTGGTTAGTTTTGTACTATTTTTGTCTGGCTCCTCTCTCCAAATAGAAGGGTCTTCAGTACATTGAAATGGATAGGGTTCTTCCCACCATTATGGCCGTGAGAAAGATATTGCGTATAATGTTACATCAATTACATTTTGATACATTTTCTTATGATAAATTGTGTCTGTGGGGAAATGGTTTTCTTTTTCTTTTTTTTTTATAAAGATTTTTATTAAGATTTTAAACTAAAAACTAAAAAACATCAATCATCAAATACATCAGATGTACTGGGTCAGCCCCCTATAACATATCTTTTTAACATTCTATAATCATTTTCAAATTGATTTATAAAAATTTAAAAACATATTTAAATCTAAGCCAAGTTCCGTTTCTCTAGCCAATCATAAAAAAGGTCCCAAGTTTGATAGAAATCAGTATCTTCTTTCTCCTTCAGTAATAGAGTCAATCTGTCCATTTCTGCACAGTCCAGAATCTTTTTTAAAATCAGTTCCTCAGTGGGTAGTTCCTCACTCTTCCAGTATTGAGCAAGCGCAATCCTCGCCGCTGTGATTAAATGTAGCATCAAATACATTTCTTGTTTGCTAATATTTTCCGGTATAATGCCTAACAAGAAAATTTCAGGTTTAAAAGCTGAGGGTTTTTGTAGTATTTCCTCAAGCCATTTATGTATTTTAATCCAACACTTTTTCACATATTCACAGGTCCACCACATATGGTAAAAAGTACCCACATCATGTTTACATTTCCAGAGAAATGGTTTTCTTGCAAACTTGGATTGATAAGATGAATTTTGCCTTGGATCTAAGTGGATGCTGATGATGAGCTTTTGTCATTTTCGGCTCTGCATGTCAAACACAATGTGGCTGTTAAGGCTGAATAGCAATATTTGCCATTGCAATATTTGTTAGACTCTAGATTTGGCCTTGCTGACTTCAGGGTCTTCTTCAACAGTGGAAGCACTTTGCAAGGCTGGTAAAATATACCAGCCCACAGTCCATGTGCATAAATGCTTACTGTTGGTGAATAAATATGATACACTGGGATTGTATCCCAAGAGGAATGGAATAGGGACCTGGACTGTCCATTTTGCCTGTTTTAGCATCTGTATCTGAGATTTCAATGGATCTCTTTGAGCTATCCTTTCTCCTCTTCAGCCTCCTTCCCTCCCTTCTAAAGCACCCCAGCAAGATGGCTGAAAAGAGTGATCTAGAAAAATGCACAGCAGAAGATACAGGGAGACAGAATCAAGCTTAGCAACACCTCCTGCTCTGCATAAGATGTTCATAAGTTTCCAAGTTCAAGGGTTTATGAGCACTGACAGCACAACCCATAAAGCTGTGCCCTAAATATTAAAGAGTGTTCTGATCTTAGCTTATCTATATAATAACCTCTGCTCCTAAAGAAGCAATTATGGGCATTGCCAAAACATATGGTAAAAAGAAGCATTAGCTATGATACACCTCTAGTAATTAGCCAACTTAGACAAACTTTCATTGTCTAAGCTTGCATCCGATAAGCATGAAGCAAACCTTCTGTACAAGCTTTTCCTACAAGGTTGTGCTTTTTTTTTGGGGGGGGGGGGGATAAGCCAAAATGGGCGTATGAAGGCATATCTGTAGTCTCCACCACTAATCAGGGGACTATACAAGAAAAACTAAGAACAGGCTTTTTCTTTCTTTTGCTTGGTGCAATGGAATATCATATCCCATACCAATATTTATTTTGTGGGTGTGCATCTAAACACATACTAGTGTTTTATTGAGTGCCCTGTCATTTCAAGTCATTTTCTGTTCTTCAGGATTGCAAAATCAGTTTCTTTAATCATTTCATTAAGACAGCATGAAGAAAGATGTTCTTTTATACTATTGAGTGTTTGTGCTCACACCATGTTTAAAGAAGGATTCTTAATGCTATTTCACTGTACGTAAACACAGTTTAGGCCTCTTCAGATGTCACAGAATAAATCCCCAGCTCAGAGCCATAAAGATCAAAACAGAAAGAATCAGGTCTCATGAAGGTCACCTCAATGTTTCTTAAAATACTCCTGGAAGGAAGAACAAGAAAGGTAATGAAATATTGTCTGTATTTGGCACTTGGCACTGTCAATAATTTTAACAAGTGGACTTGAAGAAAGTGGTTGCTATTTCCAGCATCCTGGATCAGAAAATCTACATAAAATATGATTTGAGAAGGATAATCAGGATGGAGATTGGGATGATTTTTTAATTTATGCAAATACTATTCTAGGATTTTTGTTTATTATGACATTTTAGTTTATGGATTTATGGCCAAATGCTTAAATTTATTACCCAACTAATTATTTTTAGAAGTCTTCTTCAGCCTTTGAGAAATGTAGATCAAATACCTTATAGATCAAATGCCTAAGACTGGTACTCCATTAATAATAACATTCATACACACAACAAAAGTTCTCAAATCACAGAATCCAAAGGATTACTTAGCCTCAGTATAGACATGCTTTAACTTTGAGGGGGCCTACAATACATTTACTTAGAAGTAAGTCTGGTTGAGTTCAGAAGTGGCAATGGAAGGGTTAGTAGAGAGGGTTGCCCTCTTAGTCACAGTGTAAGCAAGGAAACTGTAAAGTTAAGCTCTGTCGGGCTTGCACAACATTTGCTCCACCAAATTGAATGAAAGTTGCCAGTCACATCTTGTGACCTGTCGGGTGCTTAACAGCCTTTCCGCCTTTTACAGTCTAGGACAGAGAAAAAATAGGAAATTTAACTCAGTCTTCCTGAAGGATTTGGTGGATCACAGGATAAAAGACCTAGTTTGAGCACTCCATCACAATGACCCAAGATCTTTTTTTCTAGGCCACAGCTAAATCTCCTATAATAATCATTATAAGGGCACTCAGATAGTTGCCCAGTGCCCCAATAACTGAGAATATGATTATAATATTGTTATTTTCTCTATCTGTACATTCAGCCCAATCTTGTAAAAATACAAGTTAGAAGTGATAAGCATACCCTCTAGCAGGCTATTATTGCCAAGATGGAAGCTCTAAACTACCTTTCTCCTAAGATAAAAAGTACCATCACATCTCTCTGGCATTCAGCACAGGGAGAAACAAAACAAAACGTTACCCTTAAGTCCATGTTCTGCTGAGTGCTCTGTGTAAGAGAGAGCACCAACAATAATTCCTGATAGTTATTGCAGTAAAATACTGTGGATTGCTGTATTAATATGTGGATTTTGCTCTTTTGACATTATGAAAGGATTATAGTTCCTTTCAAGGTGACTCAGAAATAGGCCTCAGAGAACCAGGAATGTTTGAGATCTTTGAAATTCTTGGAGTTTCATTTCAATGCTTAGTTTGGCTCTCTCCCATTTTCATTCACAGCATTTTTTTTTTTTGTTCTTTCAAACAGGGAAGCTGTGCATTTTGAATGGAAAAATGTACAGTTCTATGAACCTTTTTTCAAAGGTGTACTTTCTTTCCCATTGACTAAAGTTGAGCCAGTCTGATGTAGTGGTTAGAGTGTTAGACTGGGGACCTGGGAGATCCAGGTTCTAACCCCCACCCAGCCACATAGTTCATGGGGTGACTTTCAGGCAGTCATTCACTCTCAGCCTAACTGGGCTGTTGTGGTGAGGATAAACTGGACTGCAGAGGAGTCTATAAGCTACCTCGGGTTCCTTGCAAGAGGATAAAAAGCTGGATTGCAATCCCATGTAATAATAATAATAAAGTATGAACATGTGCATTAGTTGGAAAACACATTTTTCAAAATCAGCATTTCACAATAAACACATGTTCAATGCACTTGCAAGTTTAGGAATGTGTAAACACTTCTTGGAAAAGGGTCGTGAATAGGATTCTTTGTGAACTGAAGTGAAATTCTTGCACATTTCTCTTCAGAAACTTCTGCTGTAACAGAAAACAGCTTTGTGAATCTTTGCCTAGACCCAAGATCTTAACTTTGGGCAGCCTGGCCACCTCAACCACCCTCTACCACTACCAAATTCCTAGATGGCACTGTTGCTTGCGGTGAAACAGATCACTCTTTCCAGCAAAGAACAAGAGAGGTGCCTGAATGAGATCTGGTAGAAGGAGAAAGTCAAGAGAAGACTCTCCTCTCCCTCTCCAGAGGTGAGTCCTTGTACATATTGATCTGTTTCTGCCTCTTACTAGCAAGGTAGGAGTGATCTGCACCACAGCTGCTGTGATCTGAATGTGTGTGGGTGCATGTATTTGCACATGCAGGTGGTTTCAATGTGCTGGCCTTGACTTTTAAAGCCTGAAGCAGTTTTGGTCTGGGCTATTAGAAGCCTGTCTACACTCTTATGAACCTACCTATGTGTTAAGATCATCCTCACAGGCTGCTATTATTGTCTTAAGGTTGGTGCATTAAAGGCAGGGCCTTCTTAGTGGTGGCCACTGTTCTATGGAACTTCTTCCCAAGAGCTACTCAGCTGACTCCATCCATTGATCTCTTTAAAAACATTTTTAAAATGTTATTTTTCTTTCATTTTATTTGCATGACTTTGAGATGCTGGTCTTGCTATTTGTTTATCTTAAGTGAGCGTTAAAAATAATTGATGGCTTTCTAAATATGTTATATTGAGAAATAGTTACTTGTTTCTATTGAGGGCTTCCCTGGGAGGGCTGCAATAAGGAGAGGTTATAAGAAATGCATTAAATCACCATTGAAATCCACAGTAACCAATGTGCAGCAGGCTGGTTCCCATTCCTGCCCTGGATCACCTTTGCCAAGTTCACACCTTTGCCAGTTCACACAAAAACCTCCAGCCAATAGCAAGTGGCACTGAGCAGGTGGAAGTGATTTTAAAATATTAATTCCAGATCGTGGTAATATGATCATTGTTTAATAGCCATGCACCCTTACTGTCAGCTTGTAAACGATGCTTGAGCTATCTGCTCAAGTTCTGGCAGGATGTCTCTGGCACCTACTCTCTTTGTAGGCCACAGAGCTCAATGCATCAGACAGAAAGATATAGGCCAGCGCACTGCACATGTGCATGAATAAGAGCCAAATCCTGTCCCTGAGGTGAGCGGAGAGGTATTGGATACAAAAGCCCTCCAGGTGGTTTTGAACAGGGGGCATTAAATCCTAATGATCTGGGATGGATTGTTAGTCAGCTAAAGGATTGTTAATATCCTTTGCGCTGCGATTTCCAAATGTCACTGCACAAACATCTGTGAGATGATGGAGAAGACGGGGAGGGGGGAGGGAAGACTTCCTCTGCTGGCTATCCAATATTGCACAATGTGGGTTGGATTTACTTGTTTTTGAAATAGTTTGGTTTGCTGTGGCGCTGTTTGCAAGCAACTTTGAAGAGGCCTGTCTGCAGTTTCATTAAAAACACACAAGTATGCTGCCACCATCCGCACCGAACAGCAGCGCCCTTTTGCTTCTTGCATGGTGGGCAAGAACTAATGACAAATAAAATATGGAGACATTTAAACGATTGCAGAGGATACACGCACACACGCACGCCGATGGCTTTGAGTTACACCACTAGGGGGCACTGGAGTCCAAGTGAGTACAAGGAAATTAGTTCAAGGCAGTTTGGCAGGACTCCAGATAAAATCAGTTGAATTCTGGGCAAGGTATTCAAATTTCACCTCTGTACAAAATGGGGAACCTAGCTCTGATTAAATGGAGTACTTGCGTGTGCGTGCTGCTGCTAACTTTATACAACGAAAAAAATACGAGTCTTGCTTTAACATCCCCACCACCACTAAAACCATCCTAAACTGGTAAATGTCTTTCATCTCCAGCCAATTCCATTTTATGAACATTTTCAATTTACAGTCTTAAAGAACACTGCTGATTTTAGCTAGCCTCTGTAATGTAAGTATTGGAAATGGGGGGGGGTGATGTCTTTGGGGTGAACCAGGCACAATTACTTCCAAATGCAGCCCAGTCTTTTTTGAGAGGTCTGATCTGCACCCCCACTATACAACATTTTCTATTTTCCCTATTAAAAAACACCCTGTGAAGTGCTGCTAGCAAAGCTATAGTTACAGGACAAACTTGCATACTTATCATCTACCAACTCACATAATCGAGAAACCTCATTTTATTATTATGCCTGGGATTGCTAAGCAGGGGTGTGGGTAGAGGGGGCAGAAACACCTAAGAGCCTCTGGTGCACCGCATTTCTCTTGATGGAACAAGCTTCCACTGTGGATAATCACCACTTTAAAAATGTTATGGGAGATTGCATTGTATTGGTGCTGAATTCAATTGGGAGCATGGGAGGAAATTTCTGATTCAGGAGCTCTGTTTAATACAGTTGAATGCAACAGTAGCCTTGTTTTAAAAGCATTCCTGTGCAGAGCTGCAGAAACAGTTCTGAAGTTATTAATGTCACTGGCATACAGCACCGGATTTGCCACAGCAATAGAATTTTGCTTGTGCAGTTTTCAAAGTCGTTGTGTTTAGACAAATCCAATGGACAGCAGCCATTTGTAAAGATAAGTGCCAAGTACTTTTTCCGTCCTGGCAGATAAGTGGTCCCACACGCCAGTTACACCTGTCAGTGCCCCCAAATTGCTCTTTGCCCTGTGTGGTCACCACTTCTGAAGGTCCAGCTAAGTTCTTTTCCATACGTTTTACTTTTTTCTCCATCATCTCTGTCTATCCCAATATTGACTCAGGAAAGATGAAAGTTAAAAATAACTTGTTCTGTTTTACCCTGGCAGATTCATTGCCTACTTTGGCTTTGAGATCTTGGAATGGTAACATCAGCTTAAGTAGTTCTTTGATTGTCCCAATAGAAAATGCTTTAGATGGGAAATGCAGCTTCCTTGTGCAATTCTGAAAACCAAAAAAAGCAGAGCATAGTTTAAATAACTACCGAGAACTGGTAGTGTTTGACAAAAGTGTTTCAATGTTTTATTTCCTATCTGTCTTCTTTTTTCTGGCTGGAAATTACAGTTGACTTCAACCAGCTAAACATGTCACTAGATATGAAAACCCTTTTGTTTACGTTAGTCTTGGACTTCATATTCCAGGTGTGTGTTTGTGTGTGGGGAGGGGGACACTGCATATTTGAAAACCCCTTGCATGCAGAAAACTGACATGAAAGAGATAATAACAGAGCAGAATATTTCTCTAATATCTAGTTTTCTGCATGGGAACATGTTTTAAATATGAGGGAGCATTCAATCAAACCATCAGCAATCTTACAAAGATTAGTTTATGTGTACAAAGAGGCTTTTCTTCATCTGTTTGTCTAAGCTGCTCCTTATAAACTAAGATTAGTGCCAATCTTTCCAGTGGGCATTCTTCCTCCTTCTCCTCTGTTCCAGCCATGCAGCCATAGTTACCTTCTGCATATACCAAATCTGAGACAGGTAGATAATGAATCCTGAGAACTGTTAAGATTCAAAGCATACTAGAAGGCAACTGAACACACAGAAAGGTTTCTTTTGAAGGACATAATATTCCGAAGGACATAATATTCCAAAGTCAGTCACCTTTGATCCTCTAAGAATTTAAGTGAGTGTGAGGTTCACGGCTATGTCAAATCTGGATGCACCCCAAAAATCCCAAACTAGGTCAACCAGAGAAAAGCTGCATGAACACAGCCAGGCTTAAGAAAGGCATGGCATCTGTCAGTTGCATGAGTCTACATGCTTTTTTTCATTCATAAAATATAGAGAGGGAAGTGCTGCACTGGTGTCATATAAGACTCTGATTATAAATGTGTTTGTTTAGAAGCAAGTCCTATTGTTTATTTGGATGAATGTTCTTTCCGGGAAGAGGCTTAGGAGTTCTGTGTTAGTCATACTGACACTTTTCAGTTCAATGGATGATTCAGTGTGGTTCATCCCCCTTGGATGAGCTGAATGGTCTTGATTAACACAATCAAGGAAGACTGCAGACATCAAGTTCCAAATGAGATGACAAGATCAGCAGTGGCAGGAATTAATTCAGGAAGAAGATTCCCATCAGGGATGAGCTGCTCAGTTTCTCAATGATGCTATAGAAGTACCAGAAGCATATTTCACCATCCTACCAGGTGACAGGGCTAAAATGCCTTTGGCCAGTTGTAAAGGATTCATTTTACACCTGGCCAAAGAGAATGAGAAGGAAGGTTAATGAGCAGGAAGGACTCCCTGGAGAAGACCCTAATGCTGGCAACAATTGATGGCAAAAGAAGAAGAGGACAGCAGAGAATGAGGTGGCTAGATGGAGTCACTGAAGCAGTTGGTGTGAGCTTGAGTGAACTCCGGGGGATGGTGGAGGACAGGAAGGCCTGGAGGAATGTTGTCCATGGGGTCACAGTGGGTTGGACAAGACTTTGCCACCACCAGCAGCAGCAAAAGATGCATTGCCCAGACAGTGCGGACTCTGGGCCTGTTCACAAAACATAGCGACTCATTCTGGCCTAAAAACCATTGAGGAGCAATGGCCTGTGCCAGCCATCATGCTGAATATGCAATCCCAGAAAAGGGGTGTTGTTGTGTTGTCCAAAGCTAGCCCTGAGGAGTTATGTGAGGGTTAACCAAGCTGTGGGGTATGCTGCTTAACTTTCACAAACTCCCCAATGGCCAGATAACACCAGAAGCCCTGATTAGAGTTTGCTTATGCAAAATGGTGCCTGTGGGGGCAACAACTCATCATGGGTTAAATAATCCATGTTGTAGAACATTTGCGATATTTGTCTCAGAATGCATTGGATTGTACCTTAGCCTTTCTAAACAGTGTTAGCAAAGTCTGCTACAAAGGGTCTTAAGAAAGTTCCCTCAATGAATAACCAGAAAAATAAGAAAAAATGATACATATAGGCAATTCAAGGATAACACTCTCAAGAAAAATGCAAAGAGTGATTTCAAAAATACTGTGATATTGATTTCAGCACAAAAATATAAATAAGCAAGGCATGTACATATATATGCAAGATCTTTTATATGAAGTATTGTTATGATTATACTTGGCTGTAGTCCAGGGGTGTTGAATGCTTCCCATTCAATTCAATTTTGGAGAAGTTCTTAGGGCCACATTCCAGTGTTCAGTGGAATTAGAAGCAAAAGGGTGGTGGCAAAAGGGGAAGGGCTAGATTATTAAAAGTAACATCCCCCCCCCCCCAGTTTAAAGCCTTTACTGGTGGGAGCTAAGCATTTTAACCTTTTAGAAAGGGAAAAACCTGAGCAAAAGTCAAGAAATCCACCAAAGGGAGTGAGGCCAGGAAGGAGGCCCAGTTGCCTAGGGAACCTCCCAAGGCCAGGCTGGGACCCCTGGCAGCATGGATGAGGCCCATGGGCCTGATCTTTGACAGCTCTGCTATAATCCTTCTTTACTGTACTGTGCTGTGGTCTCAAACTAAACCAAGCTTGCACAGAGGAAAACAGGGATTCATTATGTGAATGAACTGTTGTTTTTGGTCTTGAGTCACCTCAGATAGTTCCATTTTAATTCCAGTTATTTAAAACTGCTAGTGCAAATTCTGAAGCCAACATCTGAAGCATAATTTAGGATATCTATGTACCACAAACAAACAAGTCTGCCAGAGTAGACAACATTTCCAAAGGTCAAGTATACAGAATAATTTACTGGGAGATCTGCGGGCTCATGGGTTAATATAAGTGAAAAGCAGATGCCTTTGTTTGAGAAATCTATGAGCAAATGATTTAATCTAATTTTCTCTCAAGTCTTTCCAGAGCAAGAATGTGCAGAATATAAAACTGTACAGTCCCAAATGCCAGGAAGTGAAATGCGTAATTACTTTGTCCAGCCCTAAAGATAATTCTTTGTTTTGACAAGATCTTGCAGTTCCTGTCCATATCTGAAGACTATGGCATTATCCCATAGCTGTCAAGTCACACAGTGTATATCAGCATTTGGGGCTGTGGGTGGGGTAGTTTCGGTTATGTCTGAGTGAGAATCTGAGTGAAGCATCACCTGATCGGGCCCTAAGTTGTGTCAAGCCACACTGGTCAGCTGAATCCCAGTGTATTTTCTGTACCAGGGCAGGCAAAGCCCCACAATCTGATCTGCGGATAAAACAGAACGTGCCTTCAAGCAAATAGCACACTGACTTTCTCATGCGGGCTTTCTACTTTTGTACCATGGTTGATGTTTCTGGGTATACCTTAGACTAAGAGTGGAGAACCTGGAATCCTCTGAGTCCTTTTGGATTTCAACACCCATCCCCCCCCCCCCCCCAGTATTGGCAATGGGCAGGAAAGGTGATAATTGTCATTTTAGTGAATGAGAATAGGAAGCTAATAAAAAAACAATTGTCATTCAAAAACACTTGGGAATTTGCAGATTTTGCACATATATTTAGATACGGCAGACATCTTTTCACTGGTGCATTTTGCAGTAAGGAGACATGCTAACTTGTGAGCAGTCATGCAGAGGTTTGATAATTAGGCTGTTCTCTAAAACCACTGCTCAGCCTTTCATTCCTGCTTAGCCCTGAGTGAACATGCAGGATCTTTTTATGCAAGCTCTTTATTTTAAACCTGAGACGTGCAGGATTTGTGGATGAACAGTATCCACAGACTGCTTCAATGAAGCCATATGTCGCTGTTCTACATACTTCATGCCAACAGAACAATGCAGTGATATTTCTGTGGGATAAAAGTGATCACTTCTGGATTTTCCACATAAAGATCCAATCTGGTTTGATATTATCTACCTATTGCCAGCAACATGTCACAGGCAGGATAGTATGTGGGAAAAACTGCTTTTAGGACTATCTAACCCATGAGGAACTTAGCCATTGATCATTTAAGCAGTCAAATACTAAGTTCCTGTGTATTTAGAAAGGTGCAAAGGAAAGTGTTCAATCTCCAGACTGCCATTAACATAAGTGGGTGAGTCTCTCATTACAAACTATATTTTTCTGTTCAAAGCTGGCATTTTAAGAGATGTTGAAGGTGGTGGAACAGAATCAAGCACAGCTTTCTGGAGGTGGACATGTTGTCTCTTGCAGTTCTATTTCATGGCATCCAGCACTTGGCTGAGCTTGACCTGAAGACCAAGGCTAGTCCAAGGTAGCTTGCTTCATCTCCTTGCTGATATTTCTCTGAAGTCCATCCATGTGCTTTACCATACTTATCAGATAAAATTCTTTTACCTGCCACAAATGTTTTACCATTTATTTAATCCCTTTAATGGCCACTCTTAAGTACAAGTCAAAAGTTAAACATTTTAACAGTCATTGATTTCATCTTTGTCCCGTTAAAAATGAAAGAGACTTAGACCTGCTTAACTCTGGATTGCCCCCCAGAAGTCTTCAGCTGAGTGCAGGGTGCTTATCTCATTTCGAAAGCAGATCAAGCAGATCCTGAAACTGCCAATCTTGTGTTAGAAAAAACATGAGGCAATTCATTAGATTACTAAGGATAGCACATTCTTTGTGTGATACATCTTGCAATGTTATCTTCATGAAAGAAAGAATACAGTAAACATCTTCTGTTCTCCATTCAAAGTCTGGCTTTTTTTAAGGGATGCAGGAAAAAAGAAAGAAAAGAAAAGATGGAGGAACCACAGGATGTGTTGCACAACACGGTATTGCATAAAACTGTAAAGAACATCAGAGGAATTGAATGCCTGAATCAGACATTTAAAAGAGATTCATCCCTTTGTAAACTACATTTGCATTTGGGCCAGTTTTTTTGTGATGGGAAGTAATTTATTATGTATGCTGCCACATCTTAGACCTGGATGCAGAAACAGTGCAATATTTAAAACAAAAACAAAAACCGTAAGGACTTATGATTAGTTATTTGAACTCTGGGATACATGTTGTGTAATAAACCTGAACTGCTTGACATGTTTGCAAGACACTTCAAAGCACTTTGCATGTATTATCTCGGAAATCATTACAACAACTCTGTGAGGTAGGTCAATATACTGGTCTATTATATGCTGATGGGGGAGCTGGGAGACTGAGAAGTAGTTGGTTGCCTGAGGCTACAAAGAGAGTTGATAGGGAAGCTGAGATTTGAACTGGGGTGAGTTACTGAACAACTTAATAACTTTCTTTCATTCCTTTTGTACACATGGCAAGGTGATGCTATGAGTCCACTTGTGACAAGCTAAACAAGAGCTAACCCAAGTTCCTAGGCTGCCTCTGCATGCCTTCTTTGGAAGAAAAGGAGTGGGGACTAGGACCTACTTACGGATGAGGCAAGGAAGGTTCAAATGATACTGCTCCAGCAAACCCTGTGAGGGTGAGCAAGAAAGGGCAGACTAACCTCTGGTATGCTGTGCATGCTTTCGCCATCTCCACATGTCCATGCAAGTATAGCATGTCTGAATTACACCCTACACGTGTGATGTTGGAGTCAGACAGTCATGCATAGGGTGGACCCATGTGACAATCTGACAGATGTGATAAACTTATGTCTGTCATGCAGTGGCCAAATTGATACTGCCCAACACTGTAAAGTATAATATATACTTTATATAATATATAAATATATAAAACCACAAGACGTCTATTGTGTACTTGTGGTTTCTCACACAGGGTAGCTTGCGGGAGCTTTGTAGAATGTCATCCTCCTCCAGGGCCAATCCAGTGCTTTGAGACCATGTTTGTGGCTTTTTAGATCTAGCAAAATTTGATGTGTCTTCTGATGGGAGGCATGAAACCTTTGCCATGTATGCGTGCAATTCTGCTAGACTATACCACCACCTAGTGCCTGAGTAATGGTATGTACAGAAAGGCTGAGAAAGAAAACACTGGAAAAAAGCATGTATAAAGGAACCAGTCTCAATCCCACAAAGCATATAAAAGCAGAAGCCTTGAAAAAATGCCCAGTCAAAAGCCTCATGTAGAAAAATCCTACATTCTCAATTCCAGCTTTGCCCTGGCAGCACATCTCGTCTCCTCCACATTCACACAGCTGTGATTTCCCCTTAATTAATCCTATCCGACAGGAATGCAACAAGACAGCACATACATGAGTACCCTGATATTTCACAGATGTGTGGCAAAGCTTCCCCCACTACACAAGACTATGCATAATTGGTTGCTCTTCATACCTGCTCCATGTTAGCCAACCCTCTACCTGTTACCTGGAATAAAGGTAAGGTTGGGTGAGGACAGCTCTCCACGGACCTGAGAGAGACTCAGGCTTCAGTCCAGTATGAAGCTGAGATAATGCAAGTATAAGACTAGTAAGTATTTGGAACTGTTCATCTGCTTCCTATTTATTTATTTACATATATTTATAGGCCACCTATATTTGCCGAGGCCTTCCTAGGTGGCTTACAATGCAAAACATACTAACAGAGTAAAAAAACATTAAAAACCAATTAAAACATAATGAATGAAACATCTGTAAAACAATTAAAAAGGGCCACAGCAAACAGACTGCTCAGGGGTCACATAACTAGTACCTATCATAATTTTTCAGCTCTTTTATATTGAACTGAAGTGTTTTTTGTTTTTGTTTTTAATGGAAACCTGGGAGTAAGTGGATCACAGACCAGTTGTTCTCACTCATGTACCAGCTGTCTACAATGCTACAAGTTTTAAAAAATTCTCAGATCGTTCATGTAAACTGATTTATGATATGATCTAAATGTCCTGGATTGGTCCACCATCAACAGATGCTTATGATTACAAGACATTTGTGGAACAAACAGAACTCACAGGATGTAACTAATAAGAAATCCAAGGTGCAGGCTTTGACATGTAAAGCCCTAAGAGTTCAATTCTGTGCATGGATTAGACAAAAAAAAAAAAAAAAAATCCTACAAGTCCTATTTTGTTTTATGTTCCCAATCCACAGCATAATGAAGTATCTTGTTTCCTGAGGCAGAAGTGAGACATTTTTACAAATAATTAATGGATATTGTACTAGAAGAGGACAATGCTGTTGTGCTGAGTGCATTAAAATTTGGTGAAGGTGCAAATCAGTTTTTAAAAGTAGATATGCCATGGTTCATTGAGTTATGCTGGAACAATGCAGAACCCTGGAATCATTTCATAAATAAAAACATGGCAATGAAAACAGGTCTAAAATAATACAGCATGATGTAAATGATTTCAGCCAAGTTCTAATCGGTCGCATCACATCTCAATCAGCCACCTACAAGTTCCAGCACATTCTAGCCAGCACAGCTAGCTGGGGCATGCGGGGAGCTGTAGGACACTTTTTGGTCTAGACATGCATTGGATCGTGCCTTAGATGGGGTTTGAAGACGCATGAACCAGTTTTAGTTATTACAGCTTTGTGAAGGTTGGTTGCTGTTTGGTTAGGCGTTGCTGGTTTTCTTCAGTTTACTTTTAACGTTGGACTGAATAATACTTTAAAGCGTTTAGCTGTAGTCTTTGATAGTTTTACAAAAGAATTTGATAGGTGTGATTTGTGTGCTTTACATCGTATTACATGTTGGGATTGTGATCCTATCAGCTATATGTTTGTGGCCAGCCTGGAGGAGCAGACATTGCTTTGTAAAGTGGCCGTGGATCCTGCAGAAAGGTCACTGCTTCCCCCCCCCCCCCCCCCCCCGCTGGACTGCCTCAAACGCTGAGCCAAGAAGCAGTCCAGTTCCTGTGATGAAATCTCATGTGCAGACTCCCACAACCCAACAACCTGCAGAGGTGCTGTACTACAGCCCCCATCATCCCAAACTGGGTTGGATAATGGGAGCTGTAGTCCATGCACCAAGTTTCCATGTACAGCACATGGATACCGTCTTGCTTTTGGTGTTGGTGGGGAGAAGTGTGTATGCCTGCTTCTCCATCATGAGACCTGAGACTGAAGTGAACCTGTGTATTGGCTGCATTAAAGGCATGAGCAAAGTTCTGGTCCAGACTGGCTAGGGTGCTCGTGACTGAAGGTGGAAACAGCACTGTTATGTTTAAGCAGTGCTGACTCCCGGCCATTTAGGCTGCTGCACTTTCACCACAGATCACTGGATTAAGGGCATGCACTCCTACAATCTGCTAAAGCAGAACTCAATCAATGCACCAAGGATGCAATGGCATATTTTCAAAGGCTTCCTAGACCTTGCTCTCACACCCACACAAGCACTGCTGTGATTTTATTAGCAAGCTATGCTTCCAGATTCAGCTGGTGAGCCCCCTCGTTCCATATGATGCAATGAAAATCTCTCTCTCTCATTCTCTCTTCCCTGCTCTGTGTATACATATACATACATGCACATAACAGATATACAGAGTACAGTATTCTTACCATGTTGTTGTTATTTGCAGTCAAGTCATGGCGATCCTCCAAATGTCCTGTCCAGGACAGCTCCATTCAGCAACTCCAAGGTCAAGGCTGTGGATTCCATTATGGATTCAATCCATCTCATGCTTGGTCTTTTCTTTCATCTTCTGCTTTTGACTTCTCCTAACATGATTGTCTTCACCAGTGAGTCTCGCCTTCTCATGTTGTGTCCCAACTATAAAGGCAAGTTGCCAGTGATATCAGAGGTACATCATTTGTGATTGGAAGCATTATCCATGAGCACCACTCCGTCAAGGATTTTTTTTTTTAGTTTTTTACATAAAAACTCCTGTAGCCTTCTGAGGATAACAAAAATAAGCTAAATTAAATTATTAAAGTTAAATTATTTGGAGTACAAAATCTCAGTACTGCCTATTTAGCAACATCAAAAGCACATGCTTTTTCTACCTTCTTAATTTTCAGAGATCCATTGAATTCCAAAGCACTGATTGTACTAAAGACTGTATCAATTATTCTAAATCTATCTCCTCCTTTTCCTGTAGGCCGTTTTCCATTTCCGTTGGACTTACTCATGAAAGGTCATTCCATTTTAAGTACTCTCTAGCAAGGGATCTATTTTCCAAAACTGCAGCCTTTATTGATCTGATGTTCCACAAAACAACAAAGACTACTTCTTTTATAACAAATTGCATGCCATGCTTTTCATTCATAATTCAAAACAAAACAAGAGACCCTCAGTACATGGGCGCTTGTGCCATATAAGCGTCTTTTCACACTTGTATCGTGGTTCACTGCTGTAATTCCTCGGCAGAACTTGCACATGGCCAGATCAGGTACAGAGCAATGGCACATGAACCATTTTCCCCCTCCAGACAAAGCACCTTCATTTTGCAAAGTCCTAAGTGCCTAGAAATGGGCCCGCAATGATGAGTGCCTCCTTCGTAACTCTGATATCACTTTCACAGCATTGTAATAATATGGCTGGAAGAAGTTTACTGGTCAACATCCATTTGATTAAAGTGGGAGCTGATAGCCTTTAAGGATGAATAAGGCTTTGCTAGAATGCAGTTCCACGGCTATGTAGCATGCAGCCATTCTGCAAAAGAAACACGAAGGTTGAGCCAAATAAAGAGTACGAGGGTGTTAGGCCATCCAAGGAAGACCACACAAGATTACTTTATTGAGACTGTAATGGGTTACCTTTGTGCCATTCCCATTCTCATTACAATCAGTGCCACTAGAATGGATTCACGTTGTGCCATTTTCTGCTCTACTTGCACTAAGAATGAAGTATTTAAACCCACATACAATCTTTGATTGGTTGATCACTCCTCCTGTACTGCCTTTCATGAAGTCCTGGCAGCTTGGAATAGTGAAATTGTCAGAGGGTCAAAATGCACATTTGGGAGGGAACTTTTGTTCTTTGATTTCTGTTCTTTTGATTTTGTTGTTGTCTCCTTCTTTAACCTTTTCCAATAGCCATATCTCCCCATGACTGTAAGGCAGACAACTCCTCCCCCGCAGCTGTATTAACTTTAATTTTTCTTCGTTTCCTTCATAGAGCTTTAACACATGGCATTGTAGAGAACTCTGCCCCTGCCCCCATCCACTAGATGGCCCTAAACCAGATGAAGTAAACTTGCTAGTTATTCCCATCCAGCCACATTGTTCCTCATAGCTTCTATTACTTTTGAGTCAAAAGCAAAAAGTCTTCAAAAAGACTCTTCCCACCCCTAAACACACACATAAACACACCTTTTGACAATTTTTCAAGGACTACTGACTGATGAGCAATCTTTTGGGATTGGCTTCTTTTGGCTTCGCAGATGTCAGGAAATATCCAGTTCTAAACTATGTTGTCATGTTATTATCCTGTTCTCAGCATGTTCTCCAATGGACTGGGGTCTTCCATGTGATTAAACCAAGAAGAAGTCATACCAGTCTGAAGAATAAAAATGATGTGCAAGTACCAGCTGCAGAAATGGGAAACACTGGAAATAAGTGCTGTCGTTTTATTCTTTTCTGCGTCAAAGACCTTTTTATTTCCCCAATATTTTAACAGTTAATTGGTTTCATCCTTGTTTTTATCATTATTTATTGGATGCAATGTGTTGTGTGTTGTTTGCTTTATACGAGTATGGTTGCTTTGTTTTTTGGTGTTTTGGTTTTTTTAAGCTGTCCAGAGATGTTTAGTATTGGGACAGCATATAAAAACTTTAAATAAATAAACAAACAGGTCAAAAAAGAGATGATTTCTCCTATGATTAAGAGTAAATATTTCACTCCATTCTCAAAAAAATGACTGAGAGGTACAAATCAAAATGGGTGAAGATTTGGTATAGCCTTAAGTACACCTGTGCTGGGGTTTTATCCTGTCCCTGTACAGCGCAACCAGACTGCCACGTGCAATGCTGTGGGAATATCCATCCAGAAGGCACAGTGTGTCACCGAGCACACTGTTCTTCCATGTCAGCCACTAGCAATGCAAGCCACCACTCACCTGTATCATCCATGTGTCCATACGCTGAACTCTGAATGCAGGTTGATGCATCTTGACAACCATGGCCTGGTACTTCTGCTCTACTATCCACATCTTATTGCATCTGCTTTCTTCTATTATAAGTGATCTCCGGATTCCACTAGTGCACAGGAAGCTGACTTGTCCTGCATCACACATGGTCCTACATTGTTCAATACTTCCTACATTGAACAGAGCAACAATCCAGGTTTTGCACCAGAGTCTTTTCAAGCACCTGGAGATGCCAGGGATTGAATATGGGACACTTATTTATCTATTTGGTATGCAAACCACGTGCTTGGCCACCAAACAGTGTTACTTCCCCACAGATTTAAGGCTCGTAGTTTCTTCCGGAGCAACATGCTGTAGACTACTTCCGTAATCTCTGCTGTATTAATACAAAGGTCATACAGCAACTATATTATATTCTGCCATGCACTGTTATCTCTTCTAAATGCATGTTTTTGCTTGCTTGCTTGCTCTTTTTGTAATATTCTGAACCATTTTTAAAGCAAATGGCTGGGTACTGTTTGGAGCAGAGTTTCATATTTTTCTTAGGCAGTCCCCTGAATGACAAGATGGAAATCAGCATGGGAGGTTTTTTTGTTTATGTGTTGTTTTTGTTTTGCTTTGTTTTTTATATTTTTCCTTTCATTCCACTGAAAGCCAGTCTAACCTGAACTGGCACTCCAGTATCCTATGCGTTAAACGGTACAGTTCTTTGCACTGCTTATTATTAGTTTTATTTAAGATGCTAACATCTACAGATTTCTAAATGGTGTACACAAATCATAAAAATATAAGACCAGTACACAGAATCAATAAAACCTACCTCCATATCCATAAGACTAAAATACTTGTTAGTTGTCCTGACTTGGCATAAGGATCTGGGGAAACAGACAGCAATACAGTGATGGTGTGGAGTCTCTTATTGGCCACATCAAGTGGGAATAGCATCAGGACCTCGGACAGTGCACTGCAGGGGGTGCTGGCTGGAGCATTCTCCCACAAGGAGCTGTTATCACAGCAGAGCGTAGCTGTCAGCTGAAGCCTTAGGAAGGCTGGCTCCACACCCGCTGGCTGCAGTTCTTGAAAGGATGGTGTCTGTTCTCCATCTCATGCTCCTGCTTGGCTGTCAGGGACCTATTCCAGAGAGAAGCTGAGCCACATCCTCAGGCTGGGAAGACATAGAAGGATAGTCGGGTGATCCTCAACCTCTCTAAGTCCGTATCTATCCTGGGGGTAATGCAGAGCCTCAGGACTTCTGGGAACAAGCAGCAAATTAAAGTACACTGGAAATTCTTGCAAAAATAGATGTGTCTTCAATGTGTACCTTAAGTTATAAAATGTTGGTGGAAGTCTAATCTCAGTGTGAAGATCATTGCATATAATAGGCACTGCTACTCTAAATTCTCTAAGCCACTGAGTAGACCTCAGAAGCATGTGGCACCACTAAGAGAGGCCCACCTGTGGATCGCAAGAATCCCACAACTCTATAGGGGAGAAAGTGATCCCTCAGGAAAGCAGGAAGCTAGTTTTTTAATTGACTCATTCAGCACCATCTGACTCAAGCACAGCCCCACATTAAGCACATAGCAACAATCTATCTTGAACGTTACCAATGGACGGCCCAGCAAGATGTGGGTTAGATCATGGCCACCAGCTTGGATGGCTTGATTAAGGGCACACTTCTATCAGCCATCTCCTTGATTCCCCTCACTTGCTGATCTGCAACTCTGTGCTCCGCCCACTTTGCAATTCAGCTAAAAGGCCAGTTTCAGCCAACTAGCTGCACACTTTGGGGAAGGTAAGAGGGTGGCTGGAGCAGCTTAAGAATACATTAAACCCAGTTTTGCCCTGCTCCCTCTCCACCCTCTTAAACCCCCTCTGAGCTCAAGCAGCTGCTATGGTTTTTTCACACCATGGAGGGGAATCTGGATCATGAATTCCCAGCTGTGAGGCAAGATCCAGGAATCCAAAGTATCCTCTGGCTTTCCAGACACTCTCTAGGGGGCCATAGGAACACTCTGTTTATAAATTTGTGGAGAACGGGTATCTCAGAGGGTATTAGCCATAACAGCTAAATTGACGCCATGCGCAAAGTCAGCATATGTTTTATTGCCAGAGGCTTGGTGAAAAGAATATGGTCAAGATGATCATCATCTTCATGGCCTGGCTGTAAGCTCCTCAAAACGTTACCAGCTGGAAGCTGTGGGAAATAAACAGATAGACTAGATGGGTCCTGAAATGGTCCCATTCTTGGCGTGCACTGTAGAGACAAATGGTTCACAATAATTGGTTCACATTAAGTTGCTCTAGACCCCTCCAAGCAAGCTGCCTGCCTCAGCCCCTGTGCATGCCATTGTTTCACACCCTGGCCCTGCCACATTGCTTGCTGGAGCCCCACACATGCATGGGCCTTGTAGGGAGCAATGTAAACCCCCTAAGAGCATATCTTCCCAAGGCACAACAAACTCTTTGGTGGTCCTGACTGCACATGGAATCAAATACACTCCCATTTGGTTGGTCAGCCTCCATGTGGGGCAACCTATGGATCTGGTGCAACATACTTTATCTGTCTATGTATTTATAATTTATATCCTACCTATCCACTAAAAATAGTGCTCATTATGGGTCCTTGTAATATATGGGCTCTCTCCTCACTGCTCACACCACCCCAAAGACTGACTTATTGCTAGTAGAATTGTCTCCCTTAAAAAAGAAGAGTTTTGTATTTATTTTAGACATTTCTATGCCACCCCTTAGTTAACAAAATCCCTACAGCTAGCAATAGTCAGAAAAACAGTATCAGTTTTTTTAGAAATGCAAAACAAACCAAACAAACAAACAAACAAACAAAAACAGTAGTGGCACATTGCAAAAACCCAGACAGAGTGATAAAAATAACTCTGGTAGCCACCTAGAATGTTAGAAAACCTGGGTGAACAAAAAGGTCTTCTGTTGGCTTTGGAAGGCCATCAAAGTGGTGCCAGGCAAGTCTCCCTGCCACCGGATTTCCACAGGTGGGGAGCCGGATCTCTCCAGTCACCATAAACCTCACTTCAGAAGGCGGGATGCTGGAAAAGGGCTTTGAAAATCACCTTGCTAATCTAGCTGGCAGTGACAAACCATGTAGGGCTTTGAAGTGTGCCCAGAATGGACTGGCACTCAATGCTGTTGCTGGGCTTTTTGTTTTCTACTGGCTCCCAATTAATTAGGAGGCTTTTTAGGCAATTAAGCATGCTTTTTTGCCTGTTTAATCCAAAAAGAGGCCTACAACTCTGACCAGGGCATGCTGGGAGTTGTAGGCCTTTTTCTATCTAAACATGAGCTTTAATTTTTTTAATTGGTTGCCTTAACGTGGTGTATCCCAACCTAGTGCATTCCAGGTGGGTATTCCAACTCTCATCAGTCGCATTCAGAAAGGTCCTGTTCAGTTGGGATGAAGGGATCTGCAGCCAAATACATTCAGGTTTGAGAAAGCTGATTTCATACTTCGTCTCTTCTATGCTACTGCTGTAATCATTGCTAGGAATTTTAAAGTATGTGATTGTGCAGCAGGTTACCCACTTACCTGAAGCCTCCAACAAAGGAAATAAATAGTTAAATGCGGGTAGACAATGTCTTTTCCTCCAGATTTTTGGGACTAAAATTCCCATAAACCCCACCCACTATGGCTAATTTTCCAGTGTTATAAAAGTTATTCAAAAATTCTGGGATATTCTGGGTTTATTTATTTTTATTTATATATTTATGATATTTCTATTCCACCTTTCTTCTTCAAGGAACCCAAGGTGACTCACAGAACCCCCCTCTCCATTTTATCCTCCATGGTGAGGTAGGTTATGCTGAGAATTAGTCCCTGGCCCAGTGTCACCCAGTGAAGTTTATAGCAGAGTAGGGACTAGAACCCAGGTCTCCAAAGTCCCAGTCCAACATGTTAAACGTGATACCACACTGTCTCTCCATCCCATCTCAAGGAATCCTAGGGAGGCAACATAACATTAATTTTTCTGCTACGTTCCCTAAGCTGTAATCATATACACAGAGTATATCTCATACAACTCAGTGGGATATAGGCTGAATAAGCTCACCAAGCCTGAGGCTAAACTTGTTATGGAATGAGACTTTACAGCTGTATTCCAATCCAAGTCCCATTGATTTTAAGAGGCTTTTCCTCAGAAACAGGTCAGGCTGTCCCACTAGACACCCATTCTCCAAATGGACGCTTTGGAGAATTTTTTAAAAACATGCATGACTTATTATATTAGCATCCTTTACAGGTTAAAAATCACTGTATACCTTAGGGATAAAAAATGGATTGTGTTTACCTTGGCTTGCTCAGGAAAAAATACCATTCAAATGAATGAACTGTACTTTTTAATGTAACATACTAAACAGAGTAATATTTAATATTTATGAGGAGACCAAGTAATATTAAATAGATGGGATCTAATGGGCTATAACTACTTGCATAAATTATTTTCCCAGGCCCAATTGTTGTAATGTTCCTATGAAGGTGTGAGTGGCCAAACATTTTGTATATGTATGGATGTTTTCCACACTGTATTGTTTTTAGATTATGTTTCACAGTATTTATTTCTATTTGTATTGTGCTGAATATGATTTGCACTGATTTTATGTTTTTTCCTGTTTTAGCAGTCATGAATTTCTGTATTGTGTGTGTAAGTTGCTTGGATACTGCTTTTCCTCCACTGGGAAGTAACACAATGTTAATTAATAATAACAAATCATAAATTATGTTGCACTAACATAAACTACTTGAACACAGTGCCAATATTATTAACTAGTGCATAAATTTCCCAGGCACACCAGCTAAAACGATTTGCATTGTGCTAGAGCAGTTTATACTAGCACAATGTAACTTACATTAGCAATTGCACCCTGTTGGGTGGATACTGCCCAATGTATTTGGTGGTCCCTAAAACATTCAAAACAGCACAGAATCCAGTAGAAGTAGGAAGAGTTGGAAGCAGAGGAAAATTAGTATGCCGCTTATGTCTCTGTGCGGAATTAGTTTCATGGAGTTTAGAGAAATCTGTTCTGAGATCCTATTTATCTGGAAAAGACTCTCTGGACTTTTTTTTTTTTTTTACTCCTTTACCTAAAAACATTGGGAGAGATATTCCAGTATTCTGAAGTTCCATGTCAGCACCATGCTGATGACAACCAACTCTCTTTCTCCTTTCCACCTCACTCCAAGGACTGTTTTGGTGCTAAAGCAGTGTCTGCCAGCAGTAAGGGACTGGGTGAGGGCATGGAAATTGAAGGTTAATCCAGATAAAACAGATTTGGCCGCAGTGACACATGCCTTATGTACATCCCGTCTGGATTACTGTAAAGTGCTGTATGTGGAGCTGCCTCTAAATAGTGTTTGGAAATTTCCGGTGGTTCAGAGAGATGCTACCAGACTGATGAACTGGGCTAGCTATAGAAAGTATACAACTCCTTTGTTGGAACAGTCACTGGGTCCTAGTCTATTTCCAGGCACAATTCAAAGGGTTGGTGAAGACCTGTCCAGCCCAATATGACTCAGGTCCGTGCCCTCTGAAAGACTACATTCTCCTTTATGAGTCTGCCAGCGGTAGAAGATCTGAAAAGACCCTTCTCTTGGTCTCACCACCCTCACTGGCACACTTGGTGGGAATGGCTTCTTAGTGGCTGCCCCAAGGTGCAGGAATTCCCTTCCTAGAGTCAGACTGGTACCTTCGCTGTTAGATTTCTTTGTTCCAGCAGGCAGTTGGGCATGGCCTGTGAGTTTCCCCAGGATTTATTACTGTTTATGATTTTGTAGCATTTGTAATCTGGGTATTTGTTCAATTTTAGTATTTATTTGATTTAATTATATTTTAACTTGTGTGTATTTTAAATGTTTTATTTGTAAGCATTTTATGGTGAGCTACATTGAGTCCCAACCAGCGGGAATAGGTCAGATATAAATAAATAAATAAATAAATAAATAAATATAATAGGAATAGTAACTAACGTATTAATTTAAGAACCTCTAAGCAAGCTCAATCTATTATTTGAAGACTTGATTCGTTTTTGTGAACAATTCAGCTTCATAAATATTTTAATCCATTTTGAAGGGTTGTCTGTATTGGAATTGTTAATCCCCTGCCTTCACTAAAGGAATTAGTTACTTTTAGATACAAAAAGCTTATTTCAGTGCCAGCAAGTCAAGGTTTGGTTTTGGGGTTTTTTAGATGAAGCAGCATTGCCCAAAGGTGAGGTCTATCTGGGAAATATGTGGAAAACTATAGCAGTGAGTTTCATAGGCCTAAGCCACATATTCTGTTTGTATTTATTAAGAAACAGAGGTGGAATAACACATTCCATTGTGGGCAGTATAATGTGAGCTTTAGAACTATATCCATTGTCTAATCAGAGCAAGCCCAGAAACACTCTTTACAGTCAAACCCAACCATCAAGAATACACAACATGTTCTTCACATATTATGATACTTTATTCTTATTAAGTTGCATTTAAATCCCACTTTTCTTCCACTAGCAAGCATCACAAGCTGCATTACAAGATTTTCCTCCTCTCCCTTCTATCCTCACAACAACCCTATAAGGTAGGATAGCTTGAGGGGCAATGACTGGCTCAAAGTTACCTAGTGGGCTTCATGTCTGAGTGGGGACTAGAATCCAACTCTCCTGAGTTCCAGTCTGGCATGAATGGAAACACTGGTAGTGGCCCTCAGTAAAAGAGCCATTGGAGTTGCAAGGCTAAGCCAAATAAATAAATAAAATCCTACAATCTCTACCATCCCTCAGGTGGGGATGCTGGGATTTGTAGGACATTTCCTGTCTAAAAATACATAGGATTGTGTCCAAATCAATAATTTAGTAAGGAATGGAATAAATAACTGGGAATCTTATAGCGAGGACAAGGACAATAAACCCCATGATTTCAGCATTTTCCTATCACATACTATCCTGTCTCATCATTTTTAGAAATCATTTTGTGGTGAACTATGCCCCAGGTTGCAATATAGGAACACCTTGTCTTTAACATTTTATTCGTCATTCATAATTCAAACCCAAAAAGCATCATTGCACGGAGGGGTGGGAGGTGGAAAGAACAAATTTCCCCCAGAAATTTTCAGTTTCCCGTAGCTTTCACTTTTACTTGGGTGTAGGCCCAACTGAATCAATGGGGCTTTCTTCTCAGTGAACATGTTTGTGTTATGCCAATAGCGCAAGGTTTGATTCAGCGCAGGAGGAGTCATTTAATGACCTACTCTGAAGCACAAACGTGGCTCTTTCTCGCTTTCCACCATGTTCTCCACACTTCGCATAGAATACTTGGGGGCTGCTATGAGCGATCTGTCAACAACCCGCACAATAATCGGTCTGGTTACCGAACATCACTGCGAGGACTAGAAACTTGCTATCGGGCGAAGCAAATCAGGATTGCTCCCGAAAGGCCTTGGCAACGAAGACGCGAGAAGAAAACGAGACTGTGCAAAGCGCCCGTGCTTCTCGCGGGCGATTCCCCTGCGCGGAAGGCGTGAGGTCTGACGGCAGGGCTGCCGGCCCCCCGGGAGGACGAGATGCCTTCACAGTTCTCCAGGCGACGCCATCAGCTGCCCGGCGGCGGCGGCAGCGGGCTCGCCTTGCGCTTTGTTCAGGGCCTCTCCAGCGCCGACCCGCGCGCAAAGCTGCGCTCCTCCCGCCTGCTTCGCGGCCCGCCCCGCCGCGCCCCGCTCGCGTCTCGGCTGGGGCCAGCAGGGCGGACGCGAAGCGCAGCGCAGCAGCGCCGGGGGCGCGGCGTTCGCGTGCGTGGCGCGCCTGGACGTCCCACCTCCCGGGCCGCGCAGGAGGAGACCGGTGGCGAGGCGCACGTGCTCCTGCCCCCGGCCTTTGCCGGGAGGGAGGCCTCGGGATCACGCCGCGGGGCCCCCGAGCCAGGACGAGCGTGCCTTCTCACGTGGGAAGGGGCAAGATGGTTCAGGTGGCGGGGCGCCAAAGCTCCGGGGGCGCCTCCCTCCCCGCACCCCCTCCGTCTCCGAAGGAGAAACTTTTTTTTTTTTGCACGCAACAATTAATATATTCGCGTTTCCTCCCACTTTCCCAATGGGCTACCAGCTGCAAAACTCCTGAATAGCGAGCTTAATTGTGTTTTGTCATGCAGAATACCTCCCTTTTCTATAGGGGGAAAAAGGGCACAAAGGGGAGAGGGAGAGGGAGAAGACGCTTTAGGAAGATTGGGAGTATTTCTTTCTCGGCTAATGGCAGCTTATTTGCATGGAGCACCTTCTTCGCCTGCTGGACGCAGGTAGCCGCCCGGAGCCCTTCCCTCCCGCTTGGGTTAAGCCCACGAGGAAGCTTTCTGGGTTCTCGGAATCACGGCTGCCATTTGTCCTCGTTGCTGTTTTAAGCAACACTCAGAGTACTGTATAAGTGCGAAGGGAGACGCTGATTACTTTTAAAATGTTCCTTGAAAATAGCGATTAGCGACGGTAATAATTTCGAAAACCCAGAAAGCTCTGCTCAGGCATTCAACTATTTTTTATCAGCAACAGCCTTTCCCGTCGTCATGAATCAGCGGCGCGGTAATCAGGCTGCTGGTCTGGGACGGCCAAACCCGGGTTCTAATCCCCACTGGGCCAGGGAACTGCCGGCGTGACTTTGGGCCTCACCCGAATCTAGCTGGTAGTGGTTGTTGTAAATGTAAAATGGAGAGAAGACCCATTTCGGGTTCCTTGCAGGAGGAAAGGGGGGGGGGTATAAATATAAAAGACCAGAAATGAGTCGCATTTATCGTTGGGTAGTAGCTAGAACTGAAGTTTTCCCTACGGGAGGAAACCTCGTGAGCCTTCCTGCAACGAGAACGTAGCCGAGCCGAGCGCCCTCTTCGTGGCGACGGGAGGCGTCCCGCGGGAGGGCCGTTTGGCGAAACGGCGCGTCAGGCGCATGACTCCTTCGGAGCAAGGCGCGCACCCGAGAAAGAGCGCCCTTCGAGGTGCTCTAAAGGTAGGTGGTGGGAGCTGCCGCCGCTCACGACCCTGCGCCGTTACTTCTAGGATCCGCAGGCGCGTCTTCCCTTTCCCGCCCTGTGCGCAACCCCCGCCTTCGCAAAGGGCTCGCAGCGTTGCTCGGACGCCTCGCAGCCAGCTCCGTGGGGCGCAGGGAGCTCGTGGCATCCTGCCTCTGATTTCCTCGCAGCAGCGGCCCGGGCGGGAACACCCTCCTGCCAACGCCCGCCCCCTTATTGACACGCTATCAAAACGAATCGCCCCATATCCTCAAAGCAGCCAGCTCTTTCCATGTCTTCTTCTCCTCCGCCTCCCGGATGATATATTGCGAGTTGCAGGGGCGGGAGAGCCATTGGCAGTCCCCACCGGACCCGAGGCTCGGCTTTCACCTGCTCCAAAATTTGGGCAGAAAGCGCGTGAAATTAACCGTTGGCTAGGTCCTCCGTCCCCCACCCCGCTCCGCTGCAAGCCTCGCTGCCTCCCCTTGGTCTGTTACCACGTGTTGCAAGGTTCAAACAGGGCTGGAAAAAGGGGCTAACAGGCTGCCTCCCAGAGAAGGCCTCTGGCCTTCAGAAGGATGGGAGGCTGCAACTGGTGGGGCTCTACCTCCAGTTTGGAAAGCTTTGGTACAATACTCCCAACTGTCAGTGGCCCTGCCTGCCAAGCCAGCCACTCAGCCTCCTACTTGAACCCCCACAGCCCAAGGGAGAACAGGCCGTGCTTCTCTCTCTCTCTCTCTCTCTCTCTCTCTCTCTCTCTCTCTCTCTCTCTCTCTCTCTCTCTCTCTCTCTCACACACACACACACACACACACACACACACACACACACACCAGCAGCAGTCCCCAAGGCTTGTTTACTTGGTTGCTGCTTCTCCCTTTTTCTCTACTTGTTCCCATCATTTGTTATGATCACATAACAAGATCTTCCCTTGCTCCTCTCACAAAGATGCTCCTCTTGCTCTCTCAGGTACAAAGTGCATTCTCACTCACTCACTCACTCACTCAAAGGCTGGTTTCTGGCAGCCATGGTTTTCCACAACTTGGACAGGGTTCCTGCAACAGGATAAACTATGGTGGCTTGCCATGCTGTCTGAACCCAGCATCATTGACTACTATTATTAACTATTAACCACTCTGGGTGGGTTCAGGCAACACAATAGGACATTTCTGGGTTATGAGACACCATGGCCTATTATGTCAAGTGAACACAGTCTTTTTATTGCACACACACACATGGATTCTCCCTTTTACAGAACCATGGCATCCACTCACATTCACTCTTTACACGCACAGGAACAGCTACCTTCCTAATAAACAGTTTTCACTCAGTGATGCTCCATAACCTTCTTTCCATCACAGAAAAGCATTCTTTCATTCACTCTAACTGGGCAACCTCTGCCTCCTGCAAGATATCCCTGGACTCCTGCTATGGCTGCCTAAAGAATGCTGGGAATTTGGGGCAGAGGGGTTGTCAAAGCATACATAAGATTGTGTCCTTATTTGCTTATTTATTTAGATACACATGCTGTCTTCAGTAAATCCTCTGTCAGTCAGAATTGCTAAGGGTACAATCTTGTGCATGCTTAAGATGGAAAAAGGCCCCTTTGCTGGCTGGGGAATGCTAGACTTTTTTTTAAATCTAAGTATGCATAGGATTGTGCCCTGAGCTTGCCAAAGCTTTGGGGGCATTACTCATTACTCCTCATGGAGCAAAATTGATCTCAAGCCAGTTAAGAAGGAGTGTGGGCAAATTCCATTTTCTGTTGAACAGATCTGAGCTTGCCCGACCAAGGTGATGTGCAATCCAATGTCCTCAGAGCAGTTCCATGAGAATAATTGACTCTATAAGGGCTTGCAGCCACCTACTTTTACCCAACTCTGTATCACTACATTTTGGTTGACTTTGGGAAGCAAAACAAATGACCCGCATCCCCCTCCCCTGGTCAAGTCCTGTGTTCCCTCTTTTTTCCCTAAGCGGATTTTCACCCTGGTGTGCCCTGGCTAAAGTGGCTTCCCTTTAAGTGTCATCCCCTTAAATTTCCTTTCAGCTTCCATCTCAGGGGACTTGGAGTCACTTATTGGGGATGGTGATGCTTAATACAAAGTCATCAAAGCACTCTGGTTCTTGTCTTAAAGTGACAGGCCCCCTTTATTGGCCTGTTTGAAATACGCCTCCTGCTTTTCAGTGTCCCTCCATCCATCTTTGTCTGCTCTTCAGAGAAAAGGCAGACAATAAAAAGCTGAGCCTGGCGAGCTCCCCACGCTCAGCCTTGGGCAGTGCCAACCTCAGCCTCCCAGCAGATTGAAATTGTCACTCCTTAATTAATCTGGGACTAGTTACTTTCGGCAAGGGGAACGCGTGTTTGAAGGGGAGGGCTTTTTCAGAGACAGAGGAAAGAGATTCTTCAAATGGTGCTTGACCAATCAGCAAATGTTCCTGGAACCTCTTCATTTGAGTTAGTATTAGTATCATTAGCATTACACTGCATCATCTCACTTTTCAGCAAATTTCAGTATGACAACTGGCTCTTAAAATCACTGTCCAGTATTTTTATGCCTGCATTCTTAAACACATTTCTTAGGGACTAAACTTAGTGGGACTTCTTCTCAAGTGAACAGGTTTAGGCACACTATGCATCCTTGTCAATTTTGGGGGTGGTGGTGGAATTAAGTGCATCCTTCTCTCTCAGCCATTGCAATCCAGGTTAGATTGCATCTAGGGACACATAAAAAGGCTCCATAACAAAGAACCAGGATTCGATGGGGTGTCACTATTAAAAACTGCATCTGAATTCTGACCCACGGTTAAAACTATCGCATCTATGCAAAAGTGTTTCACATATTGGGACTGCAACCTATTGCTCTCTAATGAAACCAGGAAATCATGGAGCCCAGGCAGAAGCCACTTTGCCATGTAAAATGCCCATCTGATGAAATATTTAAAGAAAGGAAAGTGGGGGAAAAGATCTTGTGGAAAATGCCATGGGCCCCAGTATGCAGCTTCTTGGGCTGGGTGGTGAAACCGTATTCATTGCTGTCAACTATACAATTTTTTGCCTACCTGCAGAAGGCAGAATCCTGAATCTGGGCCTCAAAGTCCTGTGCAAATAGAGCCACTGCATATCAATTTATTTCCTTTCTATCCTAGTGTTGCATTATGGTTAGAGTTGAGCAATGGTTACACTGTTTGACTAGGCTCTAAGTTCTAGTCCCTGCTCATCCATGAGTGACTTTGGGCTAGTCACAGACTTCCAGTCTAACCTACCTCACAGGATTGGTGCTATGAGGATAGAATGGAGAGGAAGACAACCGTGTCAGCTGTCCTGGGTTCCTTGCAAGAGGAAGAAGGGCATGGTATATATTCAGTGTGGTGGTGATGCTGTGGCTGCTGCAATGGCTAAAACTCCCTGGGCAGTTTTAAAACCATAACATGCAGGAAATATAATTAAACATAATATTAAACCTTTAAAATCTAAAAAGAGAATAAAACCAGAGTAAAAAGCCAACATTGATATGGCGATTAAAAACGAATCCAAAATGAAGAACACATATTTTCTGGCCAGGTGAACCTCTCTGGGGATGCACCTCACAACATGGGTGCCACCACAGGAAAGACTATCTCCTTAGTTCCCACCTTCTGCATCTCTGTTAGTAAAAACACCTGGAGGAGATAGTAACAATTAGTATTCTAACATCACACCCTTATGCATCTGAAGATGTGGCTGTAATTCTCAGGAGTAAATGAATGCTGGCTGGTGTGTGGGATTGGTGTAAGGGGAGAGGGGGATTTCTAGGGAAGCTTTGTGCCTGAGCAGTAATCAGCTGGAGAAGTAAAGCGGCAATGGAAGGGACAAGCGTCTGGAGGTGCACTGGTTGCCTATGGAGGCAGAGACTTCTCTGTGAAATCAGGTTATGGCTGCATATGGGACTGCACTTCATGATAAACTGGAACAGGACCTGGTACCCAAGAGGACACTTTGACCTCTCCACCCACACTAGACACCTGACACAAGATACAGGTAGAGATTGGACTTCGTCATAATTTAAATGGCGACTGTATTGGTCAGCTAGCTGGCAGCTCTAGAGTGCACCTCTATCACAGTTCTTGTGTAACCATTACAAGCAAAACCATAAATCTTGGATGGACACATGCATGGATTCCTCTCTCTTAGGGGATTAGTTTTGGTAGGTTTGGAGCCAAAGCAGAGCCACTGAGAAACAAGAGAAAGGCTCAGAATGCTCGGGGGAACTCCAAAATTTGTGGAAACAGAAAAATCTAAGTCCCCACCCCAAAATTTAAGGAAGCAAATGACTCCCCCAGCCCTGCCAAAAAAAAAAAAAAAGCCCAATAAGAAAAGAGCATGCTCAGTAGAAGGTAAAGTGTTTGAACAGGAGGAAAAGGAAACTGGGAAGGAAGAACGGAACAAAGTACCCTTGCAGAGGACATGGCTGGCTGGCTGGCTGGAAATCTGAGCAGTAGCACCCATGTTAGGAAGGGCGAATATACTGCAACATACTGCTTCATGTTCCACTTGCACTTACTAATCTAACATCCTAGTTTGTTGCAGTACTATTTCAAATTAAGCTACAGTTACAAGTATATCAATGCTTGCCTAAAAAGACCATGAAGGTAACCATGAAGAAATTCTTCTGCCTTAAACACAGCACACATTGTTCCACCTATTTCCTATGGCTGTTTAGCATTAGAAACACTGTGTTTGACATGTACGGATTTCTCTGTCATACATTGCTTTCAGGTTATTTATATCCCATCCTAACAGGAGGAAACCTAAAATGATTAGTGACCTTCTTACTTAAAAGTACCGGGCCTAACTCCTTTAGGATTTCTACCTTCAAACTTTTTGTGGGTGGGTCTAAAAAACATTGTTTCCATAGGTCAGCCCTGTTATCTTCTGCAGAAAGCATGCAGGGATCCTCCACTGCAGAGCATATGACAACTTGAAACACACTTGTTTAAAATCTAAGTCTTTATATTTGAGTTAGTTGATAGGAGTCACTTTAAATGCAAATATTGTAATGCAACTGGCTACATCCATGTTCATTAAAGTAGACTTTCAGAACTGCAAAATTGTTATCAAGTGCTTTTGAAAACATACAATCAATGATGTTGCTCGCGGACTGATCTCTATGTGAAGATTTTATTTAAATGGCTCCAGATTTGCCTCCCAGTTTTGGAAACATCAGTGATATATATTCAAGACAATGATCAAGTCTGTGATGGAAAGGGCACATGCTCAGCAGTGGTAAACACAGCCTAGGTAGTCTTGACTTTTAATGAGAGCCTGAATATGCATTCTTGCTTTGTAAATTAAAATGCCATTATTAATCAGGATCTTAGAAGAAAAGATCTTAAATGGATCACAGAAAACTGAAGAGGGTATCCTAGAGTGTTTATGGGGCCCAGGGCAGTGGGATGTGAGAGCTCTGTTGCTGTTCCCTGCAAGGACACGGGTGTGGGTGGGTTACGGTGAACAATGTGGCAGAGGCCAACTGTGTGCATGGGAACTGTGAGAGGGAGCTCCTCGCTTTGCAAAGACCCAGGACAAATGATCCCTTTGCCTGCTCCTCCACTCTGCAGCTCTGAGACTGAAGTTAACCTTCTCCTGCACTGCAGTGGAGAACAGCCCTTTGTGTCGCGAAGCACATTGTAAAACATGCCATGCTGTGTGAATGAAGTCTGCAGGAAAGGTTTGTTTAGCTGTGATTCCTTGCAGATGTATGTTCTGTGAAGCATCTGTGGGGTTCAGTGAATTCAGAATCATGAACTGAAACAGAACCATAATCATTTCTTCTGAGAACTTCGGTGGTAGAGTGCCAGTCAGCCTAGAAGCAAACAAGGCAATGCGAAAATTAAGATTATGGGAAAGGCCGCTGCTGCTGCTGCTGCTGCTTTTAAAATTGAGGGGACTTCTTAGGTATGTAAAGATATATAAATTTGTAAAATAAATAAGACTTTTAAACAAAAATCCAAACCAACCTATCAAGATCTGTGAACTTTCTGGATTTACACAATATTAATAGTAATTCAACCAGCAGAACTAAAATGTTAGAGTAACTCATCCTTTTTTGAGGAAGTGAGACTTTGAGACCAACTTTCTCCCATTTCTCTTGGGTAGAAATGCATAATGCCCATACAAAACTCAGGGAAAACTCAGAATGTGGGAATTGTTGTGTTGGGAAGCAGTGTGTCCAACCAGAAACTGAATGCCTTAGTAAAGAGAGACATGCATATCCTTTTTAATTTGGCCTTGTTCTTTGTGGAAAATGTCGGAATCATTCTTTATCTTTTTAAGCACAATTCTCCATGCAATTGGGCACTAGATTTGGACTGAGAGGGACTTTGGCAATTCAGTCCTTACTGTAATCTGAGAGGTGTTTTGTTAAGGTGGTTTCTGAATGGAAATCTTGCCTTAGCTAAATAAATAGCCTCAGCCCATAACCAACATTAACATTTGCAGGGCTCTTGTTAGCGGCTCTGTCAGAGTCCCCACTTCCAATCTGCAGTACAAGGATAAAGGGCTGAATCAGGTAGGAGGGAAAAAGGTGCTTCTTTTTCATCCTGCTCCCCTGTGAGCTCCAAAACCCCACTGGTCTCACGGCTGCAGTCCTAGGCTAGCTGGAGCCCTGGTTTTTGTTGCAAGTCCCCGCTTGTTCCACTCAGTGCCAGACTTGGGTGATTCAGTGCCTATAAGTTTGGGAACAAATAGGGCCATCCCAAATCAAACAAAAGGCTTTTACATAGGAGGTTCTGTGGACAGTCAGAGGATTATACTCAATACATTAAAAAGTGAAGATTCCTTGCAGTGCCTAAAAAGGGCCTGTGAGCTTCCAGGAGCTATGGAATGTGAGGAACCATTTAGCAACTGAATGTTGAGAGATCCTTTGAAAGAAGAAGGTTGGGGAGAGGGAACTGGCCTTCTCACTTCCTTCATAATTTAAAGTGTGGGTTTGGATTTATACAAGGACAATAACATGATAAAGCACAGATCGTTTTTCCATGAATTCTTTATATTACATAGAAAAAATAGAGAAATACTGTCTGAGTACTTGGATAACTGTTAAGGAGAACAAGAGGGGTAAGTTGAAATACCGTAAAATATATAAAGCCAGGCAGTGATACGGTTTCCCTCACTGGACCTGCATGGCCTGTACCTCACACACAATGACCAACTGAGGGACATGACAGACTCAGTGAAGTAAGTAAAAATTCGTGTGCTGGCCTCATTCACACGCAATCTCCTACGACACGCAATTGGATGATAGAGGTGTCTTCCCCCATGACTCAGGCACCTGAAGAACACCTTTGTGAAGACTGTCACTGAAGGCTTTCGAGGGCTACTAGTCCCTAGGGCTCCATGCTACCTCAGCATGAGAGGACAGTAGTCTGTGCGCACCACTTGCTGGGGACCCTGGGCAGGTGGGTTTTAATGTATTTTGTATTCAATGTTGTAAGCCGCCCCGAGGCCTTGGCAAGGGGCGGCATAGAAATGTTTTAATAAATAAAATAAATAAATATAGCGATCAAATTCTGCTTGTGGGCTTCCCATGGGTCGCTGGTAGGCTACTGCATGAACATGATGCTAGACCAGATGGACCCTTAGCCTGATCCAGCACTACTCTTCTCATGTTCTTTAGGACATGAAGGAAAGCTACCAGGGATGGTCTCAAGCTGTTCTGCACAACCTGTCAATAAATAAAGACTCATCAGCAAGCCTGTTCCATTTTCTATGAAGAGCAAAGGGAAAAGCAAGTTCTAAAAAAGTTGCAACACCATTGCTTTTCTGCTGATTTGCAGAGTCCGAGCTTTTGCACAACACAGAAACTGAGTGGAGGAGAATTTAGTGGTTTGCCATAGGAGATGTGAGAGGTGTTCTGTGAGGTTTCAGAATGTCTCTCCTTGTTCTGTATGAGGAGGATTTAGGTGGATCCCTTTTCCCCTCCAGAAACTCTCTCTTGCCCCCACCCCATTCCAGTAAGATTATGATGCTGGAGAGGGATCCAGATAGAGAAGACTTGTACCCTGACTTGTATCCTCTCTACAGTGTTTGGAAGCTCTTAGGGAAAGGAATATCTTTTTCACTCTCTCAAAACCTATCACCGTCACTTTGCAGCAGGACTGGGGAACCTGTGACCCCAGTTCTGAAATCTTCAGCAAGTTCTTTTCTTTGCAAAACAGATCTGCTTCTCCCCCAGAAGATAGCTGGGCAGGAAGGACAGCAGAGAGAGAAAGGGGTATATGAGGGAGGTGGGAGGGAACCCACTTTTGGCTTTGATTCTGCATTATAAGGATCAGGTCTGGACTTTCCTGGCATGTACACTGCTCTCAAGAGAAGGAAGATTGCTCTCCCTGCTACACAGCAGGAATAGTGAACCTGAGGTCCATAGGGCCTGGGAGTCCCCCTAAAGCTCCTCCTCGCCAAACATCCTGCCTCATCAGAAGGGGGAGGAGGCAGGAAGGCAACTGAGCTGCCACTTTGCTCCCCCATCACCTTCCCCTTTTGAGAAAAACAACAGAGAAGCAAAGTTGGTTGAGTCTTTATCTGGAGAAATCTCATGCAGAGCAAAGCAGACTTCCTAAAGCTCCAGTCAGAGGCCCATCCTGGCTCTTTGGTCAAGAACTCTTTGACAGCAGTTGTGCCCCATCCCTGATGTCTGAGATGGGACCTTCCCCCTCCCCAAGAGAGGTCTGGGAAGAGCAGTTTGGCCCTGAACCCCAAAATGGGTTCCCACAAGTGCCGTGTAGCAATGAAGGGGTCAGACCCATGTCTGGCAGTGGTGACTTTCAGCAAATCATAGTGCAGGACGAAGAGGTTCCAGGAGGGAAAGAAAAGAAGGTGGGGAGAAAAGAGAAAGCAGCTTTCTTTTTCCTTCTCCCTCCCTGACACCCAGAATCCTCCTGAAACAATGAAGTGCCCATTCCAGGCTAAAGCAAGGGTGTCAAACATCTTTCAGCCCAAGCGAGAAGGTCTGGGGACTGCATTCTAATAGTGGGGACTCTTTTGATTTAAACATGCATAGGATTGTACCCTTACCAAGGTATATACCTCCACTGAACATAGTAGCACATACTTTTGAGTAAGTATGTAGAGGAATGCACTGGTAAGTCTTTTAATGTACAAGTTTGGCTCATGAAGACTTTAAAGGGAGTCATCCCTTTAAGAAACAAAAGCTACCCCACTTCTTGTCTGATCTCCTTTATTTAAATAAATATAAATATAAATTTGATATAAAACTATTCACATAAAAACAAGAGCATCCAAATGACTCTAATTCGGATTCTTTCTCTCCCCTCCATTTTTTTTTTAATAAAGACCTGTACAAAAAAAAAGTATCTCAGACCATGTTTTACATTTTCCAGTTTCTAAACTTCCTCCCACAGTCCTGGGGCAAATGGCATCCCCACCCACTCTGCCTCCCCAGCAGAGATCTCTGGGAGAGAAAAGAGGCTATTGCTCCCCACCCCTGGCAGGCTGGCCAGGAGTGCCCAGACTGAGTATTAATGCGAGATGGAGAAGGGAGGGGGACAGAATGCAGCTGTTTATGTTACATGAGTAGCATCCCTCTGAATGCTGATTTACATTCCACCAACTCTAGCGCTAGTCCTTGACGCAGAGTCCTTCAGAGTCTTCCCCTTGTCTTTGCAGATAGGAGGCCAGTAGGCTCAAGACCGCCTCTTCCTGATCGTCCAACAAGAAGAGCCACCCAAGTCCAAGAGGAGGCTTTTCATAAAGGGGAGACTTCTTTGTCTTCATTAGCCGAGGCTGGCGAGAGCGACTCTTCATCCTCTGACCGGGGAAACCGTCCCGGGTTGCTGTTGGTGCAGCTGCAGCCGCTGTGCGTGTTTCTCTGGGTGCCTTTGCCTTCCTTCTTGTGCTTCACCCTCCGATTCTGGAACCAGATCTTCACCTGCTTCTCGGACAAATTGAGGTACGTGGCGATCTCAATCCGCCGCAGCCGGGACAGGTACATGTTGGATGAGAACTCGCGCTCCAGCTCCAGGAGCTGCGTGCTGGTGAAGGCTGTGCGCATCCGCTTGCCGTTTTGCAGCTGGCCGGCCCCATCCGAGCCACCTGTAGCAGGGACCGAGCAAGGCGGCCTTGGTTACCACACATACATGGGAAAAGCGAGGCTTACCCCATAAGGAGGCAAACTGGGGCCCCCGCCAGATATTCTGGACTACAAATCCCAGCAGCCCCAGCCAGCAAGAGGCACCCAGGTTGTTGAGCCCCTCGCTTGACCTGCTCTGTGCCCAGAGTCTGCTTTTAACAGTCCTGAAATGAGAAGCAGTGCTCAGGAAGCACATTCAGGGTTCCTTGTCACTAAATATCTAGTCCTAGGATTAGGGGCAGCAAATCAAGAAGCCTGGCTTGGGATCTTGGCACCAGATGGTTTGCACAAAGAAGCCTGAGTCAGTGCAAAAGCAAGCATGAAACGGCTTGCCAGGACAAGAGGCGTAGAGACAGACCCACTGGGCCAGACCAAAGGTTCCTCGAGACACAGAGGGAAGCACGCACAGAGGCAAGATAGTCCTCTCCTGACTGCTTCCCGGCACCTGGTGTTCGGAGGGTGATTTATGGCTCCACGACCAGTCTGATTAATTTGACTTGGTCCCTCGAGACACCTACACTGATGGCCATTAGATCTCTTGATAAATGCCGTGCACGAACCTGTAACGTGCAAAGCAGCAGCAGCTTAAGCAAAGCAGCAGCTCAATCTGAGGTAAAGGACCCCAAGTTTCAGTGTTATGGGAGACAGCAAGCGGGGGGACAGGGAGAGCGAGAGAAGGTCTTTCTTGCAATAAGCGGAAGTGATCATATGCAGTTTTGTTAGCCCGCTTCAAAGTTCTGCACACTTGACAACAGGTTCAACAGGACATAAACTGACTCAAAGAAGGGATGCCAAGGCTGCCTCAAAGCCACAGTTCAGGCACAGGGACCCTCTCCTCCTCCCTTCTAAGACTGATAGGGTTAGTTGTAATTACCCAGGTGTAATCAATAAGAATCTGCTCCGACTCTGCCCATGCTGCTGCCTCCCAGATATTTTGGAAGACAGTCCCCATTTCCCATGACAGTTAACCTGCTGGCTGGGACTGTTGGGAGCTGTAATCCTTCCAGTCTGGAGGGCATGAGGCTGATCACCAAGGCACTTCCTCAGAGCTCCTTCCAAATGTTAAATTCTGATGTCACTTTTTTTTTTTTTTTTTTTTTTTTGGGGTAGATAACTATCCTGGCTAGTTTCTCTGGGCTTAGCTTAGGAAGAGAACAGCCTCATCCAGAGGTGTTCCAAGGCAAGCTAGCAGGAAATCAGCCTTACACCTCAACTGTTCTTTTCCAAGGAGAACATCTCTTTGTTCTTAAGGCCACCTTATACGGCAGACATCAATAGATCACTTATGCCTTTCAGAAGCTGTCTCACTGAAGTCAATGTCACCACTCAGAATAGAAGGTACATGCATATTGACACCTCCAACGTGTTTTCTTTGACTCCTGAGAAGTAAGTCCAGCTTGAGCAAGCCAGTTTGATTTGCCAGTCTATGCCTTCGTGATGCCAGTCCGTCCAGGCAGACTGCAGTGAGACCAACCTGAAGGGCAGGTGTGTAGACTGAGATCCTCCAAAATATCTCATCGACCTCGGCTCTGGTTACCAGCTCTGCAATACTTGAGAGTGGCCAGAAATGAATTAGAAGCTACTCAAGCTAGTCACCTGTTTCAGTGTGATGGAACACACAATTAGACCGAGATGACTCCATACCACAGGTTTAGATGGAGGCCAATCCTTGTAAAACTTCCTTCAAGGCTCAGAGAAATCACCACTGGATCTATTCTAAGCTATCCATCCCCAGTCAACATCAGAGAAGCGCATCTCATAAAAGTGATTTGAATGCCAGTTTGACCCGGACCCAGAGTTGGATCCTCGAGCCGCAGAAGCGTTCAATTGAAATTAATGGGACAACTTGCCAGTCTCGGAGGGATTGGCTTGTGGGGAGGGTTGCAATTCTCAGAAGCAGAGAAGTGCCCTGTGGCTAGGCTCTGGTTCAGCCTGTGATCAGAGCCAAAGACGTCCGTTCAGGTCCCTGCCCTGCCGCAGCTTCAGGGAGCACACTTACCCTCGCCACTTTACGCAGGCACGTGGAAGCATCTTTCACATCCAGACCTTCTTGGACTGCCTTCCCATCAGCCCTCAGCAGCATAGCCAGTACCAAGGGATGATGAAAGCTGCAGTCCACGAATGTCCAGAAGCCACCCAGACTGCACCCCTGACTAGTTAAACCCCAGTGCAAAAGCTTGGATAGTCCAGCAATCCTCGATAGACTTTGACCGAGGTTATCCGCATCTGGTGCCGAGTCAGGGACACAGGGATAGTCAGGTGCACCAAGAATTCACTCCTCCTCTGATCCCCTTCCCCAACAGCTCTCCAGATGGCACTTGCCCCCTCCTCCTCTTCAGGGGACGCTCACTAAAGCAGTCCTTCCTTGGCTACCTGGGACAGAGGAGCTGAGTAACTCCCTGGGGCCACAATGGAAGCAAAGAAGCTGAGGTCTTTTGGGAGGGGTCGATGCGGGTTATTGGACTTGGAGACGAGGCGACCACCTTCCTTTTGCGGTGGGCGCCGGCGGGGCCAATGGACTGAGGGGGTGAGGCGGCTAGCGGAGGGCCGCAGCTGAACGGGCGGTGGGACCACCCGTCGGAGAAAATGTGGGATTACTCCGGAGGATCGAGTCTCTCCCAGAGGCGGCTCGTGAGTCCAGGGATCGCGACGGGGCAGCGCGCGGGGCGGGGGCGGCGGCGGGGGCGGCGGCTCTCCGCTTGCCGAATGCTTGGACTCTTGGGGCGGATGGCGAGGGTGCGTGGGTCGGCTGCGGGACTGGAGGACTGGTTGGGGAAGCGCGCTCGGACCTGGCGAGGCCACCTGCCTGTCTCCCCTGACCCACCCGTGGCGTGCCCCGTCCACCGCTCCCTTGCGTGGCCCCCCGTCCGGGCGGGGAGGCTCCTACCGATGCTGAGACAGTGGAATCGCCGCGGGTCGCTCACGCTGTAGGCGGCTGCCGAGCAGACAGGTGGGTGGCCCAGCGCGTGAGCCGCCGCCGCCGCCGCGCCGTGCTGCTGGTGCTGCTGCTGCTGCGGGGCCGGCTGCTGCGGGGCGTGATGGCTCATCCGGGGGCAGTACGGGGCCTCTCCTCCTGCCCCGGGCCCGGCAGCGGCCGCGGCGGGAGGGAAGTGGCCCTTGAGCAGCGGGATCGTGGCCGCGCCGCCGCCGCCGCCGCCGCCTCCTGCGGCCCGGGCCGACGCGGCGTGCAGGTGCGAGGTGACACAGAGCGGGCACACGCAGAAGGCGCCGCTCTTGCGCGACGCCGGGCAGGCGGGCCCTCCGGCCACCGACAGCACCAGGGGCGACGCCGGCACGCCCAGGGGGATGAGGAAGTCCTGCCCGGGGGGCGGAGGGTGGTGATGATGCTCCGGCAGCGAAGGCGCCGCCGGGCGCGCCGAGTCCTTGATGATGAGCGAATCCACATAGAAGGAGCGCGACATGGCCGGGATGCGGCGGGAGGGGAGGGGCAGGAGAAGCCGCGGCTGTGTGGATCGGGCGCTTCTGGCTGGATCGGGCGCTTCTCCCTCTCCCGCTCTCCCGGCCAGTCCTCCCGGGGCCAAGTCGCCTCCGCCAAAGCCCCTTGGGCGAGCCCGGAAGGTGCTTATGTCTGAGAGGCGAACAAAGGGGGGCTCTGGAGAGGGCTGGTCTTAAAAGAGCCAATCTCCCCCCGCCGCCACTTTCCCTTTTCTCTAGACCTCCCCTGGATCGCCTCCCCCCTCCCCGCCTACTGCGAGTGCGGGGATTTATAGCAACTCTTTGGCACGTGATGCCGGGCAATCGACGCGCATCCCCGGCCCTGCGGGCTTCTGATTCGGGAGCCCTTTCAGAGGATCCCCTCCCCCGCGCTCCTCCCGGACTGAAACAAAACAGAGAAAGGAGGGGAGCTCTTGGCAAAGGGCGTGTGTGTTGTGTTAATTTCCATGGGACTCTCGAGCAGCCGCCTCTCTCCTCCTTCCCCACCAGAAGAGCCGCGACTACCCCGGGCGAGGCGCTGTTCACGCCAACGCCGCGCCTCGGGGGGCCAAAAGTTTGCTTTCCTCCGCTCGCCTTCGCCGTCCGGCCTGTGCGCCGCTTTCCTCTTGATTCGGCCTCGGCTCTTCAGCCCCGCCGCCAGTAGCCCTCTCTCCTCCAGCCAGCCTTCCCCAACCCGGTGCTCTCCGGAAGTTTTGCTGCCTGGGGCTGCTGGGTTTGCAAGTGCGAAACACCCAGGGGGTACCAGCTTGGTGGCCACGTGTCTGCCACAGCTCACGCGTCTGACTCTGGGGAGAGCCACCAAAGCCCACGACGCTGCCCGGTGCCGTGGGAGGATGAAACCCCATGGAAAGAAACCCACGCTTGCATTTCTGTAATGTTTCGCCAGCAGCCGCCTCCTGCGTCGTTCCGCGCTCCCGTCCTCGCGCCTTTGAAGTGCAGCACGTCCCGCTGACTGCGTGGAAGAAGCGTGGAAATGAGGGTGCGGCCGTTTTAATGGCCGTGCCACCTTGCTGGAAAGCTTGTCCCACGGAGCTGGCGAACCTCCGCTGTCCTTGGACTCCGATTCCCATTAGCCCTAGCCCTTCTGACCAATGATGAGGACTGAAGGAAGTAGCAGTCTAACCATCACGGCCTCTCAAGCCCTGCGCTAAGGCTTCCGTGGTCTTGCCCACACCGGATAGGTCCTTTCGAAACCTGGTGGGGCATGCTTCCTGGCAAAGCTAATACTGCGCTCTCAGGCTCGGATCTTCGAGGTTTTGCCGTTTCGAGAGGGCGCAACATAGGGTAGAAATGCAGAGTCCGCAACCGACTGGCCCCACTGCTCTATCTTCAGCCTGTTGCCGCGAACGCTTAAGCAGGAGCTTAACCGTTTTCTGCATCGGCTCCGGGGGCGCCTTTTGCAGTTTGGACCCTTGCTTTCCAGGAATCAGGTTAATTAACCACCCCGCTTGTTCTCTCCTCTCCTTCTGTTAACGTCGTTGAATTTCGGGTGTGTCCAGAGCTCCAGTCCATTTGGCAGTAAATTGCATTGATGTCAGTGCAGTTCATTCAGGGCAGTTTAGGGTGCAAACCTATACATGTTTGGACAGAAAGAGTCCTTCAAGTTCCAGCAGTTCCCAGCCCTGTTTGACTTTTTTCTGTCTAAGCCTGTGTAGGATTGTCCATGTATACTTTCATTCAGGAGCAAAGAAGTGAGTCCTATTGAATTAAGCGGGATTTCCATTCGTGTAAACGTGTAAAAACCAAGTGAGCAGGTTTACTGCACACTCCCCCAGAAAATGGGGAAGATTTATTAATATTAGGATGAATTTTTCAACATATTACCTAGTGTAAAGCAGCACAATAAAACACAGTGGGATTTGCTTCCATACACGAAAATTTATCGGAGTTTGAGAGGCAAGTAATAGACTTAACAGGAAGAGGAGAATTGTAATTTGAAGTAGTGATTTCTTGGAGAAAAATGTCAAAAACGACTTTGCTTAATATATTTATTAGGTCAGTTCAAATCCTGCCACCCTCCTTCCGCCACAAGCACACACAACCTGCTCCTTGTAACATCTTTGTCTGATCTGGAGGTCTCTAAAGCTTGCATAATTATTGTGTCCTTCCAGTTGTGCTAATATAGATATCACACTATATAGATTTTATCATGTTTCCTAGGAACAACATGGCCGTTGCTTTTAGCATGTGACTTGCAAAAAAAAGTACTGCTTATCCCCAGCAATGAACCATGTGATTCCTATTTTAAAGGTGCAAGAAGCATGTAAAGACAGCAAAAAGCTCTACAACTGCAACATGGCTGCCTGGGGAATGCTGGGAAGTGCAGATTTTCTCCCCCCTAAACCTACATAGGCTTGTGCCCTCGGTTATTTTGACCTGGCCGAAGGCATTCGCGCTGATCACATCTAGGCTGGATGACTACCGTGTGCTCTGCATGGGCCTGGCCATGAAGACAGTTCGAAAACTTGAACTGGCGCGGATGTGGACCACCATGATTTCGGCTGAGCGCATTACACTGAATCTCTACCATATTTTCTGGTTAAGTGTCCGGTTCTAGACTCAGTGCAAAGTGCCTGTTTTTATCCTTCTAGTTCTGAACAGCCTAGGCAAGGGATAGGGAACCAGGAGGATATTTTGACTTGATGGTCCAGAATGGACAATTCTCTACAGGGGCAATCCTATTCAGGTTTATACCGTAAAAAAGCTCTATAACTCCCAGCGTTCCCCAGCCAACATGGCCTTTGGGGCTTTATTCTGTCTAAATATGCATATAATTGTCCATCAGGTACATTAAAAGAAGAAGACAAAGAAAAGAAGAAGCAGATGTCTTCAGTTGGTTCATTCCATATCTAGTTGAAGATAAAATCCATATTATTTGCTTGACTACCCTATCTCAGTAAAGCTATTTACTTGAAATTATGTGAAGATTCATAGGTGGGGGGGACAGTGGTTGAGGAGGTCAAGGACCAAGGTGGGTTTCTACAGTTTATGGCAAGTAAGTACCATTGAACACACCCCTTAGTAAGCAGTTTGCTTAGTGCCTAACAGGAGTGGGTAACACGTAGTTCTCCAGATAGTTCTGGAACAGCCCACTATCATGGGAGATCATGGGAACTGCAGTCCAGTGACATCTGGGGGGCCACAGCTTGCCCATTCCCGGTGCATAGACTGGAAGAGTAAAGCATACTTACAACAAGGTACTATGCATATTGACTCAGAAATAGGTCCCACTGTACTGTAGTTTTAATCCCATTTGTATCTGCTCAGAAGTTCAATGGGACTTAGTCCTAGGTGAATGTGTATAGAATTGCCATCTAATGGCACAACCTCATTTATGTCTACTCTGAAGTTAAGCCCCATCAAGTTCTCTTGGGCATAATTCTGTGAAAATAGGATTACAGCCTAACTCTACTTCTTTGGAGCTGAACGGCACAATGCTGTGCATGTTGATAGAAAAACACGAATTGCATTGGTTGGTTCTCCCGGGAGTTGTAGGACTTTTTTCCTGTCTAAACACGCAGAGCATGGCCTGAATCAGAAGTGCCCCGGGCTGAAGGGCAAACAGCCTGCTTCAAAGCATGCTTGCTTTGGCGTAAGGTCCAGGGAAATAGGGTAGGTGGAAGAGTCCCCCTACTTTCCGTGGGACCACCTTACTTCAGAGGAAATGTATTTGGGATAGGTATGTAGGAGTTATTCTGGGTTTTCGCAGAGGTGGTTGTAAGCTTTTCGAAAGGGAGGGAGAGTGGTTTTGCCACACTGGCCATTAGCTCGAGGTGCGAGGCTTGGAGATTCTTCTGTTCGCTCCCGGGCCACAGCAGAAGACGTTCAAGTGAAGCCTTGGCGATCGTTGCAGGGCTCCTTCACTCCGAAACATTAATGCAAAGAGAAAACGTCGGCCGGAAGGACGCCTTTGATCTCCCCCGAGTGCACCGAGGCGGTCAGGCCGAGGGAAATTGGCTAAATGGCGAAAAGGCGCGCTCGGCCGTTCCAGCACGTTTCAGGGGGCACTAGAGAGAGGCGGCCCGAAACACAACGCAGCCCATCGCGCCGCTTCCCACTGACCTGCTGCGGGGTGGGCGGCTCAGAAGGGGCTTAGCGAGTCCATGGAGGCAGGATCGCAGCCGCTGCCCGGGTCGGGTGCGAGGACTGCTGCCGATCCACTTCCACTTGGGCCCATTGCCTGGGAAGGACCGCAGAGGCCACCGATGGACTCCAACTGCCCGGGGGAAGAACGGGAAGGTTGCGATCCGCAGCACACTTACTCGAGGGGAGCCCCACTGAAACTGTGGCAGGTTGCTTCGAGTGCGCGGATGCACGCCGGGGGCGTAAGGGGAGGAATGCCGCGATGTTCTGGGTGCTTGGAGAACCAGCGAGAGCCGTGCCACTCGGCTTTCCTTTGACACGAAGCAGGGTTGATCTTGTGTGAATTGGCTGAGACTGATGAGAGCTGGAATCCGAGCACATCTGATAGCTCATAGGATCTCGAGCTCTACTTCAAACTTGCAAGGGCGGAAAATTCAAATTTCTGACCACGGGGTTGTTAGCCACCCTCCCTGTTTGCGGAATTTCTGTTGTCCGCTTTGCACGCCCACAGGTTGAAAGCGGGGGTGGTTTTCACAGGGCATCAAGCGCATAGGCGGCTCGGACGAAAGCAAGTGGGGAATTTCTTTCGGCTGGGGACTTGTGCTTGGCCCCACCACTTGGCACCGCAGGTCAGCTGCTCGGTGCTCTCTCCCCATGTCCACGGGCTCTTCGCTTCACAGTCCTCGCACCCACCCACCTTTCCTTCCCCATCCTCTGGATCGTCCGTCATATTTCAGCTAAGGAGTCATCTCGAAGAAACTCGCGGAGTTCTCAGCTTGCCGCTCATGATACAAAACAGCGGAAGGCTCCAAGCTTAGACCGTTGGACTGGGACTGGGGAGGTCTGGGTTCTAGCCGCCCCCCTTGACCATGAGGTTCCCCGGGTGTCTTTGGGCTGGTCACTGAGTCTTAGCCTAACCTGCCTCACAGGGCTGTTGTGAGGGTGAAATGGAGAAGAGGAGGGCTATGTAAGCTGCTTTGGGTTCAAGAAGAAAAAGGCAGGATATAAATGTAATAAACAAAATCAACACTGTTGGCTGGGAAATGCTGGGAGTTATAGGACTTCTAAAGGTCTAATGATGCCTCGGATTGCACCCTAACCGTAGCAAAAACGGAGGCTTGCTAAGCCAGTGAAGAAGCTCGCATGGATCAGGGCCTCACTCAGCAGTAGGAGCAGGCAGAGGAACATTGCCCGCCTAAGCAGTTCCCCAGAACATGTCGCTCCGCTGATATTTTGCATTACAACATCCATCAGCCTCGGCTAGCATGGCCCTGTGTCATCCGGGATTAAGGAAGTTGGTAGTCCACAACGTTTGGAGGATGCTGAACATGGGAGAAGCTGCATCCAAAGGAGTGGCGCGTGAGACCTTCGAGACAACCCCGATATGCTAGCAACCTAGTGCAGCCCAAAATGGCTTGAGGGGGAAGAGGGGTGTTGCAATCCACCAGGGCGTGAGCTTGGGGAAGGTCGACATAGTGTACAAGCCCCGAAAGATAGGAAATGTTATCTTCAGCCTGCACGTAACCAAACCTAGGGCAAAGTATGCGGACAGGAAGGCCCATTGATTGGATTTACGCCTGGAAAGCTGTTTGTGTAAAGCACAGCGGGAGCTTAGTGGGTGCTTAGTCATGGGTGCATGCGGGCATTCTCCAGCTAGGCTATAATTTGTTATATTTCTAGCCCACCTCACCCAAGGAGCTTAAAGGGCAGTGCGCTCCCCTTTCCTTTCCTTTCCTTTCCTTACCCTCAGACAACCCTGTGCGCAAAAGCGACCGGCTCAAGGTTGCCCAACGAACTTCTAGCTGAGCAGGGAACCACCTGCCGCAGTTTCTCCTGTACCCAGCTCTGAAAAGCGCAGGCGCACCTCTTCCTCGTGCATTTTTGGGACGTGAAAGCCCGTCCTTTGTGCATCCGGAATGCACGCACGTGTTTGCTCGGTTGCTTGTAAATCAGCGAACCTGTATTTTACCGCACCCTAAAAGATAATGAACTCCACACGCCCAGAAGCCCACTCCGTTCCTGCTCTAAGGCGGTGGTAAGTCCCCGATGCCTCCAGCTGCCTAGCTTTACAAGGGATTCATTTCCATGGTGCTTCAAGCATTGTGGAAACATCAAGTTTTCTTCGTGGCCCCAGGCTTCCCCGGTGGGAAGTCAGATCCGCAGACGCGCTCCCCGCAGCCGCAGCCAGCCGGGCGCAGGGCCTGGGAGGACGCCTGCTTGGCCAGGGCCGTCCTTGGCCGTGCCGACTGCGAGTCCGGCTTGCGGCGGGGCTGGGCTGGGCCAGCCGGGTCGCGCGGAGACTCCTCTTCGCCCGAGGATTTATAGGTGGCAATTAAAGTTTTATGAATTGCTGCTGAGACCGGCGAGGCCGCTATTCGAAGGCGATTAGGATTCAATTAGAAAGTGTTTACTGGACGGCGGGGTCTCCGGAGGGTAAACAGGCAGCTATTCCAGAAATGTGCTAATCCAGGGTCTTGTGACAACAATTAGGCAACCCGGGAGAGGCAGGTCAGCGCTGCCCGCGAGCCCCGGCGGCGGGGAGCGCAGCGCGGGCGAGGCGCTGCCCGGATCGGCGCCCCCCCCCAACCCCCGCCCGGGCATGCCGACAACGCGGGCAGGAGGAGCGAGGCTGGCCAGCTCCGATCCTCCACCGTCTCCTGAAAGTCCCGTGGGCTCGTGTCCAGTGTTGCTCTGGCTCGAACCCCATTCATCGCAGTGGCTTTACTCTTAAGGAGGGCTACGCCCAGCAGCCCCAGTTACGGGCACTGGATTGCAACCTGATCTGAGGAGAGCATTCCTAATCCTCCTGTAAGGGATCGAGGTATGGATTTGAGTCCCCTGCCATAGGCAGCTTCTCTGGGGCTTAAATAACGGAGCAGTCCTGTACGCACCTGCTTAGAGAAAATGGAGACTTGCCAGTCGGGCTGTAAATCCCACGCACCCTTGCTAGAGGGACTGGGGATGCACTCCCAAGCACACCTGCTCGTGGGTGGGGTCCGTGGGACACACGGGGATTTCACGCTCAGGTGCAAAGCAGCGGCCGCGGGAGGCTGGAACCGTCGGCGGCGGGAGGCGCGCTCCTTGCGAGAAGCTCCATCGAAGGGGGAAGGGGTTTGTTCCCTGTCGAGATAGTCAGGGTAGCAGGGATTCCGGTAAACATCCGAAATCTAGCGATTTCAGTGGGAACGGAGACTCCTTTATAGTTGCAGTGCAAGCCTAGGCATGTCTTCTCAGAAGTAAGTCCCATTGAGATAAATGGAGCTTCTTTCCAGATAAGTCGGTATGGGATTGCTGCCGTCTATAGGATTGGACGGTACTTAGGAGTCGGTCATTTAAGCAGAGATGGACAAGAGGACAAGTCTGCGTGTTGGACAGTGACATTTTCCTGCACCCCCCCCCCCTTTGGCTGAATACTGTAAGGGAGGCAAATGGCCATTGACGACATTGCCCCCCACCCCACCTTCTTATAAAACTTCCATGAGATTCATCTCTCTAAACTAGAAGTTCCACACTTTCTTAGAAATAAATGGTTGTGCAAACCAGGCCCAGGTGTGCTTGCTCAGGCGGCCTGATCTATGCCTGTTTGCTCTCACAGGGCACTCCCCTTTGTATTTTTCTGTATAAACAGATTGAATGAATCTAGCCACAAATAAAAGGGTTTGAGAGACTTACAGCAGAAGCCACTCAGAAGCAAGATTTTCTCCCAGTTAAGTGTTCAGAGGCTGTAATCTATCTACCTAGGAGCAAGCACCATTGACCCTTTTATTTTCAGTTTTTATTTTTAATATTCAGTAAGCTGCTAAATGTGTATTACGACTTTTGCGAGTTTCCTTATGAAGGCTATTTTATTTAGGGGCAACCTAGAAGCATTTGGAGAGGATAGAAATCCTGTACATGTCAGTTCCAAAGTTAATTCCACTGAATTCATCCAGACTTACTGCAATCTATCAACTATGGCCTTATTTAAAACAAAACAAAACAAAACAAAACAAAACAAAACAAAACCTGCCACAACAGTATCAAAGCTGAACATTAAGGGGAAAGAATTTGAAATAGGGGGAACAGATCCTCAACCTGATTTAGCTTTGCTTGAAAGCGAGTCACGAGGATTTCAGTCAGAATAGCCAACTTTTCCTCCCAGCAGGGCTCCCATGTCTTTACCAACTGGAAAGCCAGCAAAAACCAGCTGAGGAGACTTTCTCTACTCCCACCCAGCAAACAGGTGGGGTGAGCCGTTCAGCTTCCATCTTGACCCACAGGGCTCTTCAAGCAGGAACAGGCGGCCACCTACTTCCCACTGGCTGCCTTGGGGAAGCCTTGAGACTGGGGCTCCCCAAGGCTACTTAAGGTCAGACATAGCCTAGCCAAACACAGCTTTGGATCAGTCCAAAAGTCTGCCTGACTGCCTGCCTGCCCTCCCCACCATTTATTCTGCCCTGACAACAGCAAGCCAAATGTGCGTGGCCCAGGAAGGACACAGGTGCAAGATAGCCGCCTCTGGCTTATGTTTCCAGGCACCCTGCCTCCGGGAGTCCGCTGGCAACACCCTCCGTGTGCAATGAATTCTAAGGGCGATCCGGGCAGCCTGGAAATGCCCACTTGCTGGAAGGAAACTCAAAGGCAATACACAAAGATCCCCGGATCAGCATTTGAACCTGTAATTGCTCTAACAAACCGAGTGCAGCGAGGAGGGCGAGCAAATGCGAACAGCGATTTGAAGGCAAGAGTTATTCCAAGCCAGGCGGAATGATGCAAGGCGTGCGCCCACAGCACATCGCCCTCGTTACCATTTTATTTTTCAATAATTCTGTCCGATAAAATTTCATTGTCCATTAAGTAATCCCTGAAATGAGAGCTCTTATGAGCCTATAATGAGCTCTAATTGCCACGACTAGTCGAGCCACGTGGAAGGATTTAGAAGGTATTAAGCAGTTGGGTACAGAGCGCGGGCTGTTACCTTGCCATTACTTTCATAATTCAAGGAGAAAATTAGTCCTTTTAAGGGAAAATCCTTTGATTCCCTTCATTCTGCTCGGGGTGACAGAGTATAGCTTTGTCTGCTTTCAGTTCAAGGCAGTGTAACAAATGCAAATGAGCAAAATTGCCCCTCCTTCTGTGTGTGTGTGCGTGTGTGTGTGTGTGTAAGCCAAGCCAGCCAAGCCAGAGCTGCTCAAAAAGAACATCAGAGTTTTCCCCCACTGCTGGCCCTCCTTCTCAACAACTTGTAGGACCGAAGAGTCACGTTCGCATCTCCAGGCCTTTCTGAGAGTATTCACGCAAGCAGCCGTCCCCGATCTGACGCTCTCTACACTTGCTGGACTACAGCTCCCACCATCCCCAGCAGCAGGGGATGGTGGGAGCTGTATTCTGACGCATCTACAGGGCGCCGGGAGGGAGGAGGGAGTAGATGGCTGGGGGAAACCTAAAGCAATCCAGTCGTTCCGTTTGATTTGATTTGGCAACGTCCCCAAAGAGATGCCAAGCATCCAAATACACAAGCTGGCACCCAGATCAGAAACGCGTTTGAGAACTGGGCGCTTCACTTTCCGAAGGGATGGGGCCAGGAGTGTGAGCTTCCCTGGACTGGAAGCTCAAGGACAATAAACAAGGCTTTCTTCGAAAACACACACAGAGAAGATTGATGTGGCACCGAACTCCATGCGCGCACCTCTGAGCCAGACGTGCCCAGGAGGAGAGCGCAGTACACGGGATGTTGATCCAGTACTGGTAGGGGTACGCTGCAGCGACCAGGTTGGGGTCTCGGTTCCCACAATACTCCCCCCACCCCGCCCCGGTCGGAAGGCGATCGCCCTGAGTTCAAGCAACTGCACTCGCTGGTCGGTGCGCTCAGGGATTACAGCTTCACAGCCCGAGCCAAGGCGCACTCAGAGGGGCTTTCCACCATTGACTGCACTGCATAGAGGCTTTCGTTCATTTCGTCTGGCTCAGGTGGGCCTTCCTTCCGAGGAAACGGGTGGAAAGCTCCTGGCAAGATTGTGGATACTGCAACAGTTGTCTCGCTTTCGATCGTCATGACAAGAATACCTCTGGCAGCCACAGGGCCTAAGGCCAACGCTTTGGAATAAGTCTGTCCCATTGGAACCGCTCCCGCCATCTCTGCCAGTTTGGCGGGCGCTTCGAATTCTATGGGCTGGATCCAGATCTGCTCCCCGCATGCTTAACTTTGGATCCAACGCAGTTTCTCGCAGAAGGGGGAAAAGAAACCCCTGCGCGAGGGATAGGCCTGCCTTCCTCCCGAGTGCTGGCGTTTACCGTGCTCTGGTGTGTGTGCCCGCGCCGCATCGCTGGGGAGCCACTTCGGAATGTCCGAAGATGATGCTCTGCAAAACGAAACGCGCTCCTTTCGGGCGGGAGGTGGTGATTTCTAACTCGGTCCGAATCCGGCCTGGATGGCCCCCGGGCACTCTCCATCTGTGTCAAGCGCCCTGAGAAGCAGATCTGTGCGGGAGCTAACCAACAGCACGGCGCAGGGGAGAGGACTAAGAAGACCCTACTCCCCTCAAAGCTCGCCGGGTGGCTCTGGGCCAGGCATTGCTGCTCAGCCTAACCTTCCTCACAGGCTAGTTGTTTGGGTCCCTTGGAAAGCAGGGCTGCGTAAGCCGCCTCGGTCTCTGGTAGGAAAGGCGGAATGGAAGTGTAGGGGGCGCGTACGCAGTGGAGTTACGAGGGCAAAAAAGAAGAGACTCTTTCCACGTATCTTGGTGGTTTTCCCCGGAAAGTTCCCCAAGCGAGCGCCGGGTGTGCGTGCGTGTGTAAAAGGCAAACAGAAGCCGAACCTTGCCCGCTCCCCTTAATGAGGCCATTCTAAAAGCGTGAACAAGCCTATGAATGTTTTATTGAAAGCCCATCGTTAACTTGTAGCCTTCCTTTTTCTCCCGAGCGTGGCATTGTGATATTGCCTGCCTGTGGCACATCTTACCCAATATCGCCCCCCGATTTCTCCCTTCTCCGTAACCAGGCAACACTTTCTGAATACCAAAAATTGAAAAGAACCGCTTAGTCTTCAAGAAAAGTCCTCAATAATAGTGGGGGAAAAGAACAAAGATCCAGGAGACAACAAAATGCCACAGGGGTGACTTTTCGAGAGCAATTATCTCTCATTAATCAGAAGAACAGCTGCAATATTAATTTTCTCGCTTTCTTCCTCTCCGTTCAAAGTCTTTTCTTCTTCTTCTCCCCCCACCCCACTTCCCCACTCCCAACAGTTGAAGAATCATAAATTTTGCCTTGATAGAGAAGCAGGCGTTTCCAGGGATCTGAAACCTACAAGACCATCGGGAAGGAAACCTAGTTTTTAAGGTTGCGCGGGAGGGGGCTGGGCGGGGCGGCAGGGGAGGGGAGGGGGGAGTGATCCCCACCTGGCCCCCTTCTATTTTGCTCGGGGTCAGAGATCGCTCCCCTCCGCTTCGCCTGGCTCGCTTCTGCAAACTTAAAGCACCCCGGGGCACAGCCCCCCGCGCGCGCGCGCGCACCCCGCACAGGGCGGAGGCGGGCGGCGTGGCTGCCGGCGGAGGAGCCCCAGCACCTCGCGCCGCCCGGGGGGAGACCATCTGGCCGTGGGAAGGGCTGTGGTGCCACCTCGGAAGGCCGCTACCTCGGAGAGGCCAGGAGACGCGTGCATTCAGCAGCAAGCGGGGCGTGTTCCCCCACGCGCGCGCGCGCGCTTCCTCAGCCCCCTTTTTAGGCTTTGTAAAGAATCGGATTGTCCATGGGGAGTGTTAGTGGAGGTAGGCGGAATCGTGAAGTTCTCTCCCACAAGATAGAGGGCAACAGGCAACGACACCCCCCCCCCCGCGTGTGGGGGGGCAGGGGCGAATTTACACGCAGAGAGAGAGATTTCCAAACTTACTGCCTTTCGGTGCCGTCCCGCGCGGCGCCCCAGAACTCCCCGTAACTAATTAGGTGCACCCGATGGAAGGCGGCAGAGGCGTGGAGGCGACGTCCGCCTCCGCGCTGCCTTTGCCTCCCTGAACGCTCGTACGTGTTTTACCCCGGCGGGCGAAGAGACGAACTGGAAGCATCGCCAGGCTTAGGAGCCACGGCGGGAAGAGCCATGTTGCCTACGAGTGGGGACCGAGAGCATGCCGAAGTCCCTTTTCTGAGGTTGTTGCAGGGGAGCCGGCTCTTCCTCCGCGGTGTCCAGTGGCCAGGGACTGTGCCCTTGGGGACTTCTTTTCACATCCATTATCTGCTAGGGACCAAGAACAACAGGAGGTTCTGGGGCGCAATTTAGGACCCATGTTCCTTCGATACAGCACTATTTCTCCTCTTTCATGGTGTGAGCGAAGACTGTGGCGAGGAGCCTTCTCTGCAGTGGCCCCCCACTGCAGAATACCCTTCCTAGGGAGATCTGCCTAGCAACTTCACTGCATACCAGGCTAACACCTTCCTTTTCTACCAGTCACTTAATCTGTTGTTTTCTGTTTATTAATTTTACTGCTGGCTCTGTACGGGTTTTAGTATTTTAAATGCTTTCATGTTTATATAATTTTATAATTTTATTGCTGTGATTGCACACAGTCTCCTATATATGTTTGGCTGCTGACCAAGACAGATGAGGCCATGGCACCAGTGGGTGTCTCTTCCTGTCGCTCAGACTCACAATCCCACAACAGTGGTGACTGAACTTGCTTACAAGTGACAACAGAGGCAGAATGCCTTTTTAATATATGCAGGTAATTCCCCCTGAAATTTATAGGACTTGCAACATTCAGGAAACTCGGGATGCAACTCTCGACTTTCCAAATGCTACTAGGCAGCAATCGCCCTCACCATGGGCTAGGGCTGATAGGAGCCCCCCCCCAAAAAAATCGGGGGGGGGGGGAGGGCACTCCCCCTGAAGTGGATGATCAATAACAGGCCAACTTGGAACAGAGAAAGTTGGCAGGATTTCTCTTCTGTGAAATGTAGCCTGCAATTTCACTGTTGACCCAGATTAACACTTGCTCTCCTAATCATCTCCCCTGACACCCTGAAGCTATGGAATTCATATCCTACAACCTGTTTGGCACCCTCATATTTTCACAGAATGTATATAAGCAGACTGCATGTTGCCAAAAGAATCCTGCCATGCTGGAGGGCAAAAAACCAAGTAGCAGCACAGAGAAAAGGGTTCAAATGGGGCTTCCAAAGCACCTGCCAGAAGCAGCAGCAGCTGGCTGGAGGCTGCTGAACAGGGGCCGGCTCCCTTGACAACCCCTGTGTGAGCTGGCCCACAAAATCCTCAGAGAAGGGTTCTTGGACACATGCTTAGTTCATGCAGGATACTGTCATACATCCCATTCTGCCCAAGGCAGCAGGAAACCTTGAGTCAGCCCTGTCCAAGTCTGTGTGCCAATGAGATTGCTTGGTCCAAACCATCACAGAATAAAGTCAGGTTCCATCCACCCAAGCCTGAAGCAGTGATAAGCTTAACTTTTCCTTCTGGTACCAGGGCAGTAATGAATTATACAAATATTTAAATATTTATATTTACATTTTTCCTAGGTATTCTAATAGGACTATTTGCAATAGTTCTATCACTGCTGCTGCTACTGCATAGCATTTATATCTCACTTTGGTTCCAGCTTACCTAGCTCCATGTGATTTGCACAACAACTCTGTGAAGTAGGTGAGGCTGAGAGGCAGTGACCCAGAAAACTTCATGGCCAAGTGATAACTTGAACCCAGATCTCCTGGGTTCCTAGTCCAACACTCTAATCACCACACCACGCTGGCTGTCTATTAGGGAAGCCAGTATTCTCATCCTTTTCATAGGTAGGCAAGCTGTGGGCTGGCAGGCTGCCTAAACTTTGTGAGCACTCTGCCATATCAATTCTAATAATTTAATAATCATGGCTATGAAGCTGTGGGAATATTGAATTTTAAAAGGGAAAAGGGGATAAAGGAAAATATCAAAACCTGCAATTGTGTGGTTTACCATGATTGATATTCCTAATGATTTATTTTATTAGATTCAGCAGAGCTTGTGAAGAAACCCACAAGTTAAATTCTGCATATTAAGTTATGTTGTTTCAAAGTTATAGAGCAAATGGCATTGGTTTAACTTTGGTTACAGTTTTGCATCATATCCAGAAGTCTACTGATGGCAATGTGTGCATGTATTTTAAATATCCAGATAATTTGTCTGCATTGAAAACATCATGAAATTTCTTTTCTTTTTTTTTTTTTTTTGGTGGGGGAGTGAAATGTTCAAAGAGAATAACCTGGTTGAAAATGAGCCAACAATGGCTCCATCCACAACTGGAGCCAACAGGACTAAATTGACTTAAACACAAATTCTGCAGTTTAATTGGGTTTGTGAGGACACAACAGGATGCTGCCTCCATGATAGACTTAATTAGAAATTATGTGTCCTATCAGAAATATTTAACTGGTCTCTCATTAGGCAGGTGTGACTACACTGCACTTTCGTAAGTGAGACTTTAGCTATTATGTGCCAAGAAGTTCCAGTTAGCATTTTAGGGCATGGGACACCCGTATGCAAATCTCCACAAGGCACATGTGACATGGAGCGTTGTTTGAGCCAAGCCTGCTCTGGAGGGTTCAGTGTCTCTCTATAGGCAAGGAAGGACAACCTCACTTACTATATGATTTAGTTATTTATTAATTAGTTATAGTTATATCCCACTTTTTCCTGTTGTAAAGAACCCAAGGCAGCTTACATGTTACTCCACCTCTCCATTTTGTCCTCACAATAATCCTGTGAGACAGGTTAGGCTGAGAGTCCATGACAGGTCCAAAGTCACCCAGTGAGCTTCATGGCTTAATGGGAACTATTGCTCAAGCCCCAGTCCTGCAGTCTAAACAATAAGCCACGTTGGTTCTGATGTTCTGTTGGCCCCCATGATACCTCTTTGCATCACCAAGATAATGCTAACAAAGAAGCTTTGGGTCATGCAAGAGAAGCTCCTGTAGTGCCTTCTTTTCACACCAGTATTGATCCAGGGTGCTTCCAGATGTTGAACCTTTGGGGGATGCATTCTTGTAATGAGTGGTGTTGAAGGCAAGAATTGGAAACCCACAAAATACCACCATATAAACCTCTTTCTGCCAATCATACGCCTTTGGAAAGGCATTTCATATTTTTTAAACAAGATGCCTTGTTTATAAAGAGACACAGAAACAGGAAAATCATGAAATGATTAGTGGCCAGGGGAAAGTTACTTTATTTCATTTCTATACCACCCCATAGCTGAAGCTCTGGCATGGCAAGACTGGGACTCCGGGCAAGCCACATTTGGTCCTAAAGTTTTCCACCCCTGCTCTATGAAAGAATGGGTAGAAGGTAGATTTCCAGATGATTTGGACCTCAACTCCCAGAAGCCTTTCTCAACATGACCAATGTTCAAGAATTTGTGCAGTCAGCACAACTGATTTTCCTCAACTGATTTTCCGTGGTAAGAAATGGGGCGAAAGAAATAGCAGGAAAACACAGGATAACTACAAATGAAAGGAATCATTCAGAATTTGAGCACACTCCTGTGAATGAGGCAAGGAGATTGCACTATCCAGGTCCAATTTGGAAACACTCCCAGTTTGGGAGAGGATGGCAAGGCCATGCTGAGGGGTGTCCAGCTGGGCTCCTTCACACAGTGCAGGGATTCTGGCAGTGTGGGAAGGAGCTGAACAGCAGCCACTTCATGCCAGCACAACCTAAGATGTGTCCTAAGCACACTGTTTGACGTACGATTCTTAATGGAGTCGTGGTAGACTGAACTTACTGAATTAAGGACAGTACCTCTTCAGACCGCATGCAAAAAGACTTTTAAAAAGTGCCTCTTCACTTTTGAGACAAACCTTACTAAAAACCTTAGTAACGTAACAGCCTGGAGAGATAAAAGTCCCAAGTTTTACCCAAGTTTATATTTCTGGTCCTTTTAAAAGAAATAGCCTGACATCCAAATAGCCACTTAAAAATATACAATGATACTAAACTGTAGAATTTTGGTGGATGTTTTATTTGTGTTTCCTGATAGAATAGACAAGTATGGATTTACTTATGTCCAGAAGAAAGTTGTCTATTGGACAAAACATAAGGGTTTAAACTTTTAAACTTCAAATTGTACATATATCTTTGCATTCCCAAATGTTAACTGACAATAAGGTAGCTTATGAAAAATTATATATGAACATTTTGACAGCTTTGAAACTAGTCTTTTTGTATTATTTTCTCTAGATCAAACTTTGCCATAGCTATTAGTGGAAAAGATATTACAAAGTGATTTAGCACAGTCATTTGACAAGCAAATTCACTAGGAAATCACACGGTTCTGGGTTTTCAGTTGAAGAGAACTGGGTGTGCTAAAATACACATACTTTTTAATAAGGCACAACACTAGATGAGTCATTCTTAAATTGTTATTCATGGACCATTTATGCTATATTTTCAGATAATCCATGACCTTGGGGTTGGGCCAGGGGAAGGGTGTTCTTACCTAAACTCCAGAGGGCTGGGTGAGGATCCTAGGTGAGTTGGATTTAGCCTATGAGCCTAAGGTTCAACACCACTGGTCTACATGGACCAACAGTGTTCTGTTAACCTTAACACCAGACTTCCAGCATCATAGCCCTACCTGGAGATTTCAGATACTGAACTTGGAACCTTCTAGATGACAAGCATGTGTGGGATCTGGCTGCTTAGGCAGGTGTACTATTATGGTATTCTCTTTTTAAGCAAAGATAAATGGAAAAAAAATTCTTAGGATGATAATCACAAGCAAAGGAAGCAAGATTACAGTTTACAGAGTGGGCATGAATAAAAATGACCACACATCTTCCTTGTTTTAATGAATCATACAAAGAATAAGGAAAGACCAAAAAACAAACAAAAAAAAACCAGTGGAATTTTAAAAGCATCCAAGAGTTTTTCTTGGCAGAGTAAAATGTGGAACACAAGTAGTTCTTTAAGTCCATCATGTTACAGATTCTTTCTGGATTAAGAGATTCTACCCTCAATAATGAGTTGTATCATGTGGTCCTTCTGAGCAGCATCCAGCTGCATCCATCCATGGTTTTAACAGTGATTAAGCTACAAGGCTTGATTCTTCATAATGCTTTTATAATTATGGTTTGGAACGTGGACTATTTGCTGCTTGCTTCCCCCTCCCCTTCATTCTTTGGGAGTAATGCAATTGTACAGAAAATCACAAGATGTTTTCAAACAAAATTGTAAAGAGAGACTTTGGGCAGGAAATCCAGAGCATGGAAATCAAGAAAGGGCTCTCTGTTGAAGGTTCAGGATTTTTCCTTCCTTCCTTCCGTCTGTCCTTCCTTCCATCCGTCCATCCGTCCTTCCTCAAAGCTTTTTAGCCTGCCTAGTGAGGGCACTTCAGAGGAGGAGGGAAGGAAGCTGGAAGATGCTCAGGATAACTCATATCCTGGCCTCTTCAGTTTCCTCCCCTCCCACCAGAACACTCTTTCCTCTTCTTCTGAGGTTGCTTTTCTGACCATGAAGGGCAGCCAGTGTGGTTCTTTCTACACTAGCTGTAACAGGGCAAGGGAGGAGAGTTGGATCTCCTCCCAAGGCCATAGCATTGTTTATGACTTCAGAAAGGGAAAACTTGCAGGAATGCTCAACTAGGGACCATAAGACCACTTTCTAAATGTATCACAGGATTTAAAGGAGTGCAGAACTGAAAGTCTAGGGGGTTTCCTGGACTTTCTGGGTTTCCTAGAAGGCCCCACCTGTACCTATCAATCTCCAGTCATTTGTTAGTTTTCTGACCAGCCCTTTCCCACATTCAATGGAGTTGAAATGCTTCTCTGAAGGCATAGTTGCTAGCAGTAAAACAAGCCCCTGCAGTCTTCAGCTCTGCAAAGCTTCCCCAAAATATATGTCAGCCTCATACTGAAAGTCATTCTGCATACACAGCTCCTTGCCCAGCAAGGGCAGGCAGCAGCCATAGCAGCGCAGCACAGACTCAGGCAGGTAGGAGCTTTCAGAAGGCTGCTGCCAAACATCTGGCAATAAGGCACTGGGCATGAGCTCAGGGTCAACTATGTGTGCCAATTACAGGTAACCCTTCCTCCTTCCCTCCCCTGAGGTATATAGTCATGCAATGAATGTATAAATCATGTCTGTATAGCCGAGACTGGAGGCAAGTGCTGAATTCTCCCTGGTGGGTTCCAGTAATCACACATTAACAAGTGACAGCCTATTTAAGTGGGGAGGCAAGCAGGGAAGATTTCAGCCACTTAGGGTACAATCCTATGTGTGCTTAGACAGAAAAAAGTCCTACAACTTCCAGCATTCCCTAGCCTGCCCCAACAGCATGTAGGCAGCCTGAGACAGCTGGGCTTTGTAGGCTAGCATGAATGAGATTTCCAAGCACACCAGAAGTGCTTCTGTGAATCATAGCCATAGTGCTGTGTGAACCAGAACTATCAAATTAATGGTGTAGTTTATGCCTATAACTGTTTGGGGAATGCTGATTTTCTGTCTTAATATGCATAGGATCGCACTCTTGTTGGGTTAGGGGCAGAAAAGAACTAGACTCAAAATGTAACAGTTCATGTTTGTGTTTGTCAGTTCAATGGCAAGTCTTCCTAACCTCAGTAGTTTGTGAGGCCTTCCCTTTCCAGGGCTATCTCCACAGTCTCAGTTTGCATACAGCAAACCCAGAGTCCCTTTTGCTTCCAAGTAGCCCAGAGGAATTTCTCATTTTACCTCTGGGTCTCCACATGGGCTTTAGTAGACCTTGCATATGAGCTCGGAGGCTATAGTGCTTTCTCCTCCCTTGCTTTCCCCCTCTCTTAATGGCAATCTAAGGTTACAGATACAGGTGAGTGTTGGGCAAAATAGTCCAAAGCATCACAGAGCCGTTGCACAAGCTGGTGCCCTTTGGATGTGTTGGACTATAATTCCCATCATTCTCAGCATGGTGCACATTTACCCTGCTATCTGGGCTGGTGGGATCTGCAGTCCAACACATGGCTTCTGCTGCAAGGCACTGGGCCCAGGAAGCAAGTCAGGCATGCTTGTGTTCTCAGTCTGGCTTCCCAGGCCTACCCAGATGGCTGTGCTCCTTCCACTGGCCTCACCCCCTTGCTCTCTACCTGCAACCTCTTGTTCATTGCCTGGCTTTTGCCACCCTTTCTAAAAGATGGAATGCATCTCTCAAGGCTTTGCCCCTGGCTCAGCTTTAACCTATAACAGGCTGGTACTTTTGGTTCTGCCTACCACTGGAATGCTCCTTTTGGGAATGCTCCCAAGAGCTCCTCTGCAATGCAAATGGAACTCATCCCTTGGTCTGAAAGGCCTTCAACACCTCCGATCGATGGGCAGCAAGCTGGCCAGCCATTCCACACCCACAACCAGGACATTCTTCACAAGATGCCTCCAGGCCAGAAAAAGGGAGCAGCAATATGAAACATTTTCATCACCATTCCCAGCTGAGGGGGATCCATTAGGCAGTTTGATGTATGGAAATCGTATGGCTGTTAGCAACATACCCAAAGCAGTCCAAAGCAACAGCTGGAAGGAATCCTGCTCCCAGCATATGTCTGATAATTGAATGAGATTTAAGCTAAACTAATGCTGGATCTAAGCCCAAAGCAAAGGGCTTCGTGAAGAACAAAGACTGTAAAAACGGTAATCAAACCACCCACCCCACACAATGTTCAAGAAAATGAAATAATGCCATACTCTGGAAACTCTCTAGAATGGCAGCTACATAGAAACTGCCATAGCAAACTAATTTAGCTGAAAGTCCATGTGCAGAGTTTATAACAAATTTTGGGTCTGATGAGGAAATCAGACACCCCACCCAATGAACTATGCGTGGGGCTGCTAGCTGGAAAACATGGGGTAGCCAGTGGCAATGCAATGTAGGGCATGAACGAGCCTCTGGGCCACATTCCCATGTGAACTTGCACAACACCAAGCCTCACTGACTCCAGCGGGAGGGATGCCTTGCACAGACTGAGACTGGGCAACACATGGCCACCATCAGCTCACTGCAAATGGTTACAGCACCTCCCCTCTCCACTTCCTGTGTGTACACAGACCGGATACCCTCTCCTGGATCCTCAGAACTAAGAGTGTCAGGGCAGCAAGGGAGTGATTGGAAGTCAATAAACTTAGGTCAAAGCAAGACTACTTTTTATAAAAGGGCAGAAGAAGAGGCCCTGCTCAGATGGGCTTTCTAACATGGAGATTGGCGAGTGGCTGCTCATCTGGTGTCCCCCACAAACAGTGCAATGCTCTCCCTAGAAAAATCTACCTGGTGTCTACTTTGTTGACTTTTCAGTGTCAAGCTGTAAGATCCTAGGGCTTTTTAAATATTTTAATTGCATGGTTTTAATATAGGTAATGCTGCATTTTAAAGTCATATTCTTTCTACTTAGTTGCTCAGTGGTTTATCTCTTTTAAATGCTGATTTGTCTTTTTTTCTTTTCTGCTGTTGCTTTAAAAACCATACCTTTAAATGCATTTTCTTATTGGTTTTACCATTTTTGCTTTCATTCTCCTTGAGAACTTTGGCTATACAATGATAAATGGTATGAATAGATAGATGTGTGATAGACAGCAAACGGTAACAAAAGAGAGAGGAAAATGGAAGGGGATCCTTGGTGCTATGTCCGGGAACAGTGCTGTTTCATTAAAAGAACCAGGTAAAGAGACATGGACAATGAACAAATGGCAGAGTGCAAGGGTTAATTTAGGGTAAAAGTGCCATTTGTGGTCTTTACTCCCCTACTTTGAATATGCTCTCATCTGTTTTGCTTCTCGTTGTAGCTGGGTTCAGACAGCACCAGAAGCCACGAAAAAATGGTTTTTTTAACCATTTCAGTCTGTTGTGTCTTCCTCATGGTTTTTTTTAACCATGCAGTCACGGTAGGTCACCATAAAAGTTTGGTCTTTAGAAACCAGGATAAAATTGGTTTGTTTTCTCTGTAACAACATGGCTTGTTGTGTTGACTGAACCCAGGATCATGGTTTCAATGGTCCTGCTATGCCATACCACAGAGTCCCTTGGAAAGAGCAGCCATGCTAGGAGCTGCTCCAGTATGCAGCTTTACCATCCCGCTCTACCTAATAAGAGACATGTGGACCAATGAGGAAAAGGCAAGCAACATAAGTAGGGAGTAATGCAGCTTGGAACTGAATTTCAGGCATGGCGGCTGATGAGATACATGCCAGTGGTGGGCAGACCGAGCATGGAGAATGGAAACCACAGCAATGTAGAAATCCCATGATTGTCTGTCAGCTAGATCATGGTAAAAAAAAGCCTGTGGTAACCACACAGGATTGCTTGTTGTGTTGTATGAAGCCTATCAGTGCCTGTCCCTCTCTTACAGAAATCAATATGAACATGCTGTGTGCCTTCTTTGTATGGAATTGTTAGTATGCCAGTGGTATTATTCCAATTATTCCAGAAAGGGTTAGTATTCACACCCTTCTCTTTAGAGGCTTCCCTGTACAGCATGCAAGCCATCAAATGCTTTGACAGAGCATGTGGAAATGCTGTTCATTCCTAGAATTCTTCTCCTGTGTGGGTGGGGAACATATAGGGTGACACTCCCAGGGACGGTGTAACCACTGTCATTGGATCTTAACTGGTGCCTTGCCTTCCATTAAAGGATAGCATGTGGGAAATAACTGCTAGTGAGTGACACTGGAACAGATGAAAGGCAGCCAAGTTGCTAGGAATGTTGTGGGTGTGTCTTCAAATGTACCATTAAATGTAGAATTGTGCTGTCTGCTTTTACTGCTGCGTGTGTGTAGGATCACAACTATATTGTATCAGCGCTGGCCCTGGAAGCTGAGCCAACTGATATAGCAGGGTCACAGAGTTGTCCTGTAGGTAAACTTCTCATAAATAACAACTAAATAAAAGAAACGGTACACTGTTGAAAAAGCTTGAATTAATAACTGATTTCAGGAATCATTCTCTCCAGCAACTGTCTTGAACTCTGAACTGGGGACCACCAGTAGTGGCTAGTATTTTTAGAAAGATCCACTTAGGCAAGATTGTTATGAAAGCTGAAAATCATGAGGTCTGAAAGCTGAAGAATGTGCTGAAAATCATGAGGTCTCTGATGTTTTTATCACATGCTGCACCGCCTTATTTCCATTCCAGAAATGAACCTGAAAATCAACTCACTTCTTCAACAGTATAAGTAACTAGTACGGAAATTTCAAAGAAACAGCAAGCTGTCTATACAGTTTTCCTCTTTACAGCCATATCCTATAAAATGATTTGACTGCAATCATAAGGATAAAGGTCAAATTTATTTATTAGAGCTTTTGTATACCGTTTGCACTAGCCAAATGGCTCTCTGAACAGTTTACAATAAAAATTATTGTACAAGAGCTGTAATTACAATCTTATCCTAAGTCTATCTATTAAAAAGTGCATTTTACTGCCCTTGGTTGACCTTATTCTCAAATAAGCAGCCACAAGACTGCACCCTTGCAGCCCTATCCTATGTTTACAGTAGTGGGTTCCACTGTGTTCAAAATGACTTGTTCTCCGAGTGCATAAGGATTGTAGCTGCACAGGCCACGGCCCCTCTATTCATATTTGCTCAGAAGCAAGTCTCACTGCACGGTTCAGCAAGTACGGATTACAGCCATGAAGATTAATTATTAAAGCTTCAATTATACACACAGTTATTTGGGACTAGGTCCCTTGGAACTCAGTCAGGCTCACTTTTCAGTGGAGGAGACCCCTCTAACTCAACGGGATCAACCTGCTTAGGACTGCATTGTAAGGTTTCAATCTTAAACTCTGCAAGTCGATATTATTGAAATCAATAGGCTTTATTTCATAGGCGATATGGTTGAGCTCAAGCTGCTAGGCAACCCTATGCAAACTGAGATTTGCAAAAGCAAAAAACAAGACCTACAACTTCTGCCATGGTTGCTATAGGACTTTTTTCCTATCTAAACATGCATAGGATTGCACCTTTACTTGCGAAAATATCTGCCAAAGACTCCAGGGGAACTTCCTGGTAATCACCATGCGCGTCGAAGTGAAGGCGGATTAAAAGAAAGGAGCCCTCCGTCGTAAAACCAGGCTCCAGGGATCCCTTTCCTCAAGTAACCTCAGGCCAGCCAGCGTTTCCCTCCCGTGAGCCGCACGCTGCCGATCAACCGTCCTCTTGGGCGACAGCGCCTTCCGAACAGCGCGTGCGCTCGGCGGCCTCCCTCCCGCCCCCACGTGCCTGCCCGTGAGCTCGCGAACGTGCCGCCGCGAGATTCTCGCGGGCGCGCGCGCGGCAGAGCAGGGGGCGGGGCCTTGCGCCTGCGGCTTCTCAGGCAGTGGCTGCCGCGGCGCCGGAGAGCGGATGTTGTTATTGTTGTTGTTCCTGTCCATCCCCCTCCGCGGGATCATGACGGGCGCTTCCTCCCTGCGGCTCTGAGGAGGCTTCGGCGGTCCTGCGGCCGGAGCGTCAGCGTCCCGGTGGTGGAAGAAGCGGCTGCTCTCGCGCCTCCGCCGCCGTCCTCTCCTGCCCGTCCTCATCTGTCTCCTTCCCGGCGTCTCTTCTTCCTCCTCGCTGGTCCTCGGGAGTGTTGTCGCGGCCCGGGCCCGGCCATGGCGGACTTCGATGAGATCTACGAAGAAGAGGAAGACGAGGAGAGGGCCTTGGAGGAGCAGCTGCTGAAGCACTCGCCGGACCCGGTGGTGGTGCGCGGCTCTGGCCATGTCACTGTGTAAGGAGGGCCGGCGAGGGCGGGTAGGGGGGCGAAGCGAAGAGTCTCTAGTGGGCCCAGCCTCAACTGGACCCGGCTGGGCTCCTGCTCGACAACTTCCGCAGAGAGAGACCACTGGGCTTCAGCGTGGCTTCCTCTGGTCAGAGGCTTCGAGGCAACCCTTCCACTTTCAGCATTTGTAAAGTTCATAGACGACTACTACAAAGTAAAGCTCCCTTTGGCCTTGGGTCCCGCCCACCCCTTGGCGTGTGGGTCCTGGAAACTTCCGAACTGTATTCGGTCTTCGGGCTGAAAGAGGTTTGATCCCTCTGAAGTAGTAAACAGCAATACATGCTGCTTAGTGTTGCAAAACATACATGTCACCCTTGTGATTTATGCCGAATTCTTTCTGAGAGTTTGCATTATACCCTATCGATATACCCTACACTGTTATATAGGACAGTGTAGTTATATCTCACAGCAGATGAGAGTATAGCAGGCTGAAAATCAGAAGTGATGGTTTTAAAATCAAGAAATAAAGCGTGGCTGAGGCAGCATTTGAACTGGCTTGTGTATTATGCCTTGGCTGCTATGCTACACCAGCATTTTACATATATAATATTATAGATTAGATAAAGATTCAGCCAAAGATGTCTTGTCCTATATGTGTGTTTTGTTTTTGAAACAAGGCATCATTGTTTTCCTCAATAGCTGTATTGAACACTGGAGAGTACAAAGTTCTAAACGGCCTTCTGTAACATGGTGCCCTCCAGATGTTTTTGACTTCAACTTCTGTTAGCCCTAGACAATATAGCCAATATTCAAGAATGCTGGGACTTGTAACCCAGAACATGGAGGGCACCAAGTTAGGGAAGGCAGGTTTAAAAGCATAGTTTTCATTGTGCTGTTTCTTGTTACATTAGTTTGGTGAGGTAGGACATCCTTGATTCTGTAAGGGTAAGGGATAAGGAATAGGCTAAAAAAAAATGCATGTGATTTTGCAACCTGCAGAGTGAATCCAGAGCTGAAGGACAATTCATCTCAGAACTTTTCTGAACCTGAGCTCCGCATTGTTCAATTGGTTCTGGAGCAGTTTGTATTCCTAGGTTGACAGGTTGCGAGTGCTCTTGAATACAGCATTATCAATAGAGGCACAGGTGGACTTGGTATGATGAAGCTGATATGCCAACTGTGTCTTTTTCTGGACATAGACTAGGTATAATTATCCATGTTCTGTTAACCACTTTTTTAGAGTATTGCCATGAGGCTGCATTTGAATGTGGCATGGAAATGCCAGCTGGTCCAAAATAAAACAGCAGATTGTTAACAGGGACTGGCCAAGGTGATCATATTATGTTGGTGTGTTTTTTAACTGCACTGCCTGAGAGTCCATGTCTGGACATGATTCAAAGTGCTGCTATTAACATTCAAAGCTCTAAACAGCTTGCAGGGCAATTACCTGAAGGATAGTCTCTTCCCAGATTCACCTGCCCTAAGATCCTCTTCACTGGTGCTTCCTTTGGGACCCTCCACTTAAAAGAAGTGAGGGGGGTAGCAACTAGGAAGAGGACACTTTTTGTTGAGCCTCCCTGGTTAGGGAATGAGCTTCCAAGTGAGACTTCCCTGCTTTTCTGTACCAGCTGAAGGACCAGTTTCATTTAGTTGTTGAAACCCTACATAATCCAATATATTCCACCTAGATTTATCTTGAAAGCTCCAACTCTTCTGTCTGGTTTTCTGCTTTCCCAGGTCCATGTACTGAGATTCATAGAGCAGGTAAATGTGATTGGATCAAAATAACAGATCTAATATTTATCTGTTGTACCCTAATTTATATAACAGGGGCAAGATCCAAGATACGCTTTCTGTGAGAAGTGGGAACTTCTGTAGGAGAAAATGATCTGCTCTCAGAAGTTTCCTCTGCTTGATTTTAGGGCTTGCCACCTTGCCTTCCACAGCATAGTAGTGTCTCTCAGCGCCCTGTAGCATCTTCAGAGGGCTGGATGTGATATATGGGAAGGGGGAAGTGGGATACTTCCATTAGTATTGTTGATCCAGTTAAATCTGCATTGAATCCCAGGTTTATACAGCAGATTGTCCTTCAGATGTTGGGGGCTTCAGTTCCCATCCAGCATGGCCAGTGATCATAGATGCTGTTTTTGTCTAAACCATCTGGAAGGCACCAGGTTTGGGAATGCTGGCATATCTAGGGTAGTTTCATGTTACTTTGTGCCATGTTTTGGCTTTGGTTTTCACAGTGGCTGCATGAGTTTCCAGAATATATCATACAGGTCAAAAGAAAGTGATGCTCCCCCAGCTCAAGTTTATTAATACAATGATTGTTTATTATTAATGCATGCTCTATTTTTATTTGTAGTCAATATGTAGACAGACACAATATCTAGGTCAGTAAGGAAACTAAAATGATGAAGTTCTGTATGACTAACACCAGAATGCAAAATATTATATTAAACAATGGTGACTTATCAGGAAGTAGAATATATGGGGGTTGGATAACAGAGTGTTTTGCACATAGCCAGGAGTGATATACATGAATGTAAATTGTTCGTGCTTCTGTTAATCACAGTCCAACCTACTCAGGTAATAACAAGTTTAACCTTTTGTTACCTAGTTGTGGTGTTAAAGCTTCCCATTAACACAGAAAGCAAATACGACAGTCGTGCCTAGAGCAGTATGATTGCCTTTATAATATGATGTATGGCATGTGGAACTTGTTGGGTTTTTTTAAAGCTAGGTCTCATTTTATATGACTCTGTTAATTTTGTTTCCGTTCCTGAAATGGAGCACTTCCAGGATGTTGAAAGACATAACAAGGAGTACAGAAAGATAATGCCATTCAGAGGGAATGAACCATTTTTCATCACAATGAAAAATGACCAATTTCAATAGTCTCCGTTATTGTAATTTTTGGAATGAATATGTATACTAACTGGTTGCTCTCACAATTAAAATGTATGGAACATATTTTAAATGACTGTGCAGCCCATGCTGTATTGTATAGTTAAGTATTTGCAGGTCAGAGAGATTGCAAAAAATAATGATTTTTATTTGAATCTGTATGGATGCAGAACCCAATATATTCTTGCTTACTTGAATACAGTTTTAGCATAATTAGACAGAAAAGAGTCCTACAACTTCCAGCATTCTTTAGTGACCCACGCTGGCTACAGAATGTTGGGAGTTGTAGGACTCTTTTCTATCTAAATATGCGCAAAAGTGTGCTTGCATTTTATTAATGGGCGGTGTTTATTTGTGAGATTTTAAAAGTGGTTGTTTTTAAAAGAATTTATATGCTGCCATCCTACTTCTAAGAAATGCACAAAGGTGGCTATCAATTAAAAGAAAAAATCAGAAAAATCCAATGTGAGGAGTCTAGACTGAAAGTCTTAAATCAAACATGAATAATTAACTAGTCAGGCACAATGGCTGCTGAATACAAAATACCTTACAAGGTACCAAAACAATAACAAAGAGTGCCAGATGGATTTCTGAAGGCAAAAGGTTCCACCATAGAGAAGAAACTTCCATCCTAGCCAAGCAATTGTAGATGGAAAGTTGAGAAAGTACTGAGTTTCCCTAGTTGATGCTTACTGCATCAGACTCTGAATTGCCAGCTGACTTCCCATACCAGCAGTCTCACAGTTCACTTACTAGAGTCAGAGGTGAAAAACATTGAAGAATTCTAGTCATTTTTGTGCATAAAGTAGAAGCATGAAAACACCTTGGTAGCATGCATGCATGATCTCGGTGTGGAGTGGAATATATGATCTTTCTAATGATGCTTGATCTCAAAAATCATATTCCAAGTTATTGTCCTGAACTATAATTAATTCAGTTCATCTGTTTAAAGCTTAATGTTTTTAGTTTGATATAGTTATTCTTGAGCATGCTTGAATTAAATTTGTATTTAACCATAAGGTTATTTTTTAAAGGACTACAATTGAAATGTTTAAAAAAGGTTAAAATCAATTTAGCTTGTTTAGTATTAGGGTTTATTTTACATTGCACGAACTTGCCCCCCTCCCTCCCAAAAAAGAAGAAAAAGAGAAGAAAGGATGATAATGTTTGCTATGCCCTGAATTGCTCAAAAGTGCTGGCAGTGAACAAGAAGTGGGTCATGCTTTTTCAGTCATCTCAGGGCTCTGCAAGGTGTGATCAACATTCTTAACAGCTAGTAATGCTTTGCCTTGTTGTGTGGACAGATATATCTAAAAGGAATCCATGCAAAGCATTATAATGGCAGTAGCTTTGGTACTTTTACAGACTGCTTCTGCAGATGGTCACATCAAGACCTTGGTAGTCTTCAGAGAGTGACATATTCCTCTCCTAAGAGTCTGCATGCCTGTTCATGCATCAGGCTGATGCCATTGAATTTCCCATATACCATGTCTTTTGAATTGTGCTTGTTTCACTTCTTGTGCTTGATCTGTGCAGAAAGTAACCTGTGAACTAGCATTGTGTGAGTACATGGTTACATATAACTGCTGCAGTTCTTGCTACTGGGGCAGCTTCAGAATATTCTGACTGTTGCACCAGTCACACATAAAGAATTTCCTATGTACTTTGGGTTCAGAGGCAATTTTCACTATGTACAGAGAGATGACCGTTAGACTGACAAAGTCTCTGTGGAAGAAATTTGGTATGAACCAGACCTATGTAGCCCAGGCAGTGGGGAAATCTTCCCATCCAGTCTTAGTAAAATCGTTGAAAATTGTCAGTGGACAGGAAATTGCTGATGTTAACAGATACTTGATTTATTGTTTCCTAAGCCTAGCTTATTTAGAACATATTTGATACAGTCTTAGAGGATGAGTTTGTGACTAACATAAATTTATTCTATTACTTCTATTATTTATTTTAACATTTGTAGCTCCAAGAGTGTGCTGTGCCCTCTAAAGAATATAGAAGTGATAAAATCCCTAGTGGAAAGGTTTATGCACAGTAAACAACTAAGCAGAATAGTGCTTGAATTCTCTAAGGTGGCATGTTTTGGAGGTTTCTGTTGATATAGAATGCAGCATTTGACTCTAAAGGAGCTAGGGTCTCTGGAAATCGATTAGACAAGTTTTTCAGGTTTTACTTCAGCTGCTAATAAATCATATTTATCTTCTGGGGTGTATTTATTTTTTTAAAGCACTATAGCATCTCCCCTATGAGGAGTGGCTGCAAAACCTGGGAATGTTCAGCATAGAAAAAAGGAAAGCAAAGGGATTCATAGTAGAAGTGTTTAAATTGATGCATGGAGAGGAGAAAATGGAGAGGGAGACATGTTTCTCTCTCTCCCATAACACTCATGAGGTCATCCTATGATTGGGGGAAGGTTTAAGACAAACAAGAGAAAATATTTCTTCACACAATGTATAGTTAAATTATGAAATGAGCTACTATGGGAAGTATTGATGGCCACAAATATACCAGGGTTTAAAAAGGGATTGGGCAGGTTAATGGGAGTAGAGAAATATATGTGGCTACTAGCATTACTGGCTGTGTGCTAGCTCTTTTACTAGAGAGGTGTGCCTGAATACACCAGTTGATGAGGAACTTGGGCATGCAAAGGTTTTGCACCCATACTACTTGAGTGATCCTGTGAACAGCTGGTTCCCACAGTGTGGTACAAAATGCTGGGCTATATGGATATTTGGCATTTTTCTGTTTCATGGAGTCGCGATGGGTCGGACTCGACTTACCGACTAAGCAACAACAAACTTTAATTTCATCTTCGTATTTCATCAGGGGCTTTCAAATGGAAGATAGTCCCTGTACTCAGGCTTACAATCACAAAAGGGAGAGCAAAGTTAGGCTATTAATTTTAGTTACAAAGTTCATATAACAGTCATTTAGAACGCAAGTAGTTCAAGCAAAAGAGAAGCCAAAAGTTGATGGTCTCTTGGCTGAGTCAGTTGATGGGAGTGGCTGTGCTTCCCATTGTTTCCTCTGGTAAAGTCTGATGGTTTGGCTGCTGACAGGTGATGGGTGAGAGAAGAAGATATTTGATGGAACTGGCTCTCAAGCCAATAGTTAGTTACCTGTAGTTACCTCCTTCCCTTTCCCATTACTACTTTGTACCAGCTGCCACCCAACAGCTGCCATATCATCAAGCTGCAGAGAGGAAGCAGAGCCACTCACACCAGCCAAGTTGAGAGACCAACAACTTTTGTGGCCAAACTATTGCTGTTTGTATACACATTTTCCATAAAGTGCTCAGTACTGTCCACTCCTGTGCTAGTTGTAACTTCCTTCCTTCCACTGCTAACTTCCTAGCAATACCAGTGTAAAGTGCATTTTAAGTACAGCATTCCTCAACCTGGTGGTCTTCAGAGGCATTTGGACTGAAACTCCCAGAATTTCCATCCAGCAGGAGATTTTTAGTGTAACAGAACCTTCAAATTCAGTCAGTAGGGTTTTGTGGCTACCTTTGTTATTCTGTCTACAGTAAGGCAGGCTGCAATTGACAGCCACCAAATCTGCCATAACAGGTAGAACAAACATAAGAAGTTTGTCATTTGGGAATCAGAAGGGAGGGTGTATTCCTGCCCAATCTGCTTGGAGCTAATCAGAAACCAGTGGAATATGATAAAGGTGAGACAATTTTAATGATAGGAAGAAGAATGTCTGTGTATATTCTTTTGTGTACAATGAGGGAATTCCTTATGGCAGTTTGAACACTTTTGTGGAAGGAGGGAATTTCTGAAAGAACTGGGAATTATTGTCTTATCTTGGATTTAAGGAACTTGGGAGATCTTTACAGAATATAAATATTCTGCACTGAAGTATAGCAGTACAGTATAACAGTATTTCCTTTAGGAAAATAAAGGTTAATCAGAAGTATCTGTATCTTTAGAGATTGTTTTTCAGGATGAGAGCTATAATCAGCTAGTGAATGGTTGTGCTCACCATAAGGAATGTGGAGATTGAGCACTTTTTGTACAAGGTTTGTGTAGCTGTCATTCTTGATGCAGCTGCTGCTTCTTAGGACTCTCATTTTGTTGTATTAATACAGATGAAGAGTTTCAAGGAGCTCTCTTTCACAAAGCTCTAGTGACCACTGATATGTTTACAGGTACATTGGGATGATATGGATGCATGGAAAAGTTCAAGTGTTGCAGGTCAGAAGGACAGCTTAAAATTAATTTCTAATCAAGGCATGATTAAGGTGCATTCCTTTGCATGTCAATCAGGAAAAAGTGCCACAGCTCCCAGTGCTCCCTAGCCAGCATAGGAGTCTTAGGACTATATTGTGTTTTGATATTTTTAGTATTGCACTCTTACTTACTTTAGGAACATAAAATTATTGTGCATTACTTGATTTGTTTGTTAGATTATTGGCGAATTTAAAACATTTCAGAGTCAATTGAATAAATTCGTTCTTACTTGAATGATACAGCAAACATGATATTTTTATGAGCCAACCAAGTTATACATAATGCATATTAGATTACTAGTTTGTCTGACCAGAGGGAAGTTGAGCAAGTAGTCCCTAAAACATCCAAATAATCTTAGATGCCTCAAGAAGTAGGAGGAGCTGGAGGCAGAGAGAGGCTGGTGTGCAGCATCAGGCTGTAAACCAGTCTTCCTGTTGATGAGGATTTGGTTTGGGTGGTGATTTCAGAAAATCTGGTCTGAAGGAAAAACCATTGGGAGCAACAAGTACTTTGACTAAGACATCAACTAAAGATGGGCTGGCTTCAAGGGAAAACTGCTAGCTGGAAATATAATTTTGTCTTCCCAGGAGATATGAGTAACAGTGTATATGCTTCCTAGGTTATGGAGGGACGAGGCCACATATTAAAATTTTATCTATGACTGGGGTCATTTTCTTCTCAGACTTCAAGCAACAACTATATACTGATCCTTTTTGGTTAGATTCAGTTGAAATAGTGCTTGTGAAGCATTTACAATTATAATGACATATCAGCATTTGATATGTTTTTCCAAAACTATTTCTGAAGATATTTGAAATTGGTTATTTCAAAATCCTTTCCCACTTATTCTGAAATTGTCTTACTGTTATTTCTAGATTGAGCAACAATCCATAAACTGAATTCCTTAACTGTCATTTTGTGTCAATACAATTCTTAATACTATTTTCTTTCAAAAGCATCCATATTTGAAATAGAGTACATTACATGCCTTGTTGGAAAAAAGAAACCTCTTAAAATAATTGTATCCATTTTCTAGACATTTCTGTCATATCAGATAACACTCTGATAATTCAGATTATCTTTCAGTGTTTCAAGATTTCTGTGGCCAATTATAGTTCATTTCCAGCATCTCTAAATCAGTACTGACACTTTGATTTGTATCTGGTATATTTTATATCAGACTTTAACTGAGTGTTGTACAAGGTTGTTCTCAAACTTGATTTCTGTTTGTAGTACTTCTACAAGCATTTAGGGAAAATAATAACACAGGAAAGATCTAAAATATTTCTGCAGTAATATTCCAGTTGAAACTAGGATTTTAAAGGGACTTCAGTCACCACATAATATGATTTGTGAACTGGTACTGGCTTGGGAGCTGAATACTTATTAAATATTTTGCAAGACTGAATTCCTTATTGATCTTATGAGGGGTTGTAGTCATAATATGAAAATAGTTGCTTAAATATTCCACCTCCTGAGAAAATGAAAGGAAAAGTTATGTAGGTGTCTTGGGGCAGGGGGCACTCCTCCTCAAAATCAGAGAGGAGCCATGGACTGAAATGTGTGACTCACTTTTGCTAAGAGTTTGGGCCTGGTCAGGACAGGCTGACACTGAGTTCCCACTGAAATCAGTGGGGCTTAATTTAATTATGACTGACATTTGATATTGATTTCAATGGGGCCTGTGTAAATTAAGTTGCAGTGCAACCCTCTACATTCCTGCTCAGAAGCAAATCCCATTGAGTTCAGTGGGGGCTTCCTTCTAGGCAAGAAGATATAGGATTGTAGCTTTTGAACTTCTTTCTCGCACAAGACCTGAAGAACACATATGGAATAATAACTCTAGGTTTTAAAAATGGTGTTAACTGTTGTAGTAGTATTAAATGATTTAATTACCTACTTTCTTTTGGAAGTCTTTGTTGGAATGGCTCAGCAGAAAGAGAAAGGGAACTCTGAGAGGGTGCGGGGAGAGACTTGAATTAGTTCTGTTCCTCTGAACTGCTGTGTTAGAAAATCAGTGTTTTAAGAGGAGACCAATCTAAAGTGTAGGACTGGTATGGTAGAACGTACTGGTATTGCTTTGCTGACAACTGCCACTGTCTTTGGATAGCGCATATGTTAAAGCTGGTAAATAAAGAGGAAACATTCAAATAGATTTTTGGACATGTCATAACAGCCCTTGCACTGAAAAGGGATAGCTGTATTTGTGTTTATGCATGTATGTACTAATAAATACAGCTTGAATCCTGCAATTTTAGATATTTCCTGGCTTTCACTGAACATGGTCACTTCTACAGTAAGAAAACAGTTAAACTGTGAAAATGGAGAACTTGCTTTCTGTCTCTCATGACTTGATCTTACTGAAATATTGGCTGCCATGATGGATTGATTTAAATCAGATTTTTCTATTTTGTAGATTATGGATTCTTAAACAAATTTGCCTAATTTCTTGGTATAACAAATAAATATATTGGTTTGCAGCTAAATACATTTGTGCTACCTAGAATCATAATCAAGAGCCTACCAGTCTTTCTTGTGGCAGTGGTCGTAGGTGGTGCCGGATGGTATCCTGCCAGGAAGCACATAAAATAAGAACAGTGCTGTATGTGATAGTCCACCTCTGCATTAGAGAGGGGTGCTGTGTTGTGATGTAAGTGCTCCAACATGAAGGTGGTGGTTGTTATGGAAAAGCAGTTTTGGTCCATAAGATGAAATTACAGCTTGCTACAACACTGAATATGATCTGGGATCCATTGTACCTTATTATAGTTACAAAAATGCTCATTTTTCTTGTGACTTTTTTATCTTACGTAAAATATATAAAAGTAATATAATTGTAAGGCTGCTCATATTTTTAAAGGGACACTTACGTACTGAACTTAAATTACAGTTATTGGTTTCATTTGCTCTGTTGGCTGTTGTTGTGAGGCAGTCCTGGCCTGAGTTTCAAAAGAGCCAAGTAAACTCCAATCCTTAAGGTTTTTGTAGTGGTCAAGATGGATTAGATTTCATGTTTCCTTGTGTTGTGGAAGCTTTGATATCCCTGTCAGTGAGAGGTTGATGCCCCAAGTATATTTGTAGCTGAAGTATGCAGAACTTTGTAGCTGTTCAGCCTTAGTTCCTCCAGCATGAAATAACTTTCAGTCCCTATGGTAGGACAACTGCAGCACCAGTTCCTGAAGTCTTGCACATATTTTAACACTCTGTAGAGCACTTATTCTAGTTCCTATGTTCTTATTCTCTGCATGGGAGTTATTAGTGGCTAATTATCAGGCCATCATGGTTCATTATGATTCTTTTTTTATGGTATAATCTCTTCTCCACAGTTAATTGTGTTCTTGGGAGCAAAAGGTCAGACTTTTTTGACTACTAGAAAGAGGGAGGTCAAGATGAGAGAATAACACATGCCCTAAGAGCTTAAGATATTTCGAATGCAGCCGCTTGACCTTGCAGAGTCACTTATGGTTAAGGATGACATGATTACTTACAGAGCTTCTGCTGAAGTTCCTTGGCTTACTCTTTAGATGTTCGTTTTATAAGCCTGATTAACAACTTGGGTGTGATTGAAGGGTATAACTTATTTAATGGAACACTGAGAGTTGTAGGGAGATAAACATTAATGTAGATACTGTAGCTTCTTTTCATCTCATTTTGGTATCTTAAGAATTAGTCCAGTCCATGTATTCATCCTAGTCTTCAGAGGTGTCAGTAATACTCCCACCCTGCAGTCACTATCGTTCATCAGTATACTTTATTAGGGTATACAGATACAGAATTCTCAACCTTCTTTCTATGTTTTCTAGTACTAATTGAAAAATTTCACTGGTACTTGATGCTTGGATGCAGAGAGATGATCAAAGTACTCCTTACAGTATGCATATAAGCTGTGAGCATGTTTCCTCCTCCCAAGTCAAAGTATCTAACAGCATTTGTAGTACTATATCTGGGAATGTTACCATAACATTTATTTTATTTATACTAAAATACATTGCTTGTATTTATTTTTGTTAAGTGGGTTGCAGAAAAATAAGAAAAACACAAAGCAAAACAATTGAAACAACAACAAATTTAGCAGCGGGTGTCATTAGAAAAGTATCTCAGTCACTTAATCAGAATCATAAGCTAGTTATAACAGCACATGCCTCCCTAACAGGAAATGAGATGAAGATAAGCTGAGGAAAGAAAATTTTGTAGATACAGTGTGCAGTTCTATAAAAATAAAGAAATCCTAGAACTGAAAAGACAGCCTCAGATGAGTGAGAAGAATGTGGAAATTAAAGTATGAATGCTCCAGATGGTAGAACCATGCTGACTTGGAAACTTAAGAAAAAGTAATTATATTAAAAATCCTGAAGTTTTGTTCTTTTCAAAATCTTTCTTCTTTGAACTTGTAACATTAAACATTACTTTTGTTTAAGCCAGGCAAATAGAGAAGTCTTTAAAACATAAGTTTGTTCCTTCTTCATGTTGGTAGGACACTTCTTAACCAGCCTGAAGATATTTTGCAATTGAGATGTTTCACAATTCTATGTACGATTGTGTTAGGGCTGCAATAGCACTTGTTGCTATAAATGTGAAATGTGAAAGGAGGGAAGTGTTTGTAGATTCCAGTATCTGTTGGCTTATGTTTCTGAAAACCATGCTGTGCACTGTAGTTCCTCAGCAAAAATTCATTTTCAAGCTTGACACATTGACGGTGGCAATATAATTGATACTTAAAGTGTGAAGCATCCATTGGTTGCATCATGTGGAGTGAAATAACTTCTTCCTTTTATGTTTGTAGGTTTGGCCTAAGCAACAAATTTGAAGCAGAGTTTCCTTCATCATTAACAGGAAAAGTAAGCATCCATGGGAGAAAATTGGCCAGCAGAACTGATGGAGATTAGAATTCAGTCAGTTCCATGTTGTTGTTAGAGCCGTGGGATGGGGGGTTAACTCAGCCCTTAGAAGCATTCTTATCACAGTGCCTTATGGTTATTTCTTGCAGGTTGCACCTGAGGAGTTTAAAGCCAGCATCAGCAGAGTGAATAGCTGTCTTAAGAAGAACCTTCCTGTTAATGTCCGATGGCTACTCTGTGGCTGCCTTTGCTGCTGTTGTACTTTAGGTTGTAGTATGTGGCCAGTTATTTGCCTCAGTAAAAGAGTAAGTTGGACTGCACTTAACTCATTCATGTGGGTTGTCCCATAATCTGTTTCAAGTTTGTTACTGTTTTCCCCCGTGCGTGCCTTACTCTGTTTTACAACACAGATTTCTGAAAAGCCTCTAACTTGGAATACTTCTTAGGTATTTTTCATATGATATTGTGGTTACTACTAATTGTGGCTAGATTTCAAACTACAACAAAAGAAGAGCTGTATTTTTAAAAAACTGCTTCTTGTTAATCTATCCTCTGATAACTTTCAGTTTTAAATGTCCAAAATATACTTTAGCATTGGTGATTCTCTGTTGATGGCAAGTTCATTGGGAGGAGTACTATTGAGAGTTTCTAGAAAAATAGCATGAATTACTGCAGAAAAAGAAACTGTTGATGTGCAATGTAAACATTTTATAGGCTCTTTGTTGGTGCTTCTCCAACTAATTCTGAGCAGTAGTGATGGCTAAGCCGACCCCATTCGTCATTTGCTCACCATGATATGAATATAACATTTTAAGTTCAGTGAATGTTTTGTTGTGAGATTTTGCCCATGGGGTCAGCCATCTTTTCTTGTGTCACTGCAGCTCTTGGAAACAATGTTATATGATCACATAGTGTCATGTGCAGTGGAAATTCCTGCTCTGTTTTGATAGTACACATCACGAGCTGTATCTCCTAAATGCTCCGAGAGTACTTTTCAAAAGAAAGTTCACAAGAAAGCCCTCAAATCACCTTGTATTACTGTAAGTATACTAGGACTACCCATGCCCCAAATCTTGCAGACAACACAAAGCAGACACAGAAAAAATGAATTAACTCTGAATTAGGACAAAAATGAATGTTTTAAATTTAAATGCAATTTAAGGAACAGCATGAAGGTTCATTGTACATTAGAGAACTGTGAACATGCCAGACATTGCATTGCATCAATAATTTTGAGCTTGGGAAGCTTCATTAGTTATTACTGATAGGATCATCCTGCAATTTCCACCAGAGTTTGGTTAATTATTTAGCCAAGTTGGTTAGGCATATATCTTACTATCATACACTTGGAAAATCCTGTAGTAGGTAACTATCCATCACAGACCACACTTGTACCGTCTGTTAAATTCTGGCCCTTCCACATTACTTTTGAACCCTACCATTTTTCCTTATATCCAAACATGAAGGCTTTATACAGCATTTCCTAGTATGTAAGTCTTAGAAGTAAGTTAACTACCTGCAATTACAAAATGCTTCCCTAACAGCCATATTCTCTATAAAGTGACATTTTGTTTCATTTTAAATTATTATTTACAAATCCTGATTAAAGAGCAATGTGTAATGGACTGAAGCTCTTCAGGCTTGTATAGATAAACTCTTCATGTCCCATTGTAGTCATCCAACATCCCTAATCAAATCATACATAGTCCCTCACATAAAGAAGTATTCAGTTTGGTTGACCTAGAAGAATGGGTTTTCTTTCCCTAAAGACTTTTCAAAGCATTGAAATAGGGCTTTTTTTCATTGTGTGTGCTTTTCTACTTATAATATAGGAAACCAAGCTACTTACAGCTAGTCATATATACGTGTATTTCACTACATGTATATGTATGGGGAAATGTGGGTTGTAGCTTGTATATTCAGTAGAATACATATCATCATGATAGAGCCCTGAGCATCTTTTGCTGACCTGTGCTAGCTTTTGATGGCAGAGTTTGCACAAATATTGCTAATATTTTGTTTGGAAGGTTAAGCCTTCCAGGAAGGAGGGTGTCACTTCCATCCTGTCCTTGAAGTTGTATTCCTCTATGCACTTGTATGCTTGTGATATTAATTAATTACAACAACTGAGGTAACTACAGTAGTAGCAACCTTTAGCCTTAGAATAGGGAGCACCGAATCCAAAAACAATTGTCTGAAATTTAGTGGCAGGTGGGAGGAGGATTTTCATAAGATGTTTGGCTGCTTAATGAAAAGTTGCATTAATTAAGAGTGGTCTTAGTCATGTTTTATTTAAATGGTTTAAGTTTTATCTTAAATTTTTAACTTGGATTTTTCATTTTACTAAATTATTCTTTCTACAACAGAATATAATCCAGAGGAAAGGGTCTGAAGTCCTATGCATACTTATTTTGGACTTGCATCAAATTCAGTAAGCTTACTTCCCAGGAAACATGCATAGGAAAATCTTTGCGTGTTGCAGTCCTATGTAGTTCCTTTATTTACTTGCCTCTACATTTGTTTAAGATGGCTCACACAAATAATTCAGGTTCCGTTTCCTGATACAGGGTTTTTTTTTTAAGATGCAAAATTTATTTTTGGTTGCATATCAGTTTGAAAAAAGAAAGAACAACTGTAGTTAGTTTCTAAGCCTTCCTAATAAGCACTCTTCCACTTAACTTGTGCTTTGTTGTCAGCAAATGTGCTTTCTGAGTTTTCTGTATGCCATTGATGAAGAATCTACAGGGTTGTCATCTGAGTGTTACACTCAAATCAAGAGTCTCTTAGGGGTTTTGAATGTCTTCACCTGCTCCCCACTGTAAATCACTGAGCTGTCAAGTGCAGTGATTAATTAAGCTGCACGTGCAAGTCTTTTTTTTCCTTCTTCACCTGTCAAGTAGGGAAAAGCAAGCTTGGTTAAAGAATTGTGCGATGCTCTTTAATTCACCTTTTCTTCCCCAAGCTGAGAAGTACTAGCTAATTTTTCATTTAAACTTTCATTCATTGTTTGTATAGCTGATGGGATTGAGTACTGGTTGAGTAATTTTTAAATAGGGTGTGCCATAGGTACAAGAAATTTACAAAAATTAGGTGTTCTTGTTGCCTTGAACTCCACACAGTGTTATCTACTGTGAGTCTTTGAAGAGAGGATGCATTAAAAGGAAATAAGGCACAGTTTGTCTTAGACATATATAATGTTTGCTTAATATTGAATTGCTGCATTAAAAAAAAAAGCTAATACATTTCCTTAGAATTTAATGCCCTATCAAACCATTTACTTTAAAAAAAAATCCTCCTGATAACAGTAACCATAATTAACTGTGAAATTTGTCTCAGGCCCCTTTCAGAATCTTCAGTCTTCTGCATCCAGTTTCTTATTTAAAGTGTAAAGTGTTTTAATTGTAATAGTTTTTGAGGAGTTGGTTTCCTTTGCATCTTTTCTCCTTCCCCTCTGTGTCTGCAATGAAAGTTAAATTGTACAGCAGTCTTAATCTGTTATTTAAAAGGTTCTGGCAAGGAAGATTACAAGGTAGCTTCACATTTTTGAATCAGTTTTGCCATTGGTTTAGCAGCGGGTGGGCAGGCAGATGCCTGCTCGGAGTAGAACCTATTGCCATTTTTCACCATTGATAGAGTAGCCTTTCAGAGTCAATGAGCTCTGTCAATGTGAGCTTGTCAAGGCTACAACTTCATAGACCTGAGAGGCGGTTTGAGAGGTCAGCCCTTTTCAGGTTTGCTGTGATGCAAATGAGCTTTAATGCTTAAACAACTATTGGAATTTTTATGTCTGCTCCTTGTTCTTTTTTCTTCACAAAGTCATTGACGAGACATTCAGTGCTTTTTAAATTGGAAGTTGCATTGTGCTAAAGACCTAGTACAGATTTACGGAGGGCTGAAAGCAGTTAGATCATGTTCTTTTCATGGTGCGATTAGAATCAAATCGATTTCCCTACAGCCTTCAGCATTCAGATGGCAATTTTAACAAAGCTCAGGGGGCTAGACAAGGGACAAAACGACTGAACTGAATGTTAATTACACTCTGCAGCCTTATTTTCTTTTGATTTGGAGCTGACTGGCAACTAAATTAACAAAAGTGTGACCATAACTGCTGCCCTATTTTCATTTAAAAAGAGAGCAGACTCTAAAAGGCTATCTTTACAAAGAAACAAGTGAGGTCTGCCGATCATTGTTAGAGGGCAGGCACTGTCTTTAATAAAATAAAAGTATTAGCCAGAAGAAACAGAACTTTGGAAATACAATATAATAATGTCGCTGCTGCTATTAAAAAGTGCCTCAAGAGTTTTTGGGAATCCATTTAATTTTAGAAACCATGAAAAGGTAAAGATGGATAATTATTCATGCACAACAGAGTTGATTCTTTCATGTTGCCACAGTTCAGGTTTATGCTCTTGGAATTGTTGCAAATAAGAAGAATTCTGTGTGTGTGTGTACACACACACACACCCACCCACCCACCCCGGGGGGGGGAATATGTTCAGTAAGTTTGGTGATGAGTTTACATACTATTTTAAAAAAAGTATGCTTGCTGTACCAGTGTGAAGTTTATAGTATCTCTTGTTTATCAAAAGTAGTTGAAGTGCAAGATGCTTCCCCCCCTCTCCCCCCCATTTCTTTTTGCCTTGTAAGGAAGTTGCAGCTGTACGAAGTTGAATTTGCCACAAGATTCAGTGATCCATGCTTTTGCACCTGCAATGCTGGTCTCATCTCAACACCTGGTGTCGTGATTTATCCTCTCTTATTCATAAGGACTAGTAAATCCCATTTCACTGCTGAGTGGTTGATGATATGGCTGTCAAGTGACCATAAACAGCAATATGCATTTCTACCATGCAAATATAAGTAAATTGGAACACTAACTGCATCTTTAGAATGATAGGTTTGATGCAAGGGGATTTAAATACTTTTATCAAAACTGGAAAACTTATATTTAACAGACTGACATATGGATTTCAGAATATTCCAGACATATTTCTTTATGAAGTTTTAAATGTGAAATGATACATTCAGAGCTCCAACATGGTAATTTGGTCAATGGCATTATACTGTATTTTGTATGTGGCACAGTTATACTACTGTTTATGAAATGCATATGGAAACTTTCCATTCTTGATCTGCAATTCATTTTATAAGGTTATTTAATAGTTTCAGTGGATCTAAATTGGCTTATTTGGCAGTGCAATGAACAAACTTGTTAAAAGTAGTTGAAAATGGTATTAATGCACATCTTTGAATATGTGTGTGTCCTTTACCTCTTCTCCCCCCACCTTTTCCACACAAAGGCAGCTGCAAAACAAACTTTTTTCTAAAACTACCCAAGAGTAAAATTCTTTCTCATTTGTCTTCCAGACACGAAGATCGATTGAGAAGTTATTAGAATGGGAAAACAATAGGTTATACCACAAGGTGAGTGCCGCAGGGAGCAGCTTCGTACTGCTGGGGCCTGAATTGCACAGTATGGAAACAGATGCTTTTGTTGAACGCGAAATATGAAAGGTGGACAAATGGGCTAGTCTCTGTGCCGGCAATAAAATACAGCTCATTTTTCTTTCCCCCCTTTCTCCCTGTTGTCTAGCTGTGCTTGCATTGGAGGCTAAGCAAAAGGAAATGTGAATCGAATAACATGATGGAATATGTAAGTTAAAGGGCTGTTTTGTGCGTTTCTCTATTAAATGATCATTTATTTTGCTTCTGATCTTATTCTTTCCATGATTATTAATCAGCAAAGGTGTCAAGAGCTTAATCGCCTGAGTGGCAAGGATTTTCTACGGTTCACAGATGTATGGTTTCATGCACAAGGCTGATTTATAAAGTTATGAATGACTTGAAAACAAGGCTTCACTGTGTCCTGAAAAAATAATAAATTAATTGCCAAGATAAAATGGGTTGAACGTGTGTTGATGGAGTGTGAAATTTTCAGATGCTGCATAAAAAGAATAACTGCAACTTTGGTTACGCAGTGAGTTAGATGTGGGCTGTTTTTATATCATGCTAATCGAGTCTCGGTGTATGGAAAGAGACCTTTCAACTAAGCTGCTGGAGCTTAGGAAACCTTTAGATGTTGCAGATTTTAACTGCCTCCATACTTCAGGAGTCTTGAAAGTAGCTTGAACTTTACTAGCTTCACCCTGCTTTTAAAGCCTGAATGGTAAGGAGGGAGTGGAAATGTGTAGAGTTTTGCTGTTATTCCCTAGTTCTAAACAGGAAATACAGTTTGCTTTAGACTTTCTGTGGGGTTCACTCATTTCTCTATCTCTCCCCTCAAGCATACATAAATTATCAGTGCATGTAATTTTATATCATTTTACTTAGTGTGCTTTAATTTTTTTCTTGGAGTTCTAGCAAAATAACTTTAATAAAATATTTATCAGTTTAAAACAAATGTATACTGCAAAATATGTAATTGTACCAAAATTTGGATACAAGTAGGGGTTAACAAATTAAGACTAACCCTGAGAAGCATCTAGCTTTAGCTATTTCTAACTAATCCATGCTTTTTAATTATATATCTTGTCTATTATTTAGCACAATACATGCATTACAGACAGTATGTTAGAAGATTGATTTAAAACAGTGCTTAAATAGTTACAAATTATCTTAAAATCATCTTTTCTGTTAGTACTGAAGAAAGGGGGAAATACTAAGGCCTATATCTAGCCTAAAACATAAAAGCCTTCCTAAAATGCCTTTTTTTGCAGAGTAGTTCTATTCAACAAACTGTTTCTTTTTAACATCTATTATACTTAACATGTTAATTTATGATCATCTATTATAGTGAACATGTTAATTTATGATCAGAGGCACATGGTAACTTTGCAATAATTGGAGACAAGAAAGGAAATTTGACACAGGTTTTTGAGGTTGGCCTGCGTAAAAGAATTCACTTCTGTATTTTAATTACTGAATGTTTCTGCCCTTTTTGAACCCCACTTGCACTTAAAAACTGTAGTCTTAAGCACATACATGGGGGCACATTCTAACTAAAATCATAATTTTCCTTCAAGGTGTTAAGGTGGCAATAAAAGTTAAAATTGTAGTATTCAAGCCCACTGAAGCAATGTGAAGTTTGCAATTCATTCCCAGGACCAGTGCAGAAAGTGTTTGCTATGACATGACTAGTAAGAATGTGATCAATTGCTGGATTGGCCCATGACATTAATATATTAAGTATTTTTACAATGGTACACCATTAGCGGATTGAATCTAAAGGTTCCTTTTCTTTAACCGAAGGACTTTTCCTGTTAGAATAAGCTTTTTATGTTCAGGGGAGATAATTTCAGATTTCAACCCACTAGAATTCCAACCCACAGGATTCTAAGTAAATGTGCATAGGATTAGACTATAATTCTTATGAGCAACTATGTATTTAAACACTACTACTTAATCAACATAGCAGATCTGAATCATTTCAACTCTATGGTGTTCCTGTAAGTGATTCTCAAATATAAAACTTGTCATGCAAAAGTTTAAATTGTTATATTCCTACTGCTAGCTGGGTATTAAGCTTTGACAGTACCAAAAAGGGTAGTAAATAAGAAAATTGCAGGAGCACTGCTTTTGCAAAAAAAACAGCATGATAAGCACACTGTATTTTTGTGGTTTCACCTGGTTCTGAAGCTGGAGTAAACTGGAGAAGGTGGAATAAACTGATCATCAGGTCATGTGTAGTGTTTTGAACTTTGAGAGAACATGGTTTTAATATAACTTCCTTTCCACTATCCCCCAAGACACTCTAGTAGATCGCTTAATAAGTTGTGCCCAAAACCATCCTGCCTCCACCAAACTAACTGCATAAAGTTGATCGTGCTATATAGTCACAGTTAAACTTAGAACAAGTTTTTCTTATGTGAGAGATGGTATTCAAAGGTTGCTTTCTTAACAGGAATACAAGTGGAAAAGGAAAGGAAAGGTGGGCCTAGGATGAAAATAGTGTTGAAAATATTTGAAGTTGAAAGTTTAACTTAATTTTGATTGAGTGTTAAGTGATCTAATCTTCGAGCAGCTTTACTTTTATTTCACAAATTTTGGGGCACAGGAGTAGGTAATGTGCTTGTGGGTTGCATACAGCTCCAGTTGGAGCCCCTGCCAATCTTGCTCCCTGCACAAGTATGCATGTGTATTTTAAGAAAATGGTTCTCCAGTTGGCTATTTTGAGATTTTTATTTATTTTGGTGCCATTTGAGTACTCTGTTGCTCTTATGATGCACAGGAGGGTAACATTAGCTTGAAAACATGCTAATTCTGGCTCCTTAGTCACTTCAGGTTTCATTAAAAAAAAAGAGAAAAGTGGCTCAGAAATTTTTGGGGTGCCATGAGGGAACTGTGGCCCAGGTAGGGAGGGGTCTGGATGTAGAAATGCTGGCAGGGCCAATGCTGCATTAGGCAGAGTGAGGCATTGCTTCAGATTATGCATGTGTGGATGGCACCTTAAATGTGTTGGAGGGCAAAGTTGTGTGTGCCACAGAAACTGATGCTTGGTCCTAAGATAAAAATTCCTGCCCTCAGGTAAAGGCTACCTTAGGACTGGTCTTAGCAGAAGATGCTGTCCTGTTGACAGCAGTGAAATCAGATTATTCTCTAGCTATGTCAGCTTCTGTATGTGGAATGTGGGGCAGGCATCATGCCCTTTGCTTTAGGCAATCTCTTTGGATCCCACTGTTGCTTCTCCTTTGAAACTGTTTGTGAAACCGCTTTCAATTCCACAGGCAGTTTGCTATGCAGGGCATGCGTATGCGGCTGTTTGAGAAACAAAAGTTCTTGGTCATTTCAAGTAGTTACATACTTCAAGGCCCGTAGTTACATTTCTTTGTGTGCTTTACCTGAGTAAAATCTGTGAATCAAACAACTGAGTCTGTCAAAAATGCATGAGTGAACAATGTGTATAGTTACAAGCCAGGATGCAAAGAATAGGGGAACTATTTCCATGTACCCAGGGAGGACTTCAAATATGTGTTTCTCAAACACCCTCACCATTCCTATGGGCACTATTTCTGGTTGTTACTCATTAGCACATAGTCCCACTTTGCTTTCTGTGATTTGGGAGAAGAGCAGTCCTTAAATAAGTGCCTAGCTTTGAAAATAACGACAATCTTTTTAGCTGTGTTTCTCTATTTAAATTACTAAAGCCTAAGTGTGAAATGAAACAGACACCCTTTCCTCTGAGTTTCGAGGTAGGTCATGTTTCCCTTTCATCAGCAAAGGAGAAACTCCTTCCTATCCGTGACATTTGCAGAGGACTCCCAAGGGGAGGTGGTTGCCAGAAGGATACGTGGTCAGTACTGACTGCCTGGCTACTAGTGTATCCTTGCATGTAGAAGTTCTAGGTTCAATTGCCAGTATCTATAATACAGGGAACATGTAGAAGAGTATGTGAAATACATGTGCCTGAAGAGCTGAAGAGGTACTCCTCAAAAGAGCTGACAATATTGGCTAGACAGACAAATAGTCAGATTGAATATAAAGTCGTTTTCTATGTATCTCTGACCCTTCTTAATGACAACTGAGTAGAATCTCAAAAATAGGTTTTCATGAAACTTTGAGGCCCCACATTCAAAGTCAAAATACTCTTGGGTACACATAAGCTCTTAGCTGTGCCTTAAGGTAGGATAGTCATGGGCATATTTATTCATTTGTCACAATAAAAGGTTTAAGAGATTGCTGAGTTGTTTTAAAATGGGCAGTGCTTTCAATTTACTAAATGTATTTTTTTCCTTTTTACACAGGTCATTCTTATAGAATTTTTACCAAAGACACCAATTTTCCGACCAGATTAGCATTTATTTTACCTAGAGACTTCCCAAGTATGTTGTCTTTTTCCAATGGTGCCTTGCTTGGTGCTCTCCTGGTGGTGATACAGCGTTGGTTCTACAGAATCTTGTGGTGTTCTTCATTCTCTCCCTCCCTCCCTCCCATCTCTATCTCTCCCCTTCTTTATAACAGCATGTTCAAAGTGCATTATGTCAAATTCTGCAGAAGTCATTTAATGCAAATGTCAGTGTGATTTAAGTTATTTGTCTTATTTTTGTTGTCAATGAGTCCTGATTCTCCTCTCTCTCTCCCTCTCTCTCTCTCCCTCCTTCCCTCTCTCTACACACACACAGCTATAAACATTCAACCACAAATAGCTATAGATGAAAAATTATCTTGAACCCTAAGATACACATCTGTAAATTGTGAAAATTGGCAATCACCAACTTATGCACTTGCATCTTCTCTGAATCCCTGCTATTTTGCCAGTGATATATTTGTATATATCCATTTTTCTTCTCTACCTTTTTGGAACATAAAGTCAGTCATTTGTGAGGAGGCAAGCAGCATTTCTTGATAAACTCCTTGAAATCCAAACATTGGTTCACCTTGACATTTTTTCCTATCCCATGAAGAAATCCCATTGCTATAAGGATATTCATCCCCAAGAATCTTGAAATAAGATTGCTATTATTCTGTTAGAATAATTGATGGTAGATTTGCATGTGACCAATGGATAATATTCTTCAGGATCATAAAAATCACTAGTACTTCACAGAGGGTTGGTGTGTGTACAGCCATGGTCAACCCTGCTGTGGCTAAGAGATTGGAGTGGTGGATGCAACTTGTAACCTGTTCCCAATCTCTTAATCATAGTTTGTTTCTCTATTTGTTTATTTACTTTTTAAAAAGACCAATATTTTGTTTGGGAGGGAGAGTGTGTTTGCACACACTAAAGTATGTGTATGTATTGTGGCTAATGCCATGTAACAGCTTTACTGTTTTTATTGTTTACCACATCTAATAATTCAAAAGGATGCAAGATTGTCAGAAATATATATGTTAAATGAATACTTTTCAATTTTACATTTTAAGAGTTACAAGTTTTGGCTCCAGTTAAAGAAAGTTGGCTGTTCTTAAGTCCCAGTAGTATCAATGGATAAGTTAGTGGTGACTAACTTTTAAAATTCCTATTAATTTCATTGGGATTTAAGTGCAATTTAACTTTCTAATATTTTATTTTCCTATTTTCCTTTTTAGAGGCAGCGCCTTTATATCTAAAACATTGACAACATTGTGCCAGAAGCTATGGGCATGTTAACAATGCCTTGATTTTTACATTTGTTTATCGGATGTGGAAATCAAATACTGATTATTTGGCTGAATAGCATACTGAATATTTTGGGTAATATTTACAGCATCCCAGCTTCTGTTCTATTTTTTTGTTTACACAGTTAGCTTTCTGTTTCCTGTTTGTATAGTTTGCACAAGAAAGCATTTTTAAACTATTGAGTATATGATAGTATGTTTCAGTTAGGCCAGGTTTTAGTTTCTTGGCTGTGCATATCGTCATGTATTATGTTTAATGCCTCCTTAATGCGGTAATATCTGAAAAAGTGTGGTTTTGGGATGTCAATGTACATGAACTATAACATATATTAAGGGCCTGTTCTTCATGTAGCAGAGCAATAATGTGAATAGCCAACAAATGCAACCTGCTTAATATTTGTATTAATGAAAGTTTACCAACTGCAAGAATATCATTTTCCCTTCATTTAAATACAAGTTTCACTTTACCATCATTATACAGATATGTTGTTGTGTATTTGTCAGTGTTTGCTTTTCATAGGTTATACTTCTTTTGCAATAGAAATAATTTCCCATAAATATTATTAGATCACCTTTTACCTGGGTTCTCTTTGCATATCACAATACACAGGTCTTCCATTTTGCTTTTGTCTTTTAATATTAGCATGATCCATCCAAGGTGGAGCATTCCTTATCCTATTGTTTTCAATTAAGGGAGAATTGATGATGAGGACAACACTATATTTATATCCCATCTTTTTTTCCTCTCTTTTCCATCCAGCTGAAAATGGTGCAGCTGGTTTTGCCTGGATTATGTGCACTGTTTGCTGAAAATATATGTCTGGGTTCCTTTCAAGACAGAAGAGCCTTAACAATGTATGAAAATTTTCTAAACCATGAAGTGCTTTTCTGTGAAAAAGAAACTATAAAGTAGTTTCCTTCAACCTGGTGTCCTATTTGTGTTGGAGTGCAGCTCTCACTATCCTGCAGCTGAGCTGGCTGGAAACAGTGGAAGTTGTGGTCCAGTGCATGCGGAGGGCAACAAATTAGGAAAGGCTGCTAAAAATATATTTATACATCTCTCACCTATGAACATTCTGTGATATTTACATCTTTTGGGTACGCCTTTACTAATATAGATTTGGAGCACAATGTAGCTCAATTTACTTAAGTCTGTTGCTTTGAGTGGGCTTATTTGTGATTCATTCTGTGTTGGAATGTGGTCTTGATTAAGAGAAAAAAATGACAACTGAACTGAGAATACCATTATATACACTCCTAGCTTCTTCCTGGAACTGTGGGACTTCAGGTTTTTCCATTCACTTCTAGGAAGGCAGGATTCTCCCCCCTCCCCCCAATCTGCTCTGCATATGCTGAGTTTTTCTCTGTCAAAGCAGATGGGAGACCCCTTTCATGTGCAAGAGTTCTGTGTGTATGTTGGCACTCCTGTATGAATAAAATTGCTGCTGAACAATTTTGGTATAATGGGTACATTAGAATTCCTTGGCCTGTTGTTCCTTCATTCACCAAACTTTTGGTCAGTTTAATCTCTACTTAGGCCATTTTACAGCCTGCTTGCATAGGACTGCTGATGTCTTCTTTCTTCTCCAGAAAATCCAGTTTTGTATCTAATGATAGATTGGGCCTGGTGGACATTATGGAGGATGAGAAGAACATCAGTACAATCTGTCCCCATTAGTTAACCTTTCTCTAAGCGGCTTCAGTTTAGCAAGCAGTTACTTGCATGAGTCAGGCAGCTGAGATTCTCTGAACATGCACAGATACTTGACCAGTTTTGTAGCTGTTTGAGTAACTAATTCAGCCATTTCTGTTTGAACGATAAGGATTATTGGCCATTTGAAGTTTATTTTGTATATGCTACACTTAGAAAACTAGTTTGTTTGTTTGGTTTTTTCCGTTTGCTGGGCCTTTGGAAATAAAGATGGGAACTTCACAAAGCTACAAGCAAAAAGCTGAGAAATAGCAGAATTCTTCAGATGGGTATATTTTAATGGACATTTTTTTCATCCCATATAATCTGAATGCATTTGAAAAGCGACTAGTAAAACTGCTACAGTTGGAAGTTAGGAGACAGGAGAAAGCCCTAAATCATTTCTGTTGAATTTGTATAGTTACATAAAGTTTTTTTAATGGATTTATGTCCACATTTCTAAATCAAGAGCATTGTGGAATGTTCTAATCTAATGTTGAATTAAGAACATTGTGGAATAACACAAAATGTCCTTTAAATATAGCATTTGCTTTATTTTTTTAAATGATCTGTGAGTGATCTAAATATGCAAATTAGAAGGCATTTCTAGCTTATATATAACTCTGAGAAGGTGCGTGGTATCATTGACCACATTGCCCAATTTAAAGTTATAGTGATTTGGAGCTAACTATGATGCAATAAACAGAATGCAGCCCACGAGGTATTTTCAGCCTCCTTATTCTAGTTGTTTTAGCCAGGTAGCAAAAAAAAAAAAAAAAAAGAGAGAGAGATTTATCAGATACTTGATAGGTTATTATACACAGCTGATTTTTTTTTCCTCTACAACATCAGGCGTTTTAATTGTTCAGGCCTGGCTTTAAGTACATATTGACTTTTATGTATAATTATCAATGAAATTTAAGGCTGTAGAGAGAAAGCCCTACTGAACACATTTGGGTTGACTTCTGAGCAAACAACATAGAGTTGCAATCTTGCAGTGATGAAGAATGAACACAACTACCTATTCAAATATACTTTCCCCTGTCTCTATGAGCATATCAAGATGAGAGTTGTGTTCAGATTGAAGCTGTTTTGGTCAGCAGCTGTTCACATTCTTACATATATGATTTGATTTTGATTTTTGAGCACATTCATAGAATCATAGACTAGTCAAGTTAGAAGGGGCCAAGAAGGTTATTGGGTCCAACCCCCTGCTATTGCAGGACATCAAGTTACACCATCCCATTCAGATGGCTGGCCAGTTTCTAACCTGTATGATTCAGTCCAAAAACTGAGTTTCATCTTTGCATTAGAAATTGAACCAATTTCTTCTGTAATAGGATACTTCCAACTGACAGACTGAGAAAATGTAGCATAAACACATGAGTGGCTTGACATAATTCACCTGTCTAGTTTTAAAAATGTCCGTTTTCTAAAACCATTCTTGAGTTTGTCCAGTTTATTCCTGTCAGACAAGAGGACATACATAATTTCCAGTTAAATATTTGTTAATTGCTTAACAAAGTTATGTTGCATCCAACAGGATAGCACAGTTTCCTTAATTTTTCTCAGTACTGTAGTTTTCAGCATCTGGGTGTCATGTCATTGACATCCAGCTGTTTAATTTTAGCAGTGCCCTTGCTTTTTTAAAAAAAACAGCAACTCAGCTAGTTGGCTATGAAGACATTTTAAGAAATCAACTATACTGGCACAGTGTCATCCAAACAAAGTTAAATATAAGTTTCTTTTTAAATAAGTTACCTGTATTAATTGAATTACTGTGTTTGGAAACTTAATTCTTCATTTTAAAAAAAACCATAGATATCATGTGTCAATACAATATAAATTTGGATGTGTCCTGTGTTAATGTGCATGTTTCTTTGAAAGGCTCTTAAAAGTATGAGTTATGATGGCTACATTACATCATTTTTGAGATACTAACACATGGTAATTTACACTGGGCTGTATACTAAGAGCTGTGCTAGCATAATGTGACAAAGCATGTCACTCTGGTAGTATGGCAGAGATGTTACAAATGGCATCACAAGCTGTTTAATGCTTAGCATGGGGCATCACGGTTTGAAGTATGTAACTGGTCAGTTCATTACCTTGAGTCCCAAAGGTATATCAAGTGCATGCTTTTATACAGTTGTAAATACATTTTATATTGTACATTTTATAGATACTACATTCATCAGGTGGATCAGCATTCAAATTTGTCCATATTATTCAGTGCAGCCTTCTCTCACCTGATGCTTTTGACTGCAATTTCCATCATTCTTGGCCATGGCCAGGACTGATGGGAGCTATAATCCAAAATATCTGGAGGGCACCAGGTTGGGGAAAGCTGATATAGTACAACTTCCCGTATGTGCTGGGTAATGATCTGTGCCAGCTCATGCAGTAGGTTGCACTAAATAAGGCAGTGGATGAGCAAATGACAATGCCGTTCCTATGACAAGTGTAATACATAGTCTGTGACTCAGTGATCTTGTATAAGATGCTCTTACAACTTGAGAGAGAGTGTTAATCTGCCTATCTAGGTGGGATAAAATGTCTTCCAATACTCTTCCGTTCTACTGTTTACACAAGCAGTTTCTCTAATTCTGCAAATCATGGAGGCTTCTGATGGCATTCGTGTGACCAGGAAGTTGAACAAACTTGTTAATTCAAGGCAGAGAAGTGGCTACTAGGACTTGTATACCATCCAAAGAAGAGAAACAACAATAATATTAGCACAAAATGTGAATTATGAAAAAATTGATATTTGCCTAATATTCCTATCCAAAGTGCGTTCTTCAGTGTGTAGACCTAGATCTTCTTCCAGTACAAATTAGAGAACACAACTGTTCTGCCATATTTCTGTTTACTCAGAACTATATATTATACTCCTATATACACTTGTTAAGAACTTGCTTCTCAATAAACAGGCATAGGACTGGCTATTAGGTACCTAGAACAGCATCCTGAATTCTTGGATTCCATTGAGATTTAAGCATACTTAAATGTTGCTTGATGGCCCCTGTTGGCTTTGATACAGAAGAAGAATGGGTTGATATGCAACCAGGTTTTTCATATTGTCAGTTTTTGAAAAAGAGCCCTGCCTGTGGCAGTGTATTATTCAAAGAACTACAGGACTAATTTCATGTATCCAAGGTGTGGGTTAAAGCCACAGACCTCCATGCTAGATGGAAACAGAGGGACATTTCAGATGCTGCTTGTCACACAGCTTGCGTTGTCAAAGAGAACTGTAAAAATGCACACACAACAACAACATTGGGCATACCAAAGCCCCAGGCTTGCCTAAAGTAGTTTTTCTGGATCCCAGCCATGGTGTTTAGCCTTTTCATATTCAACCAATGGGAGTCCTTCTGCACTTGTGGCCTTTTAGATCGTCATCATTGTGTGCAATTCAGTTGATTCTTCTACATGGCTGACACACATTTGACTATGTGGAAATCCTGTTAATCTTATTCTAATGTAGTATATCAGGAAATAGATATGAAATAATGGCCTCTTCTCAGCTTACCAGAATAATTATCCTGTACTAATTAATGACTGGGGTAGCACAGCAGATAGGAAGGCAATCAATACTCTTTATTATTAACAGTTGAAATGTTTTAGTTTGCCACCATGTGTAAGCTTCGTAAAAAGATAAAGCTTGGAATTGTTTCATTAAAAAATAGGAGCATCATCTAACTTTTTTTTTTTTAACTGAAAAAAGGCTGCAAATCCATAGGTGCTAGTATTGTGTGTGAAGCTGATAAGCCAAAAGGAAGGAAGATGGATAGGGTGATTTGGGGTTGGTCGATTTATTTTTTTTTGTTACTATTTAACAAAATCTGCTGTGATTGCTTTAAGTTAATCCACTGAGCCAAATTCCACTTTTCCCCCAAAATAGCAACCATTTTCCCCTGGCCTTGATCCAGCTCTAGAATGTATTCTACGTGGAAGGTCTTTAGAAAACTTCCTGAATTGTATGTCTTACAAACTAATAAAAATTGTGAAGCTATCGTATCAAGACTTGTTTTCCTTTCCAGACTGGATATGATGTGTTAAAAACAATCATTCTGGTACACACAATTGGTTGGCTTCATTTCAGCAGGTAAAAACCAGGAAGCAATGCCTTGCTTCAGGGCCAGTATTTTTGACACTACTAAAGCAGCTCATCAGAGGGTTTCAGACAGCTATCTTTCCTGACCCTACCTGGATATAGCAAGGATTAGGACCTTTTGCCTGCAAAGCCATGGGCTCTAGCACTCCCCCTCTCTGTCTTACTTAGAAATAAATTCCACCCAGTTCAATGACCAAGCTATATGCTCTTATCTGGGGGGATGGCTTAGTTGGACTTGCTTCTGAATAGAAATCTCTTAGGCTTTTCACTGTCGCTTCCTGGTGAGTATATATCCAGTTGCCTGAGAGTAAGCCCCACTGAACTCAATAAGACTCATGTTTGTGTAGAGGAAAGTGGCTGTAAAACTAGATGAAAATATAGTTTGAGGAATGTACTATTAATGATATTAAAAATGCAGAAAGGGTATTTCTGACTTGGTGACACTGTTGGCATTGGGCTCTCTTAATGCTCCTTGATATGGCCTTGTCTTTCCTTCGTAAAAAAAAGTTTTATTTCAAAGCATTGAAAAATGTTGGGTTAGTTTTAAGGATGAAATATCCCTATTTTTGTGAAATCTTTTAGCAGAATTGTACAGAACAGAGAGCATATGAACCTTAGTATTCCTAGGTTTTGCATTTGCTAAAACTGGGAAACATGACATTGAACAAAATTACGTTGAATCTTATGCACAATCTCCCATTTATGTCCCCCTCTATTTTTTTAAATGAAGGACATGGTTCAAATCACTTGTGGTTTTCATTCTGTCACATTATGTGTTTTCTGTCTTGTGTACAAGAACTTCAGATATATAAATTAAAAATAACTCCAGCTACTTACATAGAATGCAGTAATAGCAGCAAAGCTTTACATCCAGTTGAACATGTTAAATGTTTCATTTGTTAATATGTTCCAGTTGTTTCAAAATTCTCCTTTAAACCATAGTGTGGAGCACCCCCAACACTGCCCAGCATTATATAAGCAAGAACTTGAATTTAAACAATCTACTTCTATCTTTGTGTGACACTTTCCCCCTTCAGAAGTCCTTTTAGTTACTTTCTTTAAAGAAAAGGGAAAAAATCCCTAACAGCCTCTTTATATGTATAATTAAAAAAAAACACCCTGGAGCTGCTCTGTAGCATGCAGGGTGTTGTAATTTCAGTTTGCAAAGCGGTATGATACAATGTTGCTGAGCAGAAAAGCCCATGATAGATTTAATGTAGCCAATTGTGCACTTCTGAAAAAAAAAAAAAAGAGTAACTGTTCGGTGTGAGTTAATTTTGGATTTTTTCAGCATCCCTCTTTTAGGCTTTGTGCCGCATTCTTCCAGACAAATGCGTATTCCATGTGGACCACTGTTCTGCTAAATGCTCTCAGTTCTCCCTTTGCAATCAAGATTATGTTGCTAAGGAGATCTTGCTTTTATTGGTGCCATTGATTTGTGTTAATACGTTTTGAATACCTCTTGGTATTCTTCCTTAGACAAGGCCAAAAGAAAAACTTCCCTGAGTTTCGCCATTTGCATGATAAATGGAGCGGTGGTGTAATGAAGCCGATATAAAGTGGGCAGTTGAAAAGCAACTAAAGAAGGGCACTCAAGTGAGAAATGAAGAAATGTGCTGAGGACAGTCTGCGGCCTGCCTTCGCTCCAGCTGCAGGAACTGGCTTGGGCCAAAGGGAGATGTGGAGGGTGAAGAGAGCGCCTCCATCCGCAAAGACCACCCACTTTCTGCAGCCCATGGATTACCTCATGGATTTTAATATGGGAGATCACAAAGCACACACACAGTGGGGGAAAAGTGTAACCTTGTCTCTGGGTTCCATGCTCTTTTCCTTGACGAGCTTTCTGATTTTGAACTTCAAGTGAAGGATTGCTGGGGTCATTAAAAGATACAGGTTCGTTACGGCAGTGTGCATATAAGGCGACACGGATTGAATTAGATGGAACTCTTATTTTGGAATGGAAAAGCAATTCTCAACTACCTTGCTTACATTTATTCCTCTCACATTGATAACAAATTGGCAGCAAACCATACGCTCAAAACACTCCTGCATCTTTAGGAGCTGTGCATCACTGAACAAAATTGCATGGTGACAGGACCCTAGAGCCAGTGTTCACATACAGAATAACATGATATATCTCTGAGATGGTACCATTTCAGGCTCCAGACCGAATGGGGAGCAAATTCTGTTGGGATACGATAGAGGTGTTGGAAGAATCTGCCTCAATATTCCAATGCAATAATGCAAAATGAGAGTTTAAGTATCTATAGAATTTTTGTGGCTACTGTTGAACGTGAACTGTCTATACAGGTAAAGAAATATCAGTACAGAATCCCTTAGTATAATGACACCTTGTTACAAATGTTGATGGGAGGGAGGTCTCAAGTTAAACTGAGGGCCAGTGTGGTGTAGCTGTTAGAATGTTGGATTGGGACTTTCTGCTGGCTGGCAAAAAACACTTTATGCAAGAAGGCCTTTGGCCTTGTCCGTTGGCTTATTGGGCTGGGTGCAGCTTTTACTTTTTATTCTGTAATTATGCTTTGATTGTAATGTATTCCATTTTAATTAGTTTTAAATTATGCCCACCTTGTATGCAGAGGTGGGGTACAAATCAGAACAAATAAAAATAGAATGAAGGAGATCCAGGTGACTGGCCAGACATCACCTAGCACGTTGTATGCGCAAATGGGAAATGGTTACCTGAAGGAGCGCTTACGTCCATATATGTCTGCCCACCCTTGAGATCAGCAGGAGAGGCCCTTCTCCGGGAACCCTCCGTGAAGGAAATTAGGAGGGTAAGTACTCAGAGGAGGGCTTTCTCTGAGGTGGTGCCCAATCTATGGAATGCACTCCCCAGAGAGGTCCGCCTGGCGCCGTCGTTATTTGTTTTTCGGTGCCAGGCAAAGACCTTTTTATTCAAATGTTATTTTAATTGTTAATATTATTTATTCATTTCATTCTTTGGCCAGGGTGACTTAATTTATATTGTTAATTTATATTGTTTCATTGAATTCTATTTATTTATGGTTGTGAGCTGCCCCGAGGCTTCAGTGAATGGGGCGGCATAGAAGTCCCCTAAATTAAATAAATAAATAAGCTCCTTCATAGAATAATATTGGCAAAATGGGCTGGGGACAGAACCAGATGCACTGTTCTGAGATCCTGGGATGAAGCAGGGGTACCAATACTATAAAGCAAAGTTTTACGAAAAGCTATTTATAAGTGGTTGCTTGTCTGGAAAAACACAGAAAACAAGGCATGGTTAAACCCACCCCAGGCCAAGGAATTGTTGGTCAGTAGAAAGCCCAGTCCGGAGATTAAGACTGAGCCTCCTCTGAAAGGGGTTGTACTCCTGAGGGAGAAGGTCCCTTGCTTGGCTGTATACCTTCAACCAATCCATCCTTGGATCCTCAGTGGCAAGCAGTGTCTTTGCACCATTATACAGGCATGCCATGGGCAGACCTTCCTAAATTGGGCTGGCAGTTACCGATGCCTTGATTACACAGTGCTTAGACTACTGAACTGGGTTGTATTTGGGGCTACTCCTAAAGGTTGGCTCAAAGTTTCCACTGGTGCAACTAGGCTGATAACTAGTGGATATTCTTAGGACAAATGTCAGGTGTTTTAATGCCTAATGACTGCTTTCCAATATCAATTCAAGGTGTTGGTTCTCACTGTTAGAGCCATAAATGGCTTAGAACTTGGCTACCTAAGGACTCACCTGTCATTTAGGAACCTGTCCAGTTATTAAGAACTCAGGAAAGGTTCACTTGCATAGACCTAATTTTCAGGAATGTGTAGAAAGACTTTCTCCTGTGTTGCTCCCAAACTGTAGAACTTATCTCCTCCAAAATAATGGGCCCAATTCTCTTGGACTTTAAAAAGGTTAGAAAGACATAATGTCTCAGCTTTTTAAATTATGTACTCATAATGATTATATTTTAATTGTGTTAAGGTTTTATTGTTTTAAATGGGTGTACATTGCCTTTATGGCTATGTAGCAAATAAGGCAGTGTATAAATGTAAACAATAGTACTGATAGATCATCTTCCAAAAGTTAAATAGAAGAGTATCTGGCTAAATAGTAATAGCATAAAAAGTAACAAAGACCAAAAGTTGCTGTTCAAGAAACACACACCAATTTCAAATTATGTGATTTCTTTGATATCCATCAGCTTTGAGCTCATACAGTGCCATCTTGATACAATAAATGTTTGCCCTGGGTCAAGATTTTATAATGGTGTGGGACTTTTTTCAGGGCAATAAGTTGCACGATTGATCTGCTCATGGAACAATGCAACCTTCATGCGCCAGCCTTTTCTAAAAACAAACAAAAGTTCTGAAGTTCTTTCATTTTAGTTCTGATCTTGCTCTCATGTTCTGCTACAACCTTTCTCCTCCCACAGTGTTTATGACATAAAAGTTTCTGCACTCTAACAGGATCACTCACAACAGTAAGAACTACGCTTCTGGGTTTTGTGGAATTGGGAGCAGAGTCTGTAATACCACTAGATCAGCCATACCTATATATTTTTTAAAATTTCAGAAAGTAGTCATTTTAAATGACTCATCTCCTTTGAACAAAAGGCAAGGAGGTAAATGTTCCATTAAAAACTACTGCCAACATAATTTTACCATTAGCTTTTATTCGCAGCCTTTATTCCACCACTTTCCATTAGCATGATGATTACCTTAATTAAAGTCCTTCCCTTTCCTTGCATACACAGAGATAATCTTTCTGAATGGCTTTCAAAGTATGTGAAATGAAGTCTCTTGTGCACTTTGAAGCTATAACTAGTTCCACTTTCACTCGAAAAGGCCTGATTTTGCCCTCATGATATTGCTCGCAAGGGATCTCATTGACTTCACTAGGGCTTCTGAATACTAAGTAAGGGATTGGGCAGTGGTCAGGAGTCTTCAATTGGAAATACCTTCAATGGCCACACACACTCTCCTACTGCCCCAAATAGCAACCACCTCAAAGATTCAGGACATGAATTGGAGGACCCAGTGCAAAATCTGGATCACTTAAGATCCACTATCTGACGTTATTCTTGTCAGCTCAGAAATCAAAAAAGAAAAAAAGATATAGGGGAGGAAGCTGTAAACAGTGGGGTTTTCTGGCTCTATACTTTTGGGTGAGATGGTAGACCACACTTTTTTCAAAGTAGCTTTCCCATAAAACTAGTTTCTAGCCAGGATTTATTCTCCCTCAAGAGCTGTTGTGGATCTCACCAAGAAGTAGTCTAGAGGTTTTGCTCCTGTGTGCCATTATTATTATTAATAATAATAATAATAAAAGCCAGATTTTCTAAAATAGGCTTCTCTCTGACATCCAGTGCCTTATGTAGAGAGAACTAGGTAGCCCTGCTTCTTGCTCTCAGAAGTGGTATAGGCCAGACATGAGATAAAAGACAAAGGCAGACCTTAAAATATCAGAGAGATTCAAGACATTAGAACTGCCACGAATTTATGAATCCCTGGCCATGTTGCTTATCCTTTGCCTGTCTTTAAAACAGAATACATTTTATTGGTCCCACAAAGACATCTTGATGGAAAGCTGAGTGAAGTCAGGCACACTTTTCCCTTGTATGCTACCGTGGGTGCAAATGAAATTATGGCTGCAGCATTATAGCCACAAGGTTGCATCCAAAAGTGTCCCTGAATGAGGGAAAGCACTTGGTTTTTGTCAGTCCTCTCTACCCAGCCCTGCCACCATGGACCACCCATAACCTTCTCTTGGTGGATGAAAGCACTCCCCTTGAGTTGCTCCAGGCAAGGGAGACAGACAAAATCAGGGGCTTCACCTGGCCTGCTGGAAACAATACAACCTGTTGTTTCCTAGAGAATGGGGGATATTTCTTAAGCATGCCTGGTATAATTGCCTTGCTTAGGACAGAGTAAATCTGATCACATTCTACCATGTGCTTGTCATGGGTCCAACTGAAACAGGAAATAAAAATGTGGAATTCTAAAGGAGAGTAAATTCTGTCTGTCTGTCTGTCTGTCTGTCTGAATGAGCTATTGATGAAGTAGTGTTTGGCAATGGAAGTTCATGGAGAAAATAAGGAAACTGAGTCCCAAGAGCAAAAGTGGTGAGAAACTTGAAAGATGCATAATACTCTGATGGTGCATAGGGGACAAGATAGTTTTGATTTTCCCAGAAAAGACCTGAATCAGAATTGCATTGAGCAAGAGTTTTAACTGTTTATTCATTTATTTTAAATGACTTTAAGCCACCTCTTAGGATAGAATCCTCTCATGTACATAAATTTTAAAAATACTAATAATGATGAATTAAGCATAATTATCAAAACTGGAATAATTAGGTAATTTAAAAATGCTCCAGTGCCAGCATTAGGAATAAATAAATGTAAAGCAAAAATATGAAGGCTCCCACCCAGCAAGAAGCTCTCCTTAGCAAGCTCCATAGAACTTATCATCATGCAGGAGCACTATTACTTTTGTGGGGGTTTTAGGTGCTTTTGATGCTGTGCTCATGGTGCCTTTTATCAGGCTTATAAAGCACTCTGTCCCTTATGTTCCAGGTGAGTGTGTAAATTAGAAGGCATGGAAACCTGAGTCCACCTCACCAAAAATCTTCTCCACTGAGAAGTGCATCCTGTCCCACTACCCAATATAAGGACATAAATAGTATGGAGGAAGGATCTGCTAGTGAATAAGAGGAGTAGGGTTGGAGGTCTTGTTTCACCACCCCAGCTTACTCCATTTCTAAGAAAGCTCCAGAAAGGTTAGTTACTGATTTGGTTTGGAGCCACAGGTGAATTCTTCCTTTATAGAAGATCGAGGTGGCTAGATGGAGTCACTGCAGCAGTCAGCGTGAGCTTAAGTGGACTCGGGGGGGGGGGGGGGGGGGGAGGGGGGGGGGGGGGGGGGGGGTGGAGGACAGGAAGGCCTGGAGGACTGTTGTCCATGGGGTTGCAACGGGTCGGACACGACTTTGCAACTCGCACGCAAGCAAGTATGCTACATGAGGGAGATGATTAGGGGGTGAGTGTTCTTAGCCTGTGGACATCATTTTCTCATGGCTAACCTTCTGGGGAACACTTGCCGGCAGTGGGTCATCCCCTCATTTTTACACAGCCACGCACGTACGCCCCAGGATTGACATCAGTCCTGAGATCCCAGCAGGACACACTGGCGAGGGCCCCTTGGAGCTGTCCCTTCTCTTTGCCATTGCAACCCTCCTCTCAGCTTGCTTCAGGCAAGAGTGGATATGGGGGAAAGAGCAGCAGATGCCTTCGTCTGCTCAATGCTGAGAAAAGGATGGTTGGATGATGCAAGAGCAGCTGATGCCTCCTGTGGTGACAAGGCAGCTCCACCAGGAGGAGGCCATTTGTCCAAACGCCTTTCAAAACATGGGGCGAGAGAGAGATGCTTCTGTGTTCCATTCATTGTCGGGGGGGGGGGTCTTATATTCAGTGGTCCCCTCATTGATGAATCTGAATTGTTTTTAGGGATGTAGAATTTTGTGGCACTTGCCTAAATGCACGTTAGTGTGAGTGTCCATTAGAGAAGATGTGAATTTGTAGAAGCTTACACACCACAAAAGAAGTTCAACATGGCACAGATTGCATGGAAACTGCACGCCTCAGAAGCAGCAGCTCTGTTCTAGAAGCTGTAGGGTGGACTCCCAGAGATTTAAATTGGCCATTGTGGACATCATGGCCTGGGACTGGCGCTTACTCGCATGACCTAGACTCATACACATTGTTCTCTAGGGAGATTTCCCCCCCTTGCTGTGGAGGGGTGGAATCACAGCATGTATATGTGTGCAGGGGGAGGGGTTAACTCTTGCCTCTCCGGGTGTGATGCTGCCGCACACAAACCACCCTCTTCCCATGATGCAATTAAATGCTTTGCTTTGCTTTGCTTTGCTTTGCTTTCACTGGCTTTTTCAAAAGCCTAACTGTTGTTGGGGAAGCACAGAGAAGCCTCCGGGGCATGTCAGTTGCAGGTTTCCCACCCTCAGAGTAGCTCAAGTTCATCTTGTGAATCTTTAGCTGTGCCGCGAGACATGCCAAATTTCTTCAGTCTATCTCCACTGGACTACGCTGAACTCTCATTACAAATAGTTGCTTCTAACCTAGTGCTCTCCAATTTGAAAATACCTGTGGAAATCATGTAATGGTCCTTGGCAGCCTTCTTCAGCTGGGCAACAGATGTGTTTAACCTCCTATCATCCCCAGCCACACATCTGCAGGGTGCTCTGGTAGAAGACCAGTCTTACAGTTTGCAATGGCTATTCAACATTCTTGCAGTTCATCAATGGGGATGTTTGGCATGTTGAGTGCACTGAAGCCCTGATTCGGGGGGAGGGGGGCATGATAGGCCAGCATATACCTCAAAGACAGTTGGATCCAAGCCCTTCTCCTGTTCCTCCAAGACAAGTTCTTGATTACTCAGTTGTTTAATTAATGTCAACCTTCCCCATCAGGGCTCACGGGAGTAATCATTGTGCTGACACAAAACCATTTGAAATGCTTGGCATTCTACCAATCACAGAGCTAAGTGTTCCCATGACAGACTGAACTATTCCAGCGCCAACTCTGTGTAGGATTAAACACACTCTCTGGCTACACTGACTCAAAAGCTCTAGATTTTCAGCTGAAACAGCACAAGACAACATGGATGTTTCGCTTTCTCAGAGTTTTCTCATTGCTCACCATGACATATGGAGATTAGGGTGAATACTTTAATTTTCCCCCCACTCTTGCTCCACAAATTCTTGCTTGCTTCCATTTTTTTGAACAAAAGCCATCTTTCTTCAGCACTGGTTAATTCACACCATCTTCATGTTATATGGTAGCCTTTCCCAAGCAGTTTGGACTGCAACTCCATCATGGCCCAATGATGGGAGTTGTATTCCATAGATCTGGAGGATGCCTGGATAGATAAGCCTGTTGCATGGTTTCTGTGCCCAACAAGGAGATAACAGCAGCACACAGACAGCAGAAATTGTAATGTTTTATCAAATTGCTATATTGCATCATATCCAATGCTTTCTGGGTGGTTAATTACAATGAAAGCCGTAAAATACAACACTATGAAATGCAATATAAAAGTTTAAAACTACAGTATGAAATAAAAATAATACCCACAGAGAATGCAGCAGCCGTGCAAAGATTTGAAATACTGCATAAATCACCAAAAGTCAGCAGCTGAAAAACTAAAATAGAAGGGCTTTCTCAAGACTGTGCAGTGCAGCATCTGATAAGCCTCTCTGGGAAGGTCAGAAGTATCTGCAATCATAGAAAAGGACCTCTTCCTCAAAGCCATCTGACTCATCTCGCTAGGGAACATAAGAAGGAGGTCAAAAACACCTGAGAGCTAAACTTCTGGATTGAACTCTCCCTTCAAAATTGCCATTGGAAATGTGCTTCCCTCTGGCACCTGAGTACCAGGGCCAGTGTCAGGGTCTGAGGGCCCTTGGGCAAGGCACCTTAAAGGGGACGTCCTCTCAGCTGTGGTGTCCGCAGGTGACATAGTCCACTGTAGCCATGAAGCGGCCGCAGTGAGTTGGGCTCATGATGGAGCCTTGATTCCCTCCCACACCTTCCTCCCCACAGTATCCCAGGGAACTCCAAAGGTGCAGTGAGTCCCTGACAACCATGACCTTTGACCGTCCCTCTGGGAAGAGAAAGTCCCTAAGACTGTAAAGCAGGAGGGAGAACAGGCTTTCGCAGTCCTGTTAAGGGGCAGACAAGAGCTGCCTCTTCAAAATGCACAAGAAGGGCTGCCTGTGCCTGGCAGGGCCTTTTAAATAAATTGTTTTTGCAATTCTGAGCTGTCCCCGCTGCAAACAGGCCTCTTTCCCTGAAGTGCAATGAGCACATAGACTTTGCTTCGGCTGTTCGTCAAGTGGGCTGTCGTGATGTCCAGCCTGCTTGGCCGTGAGAGCCCTTTTGGCTCGCCAGCAGGCAGGGGGATGGCAGCACTGGGCCTGTGAGTCAGCCAACCACATCTCCAACCCACAGAGCCAATGCAAGCCCTCTCGGCTTCCAGCAGGGGAGCCAGGACTGAGTCAGCCAGATGGCAGGTTGACCAACCCAAGCCTCAGCCTCTTTTAGCTTGGAGTGGAGACACAGAATGATGAGCGACCAACACAAGATCGTCCTTTCTGCTCACAAGGGCAGGGAAGGGCAGGGCAGCTGGCTGATGCCACCACCTACCTCCATTGTATGCTGAAGCAACAGGCCTGAAGGCAGACCCCCTCCCCCCTCCTGTGAGCAGAAAAGGAGGACTCTGAGAGCCACCCCAGGTACGGTACGCTTAGGCATTTTAAGAGCAACTGCCGGCTGCCCCCTCTGGCCTGAAGTAGCTACGGGGGTGGCAGCAGGGAGGGCAATGCTGCCTGGGTGCTTGGAGAGCAGCGCTCAGCGCTCAGCGCTCAGCGGTGCTTGCATAGCCAGCAGCAGCTCCTCCCTGCCCCTGCTGCTAGCCTGCAATTGCTGGCCAGAGCAGTGAGGAATGGGCGCCTTGGGGCGGCTGTCAGCCAGGCTTGCTGTGAGGAGCAGCGGGGGGATTTTGCAGCTCTTTCCAAGCAGCTTCCACGCTGGGGGGCTTGGCCCTCAGATAGATCAGGTCACCTGGGTTTGGATGACACAATGGCCTCTTGTGGGTCAAACAAGCCTTGCGACAAACCATGGGTTCTTACAGTGGATGCCAAATGCAGTAAAAACTAGTCATGGGTTAGGGTTGTAACTATATCCCTTATCCCTTAGGGTTATACTACATCCCTTAGTATAATGACACCTTGTTACAAATGTTGATGGGAGGGAGGTCTCAAGTTAAACTGAGGGCCAGTGTGGTGTAGCTGTTAGAATGTTGGGCTGGGACTTTCTGCTGGCTGGCAAAAAACACTTTATGCGAGAAGGCCTTTGGCCTTGTCCGTTGGCTTATTGGGTTGGGTGCAGCTTTTACTTTTTATTCTGTAATTATGCTTTGATTGTAATGTATTCCATTTTAATTAGTTTTAAATTATGCCCACCTTGTATGCAGAGGTGGGGTACAAATCAGAGCAAATATAAATAGGATGAGGGAGATCCAGGTGAAAATTCCCATTTGAGCATAAAATGTGCTCGGTGGTATCTGGCCAGTCACCCTCAGTCTAAGCTCCTCATCAAGCCTCTGGTGACCCACCATGCTTGGGTCATGGGGTGTATTCAGTTTGGCGACGTACAGGCTGTGCAAGCTTGCCCCAAGCGAAACTCAGTCGCATAGAGCGGTATAAGGGCCCCCCCTGCAATGTAATGTGAGGCACACAGAGGCCTGTTACTCAACCCCCCCCCCCGCCCCCGGAAGGAAAGGACCACAGGGTTGGGTTTCTCTGCATGTCTTCAATCATTGTATGATTTGATTTGGATTCTAAGAAAAGCTAACTGGAGAAAATGAATAGGTGGGAAATTTCCTCTTTCTCTTTGCAGTCTCCTGAGTCCCTAAAAAAGCCTTTCCTGAGAATTAGCGGACTCATCCTGGAAAATATGGGATGGGGCACAGGAGGCTTGAGGGGAGAGAAGACAAAATTACAGCTATCTCCAGCACTGCAATGAGATGCTATTTCTGAAAGTGTCTGTCCAGGCTTGTGGGAGCCCTGCCCACCAGAGATGGGATGGAGTCTTTTGAAGGCTATTATGAATCCTGTTGTTCGGGGAGGGATGCATATTCAGGGGTTTCTTAGTGACCTATGATATGATGCTACCCACTAATTCCTAGAACAGGTCTTGCTCCTTAGATAAAAATAGCTTCTCAAAGCACAGAAAGGAGTGTCACTTCCAAGGAGCTTGTCTGGTATTCTTGAGACATCCTGCCACGCTCCGCCACATAGACAATAATGTTTGTTTTGACAAATCGGTTCTTTTCCTTTATCTGTCTTTAAACAAGAGGTGTTTGTAGGGCTTAAAGATCTGAGCCCTCTGAGAATTCAAGTCTTCAGTTGTTTGAGCCTTGTGCTAAGTATATTTGCTCAAGATTTATGACAAATCCCACAGTAGGACAGAGAATGCTAAATACATTTCAAATAGGTTGGAACTTAGCTAAGTAACTACTGATCTGCAGCTTGTGTCTGTCTTCCTTGTAATAGGCGTCACTATTCCCAATGAAACCTAAAGCAAAGCAAAGCAGCAAATGGAAGACTGGGAAGTGATGAAAAATGTGACAATCTTGGCCTTCTATTCACAGGATAAAAGTGAGTTTTCTTTTTAAAAGTGAAATTTCCAATGGACTTTCTCCCACTGCTCTTTTTTGATTCCATTCTTTGCAACTTTCTGTCTCTCTTAAGAAGATCCTACACTTCTCTCCTGGGTCTGCCGGTCTGTGTGCATTTGATAGGAACAAATCCTTGGCTGAAATTCTTGCTGATAGACATGGATCTGACAAAATGCTACCTTTTATTAGATTAAGTTCTAAACTAATGTATGTACAGTTGATCCCAATACTTTTGTTTACCTTAGTTCAGAAGGGGTTGAAGGTAGATTGCTAGATATTTTGGATATTAACTTCCAAAAGTCCCTACTATCGTTGCCAAAGGTCAGCAATGCTGGAAGTTGAAGTCCCAAACACCTGGAGATCTCTATCTATGCACCTGTACTTCAGGCACTTAAAATGGGGTGGGGGACTCCACTGGTGTCAATAAAATCTTTCCCCTCTTTTAGTCCCTGTAGTGGTGATAGGAGTACATTTTCTGTGTATGGGCAGGAAGTTTCTGGGTGAGAAGACAAACCTATCTGTGAACAGTGTCTTCCGGAACAGTGTAACATGGGGGTGTCTTCCTAAACCAAGCTTTGTAACATACAAAATCACTTTTCTTACTGGCACAGCACAAAAGGACAGAAATTTGTGCATGTCCACCACAATGTGGCATTATGTTTCAGAAATTAAGATTTCCTTTCCCATGAAACTTTTTCAGCTGCCAAGAGAAAGATACATGTTTCTCCCTGCAATGGAAAAGCAGTGTGAGGAGGTCTTCTCACCAAATTACAATTTTTATCTGTGTTCCTCTTTCCCCTTACATTGATCATTATTTCATTTGTTTTAAACAAACCAGTTGAAGTGACTGGGTCAGTTTTGAAAATCCATCAGCATACGCTCAAAAAGATACAGGTGCCCTTTGGGCATGGCATATTGAGAGTTTCACTGAATGTGGTTTTAGGATAAACACAACCTCTGTTGGACTTGTAAACCTTTATAAAAAATACTAGACATTAATCAGAATATCTCCTTAAAATTGGAAGATTCTCTTTGACTCAGCCACTCTGTTTTGACTTACACAAGCAGGACCTTACAACTGACAAAATGTGAACCTCCTTGGAATCTGCAAATTATGCTCTATCAGGGTGACCAGACTGAGGCTTTGGAGGCGCATGCAGCTCTTTGAGTTTATTTCACAGCTTGTGGCTTGCTGCCTGTGGGTGCCCACCTGCCACTCACCACCCACAGCCACTGCCTGCAGGCACCCACTTGCCACTCAACACCTGTGGGTACCTGCTCGTGGTTATCAATCACCTGACATTTACTGTATGTGGCTCTTCCCTTGAGCAAGTCTGGCCAGCCCTGTGCTATCTCATAATTATGGAGCAGCTTAATTGCAACACAATCAACTTGCAAAAGTTGCAATTGTAACAGAGGACTGGAATATCTGCCATAAAGACATGCTTGTAGCATGCTGAAAATTGCTGAATGCAACCCCCCAACTTACCAGATGTTCTGTGCAGAGTTTCAAACCAGTCAGCTAACATTTGTCTTCATTTAAGGTCGACGCAAGGATTTTCAGCATGATTGCAGGATTGTTTCATATATTTTTATTTTCCCAAGATGTCTTTGAAAACACCAATGAAATTTTATCCCATCAGCTCTGAACTTTATACCCCATTGAAGCATTTGGCAAACTCATGAGGACTAACAGCATGCAGAGGATCAGAGCTGTGCAGACAGGGCCTGCTGCCAGTGTCCCACGGTGTGCATGACTCTGTCCCCTTGGTTCCTGCCCTAGTCACCTTGAGCAACACATTCTGAAGAGTTCTACTCATGCTTGCCTGCATGCGGGTAGAACTCTTCCCACAGTCAGTTTTTCCAGCCACATGGAGAGTGGAGTTGAGTTGCTGTTCAGATTCCATGCTCAATGTGGGGGAGTCAGGAAAGGAGCAGGATCTGACCTACACAGAAATATTAGGAACTGGGACAGTACAAGCAGCCTTGTTCCTCTACCCCATGGGTGCTTAACCTCAAGCTACAGGCCAAACCAGGCTCATCTGGCATCCAAATCTGGCACTTGGGCATTCCCAGGATGGTCATGCTCCCTTCCCAGGTTTCCACCACTTTTGCCAATAGTTTGTTTACTGGCTTTTGCACAGACCTTTCTCATTCTAAGAGGTTGAAATGTCTCTTCGCCAGCAAAAGGGGATCTAAGCAAGATTATACTGTGTGTGTGTTTTGTATTTTTGCCCCATGCCTTTTGCCCTCAGCCCTTCAGCCCTTCCCACCATTGGAATACTGCCCTTGAGAGTTTCTCTGCAATTGAATTTGGCCCTGAGATGGAAAAGGCTCCAAACCACTTCATGACTTCATGAGCAGGATCTTTGGTTCTTTTCCAACTTGAACATCTCTGAACACTCCCAAGTGAAATTAAAACTTGGGGGAAAAAACCCTGTAGTTTGTTTAAGCTCTGGTTTTAGAGCAAGTCAGCATCTGGATCTATCGTCTGAGCCTGGTTTTTTTCCCCTCACTGATGGTAATTTAGAGAAGCCGATGTTCCCTGCGTCTGGACATCACGGCAACTGTGGTTATTCTGCTGTGGAAAAAGAGGGGAAGGACTGCGTGAGTCCAAGGCTTGCTATCCCTTCTACTCATAATGGAAACCATGCTTTCCCATTACGATTGATACGGTTCCCACATTTTTCAGTACTATATAATGTTCTCAAAGCCTGCAGAGCCTTCATGAGCGGAGGTGACTGTGCAAACTGAAGAAAGACATGCACTCAGCTGTCCACCATAGAAAGCAACATCCCACCCAAGCCACTTTTAGCTTTCCTTAAAAACTATTGCCTGCAAGTACCTTCAGTTCCATTCAAATACAATCTCAGCTGCAAAATAATTTAGAGGCTGAGAAAATGCTATTTTTAGATGCAGTGCACTGCTTTTTCAATTATTTTGATTTGTGATGAGAAATCAGGGGAAACAAGTTGAACCCTAGGGATTTCCTGAAAGAAGAAGGCACTATTACATTTCCAGAGGAGTTACTGCATATCTCTCACCCTGTTGCCCGTGTTTTGCAAGTCTTGTTAGAATGTAGAGATGAGATTTCATCAGACTTAAGTTCCCCATGTAGGCAATGCAGGAGATGGACTTTTCTACTGTCTTTGGAGCAGCGATAACGAACCTGGTGCCCTCCAGGTGTATTTGGCTACAACTGCAGTGACCATCTGCCAGCTTGCTCACTGTGGAGGAATTATGGGAGGTGCCATTCAAAACATCTGGAGGGTGCCGGGTTGCCTGTCATTGTTTTAGAGGGTAAGGGAAGTGTTTGGTATGTTAAGAAGTTCCACTATTTCAATGTATGCTGTGTCCAGTCATTTCAACCAGCCATACTCCTTCCCAGGATAGGCCCTTGCATTTTGCCTTGGTTTTCCTCTTTCTCCTCCACATACACACACACACACACACACACACACACAGAGAGAGAGAGAGAGAGAGAGAGAGAGACATTTAGCATTCCATGGCCACTAAGCATGGTCAGTCCTCATCGCACACAGACCAGGTTGATCATTCTTAAGAATGGGCAAGCTTTCAAGATCTCCAGATCTTTTCATTAGGCAAGATTTACGTCTGCATCTCCAACCCTGCTGCCCAACATGAAAGCCAGTCTTTGTCTTTATCAGCAGATGCTCAATATTCTTCTGAGATTGTGGGAGGAGGAGAGAAGAAGAATATGCAAGGCACTCTGAAGCGCACCCTGCACATTGGAGCAAAAGATATCTCTGCCACAAGCAGGTGGAGGATCATTGCTGCATTCACTCCAAACACTGAGCCACCTCTGGCTGTACCAGAGGTATTGCTACCATCACTCGCATTTTTCAGTACCTCTAGTGTGCTGCATGCACATGAATCCAGGTGTATATATAGGCTCTTTCATCAGAACGTCCTCCAAATGCCTTCAAAAGCCAAGTCAGCATGCATTCTATGTGCTGCAGGCATGCCAACCAAGGAACAACTTAAGGTAATCTAAACTTAACCTAAATGAATAAATACCCTTTGTTAGAAGTGAATCCAAGGACAAGCACAGAGAAATTCTAAAATGTTTTAAAATGAATATTAAACTTCAAACTAGCAAACTAAGGGAGGGAAGTTACAGCCCCTAAACAGCATCTGGTGTGTCATAAAATAGTTCTTATTCCCAGTTCCATGGTCAGAAAGAGTGTTCAGTCTTGGAGCTGGGAAGTGGAGCTCCAACACCCTCCCTTTCCAGCAGGTGCAGAAGGAACTGTGCTGGCTGCCTCTCCAAGGCTGGCGATTTGACCTCAGAGATGGGGTGAAAGGGAGGTTCAGGGTGTGAGAGGGGGAAGAGACTGCAAAGGGCAGGGTGCAACATGACCTGACATCTCTTCAGCGCCCCAGCTAGAAGGGCAAATATGCCTCTCTAGTGAAATATTCAGGGAGGGAGTACAAGGAGATGAAGCTTGCCTCTGCTGCTCGTCCTGCCCTCCATAAAATCATTAAAGCCCTTCAAGCCTATGGTCGTTGAGGGTGCAACCCACAGGACTGTGTGCATAAATTTACTCATCAGGATTCTGTGTGTAACTTACCAGTGCAGCTTTCACAGGTTTGTGAGTGTGCTTGGAAGCACCTCTTACCTGATGATGCAGAGATCAGGAAAGTTTGCACACTTTTGTGACCTTTGCATAGGCCTAATCAAGTTATTACACTAATGTGAATTTTTTGCAAATATTCTTATTACCAACAGGACTACCTTTGCTTTCCGAAGAAAATCTATGGATGATGTAGGGCATAAAATGCTAATCATTAGCTTGCCTTATTATCTCATTTTTCAGAGGGAATTGACAGGACAGCTGCCTGTTATTACCATGCACACCAGGAAATGCTTAACTGCCAAGTGGTACGGAGTTAGGGAGGGGATTAGCACCAAAATAGAATCCCTGCACCTGGCCGTCATACTGCTCTGTGGACTGTCCAGACTGAATTTGTGACTTAGTTCTTATTTACAATGAAACAAAAGCCAAAATAAGCCTATTGATGGCTTTGCTAATAGCAGCGATATCTCCTAGAAACTGTGCTGCCATTTTGTTGTTGTTTACGAAAGGCTAGATTTAAATAAAATAGCAGTTTTAATTTCAATTAACTGTCTATTAGTTCCATGTGAGTGTGCAATATCTTTAGCATGCTTTTGCTAAAGTATTTGTTGAAAAGAAATGTTGAACCTTGCTGCAAAATGAAATGCATTCATCTTGGCAAAGTGGGAACATTTCTCATAGTTCTTTTCCACAATGCATGCAGTTAGTGCCTATAAGATTAGGTAACTTTGTTATTATTCAGGGTTGTTATCATTAATAATAATAATTTCATTTCTATACCATCCAATAACTGAAACACTCTGGGAAGCTCATAAACATAGGTACAGCAGGAAAAATGACAATAAAGAACAAATCCAATCAGTTTTCAGTATACAAAATTTAAAACAATTTAAACAACTAAAACTTCAAAAAAAAAAAAAAAAAACCAGATCTGTTAAGACAGCTGACATACTTATCATCTGCCATTCAATCCCTGGAAGTAGAAGGTGATTATAACCTGGAGTTTAAAAAATGACAACATTGCACACAGTCTTAATCTAAACCCCACTCATTTCAATGGGACTACCCTAGATTAGGCCGAAATTGGACCTGCAGTAGATTTCACCCCTACGCCAGGTCACTTCTTTGCATTTGTAAAACTTGAATCTGTGGGAAGATTATGTCATTGTGGGAGTTGAAGGAATCACTACCTGGAACAGATATGATTTGAGGTCCAACCAAAAAGACTTTGATGATGGGGGAATAGATCTAAAATCTCATGGCTGACCCCTTTCCCCATATCAGATTTCCCCTGCACCTGATATTTAGGATGCTGTAGCAGACAGACTCTTAAATTGCATACATGCATACAGTCCTCTGTGATTGGTGGGCTTGCTGGTTGCCAAAGTCTACACGGCCAATTTACTCCTGATTCAGAGACAACTTTTTCCCTTCAAGTTGGGCAAACAGCCCACAATGTAATCTCTAGAGACAAACTAGAAACTGTTGGTCACTTGCATGTCATACGGCATGGAAGAAAACTTGTGGTTAAAGCTTCCCTCCTGGGATTAGGAAGGTCCAAAGTTGAAAATAATGATCTTCTATAAACACAACAGAGCAACTGCTCTGATTAAGAAAACATGTGTAGTTCCTCAAGTGAAAGCAGATGGACACAGCGATGACAGCCATAAACGTGATCACTTTCCCAGTGATTCAACAGATTATATCAGCTGCGGTATATTGATCTAACTCTCTGGGCTTTAGTGAAAGTAGGATGGGTGGTTTTTTATTACATCAGCTGTGAATCCTTTGCATTAATGTACACTGCTGTCAGATATGAATCAGGGGAGATGAAAATAGAAGCAAAACTCTTCTGCTACAAATTGCTGCAGGAAACACAATCATCCTGAGTTGCATCTTTCAGCCATGGGAAGAGTGTTCTTGGCTGAGTGCATTTCTGTCCTTGTTATTTCTAGTGCCATGATCAGTGTGCTAGTTGAGATAGGGCTTAATGTAAAACTCCTGAAGCTTGTTCACAAACTATTTTGGAACATTTGCATTTCCTACTCTGTATGAGCCTTTTCCTGGGACATCACCTGCACTGTAAGATGCCTATCAAGGTTCCCAGTACTTCCCATCCTCCTAGCCTCCAGTCCCATCAACTGCTGGTCATGGCATTTGGGAAAGATGACCCATTGGGGAACTTCAGCTGTCATCTGTACTCATCAAAAATGAAGACTATCCAGAGTTATTCTGTGTGGATCACACAATTTCCATGGATAGCATTTCTGTGCGTGTCAGCCTTTCCCAACTTGGTACCATCTAAACACTCAGGCATGCTGGGACTACAGTTCCCGACATGCCTCATCATCAGTCATGCTGGCTGGGCTGATATGAGTTGATGTCCAAAATATCAGGCAGGCACCAAGTTCAAGAAGGCTGGAATAGACCATCTACCAAAAATTGCCAAAATGTCAAATGGAATCTGGGCTGGGTCTGGAAGAGGAGTGTTTGTGCGAGTCCTCTCAGATGTTTTGCATGGAAGCAGCATTGATCATGACCTGGGAATGAAAAAACACAGAGCTAGCACTGAGGCTGAAGATGGTTACTGGTTCAAAGTTCCTTATGAATATTTGAAGCAGAACTAAATATCTGAAGAAGGAACAGTGTTTTTATATCCCTACACCCCAGAATGAGCATTGGACGACTTAATATCAGACACTCCGTGACTGGAGGACGGGCCTCTTAAAGATAAACAGTAATACTCTCCACCCAAACCCATCATTTCTGTTCCAAACAAAACCAACAATTCTTTGCACAGTCCTCTCCTAACCATCATTTTACCTTTTGTGCCTAGAGACAGGGCTGCAAACATGGGAGGAGAGTCTCTACAGTCCTAGATTAAACATTATTATATGCAATACTTCTGTGAATCCACTTTGAGTGCCATGTCTATAGTGGTTTGTAAAGAAGTTGGAATGCTAGTCCTCTCAGGAGCCTCCCAACCAGAGCTTTTCCCGAGTGATGGGTGGTCCAGCAGGGAGATGTTTAGGGATTCCCCCTGCTGCAACTAAACAGCAGAGGTCAACACGTACAATTAACATCTCTTAGCTTTTCTCCTGCCCTTGCCTGGGGGACAGGGGTTGCTGCAAGCTGCTGAAACACTTTAAAGCAGAAAGCATCAGAGTTTGCCCACTTCCCCTCCTCCTCCTCTTTCCCTACCTCAGTCCCGATTTCTGAACAATTTCTACTAAAACAGCATCAGAGAAACTTTGCTTGGGCCTAGAAGGATTGGCTAAACTGGAGTCATGTTTACAGAAGCTCATCTAGAAAGCACATCAAGTTTCTGTATTTGTCTTTGAGTCAGTGTTAGTTAAATAAAAACTCAGAAATGACACTGAAAGGGAGACGGAAGTCTTTATGACACCACATGCTCAGAGCATCGGTTGATCTAACCTTACAGAACACATGCAGAGTAATTTTTTTAACAAGAATATCCGCTTGTCTGTAAAGCACCATGCTCATGTCTGGTTGTGCTCATGTTCCATGACCAGCTGGACAACTGGCCGTTGTGTGAGCTGGGCCAGATGGACTCTGCACCCTGGTCTGATCCAGCCTGTCTTTTCTTATGTTCTCAGAATCATTATATCTAATGAAATGGGCAGAAGCCCACTCAGACTTGACCATTTGTCAGTTCTATTTTTGCCACTTCTGCAACACAGTAACAGCTTAATTTCCTCTGAAAATTCCTTTAAATGTTAGGACTGCCTGTTAAAAGCAGCAATCCTATCCCTACTAGCTCAGCCAATTCACTGGCCGTGGTGTTGCATTTGGAACAAGGAGTTCTCCAAAGGTCTATGCTGAGAGGTTATGCTAGAGCTGAAAATGAAATAAGATTCAAAACACATTTTTGTCTCTTTATTTCTGATGGAAATACGTTAAAGCTGGGCTGGCTGGGAATTACATAAAATGTAGGCCCTTTTCCTGTCCACTTTTGCATAGGATTTTGACCTAAACTGGGTGCAGTTGTTCAAAAACTCAGGAGTTAAGCCCAGTGGTACAAAAGCTCAGGCTTGAATGCCTGATCCAGCTCTTCTAGGCTCTCTTCCTGGCTTTGGGTTAGTTTGTCTGATTCTGTGTGTTTGAAATTGCTTTACTGAATTACTGGCAGTAAGAGTTTTAAGATAAAAATATGCCAGTAATTTTGATATTTTGTCCAGCAATTTTTTCTTTGGCCCTGTCCTTCCCTGGAACCTGGCCCACAAAAGCCACCCTTTCCCAGATGAAATTCAGTCTTCAGGCTGAAAGGAGTTCTTCAGAAATAGTAGATATCAAAGCTGCCCTCTTCCATTTTGCATGCCCCCAAATCCTTGCAGCTCACTGAAAGCACACTGCCAGTCAGGACTTGTGGCCATCTACTGGAGCTCTTAGGGACTGCAGGTGGTGCAGTGGTTTAAACCGCTGTGCTGCTGGGCTGGTAGATCGAAAGGGCACCAGTTCGAATCTGCACAACGGGGTGAGTTCCCATTGCTCTGTCCCAGCTCCTGCCAACCTTGCAGTTTGAAAGCATGCAAATGCAAGTAGATAAAAAGGTACCACTTTGGTGGTCAGGTAACAGCGTTCCGTGCACTTCGGTGTTTACTAATGCCAGCCACATGACCACGGAGACTGTCTGCGGACAAACGCTGGCTCCCTCGGCTAGGAAACGGAGATGAGCACCGCCCCCTAGAGTCAGGCATGACTGGACTCAATGTTAAGGGGAAACCTTTACCTTTACCTTTACTGAAGCTCTTAAGGTATTGATGCAGGAAACAAAATGGCATAGCAGCAACCCTCCCCGCCCCCCCTCTCAGGAACACCACAGAATACATCATCACCACACCATGAGTAAAATACCAACAAGCTGTGATAAAGATCCACATCTGCTGATGTTCACACTCGTATTGTATGCCTTGAATGATTATAGCAGGTTTCCCCATAATGAGAAAAGACAGGAGAAGCAGGGATGGGGAAAAGCATGGGAGAATGGCTGGCCAATGGCAGCACTGCTCCCATAATTCCCATGGGCAAGGTAAGTGGATGGCATGCCACTAGTCATCTGGAAAGACCCCCGGACTGCAAAAACGGGACATGGCATATGCAATTAATTGCCAGTCCTTATACACAGGCTGGACTGCTGTCTGCTGGAAGATGGCTAAGAAGATGGCATGGACTCATCCGAGTGATTGAGAATGATGGGGTTTTGACCTTCCTCTTTTTTATACCAGCCTTTTGGGTAAACAGCTTTTCCTTTGCCATGCTTCCCTTTTTGCAGTGGTGCCTACGGTAGTTTCACAAAGTACTATTTGTGCCCTTGGCCACAAAGGTTTAAAATCTTTTTACTGATGAACTCTTCTTAATAATATCTAATTGGCCTAACTTGTACTGAAACTGTGCAATATCCACATTCATTGTTTTCATTTACTTTGGGCCTAAACTGATCAGATGGACTCAAGTTTGGGATATTTTCAATACATATCTCATACACACACACGCACCACTTAGTGGGTTTGTGGCTGACATCTCTAAAACCTTAGCCTGATCATTAATATCTCTTCCCTTGTGGTCCATTTATTTTTATTCAAAAGCAAATGGATTATGGAAATGGCCAGATAATGAAAAATGTTGTGTCGCCAATGGTAAACTGGCCTCTGCTTTCTTTGACAACGTGCCAGTTCTTAGCTGCAGAATTACCTTGCTATTCATCTTCATAAGGGAATCTTTCTAAAGCATTATTAAACAGCAGGAAGGAATGGCGCAGAACAGCTTCAGAAATCATTAAGAGGTAACTGTGGCCAGGGTCTAGTTGGCCTTCCTCACGCACTCCTAAACATCCCTGTGTTGTTAGTATCCAACCCAAAATACAAGTCCATAGCAAGCTTTTGGCTAGGATCCAGTTTTTTATTTTTACTCTTCCATGGATTGCACATTGCATATTATCTCCTCTCAGTAGAAGTGCATGAGAAATTTGTTTCCGTTCATTTATGGCCAGAGTTTGCCTCATTAGCACCTCCCAAGCCCCAACGTGAGCTTAATCTGTAGTCAAAGCTCAGACATTCCCAAACTTGAAATGCTGTTCACAAGAGGATTGGTTGTGGTGGGAACCTGTGTTTGATAAATGCATACAATAGAAAAATACACATGGAAAATGCATACTTTTAAATCCAGTGTGCACAAGCAGGCTTTATTTCTTTGGTGCAAAATTCATATTTTTGAATGCACAGTGGCAATTTTCATGCAAAAGAAGAGGGAAAAAACCTCCTCACAATCCAATTAAAAAACAAGTCTAATTGAACTTCAAGGTAGAACTTGCCAAGTTTGAGTTTTGCTGCTTTTCTCGTGTCTACTGCTCTCGGTTTCCTGCTTCAGACTTCTTACAGGCCCACTGTCCAAACATGAACAGGTTTGTTGAAGAGGAGTGGAGGGTGGTGACGTTTGTAATCTGTACTCCTGAAGGACTTATGGCTGAATAGTGTTCTGTCTTTGCCCTCAGCTTCAACCATAGCAGCTTCTACTGTGCTGAGGTGAGGCAGGGAGCCACTTCAGCAGACAAGGGAATCATGGGGTGGCACACAGGGGTTGCACCGTGCTTCCTAAGCCAGCTTGTCACCCTTGGGTGAAGTGGACAATTCTGGGGGTTGAGCTCGATGGCCTAATGAGCCCCTTCCAACTCAACAGTTCTATAGTATCCAACATTAGTCTAACTGAAGACTCATTCATTACAAAGGGCTTGCTTTAAGTAGGGCTAACACTGATGTAAACCAATGTACTATCACCAGTGTTGAAGTAAGAATCAATCTGATTAGAATGAGGTGGCTAGATGGAGTCACTGAAGCAGTCGGCGTGAGTTCAAGTGGACTCCAGGGGATGGTAGAGGACAGGAAGGCCTGGAGGAATGTTGTCCGTGGGGTCACGATGGGTCGGACATGACTTTGCAACTAACAACAACAACAAAGTAGAATTGGGGAGCTGGTGCTATCTTGTCCTTCATCTCAGACAGCAAAATATCATAAGCTGGCCCTGGCCAGGAGAAGAATAGTTCAGATTTGGCAGTATTTCCCAGAACTCCCATTCAGAGAAGTGACTGAGGTTTGAACATCGATAGGTGCCTCTGTTGGGCAGGTAACTGCCACGATGCAACAGCCCAGAGTGCCTCCAGTGTGACTTCAGGTAAGAGCACATGGCTTGACTATCAGAAATTTGGGGAATGCTACCCTAGGCAGATGTGTGTAGGAAAGTCTTAATATCAGGCAGTATATGCATATGTATGTAAGCCTGTAAAACCAAAATCCTGAGGCTACAGCTTGCTGGTATGGATACGAAATGCGATTGTGCTGAAGCAGTGATCACTGTAGTCATGGTGTACTTTTCAACTCTTTTGTCTTCTGCAAAGAAGCAGCTGCACTCACTTAGTTTCTTTGCCTTAGCCCAGCTTGAGAAATGACTCCCCTCCCTCTCAGCTCCCTGTATTTCTCTGATGTGCAGCATAAAAGCTGACCGTTGAACTCATTCTCAGCTTTGAGACCACAGCCCCAAATTAAGAGAAAAAACAGAAGAGAGGAGGGAAGGTCTTCTTCAGCTGTTTGCCAGCAGGTCAGCAGGAGAATTGAACTGTTTGTGGAGAAGGAACAGAGCTATGGCTGGCTGGGGGGATCCCTTGCAACAGGACAAATTATGTTTTGGGTGTGAAATGAGTACTAGAAGGCAAAGACGATTCTTAAAGAGACAGAAGCCCAAATGGGAGTTCCTTATGCACAATAGGTCTCTGTCTTGCACACATCTGCTAAATTTTAGCTCTTTATGTAGTGGTTGGGAAAATGTTAAGACACCATGATCTGTTTTCCTCATGTAGCCGTTGACCTTGTTGACATGTAATGACAACCCATGGCTTAATTAAGCTATGGGTTGTTGAATTGAGCATGTCTGAATCCAGGACTGTGAATTGACTATGGGTTGTCAATCATAAACAACCTTTGAATAGAACCCACAGCTTGTTGTTGGGTTGTCATTTGTTGGACATGCAAGTCATGGGCTGTTGTTATGCCCAAACCCAGAGACGTGGGCTGTACATAGCTTGTTTCACCAGACTACAGAAGTCTCACAGTCTGATTCAGACAATATGACAAACCACACTCAAAGGATGAGTAATAGTTGACTGTATGTTGTTGAAATATGGGTTATCATGTCATTTAGACCCAGCTGAGCCAAGAAGTCATGCTTGTTAACCATGAACAATCCTCAAAGAAAACCTATGATTTGTTGTTTCATTGTGAAATGCAGGTTATTTATCTGGACTGTTATTTACACTGGGTTCAGACAACAAAATAACCCATATTGCAACAACCCATGGTTCATTGGCAATCCACATGCAAACCCGGGGTGTGGGTTATCAAGTTGTATTAACCCAGTCAAAGGTTCATGGGATACAAGCTGCATGAAAAGCACTGAGCAAACAGTTGTAATAGTTTGGGGACTCTTTGATGATGAGGGAAAGAGCATGCAGCCCTAACTATCTTAAGTAGCCTTCACATTTCCAATATGAAAAGCTGCTCATAAATTTGACAACTGCGCCAACAAGGGGCCATCTGGGGACAGTGGCCAAGTGGTCACTTTTGGAGAAATGCAGGTGCTCATCATGACTATTGCCACAACCACGTCCCCGAATGTGATGATCAGCTGTGATGATCCACATCCACAAATCAGAGCCAGCAGTTTTCTTTCTATTAGGAGTGCCCGTAGCTTACATTCCTCGCATCCAGTTGCCCTTTAGGAGACCCTGTGTTTTAGGATCCAGGGGCCTTGCTCAGCTGACAGTGAGCTGAAATGGTCTTAGTGTTCCTGTTTGAGGGAGTATTAGAGATCAGTGGATATTATGCTGAGCTTACGCTATATACATAGATTAAGAATGAAAACTACAAAAGAAGTCAGGCTGAGAAGAATGCTGAGAGGCTGTTAAAGTTTGTCTGTCTCTCTGTTTGTATGTTTGCCTTTTAGCAGTTTATTTTACATCCGACTCTCAGCCCAACCCACCTCACAGGGTTGTTGTTGTGGGGATAAGATGGAGGAGGAGATGTAAGCTGCCTTGAGCCCTTTGCAGGAAAAAGGCAGGATATAAATAAAATAAATAAATAAATAAATAAATAAATAAAGTGCAGAGAACAATGAGAACTATCCTCTAACCTTAAGACAATATGCATATGAAAATGCTGACAATATCTTTCTCTGTATAATGGGAATGATCATTAATGTGATTTAAATTATTATATGTAAAAGAGGCATTGCTCACCCAAAGAAGCACCACAACACTCCAGCCAGAGCAGCTGGTCCCAGCCTTGTGGTTGTGGTCAGCTCTGCCCATTGCACAAGTACCCTTGAAGTGGCTGTTGCCCAACACCAACATCTGAGAAGACTCTTCTGCCTCTAACATCCTTCACACCCACATCGGAGAAGGTACCTTCTCACTTAGCGAACTCTGAGATTGCTTTTGCTTCACACCCACATCAAATATTGGGCCATTTCTTTACAGAAGTCATCAATCAAGTACAATTGGCTAAAACAACATCACCACCATTTTTTACATTAAAATATAACAGAAGCAATTCTTTCATGTAGCCGAGGGATCTTAATTGCCCATTACAGGCCAAGCCACACCAAAATCATTTGCACTACCATGGGGAACCAAATATTGTTGCTGGGAAAGTTCATTTTCCCACCAGCTACTGTGAGGATTGCAGCCGAACTGGGAAGGAACAGGGAAATCTGAGCAAAGAGACAGATAACATGAAAGTGCTTGCTAATTTGAAGTGCTGATGTGATCTCCTGGCAAGCCCTGGCTCCAGTACGCCACTGCTCCCTGCAAAATACGGGGAAAGCTGCTTATGTAATTAACTTGGGGAATAGACTATGAATGGCCAGACACTTTGTAGACAAAGCTAACATAACTGAAAAGGAAGCCAAACACACTCCATCGTCTTGGTCACTCCAACTAATTGGTCTTTAGTAACCTAGTGGACGTACATGGACATGCAAAATGTATTGAGCTTTGGCTCAGATGCACGCATTGCATGAAATGCCATGATCAGGGGTCATAGAAGGAAGCCCTTCGAACTGGTAAAATTTGAAAGGCACAATCATGAAAGGCACAATTATGTTTTGAAAGGTACAATCATGTTTAGACAGAAAAAAGGACTACAATTCCCAGCTTGGCTGGCTAGAGAATGCTGGGAGTTCCAGGAGGTTGTTTTTGTCTAAGCATGTGTGAATTTGCACTCTAAATGCACGTTCATCTCTCATTTTCCAAATAGACTGGGAGAGGTTTAACAGTGTTTATTACTTTCCTTTTTGCCTCTGAGCTGTCAGGATAGAGCAGCCTAAACTGCTAATGCCCAGCCCTACTATGGGGAAGTCATCGTGACACTGACCAAAACCAGGATGCCCAGAGAGTGCTATTGCACACCTACTGTGGGAATTATTGTAGTGTGTTTGAGTTTCTTTGCACACTTGAGGACTAGAAACTTTTATTCACGCACTCAGATTGTGTTTCTGCACATGTGGCCCGTTAACTGTTGCTTGCTTAGTGCCTATCCCTCTGCCAGGCACAGTAGCCATATTACTTACCTGGCCAACTTGCCCAAAAATACAAGTGCCATCAATTCAATCTCTTTCCAAAAACTAAGGGAGAATAACTTGAGTATCTTCCATAGATGTTACACATTTCCATTCCTTTGGATGTGATCCAGTTCACTTTTTTGGGATAGAAACGGTTGATGTTAATACTCAGAGCCCAGCAGATCACGCTGAACAATACGAGCAGAGGAAGAACGCTGCTGCATCAGAACAAAGGTCTCTCTAGCCAAGTGTCCTGTTGGCCAGATGTCCTGTCTGGCTGTTTGCTTTTGTCCACCAAGTGATCAGCCAGAAATGTGCTTTCTCTTACTGTGAGCCACCCACCTAGGGATGTGTGAAGAATCTGTTTTGGGGGCTTCAGTAATCTGTTGGATTCCCTCAGTTCAGCTGCCTGGACTCTATCCTGCTTTCTTGCAGCCACAAGCCCAAATTAGCACTGAGAATGTGCAGAACATTTGCCCGGGTGCCAGCTAGGATTTTCCGAGCCTTCACAGACTTCCTTATGGCTTGGCTCACTTCCTTAGCCAGAGCTGAGCATGAGAAAGAAGTCCAGCAAGCAGAAGCAAGCTGGATTCTGTGAGATCATCACAATCCTGTGCCTGCCCACCCGACTTATTTAGCCTCCAACTGGCCTTCCATTCCCACATGTGCTGAGCCATCTGGCTTTTGTCCACCCAACCGGCCACTTACTTGGGCTGCCCTGCCCTCTCCTGCATTGTCTCCTACCTTCTGCTCCCAGAAGAGGTTGACTGAACAGGGGTGGCAGTGAGCACCCGGCCAAGCCAGCTGGCTGAACAAATGGCCTACTAGGTGGATCAGCTGAGCAGGAGGTAGCAGTAGCAAGACTCCTTGGTGCTGGCCAGGCTGGGTGGAAGATTACGTCAATGTTCCTGCTAATAAAAAAAGTGTTGGTGCGACATTCCTGTGAGCTCTGGTTCCACTACATCACAGCTAACATTCTTGGCATTACCCTATCGCTTTGGCCGGGGGAGGGGGCTGTAGCACGGTTTTGTCTAGATACATGTCTAGTTATTTAAAGCAACAACAAAATCTCTCTTTGCAAGGAGTTGTGGTGAGTGACACTGCATGTGTTGTATGGACGGTGAATGTGACTTTTTCCTGCTTTTGGATTTCTCTGCTTCACACACCCTTCCTTTTTGGCAGCTGTGGGAAACAGTTTTGGGGCCCTTCCTCACTGCATTCCATGAGAATAACTTATGACATTTTACATTATGAGGTATAGAGCAGGGGATGGTCTCTTTCTATAGTAGTCCGACAGGAGTGGATGAAGCACTTTGAGTGGGAAAATATGGATAATATTAACTGACTGGTGTAAGTGATATATTATTGGTTGAGTGAAAGCTTATTGCATGCTTCCTAATTTACACTGCAGTGCTCTGACTGCATTCTAATCTCTCATAGTATTCAAGTTCAAGCACCTGTCCCATGCCAATGACAACGTCACTCCCTATTTTTCCCTTAAAATAAAAAACAGCCCAAGGGGATGAAACAATTGACCCATACTTATTATCCCCACTGTTGCTGAGACCTTTCTAAAACTATATGGTCTGTCAAGGCAAAGTCAGTGGATCTGATTTTTGTTTTCAAATGAAATTGCGCTGTGGGAGAGAAGGAAGGAGGGAATTGGGGGTTGAAATTCAACCCAAACAGGAAGTAAAAGTAGATAGATTAGAAAGATGGGTGGCTATTACTTTTGTTTCCTGCCCTTTCTCCAAGAAATTCCACATGATGTACACAGTCCTTTCCCACTCTCCATTTTGTCCTCACGATGACCTTGTGAGGTGGTTTAGGCTGAAAAGCAGTCACCCAATAAGCTTAATGGTTGAATGAGGATTTGAACCCTGAGCTTCTGCAGTCTTAGTCTGACACTTCAACTTGCTGGCAAAACAAGAAAAAGGATGGAGATTTGTTGTTGTTGGCCACTGGTTTCAGCAGCCACCTGAATTAAGATAATAGATCTGCCACTACGCCTTGAGAAGATTCTCTGGGTAAGAGGTGGCTTCTGAACAAGTGATGCTACTTGATGCATGGGCTGAAACACAACCTTCAAGGCTAGGTCAGATCCTCTGTATGTAGATCCTCTGTATGTTTCCTTGGACATATTGGAGGAAACTGTATTCTCACCTGGAGTTAAGTCTGGTTGGTCAAAAATGTCTAAGTAGACATGACTTAGACTGTCTTTTCGGTTAATCCTGGCATCAAGCTTGGTCCCAAGAGATGAAGACAAAAACCAGCTGGTCTGCAAAAACATCTTTGTGTAGGATATGTGGAAAATTAGATATTCTTAGGTAGAAGAATTCCCTGCAGCAGGAATTTATAATAATAAAAGAAATGTCCTTTAAAACGTATCAATAATTTTAACAACGCTTTTAGAAGAAAATGCTTCTGGTGTTTCAAAGGATCACAACAACCACAAATGAAAAGAAGATTTGGTGGATTTATAAAAAGGCTGTTATATACAAAGGCAAAGTTCTAAAAATTATGCAGGAGAATGTTACTCTTGGGTTCTGCAATGATATTTTTGGGATTAATTAAAGGTGATGCAGAAGTCAAAGACCTGGCATTTGTATGCAATCTTAACAGATGCCAAACTTATTTTGGCAAAGAACTGGAAAATAAGGATGCTAGAATCACTTTTATAGCTGTAAAAGAACTGAAGTATTCTGGACCTTGCAATGCTAACATGTGGTATCTCTTTAAAATAAGGTAACCTTCAAGGAAAGATCTTCAGAGTGAATTAGAATCTTTGTATGGCTTATTGGTGCAAATGTTGTCCATAAGGTAAATTGCAGACCCAGGAATTTCCACATTGGAATATTTGGACTATGGCTCACTTTTTTTGAAGCACCATCACTTCCTAGTTTTGGAGAAAAAGCAAAAGATTATTTTTGAAGAAGAAGTAGCTTTTTGTAAGGAAAGGATTTTAATGGATACTATTTCAAAAGTACAGTGCAAATAAGAAACTGGGCATTAATCTGGTCCCTTTGCAATTTGTATCAGAATTGGTACTTTGAGAGATTGCTTTTGCCTTCTCTTTTTGTACATTTCAACACTGTAATTCATGGGTCCTCAAACTACGGCCCGTGGGACAGATCCGGCCCATGCCGCCGTCCCCCACCCACCCGCATGCTTGCAGTGCAGGCTGGAGGCGGTGGCCTGCTCGCTTGGAGATGGTTTTGGACTCACTGGGAGATCTTCGAGCGAGCAAGCCACCGCTGCGCGGGCCGAACACCACGTCATGCGCACCTGATGATGCCTTACCGGCCCGAGTGCCCAGGATCCCCCCTCCTCACCAGCCAGCGCATGTAGCTGCCACCTTTCCATTGGCCCCCAGTTGAAAAAGTTTGAGGACCCCTGTTCGTTTAAGGTATTCCTACATTACCTTTTAGAAACTTACCAAGGCAATGCATGAAAACATTACAATAAAATAGTAATCAGATAAATACATACTAAAACAATACAAGTAGCAATAAGAACTATACGTGCTTATTCCTTTTGTATTTCACTCTGTGTAAGCCTCAGTTGTGGACCTTTCTGCTATGATTTGCATGTGTGTTCAGGTGTGTATACACAGACTCCTCTAAGTGAGTTATATGCCCTGGTGAAAGCAGCGGAAGAAGCAAAGAGAGTTGCTGGACTGCCCTCTATAGGGTATTTGTGTCTCTTTTAGTCAAGATTCACATTATCAGATAGTCCTGGGGAAATGTATGACTTAATAGGGGTGTAACATGCCAACTACAATGGGTGTTGCCTCTGAATATCAAGATTCTCCCTGCTAATCCCGCATCTCTCTTGCGGCTAAGTTCTTGTACAATTACTGTAGCAGGAGCCTTTTGTTATGACTGCTTCCAAATACTGGGCGGGGAGGATGTGTATGGAATAACAGAGTTCATATTCAGAACTGGCCACATGCCTATTCCGATAACTTAAAAAAGGCCACTAATACATATGGATGCTGAATCATGAGGAGCATACTCCCCATCACTGCCTTTTACAAAAAATCTTGCATTTCTAGATCTGTTGGGATCATCGATGCCAATTTAGAGTCTTCCTTGTGTTTTGCCGGAATGCCAAGGTCTGCTAACCAGAAACAGATACAAAATGGCAACAGGAAAGATGAAATGGGAGCAGTCTTTTACTGGGTCCTCTAATAATTAACACACTGGAATTTCTTGCATGTGAGAACAAATTTACACCCATGTTTTTAGTGAGCAGCAATTTGAACACAGGCCTCTGAAAGTGGCCAGCAGGCCTGCACACAGAACTGGTCAAGAGCAACTGATTCATAGTCCTGTTTTACAAAATGGGGACACTGGGACTAACAAGCAATCAGCAACAGCCAACCATGAATATTTATATTATATTATTATACTGAATATTTCTCTGCTACTATTAACCTTGCTGATCTGTTGACTCACCCAAAGATCTACCTAATCTATGCCCACTTCTGATCTACATCATATCATTAGCCTGTTTAAACAAGCAGAAAATGACTATGGACTTGGATCCATGGGGGGAAAAAACACAAGAAGCCAACCCAAAAAAGAACAGTCAAGGTTCACGAATGGAGAGCATCATCACATCACATCACATCATGTAGGTTTTGTGTACATTGTTAGCCACCCAGCCCTTTGCGTGGAAGTGTAGGGAATAAATCATTTAACCAAACCAATCGGAAATATTGCCAGACAATGTACAGAAATGGAGAAGGCAGGATTTCATATTTCAAATGGACTAAAGTCAATTTTTCAACATTCTTTAACATCACTTGCAGACAGACTATGCATTTTTGCAAAGCAACATACACGGTTTCCTTCATGTGCATATAGCAAGTTTAAAATCCATGGTTTATCTGAATGCATACACAATTGCCATTCAGTCAGTTCAGACTCGTAAGAACTACGACACCAATAAAATAGGTATCTGAACATCTGTGCTTCCCTTATAAAAATATTTCTGCTGCAATCCACATGTCCTGGTATCAATAAATAACTCCAAACGCAAAGAATCATCATGTACAAAAATGTTAATTGAAACTAGGACAGAAATCCCTGTTTTCCAGAAAGTGATTTTTAATCAGGCACTCTTTTTTTCAGTCTTATTCTTGGCAAATGCAGGACTAAATATCTAATCTGCTGCAGAAGGCAACCCCATTTCCTGCTTTAAGAAATGCTGGAAGCTGCACAGCTCTTAAATAGTTTGCTGCTTAGTTTAGTAAAGCTTTCTTCCAAGAGATAAAGCCAAACAGCGCCCTCTTACGTCTATTCTAGATCCCCAGCGTTTGTTCCAAACCCAAGGAACAGTGTACTGCTAGCATCATCTAGCATTACAGAGAGGAGCTGAAAGGGCCTCTTATAATCGCTGAAGTACTGGTGGTTTAATAGGATTCACACACATATAAAGACTGCTGATGAGAGTAAATTCCTGTTTTCTTTAGAAAAGTGTAGCTTAAGAGTTATGGAAGTATAGTGAACAGTTCAAATATGGCAAGATGGGCAATTCAACAAACAGATCTTTCTCTTATTCACTAGAGTGCCTAGCAAATCAGTGCTTCTAGCAGAAGTATATGGTGGCCACCCAGTTGCATCCCCAGTCAGGTGGATCCATAAAGGAGGGAGAGCAGAGGGAGAAACAGTGGCAGCAAACTTATATTGGCTTTGTTTGGAAAATCATGTCTTAAGAAGAGGCTATGATATGAATGAATCTTGCATCAGTGCATCCAGCCTTCTGGCTGTGACACAATTGACCCTGGAAGCCCTCGGCCAACCATTGTTTCATGTTACACAAGCTGGATCACTGCGATTGGCAGATTCTGAACAAACCGAGATCTTAAATGACAGCTCAGTTTAAGACACTGGCTTGTTCCCAATCTTGTAATCATGATTGTCTTGGTTGAAATTTAACAAGACACTGTGGTTAACTGCACTGGGGTGGCAAGGGGCCACACAAGGACAGAGTAAGTAGGCAAAAGGCCTGCATATTAAACCTGGGAATGGTCATCCAAAGCACTCCTACAATTCCTTCGGAATTAGGCCCATTGATCTAAGGTGTTGTGATGAAATGGTGCCACAAGACTTTAAAGAAATAATCAACAAGGTATCACAGTAAAGCTTCAGCACTGTATTTATAAAGTGCTGCCTCTTTCTTCCAAAAGAATGTTTAGGACACAATCTAAACTGGATGTCTGTAACTCTCCAAGGCATGTATGGGCAACCTATGCAGGGTGGAAAGAGCAGATGAAAGTCACCCGGTGCTTCTCCTTCTGGCAAAACACTGAACCAACTACTTTCAGCTGTTGGGCCTTGGGCAGCAGGGAAGGAACCTGAGGCATGCCTGGGAAGTATTGGTCCCTTCCCCTCCCCTCCCCTCCCGGACCCCCCAACACCCATCTTTAAATCATGCTTGTGACCCTGGGGGTGCAGCTGGTTTGAGGAAAGGACTGGCATGCCAATCCCCAGCTATGAAGTCACAGCAATTTTCTGATGTCATAGCTGGAGATCCAAGCTACCTTAGGGCTAACTAGACAGTGTCTAGCAGCCTTAGGATTGCTCTGCCCATTATCCTGCTTTGTTTGAAAATGTTCTGCAAAACACTGCATTGCAAATGCCCCTTGCATTGTGATGTTTCCCATTTTCAAAAAGGCATTATTGTTGCTTTCTAAATTTGCTACTGCCAAATCTGTGTATTTAATCAGTTTCTATTTAATAAAGAGTCAGCTGCCCTGAAAGGACAGTTTAAAATGCCTGCAGTTGCTCTCAGATGAGGAATGGTTGCTGTTTTTACAGGAAACCTGTTTGATTTCACAGGAAACCTATTTCGAAGTAACAGGGGAGGTATAGCTCTTTTCAGTGGCTTGGGTAAAAACACTGTTTTGAAGCCTTGGCTTTCCAAGTGAATTTTAAAGCATGCGATGTTATATTTCAGCTTAACATTATCTGGCTTGCATGTGTGACAGCTTAGAGCAAATGTGTGTGTTTGGTTAAAAAGTTATCCCACTCATGTGATTGGATTAGTTCCATTGTTTGTGACTCATCTGTTACAAGAAGACAGATAGTGAATAAGGGCAGTACAATGGTAGAATTTAAGTCTTAACCTACAGTAAACAAAAACTGAGTAGTAATGCTGACTGGGAACAGACTGCTCCACATTTGTCAAACAACAAACGCCAGATTTCAATCTTGAAGGTTAACTAAGCTATGGTCTCTCACATACACACACCACCTCCATGCTCACCATCTGTACAGTGGTTGAGCTCCTCCCTTGGACCAAAATGGTGCAAAGTACACACACATATCTATTGTGTGCATCAGGACAGATAACAGGGTATCTCATTCAGGTTAGTTCACGGATAAAAATTAATTGGATTCTATTTTCACTATGCTTAAAGATTCCCCCCACTTACGAATCTTGATCTCTTCTTGGCAGACTTCACTGAATCTTTATCACTTTGGGGCTTATTGGCTGAATGGGAGAGATGCAACATTTGTTGAATGAGCTGAAGGATTGTTAGGACCATTAACTGGTAAGTGGCTGGGCTGAGTCCTGAAATCTGTTCTAGGGGCCAGCTGTGAAACATGATGGAACAGCAATAAAGAAGGACTTTGTGCATGGGTAGAATCCATTTTCTTTCTGATAACATTGCTATAAACTGATCCTCCTACCCAGGAGATTAGGCTGGAGGAAATGCTTCTAATTCTGGGCTGATAACCTAGGCAGGCTGGAGACATGGTTCTTCTCCTTTATACACAAGAGCTGCACATGAGAACGAATGTTGTTTGTTTGCTTTATCACACTGTTCTGCTAAAAAGGAGAGCATCTCACATCCCTACAGAGTGGCTAAAACAAGTCCCTGCCTGCAGATTCTAAAAAACATGACCAAAAAGGAAAAATTCGGTTAAGGAGGGAAGAGGAAAAAAGCAAACTCATGCACCAGGTGTAGTTTTTCTTAGAATGATCATCTGGAAGCAGTTTAGAGACAAGAGGAGCCAATGAGATAATGCTTTAGCAGTTGGTGGAGCAGCCCTGCTTCTCTTCTTCCTTTCCTGTGGCTTGATGGGATGGCAGCTGCCGGGTGTCAGCTGAGGAAAGAACCTGTGCATATAAACAAATTGAAGGTCATGCTGCTCACACATTGAGGTCATCCACTAAAACCCTCCTCATGACTTCTACTAATGGTTGGCGAAGCCAAAGGAGAGGGCCTTTTTGGTACTGGCCCCACAGCTCCGGATGAACTTTCAATCTGGCTGTCTTTTGTCAGTGCCCTTCCGACTTTGGACTTTCAGGCAGATAGTTTTAGTGGTCATTTAAATCTTTGTGGGCTGGATTGTGGTTATTCTGTGGCAGCATATATAAGAAACAATACAGCAAGAAAAGAACACAACTCAGTGGAAACAATCAATAGCCATGAATGAATAATTGCAATAAAAGTTTGGACTAGAACTCACCGAAGGCAGCAGCTTCTGCAGCTTGAATAGGTCCCACCCTTAAAGACAACCCATTCCCCCCCCCCCCAATAAGTGATACTACCACTGCATTGTCATCAGAAGGATCAGAGGGCAGGTGGAAGGGAACAGGGAACTGAGGGGAAAAGCAAACATGTAGGCTGCTCTTTACAAAGTACAGTTGCTAAACCTGTGCTTGTATCAGAGTTAATCTGGTAAACATCTGTCCTAAGCTTTCCTGTTTGTATGGTCTGTACTTTATATTGGAAACTACCAAAGTTTTCAGCACTTATGTGCCCATAAGAAAGGAAATATAAAGTAAGTGTTAGACATGTAATAAGCATGGGTGTATTATGGAATATAGATGAATGTCTTATATCTAGTCCTTTGTACCTTTTATGTCTTGACCCCGCACTGGTAAAAGGGACACGCAAATGGTTCTGCAGGAGGGAGAGATGGAAAATTGTGTATTGCACCCTTCCTCCACCTGGTGCCCTCCAGATGCTTTGGACTACAACTCCAGGCCTCCCTGACCATTGGCCTAGCTGGCTGCAGCTAACAGGAGTTGATGTCCAAAACATCGGGAAGTCACCAGGCTGGGGAAGTTTGGTATATTGAATTTGAGGGCTTCAGCAGAGATTGTGATCAAGGAAGGACAGTTCTGCACAGGCAGGGATGGCCCGGTTTCCCATGGAGTGGTCTTTGTCTCTACTCAAGCACATACAGTGTTGTCCAAGGAATGGGTGCTTCAGGATGACTTAGGTAGTCTTGTTGCTTTTTTATTTATTGCAGTTTTGCATTGCCCAATAGCCAAAGCTGGCTTGTTGGTTTGCACAAAATCAAAACCTTCAAAATACAATATAAAATGACATAGTAACCATTTACATACAAAAACAGTGTAAAGATTGCAACCTATGTATGCTTAGAGTAAGAAACGTCCTACAAGTCCCAGCATGCCCTAACTAACATGTCTGGCTGGGGCATACTGAGAGTGTCAGGGAAATTTTCTCTCTAACCATGCATGAAAATGATCAGCAATTAAAAAAACAAACAAATCCCAGGATTGGTTAAAATTTTAATACATTCTGGGAGTAGAGGAAAGCTTTAACTGAAGTGGGTTCCAGATGGACTTCACTGGGGGAGTGTTCCATAATCAGGGGGCCAACACCAAAAATCCTTTCACCTTTGTTTTCATCCTCTGAAACTCCCTTGGAGGAGGGAACCTTGAAGAGGGCCTCAAGTAACAATCCAGTTTCATGGGTAGGTTCATTCTGGGAAAGACTCTCTGTGGGTATTTTGGTACTGAACAATATCAGGTTTCATAGGTCAAACTCAGTGCCTTGAAACTTACAGACAGCCAGTGGCAGAAGGTCAGAATTGCTATTGTATGTTCAGACCTTCTGTTCCCCACCATCAATGTGCCCATCACCGTTTGTACAAGCCGCAGCTTGTGAAGCAACCGGGAGAGTGGAACACAAGCATCTTTCATGGAGGGCATAGCTGGACCAGTTGACTATACTGAGGCCAGGTGATGGCTTTCCAGATGGAGGCATAGTTGGAACACCAACTGAAGCTGATAAAAGGCGTCCCATGCCACTGAAGCTGCCTGAGCTGAGTGACAAAGTAACTCCTAGAGAATGCCCAGGCTATGAACCTTCTCCTTCAGGCAAAGTTTCAAAACTCAAGATTAAACATCTTAAAACAAATAGTAAAGAGCAGCAAACATCAGTACAAATTGTCTATGACTTTCTACTTATTATGGGTATTATTATGGACCTGGATATCTGAAGGAGGGTCTCCTTCCCTATGTGGTTGCCTGCCGCTTAATATCTGGGTCAGAAGTCCTTCTTCGGGAGTCCTCTTTGAAGGAGATTAGGAGAGTGGCTACCAGGAGAAGAGTCTTTTGGTGGTGGCACCCCCAGTTATGGAGTACGCTCCCCAGAGAGGTTCACCTAGTGCTGATACTTTATCCTTTTGGGCACCAGAGCAAAACTTATTTATTGTCCCAATATTTTAAGGTTTGAAGTGTTATTTTAATTGAGTTTTATAGAAGATAATGCTGTGCTTTACTTTGTTTTATTGTAAGACTTTCCCGATACTTTTGGTAATGAGGATGGTATAGAAAAGCTTTAAATAAATAAATATTAGCTTTAAAATGTCCTTGTGAGAGCTTATCATTCTAAGTTCTGTGGTGTACAGTTCTGCTCACTGCACCTAAAGAAAGATCTTGTAGCACTGGAAAAAGTGAAGAGAAGGGCCACTGAAATGATCAAGGGTGCGGGGCAACTGCCCTATGAAGCAAGGTTCAACAGCTGCCAGTGTTTAGCCTAGGAAAAAGGCAAATGAGGGGAGATGGGATAGAGGTGTGAATTATACACGATGTGGAGACAGGGGACAAGGAGACATTTTTCTCCCTCCCTCACATGACTAGTATCTGGAGTCATCCCATGAAGCTGACTGGTGGGAGATTTGGGGCAGATGAAAGGAAATACTTGTCCGCATGGTGCATAATGGAACCGATGAATTCAATTCCACAACATGTAGTGTTAGCTACCAACACGTAGATAACAGTATGGAATGCCACACTGAATGCCAAACCCAGCCTGAACCCCACTGGAAAGTAGTCCAGACAAACTGTCTCCGCCAAGAGGGTCTGGCTGTGATCACAAAGAGGCATCGACCACTTCCCTGGCCCACCCAGCTGTTCTTTCCTTGCGGGTTTTATAAGCCAGAAGGGACAAGGCTCTAGTATGGAGGTGGTTGCATGAACCTGTCCAAGTACCTTGTCAGCATCCTCCAGCTGCACCAAATGGAACCTATCCAAGAAAGCTGCCATCACCCTACCATGAGCAGGAGACTCTTTCTTTGTGCAACAGGACATCTTGGTATCTAAGACAGTGCTACCATGGATAACTGCCTCCCCCAACCTGAAGATGTTTTGGACCACACCTCCCATCATTCATGGCCATTGCTCATGGTGACTGGGATTCCCAGGGATCAGTTCCCAGGCTCTGCTCTGCTTTTTCACAGTTGTGAGTCTGAGTTCCTGGCATGTGTGCCCAGCATTCACAATTCATGTGTCTACTGCATGGTCAGCTTACTTCATCCATGTCAAGCCTTTGTTTGTGCTGCTGCATGTGACACAGAAGATTTTCCCCAGATGTTCAGCCTTTGTTCTATGAGCACCCACAAGCTTCTTCTCTGCTTAGCTTACTTTCTAAGTGAGGCCCAAGCATGAAAGGAAATCTGTGAATGCTAGATGGATGGATTCCTCCAAGCTTTGACGCATCCCTAGCTGGGATGATGGAAGGCATGGCCCAGGTTTTGGAAGGTTGGCCTATGGTATAGGAATACAAAGTCCATGCTATTGCTATTGTTGTTCATTGCATTTATATTCCACTTTTGTTCTTCTTACAAGGAGCTCAAGGTTGCTTACAAAGTTCCCCTCCTCTCTATGTCATCCTCACAACAACAACCCTATGAGGTAGGCTAGGTGGAGAGTCAATGACTGGCCCAAAGTCACCCAGTGAGCTTCATGGCTGAGCAGGAACAAGAACACAAGTCTCCTGAGTCCCAGTTCAGTGCTCTTAACTACTTAAACCACACAGGGTGGTAGATTCTCCTTAGTTAGAGATTTTGATTTAGGGCCTGGATGGGCATCTTTCAGAGATGTGATGTGGCACTGAATTCCCTGTATTAGCGACAGTTTAAAACAAATGACCTTCAAGTTACCTTCTAGTATGGCTGCAATCATATATCCACTTACCTAGAGTAAGCCCCACTGAACACAATGGGAATTACTTCTGAGTAGACATGCAGAGGTTTGTGCTGTCTGATTTGATCTACTCCTCACCCATAAAAAGAAAGCCAATGGAAACAAAAATGGCTTTTAAAATGAGATGAAGGTATTGTGTATAATCACTGCCCAATAAATTTAGTGACTAATCAAGTCCTCTAGGCCTGCTATACATATAGACTACTGTTGACTTCTGAGTGCGAGGAACAGCATAAATGTTTATTTTTTCCCTAAGTACAGTGACTGAGCAATTGATGCAAACATGTATACAGTAAGGAAGTCAAGGTATATGCATTCCCTTGCACAGATAAACAAATGAAATAGGTCTTAAATTTGATGGGCCAGTGGAAGGATGGAAGGCTTAGTCTAGAAGGACCCCTTTCCCTAAAACTAATTTTCATGTTTATTTGAAATGTATACCTTGCACATTTGACTTGTACATTCAAATAACAAGCTTATTATTTCCTTTATGCTTTGGCATTTTGTAGTTCTGTCATATAAATACAGGTAGCCACAAAACCAGGCTTGCCTCTGTCATAATTCACACAGAAATAACCATCTGTGTCAGGTGTAGCTAAAGTACATAAAGTTTCAGTATTGCTCTACTGAAATATTTGGACATCCCCTCCTGCTGTTGAATGGATCCACATCAAGTTCAGATCTGTGGCATCTTTGAGAAACAAATGTTATATTTTGTGAAGTCTACGAATTAGTCATTGCATGCCAAACAGTTCTCCGAATGCCTAACAGCAAGCAGTCCCATCTGACTAAACAGATTTTGTACTCTGACTTTGAACTTAATGGCAGTTGGCAGATGGAAAAGTGTGGGAATTTGGTCTCCGAAGGTGAGGCCTACAACTGCTGTCACGACCCGATGGACTCAGCACCTCACCGATCCATGTTTAGTACATGGAAGTTTCCAGACAATCTGCACATGTTTCACAATGTTCCACTGCTCTGTTCAGATTTATGCCCTTCATGTTTAGCTGTCTTTCAACTGCCTGTAACAATTTAAGCTGAAATACAAACCAAATAAACAGCAGGCATCGTGTTTGAGGCTGTGGGGGTTGGTAGGATGGTTTTGAAATCAGAGGGCATAGAGAGAAAGAGAACACGTCTTTTGAAGAACAGAATCCATGCCTAACATAAACATGTTCCACATCAGACAAAATCAGTGCTCTCTGAAGAGAGGTCCCCACACTAGTCAGAATGGTTGGGATAATAAATGATGGGTGAGGCAACCAAGATGGCCCTTAAACCCTGATTTACCAGAACATTCTTGACCAAAGAATGTTGATAGGGCTGTCTTATCATGTTGTGTCATCACCTCCAGCCCTCTCTCATAAACAGCTTCTGAAAGGTTTACAGGATCTTCAGCCTAGTTGTTCTCACTCCCCCTTTCATCCTTTGCCAGAAGACCCTGGTCAAAATGGTTCAGCTGCTCCAATTGACTCGGCTTGGTTTATTTCATGCTGTTAGACAAAGGCCTTTTGGACCAAGCGGCTGGTGGCACAGGGAAACCTACTGATTGCTGATGAAATCTGGACTGAGGCATCCACTAAGCAATAGCACTGTCAAGCATTCGGACCAAGAAAGCACCACTGGATTGTCTGGATTTTCTGAAGCATCTCACAAGCCATTTTCCATCAGATCGAGGCAAATCCCATAGGCAATTTCTGCAGTCTGGCCACCACTCAGTGGCCAGAATACACTAATGTCATTCATGTTCTTTCCTGGTCCTACTGTTAATCTATAAGCTGCATTCAGAACGAGGACTGAAATCTTGAACCAATTCAAGAAATTTAAAAAATTGCCTTGCAATTAACCAGGCAATTTTTTTAAAAAAAAGTTGAATTGTTTTTATTTGGTAAATATTTTAGTAGTTGCCCTCCTGTGGACACACACTAAAAGAGTAACATTTTGACATGGCATCTCTTTTTTCTCCTGTGCACAGATGGGAATGGGACTGTGAACGTGGTGCTTGTTAAGACGGGGCAAACATAATTCAAAGCCGATACATGGTTTTGAACTTCAGAACTTCTTTTTCATTTTATCTGTATGGTCATTTAAAGCAATTTTACAGCATACCCTTATGCAGCTCTACTCAGAAGTTAATTTCACTCAGTTCTGTGGTGCTTACTTTAGGTAAGTGTATACATAGTTTCTGCCTTCATTGACTGCAACTCCTATAATTCACAGATGAAGACTAATTTTATTGAGCAGCTGCATCACTCAGTTCCAAAGCAACAGGAAAAACTCTCCATTACTTTGTCTAATCCCCCTTTAAAGTAATCCAAATTAGTGGCCATCAGCACCACTTCTCGGGTGCCTCTGCACGAGGCATTTATTGTGCCTCATTTGCGGGGCCTTTTTATAACATTGCCATCCTTCAGAGCCTCTTCCATGTTTTCCAGATGTTTTCCCAGGCTCTTTTTTTAAGAATGAGGAAAGTCTGGCATTAAATGTTAAATTGCGACAAACTGGAACAAAAATCTCCTTGTATTGCTGCAAATCCACCATAATGCAGCTACACCATAGCGCCGCTCTGTGGTTGGTTAGCAGTATACTGTAGTGTACCTGTATTAAAAGCCGGAGAAATAAAACCCCAAGGGGGGTGGGGCTGTGTAAAAGATTATTCTTTTTTCTTTCTGCAAGGAAAATGGAAGAAGCAGCACAGTAAAGCAGCTTGTAGAGAAGCCCTTAGACCTGCAAATCTCATTAGTTTGTAATGCTTTTAAAGTACTATCAATGTTTTTGTCTAGCTATTTTTTTCATCATTTGGGCCAGACTTACACTATTTAAAGCTGTGATGAGCAACATGTAACCTTGCAAGCCACACACAGTCCCCTCATTTAAAAATGGTATATTATTAATGTTTTAAAACATCCAAAGGCACTATAGAAACTGCAGTGAATAAAATTAGCTTGGAATCAAGCTAAATTGAACCTTTATAACGCTATAGAGTGGTTTTCTCTCGTGTGTGTGTGTGTGTGTGTGTGTGTGTTTAACTTTGTCAGGGAGGGGACCCTGCAGACTGCACCCTGGAAAAATAGCCTCCAAACCTCATGCAGGTAGCCACCCCATGTTCAATAAAACCACATTGCCTTTTATAGCTTTCTTGGCTCTTCTCATTGACTCCCCTCCTGGACTTATCCAGACCCTTCCTAATCTGCAAAGAATGTTCTGAGATTTATACTGTAGCATCAACATAGTTTTAAATAGCCCGGAAATGCCTTGAAGTGCCTATCCTCTTGACTGTCCCATTCAATTTTTCTTTCCCATTTTAAAGAAATGTCACTGAAACTTTGACTATAGCTCTGAGGCCAGACAATGCTCTTGAAGAACAATATTCTTCTGACATAACATGCTGGTCCTGGGGACATGCTGTGAAATCTAGTTCTCTGACATATGAACCCTAACTCCTAGAGAGTTCATTGTTCCACATCCATAAACCTGCCAATCTTCTCAGCCTCATTGACTTTCCCCTTTGATTCATCTCCTTGGATCATCCTTTCTTCCTAGTGTCCATAGTCAACCTGTTGAGGTGCTTCTTTGGACCTCTGTCTTGAACACTTTTGATGCTTCTACAGCATCTTGGCCCCCAACCTTCTTTAGGATTTAAAGCTCAGCCAATGATGGAGGAAACCCTTTTCCCATCCCTTTATGTATTAGACAATTAAACCAATCACTTACCCAGATGGGGTAACCACTTGTCTGCAAATGTCCAGAAAGGACACTTGCCTCTATCTTGATTGTTTCCCATTGATGCAGAGACATGCTGAGGTTACCAACTCTAACAAAGTTTCTGTTAAAGTGTTTGTATGCTATTGACCTTTGACATTTGCCATTGATTGATTTGATTTGTGTACCACCAACTGGTAAATGCCCTCAGGGCCATTAACAATCATAAAATCAGACAAAAACAATGAAGTAACCCCTCTGCCCGCTCCAAATCACAACAATACTAGCATCAAAGTAATACAATATTAAACATGAAAAATGTTTGGAAACCCCTGTCTGATTCTGTGCAAAGGGTGAATAAATGCTTAGCACTTTCTAAGCAAATTAAAACTATTCAGTCTTCCAGCGGAGGAAGAGGAATCTTGCCACTGTTCCCAACATGACACCGGACACGTCCCTGATGCTGATTATATATGCAAATGTTCTGTGGTGCATCAAAAGCTGTCAGCGTAGCTCATGGTGTGAATCATTTCCTGTCCCTGTTCTGATGGAACAAGTGGCCTGATGCTTGTAATGAAAGCTGACATGTTTGGAGAGATTTTGTGGACTTGGAATGGCTGCTGATGAATGTTGCATTAATTGAAATTGACAGCTTGTTTCATTATTAACAATTAGTTTGCCCAAGGGAAAAAGCTACATTTGTATTATAATTTTGTTATAGAAACAGTAACCTTGGACTCAGCAGGACACAGTACACAGTCTTTTCCCTGAGAACTTAGATGTAAAATGTTGTTCACTCATGCTTGCTAAGAAAACGAGATTTATCAGGCTGATAGATTCATTTAGCTGATCCAGCTAAGTCTTCAAGTGTTGCTCTTAACTTCATTTGGCTGCAGAAGGCAGCTTGTACTTAACTTATAGATGCAGTTCTCATAATCTCTGAAAGCATGTCCACACATTCCTCACTTTCTCTCTTGATTCCTCTGAAAAAGCCAAGTGCACCCATCACAGCTGTGTTCTTATAAATTACATGCGTGCATATTTTCATCCCATGCCGTCCCAGTCTTTCAGCTCCAGGCCACTTCCTTCATTGGCCTATGTACCATGAAGATTCGTGCTTCTGGTAGGAGGCAGGCTTAAAAGGGAGGTACTCTCTGCTCTGCATTGGATCCAGTTGCCACAACTACGCACCCTTCTCTTGTTTCTCCATTGCTGCCACTAGATCTGGATTCACTTCCTTCATGTCACCCACATCCCGCTTCTAACCATTTTCTTCCCAGTTCCCTAGAAAACCGAGTGCCAGGTGAGTAGTCAAGCAATGATCCCATACAGGACTACCCAGAAATCTCGACTTTAGTGACTCATTGACCAAACATTGACGTAAATGTTTCAGGCTGTTTGATGCTGGCAAGCTCTTCTACATAGCCGAACTGCAAGCTGTGGGCAAAACATTTGAGAGCATTGGCCCAGTCATTTGTAGAGTTCTCTGAGCAGTTAGCTATGGAAGGATCAACTTTGCACCACATGAATGTGAGTCTGAGATGGAACTACACATGTTTTAGAGTACAATTTTGTTTGGTTTGGTTTGGTTGGTTCCACTCCCCCCTGAAAATTCATGTTTATTTCATGCAAATTATGACTCAAATGCTGCCTGCCAGACTGCAGATTTTTGTGTCTATGCAGTCTAAATAAACAATCTAAATGTTCAACCTACTAATACTTTTCAAAAGAATGCTCTGTTATTTAACACAGGGGATTTTTTTTTTCCTTCAAAGCTTCACCCCAGCTGTTCTTTAATTTCTCCACAATAGTTCTAGGGAGGAAAAGTCAACACTTAGTTCCGCAAGCCACAGATCCACATGCTGGGCTAGTCTGTTTGCCAGAGAAGAGATGGCCCACCATTCATACAAAGGGACAGTTGGATGCAGTGAGATCTTATAGCACCATGACCCCAGTATGAGCTACAAGCTGTGGGTCTGTATTCACTTCATGCCCGTGCCCTTGGCACTGTCAAAGTTGATTCAAGAAGCCACACTGACATACAAGCCAATTGTTCAATCTGCAATGTTGAGATTCTTTTCCCGAAGAAGTATGTCCATTTGCAAAGGCAACTCTGGGGTTTCTTCTTTCTGTTCTTTGGAAGTTCAAGCAGAAGAGACTGACACACTTCTGTGCTGTGCTTTAAAAATTTGCATTTCACTTAATCACAATCCTATGTTACTTTAAGCAGAAAAAAGACCTCCAACTCTCCAGCCACTTGGAGGTCTTTGTTCGGTTTAAACTTGCATAAGATTATACTATTAGGCTAGTGTATGTTTGATATGTTTTCTAGGTGGTGCAATCTTATGGAAATTCCCAAACTCTCCAAACATTCTACAGAAGGTCACCTCCATGCCCCTCTTGCTCTACAAAGTGCTAGACAGCTGATTCTGGCTAAGTGTGATGCTTTGGGGCAGGAAGAAATGAGGCTGGTAGGCCATTGAGTTACCTATCAGAGCCAGCTCCTCTTCTCCCTGCCCTCCATGATGCTCTCAAAGCCTTCTCAAAGTTGCTCTTACTGAACTCATTGCAGGACTCCACCTTGCCCCTGCGCCCTGGTCCCTCCACTTCAACTGTAGTTACCTACTGTCCATGGCCCAGACCTTACGCCTTTTTAGTAGAAAGGTTTAAAACTGGGGTAAGCAAGCTTTTGGGGTTGTGACCACATCTGGTAATTAGATACACTTTCCCAGACACTCTCACAAAATGGCTGCCTTGAGAAGCCTGGGAATGGACCCCAAAGACTGATCACTAAACACACAAAGTATGTGCCCCAAGCACTACATGACTCTTTTGAACCCAGTGCTTTCAGAAACTTATTTCATAGCAATTTTGGCCCCCAGCAAGAAAATGTACCATCAGCTTGGCAGACAGGAAGGCTTAGGGACCAGGGTGGATGCAAAGAAAGGACTCCAGATGTGGGCTGGTGTCCATGGATCCCATGTTTCTAGCCCTTGTTTAAAGTTTTTATCTTCTGTGTCCTTTGCCAACATCAACTGAATTTATCTGGGAAACAGGTGGTGTGAGTTGGGCATTTTAACTGGCCGTTAAATGTCTTGTGTAAAGAGAACATTTAGCTTTTCAACTTCTTCACTTTTTAGACAGTTGGGGAGCATGCTTGTTTTTCCATGTGTTTTATCATCTGTTTTTTATTGCTGCTGTTACTCTGATGATTTATTTGCCATTTCATGGTTTATATTCTTATGACTGATTGTTGTTGTTTTATTGTAAACTGTCCTGAAAGGGTCTTATAGAAATCTGATAAATAAAATGAATAAATAAAATGCTGGCACATAGCAGCATTTATATAACATCTGGCTTTTTGGGAAAAACCCTCTCTTCCATATTTCTTTCTGAGACTTTTCCTATAGGACTCAGCTAGCCCAGCTCCGAAAAAAATTGTTGGGCACTAGGGAAGGTGGAAGGATGTCTTTGTCTACCCTTAGGTTGCTGTCTGGGAGCAGACTGACTAAGGACCCAAACTGGTGTTGGGTGAGTTGGCATGTCCCACCAAGCTGCTCTGAGAATGGGTTGGCTGCCAAACTACCCGTGTTACTCTTGACAAATGGCCCAACATGGCTTCTTTCACTCTCCATCCTTCTGCCCACTGCTGGCATGTTTCTCAGCTGCCTTTGTGACATAAGCCTTCTCATATCTTTGTATTCCCTATGACTAATTTCCTCCCCAACACTTATCTGATTGTTACAAACTGATAAGTTCCCAAGCACAACATCTCAGAGCTTCGTATTCCCTCTGGGCAGAAACTCTCCGCTATGGTTTCCCATTTTCAGAACTATTTTAAAGTTTGCAAACCTTTCTTTGTGGTGTAGGTAATGTCTTCAAATTTGTGCAAATGGGACTCATATTTTTTTGAAAAATCAAATTTGCTCAAATAGAATAAGCCTTTTTCTTTAAGTGATGTCCATTTACATTTGCATAAATGGGATTGCTATCTTATACGTAGCAATTAATTTTTTTTAATTTTTTCCAGCTTTGTGCAAATGGGATCTCCCCTCTCCCTTTCCCCCCTTTGCCCCCTCACAAGTTCACACATTCACAGAACAGCTTACATTCTTAAACTGTACCAGGTTGATAGCTTCAGCAAACCTTCTGTATGTCTAGAAATGCCACTTATCAAATTCTCCTTCTCATAACATTTTGAAATGCAAGCTGTCAAATTCCTTCTCCACTTCAGTTTTTGTCTTGACAGTGAACTCCAAAAGATGCGACTGCCCAAGATGGGAGCTTTTGCTGCAGGCGTAGCTACTGTGGGAGTATGCAATGCTTATTTATGCTTTGAGAACAATCAATGAAGCAGCTGCATAAGATACGACAATAGGCCTTGCTGTGGTTCTTTGAAGGAACACACCTAGGAGTCCATCGCTACAGCCTTCCCCGTGTGGTTTTGAGAGTTCCCTGCAGTTGTTGCTCTCCCATAGCTGCTCCGGTGGTAGCACAGGTGGAAAACGGGAATGTGGTGGGTTGGCCAGGGAAGATTTTGAATCCGCCAGATCCTAAACTTCCTTCATTCTCTGAGAAATGCTTCACCCCTTCAAGGAAAAAAATGACATCAGCTCTGACATAGTTATTTTCTCTACAATTGGCATCAGTGTGAAAGGGAGAGGGAAAGAAAAAAAATCTGCTAATCCCATCTTCTCCCTTGGCTAGAACGCACCCAACGGGGTTTAGGAAGAGCTTCTTCTGCCCCAGATTCTCCTTGTCTTACTTCATATAGGTTTGCTCTGCAAAACAGGGTAACTAGTGCGGACTTTGCTGAGTTCCAATGATAGGATGATGCCCTTACTTGCCCAGGAACTAGACAGTCTTCCTCCTTCCAGCCACATTAATTCACTCAAGTGGCTTTAAAAAAATCAAACTAGCAGTTTCTTAATGGACAGAAAGTGGTTCCAGCAATTCCATTAGAAGATGATATATAAGGGGGTTTGCCAAGGGCAGCAATGGTACCACCACAAGGCTAACTAGCATGTTACATCAAAAAGTTGTTTGAAAAGATAAATAAATACAAGTAGTGATTCAAGGGCATGACAAGCTCTTTGAGGTGTTAGGCTAAACAAAGAGAGGCAGGGTGTGCAGCAACAAATGAGCTGAAAGGAAATCTTTCTGAGTTACAGTCAAAAACCACTGTTATATTTGATTTGTGGAGCCTAAAACAACAATAATAAAAAGCTAGAAAGTTGTGGAAGGAAAATTTCACACAAATATTTATAATACCTGTTAAGAGCCTGCAAGGTTAGCACAACGACAAAACCCCCAAACATACATTGACTGGGTTTGCAGGACAAGAAAACCCAGATCGATTCCCAAAGTGTGACTTGCTGTCCATCCTGACAGCCCATGGCATGTTTTAGCAGATGATGTACCGCCAGTAGGTTGTTGAGTCATCTGAACCTGGCAACTAACTAAATTGGGTAGTGAGCCAGTCAGCCAGACCAGCAACCCCCGCTGTCCATGCCAAGCTTACCTGGGTACTCACCAGTGCCAGCCACTTTACAAGTGCCCAAACAACACTGGCTGGCACTGGCTAGCTGCCCTCCATTTGGTAATTATGAGCCCCTTTATCCTTTGACGGCAGGGAATGTCTTGACATGAGAAGTGCATTTCCCCCTGAACATATGATGTGATTTAGTTCCTCTTTTAATGCTTCGCATCACATACTCTTCAGCTGTGCAAGAACATGGTGGGGCCAGGCAATGGGTCAGCGGTAGACAGACTGGCCAGGAGTGCAGAGAGTCGTTTTCTATCTGAAGGTCAGGCTGAGGGCAGAGGGCTTGTTCTTAGCACCTGACCAGTAGACTGAGCAGGCCTACGGGCCACTCGGTCAGTCTTCCCCACTCTGGTGAGATTATTTTATTTATATTTACATTACAGCCGTTTTCAAAATTTGCATCTATTTGCATCCATCAGCATATGCACGTGCTATGTAAATGAGTGTCTTCTTTTATCTTCTGTTTTGGTGATGCATTTCCTCTGTTTTGGCAGAGCCCTGGTGGTAGAACAGCTGCACACTCTCAAAGGGGGCAAGACTTAGGAAGAAAGAGCACCTCTTTGCTAATTGAACAGTGATGGCCAGGGAATTTTGGCTTGTTTTCTAGTCTTTGCCAAGGTGGCTTGTCTGGCCGGGGTGGGGGGGGGGGGGAATTTAGGGGTGGACAAACTGGCAGGGCAAGAAAAACTGAACCCTCTTGCATCTCAGTGCAGTCTGGATTGGGCCCATGCTTACACGGAGATGAACAAAACACTGAGGATCAGCAGCACAGAACTTATTTAGCACTGTGTGGACTTGAGCTGGAAGAGTGTTGTTGGGGAATAGCTCCGTGCTAAGGACCCAGCCCACACAAAGCTGCATAGCCCAGACTGCAGGTGCTCTGCACGCCAAGCCCCATCCTCACCTGTAAGGAAAGGAGGAGGAGGGCTGCTGGTTCCAGTCCTGATGTTGTAGGCCCCAGGCTAGCTCCATTCCCCTAAATCCACCCATCCAATTACTTATGTGGAGGTCTCTTGTGGGGTCAAGCATGATAAACATGCAGGCCTGCTCCTGCTCTTCCTTCCTTTCCCTCTGCAGCCTTCTCACTGGATTGCCAGTGTGGTAAAGTGGTTAAGAGCATGGGACTGGGACTCAGGCGATCTGGGTTCTAGTCCCTGCTCGGCCATGGAGCCAACTGGGTGACTTTGGGCCAGTCACAGACTCTCAGCCCAGCCTACCTCACAGGGTTGTTGTGGGGATAAGATGGAGGAGGAGATGTAAGCTGCCTTGAGCCCTTTGTAGGAAAAAGGCAGGATATAAATCGAAAAAAAAATTCTAATAATATTATATTATTAGACTAACACTTTAATTATTAGACTAACACTCTTCCAGCTAAAGTCCTATATTATAATATAATATAATATAATATAATATAATATAATATAGGAGTGTTCATTTTCAAAGGGGACAAGTTGATCACTCAAGATGTTTCTTAATGTCATTAACAAATCTTTCCTTCAATCCCCAGAGAAGGTTTTTTGAGGGCATGGCCACTCTCTCTGACATGTCTGAGAACTTTTTGATGTCAGGTGAGAGATAAAAGCATACATGATACACACACACACACACACACAAATTTAAAAGCAGGCAGTTCACAGACAATAGAAAGGGCATGATTCTGGCAACTGTAAAAACCTTACATTGGTCCTAAGAGTTCACTTAAGCCCTGCTATGCTAAGTGTTTTAAGGTGCAATCTTGTGCATGTTTAGGCAGAAAAAGGCTCACCAGTTCCAGCATGGAAGCCTGTGATCTGTGCGAAAGCTACCCCACTCCTCCCACTGGTAGATATCTCTGTTTCTCTTGAAGACTAAAAATCTGCTAATTATCTGCTAGATTTCTCCTCATTTACCATAACCATAATGTGTGACATACACTTGAGGATGTGTTCTTTTCCTTTAGAAGGCAATTTGCATGTCATGTTAATTAATAGAGTAATTTGTTTATTTTTGCTGAAACAAAGAAGGTTTAGGAAAGCTGCAATTACAGCTTTGTTAACAGGTATCATGCAGAGCTTATGGTGCTAATAATGTTCCTCCAAGGTTTGCACAATGACTGTGGATGAGATATAATATAACAGATATTGGACTGTGTTATTAGAATGAGGCTTGGTTCTGACTGGACACAATGCTGACTACTTCCTAGTATTCATGGGACAAGTGGATAACACAAACGGAAGACTGCAAGGAGCATCATCATTCAGGATGCCAGCCAGCCTGCCATGAGCTTCACCAGCAGGCCATTTCTTCCCCTTCCTCCAGTTTTCCATTTTTCGTTCCAAATGATGCTCAAGGTGTTGTGCTTACTGTGCATCTTTAGGCTGGTCAGGACACATTTGCCTCCTTAGTTTTGTGAAAATGGGGCTCCTCTTTTAGCCTGGTTCCCCTAGAGATGTTGGTACTTGAAATTAATTCCATTTTTGTGAGAACTTATCACCTGAATTTCCAGTTAGAGGGAGTAATTGGGCTACAGATTGTAAACACAGGGATCATTGAGAGCCAATGGCAATTTTTAATTGATCTACTGCTATAGATCAATACATATCTGATATAGCACGCTTGATTTAATTTAGTAAGCAATGTAGAGTTCCGTGTTAATTTTGCATGCTGTATGAATACCTGAAGAGGGCTTGCAATAGACAAGATGATGAACTGAAATGATTGATTAGGAAGAAACAGAAAAAGAGAGACTTAGTGCAATTTAAACATTATAGTAAAATTCAAGTTTACTTGGCATGTTTTTTAATTGGAATGCTTGCAAAGATATCCAGACAGGACAACTTAATAACATATGTATCATTTACATTACTGGGATTAAGGGAAAAAATGGAAGGCTATGAAACTAATAATATGGCATAAGGAGCCATGTGCTTATCAACCTCCTCCTTTTGAAGCACCACCGAAAATTTCAACTTCGATTTCAGATATGACAAGTATGGTATGTACCCATTCCAGATGACCAATTCGCCTACACTGTTCTCATTCCTCAGGTTACTAATTTGACAAAAGAATGCCTTTTTGAAACAGGAATTCCCACCCGAAAGGAATAATATAGCAGTGGCTGGGTGGGTAAGTGGTAGGAAACATTTGCCAACCCAACTCAGCCAGGGAGTCAGATCAAAATCAGCTGCACATAAGTGCCATGTGAACATATGGGTGCAATAAGCTGCAGGGGTCTTGTACATCCTGGATTTGCAGATTTAGACAGAAGAAAATCCTACCAGTTCCAATGCGGCCCAGCTGGCCACTGTACCCAGAAAAGCAATGAACGAATGAACGAACAAACCTGGGTCAAAACAGGCATGACTTAAGTTGTGTGTACAGTCGTTAGGTGTTTTCCCTACATAATACTTTTACATGTGCTTTATTATTCATATATCATTTTCATCTTTTTAATGTATATCTCCTGGGAGCTTTGGCTATAGGATGACGGGTACAAGAAACAAATAAATACTCTAGATAAGCATAGGGCCCCTGACCTCAGTGGTAGGCGGCTTTTATAATACAGATTTGGAGCCCTATGCCTACTTTAGAGTAAAAATTAAAAGGAAACATGGTTGCTAAAAACACGTTTTAAAAAATGTCTGGTTGGGGTCACAGAGTGTGTGGACAGGTTCTGTAACAAACAGATAACCCAGTTGATCTCAGAGTTCTTTAGAGAACACACTTAAATGTTGAAGGTCAAATAAAAATCAAATACAGGCTGGGCATAAGATCATGGAAGTCAACATAATTTTTCAACCATGAGCTGGGATACAGGCAATCAGACGTAAGGTTCCTTTAGGTCAAGCTTATGGCTTTGTGCAACCATTATTCACTCTGTATAGGGCAGCTAATTGTAAACATGGTGCTACAAGTGACATTTAACTAATTTACCCTGAAATGTGAAGTGATCTTGTAATGGACCTAAAACCACGAAAGCAACAGCTAGTCCTTAAAAATCCACTCAAACGATGGTTGTACCTGGTAGAATAAATACACAGCTCTAAAGAGAATTTTGGGCTGCCTACTCATTAAAACTTAGGAGTTGATTAAGTACTTGCCATTTAGTTAATTAATCACTTAACTGATTATATAGATTACTCAAAACTCAATTTAGGTACACTTTTGAGCTGTTTCAAAGAATGAACACTTCCAGTTTGATAAATATAACCAGTGACTCATTCTAAGAATAAAATGGGATCTATGTATTTTTGTCTACTAATATAAGTCACTAGAGCCCAAGTCTTGAAAAATAAACAAGCATGTTCATAATTTTCAGCCCCCTGATTAAAAAGTTCCCTTACTGGTTACAGCTATTTCCCACCACTGAACCATTAAAGCTTCGGTTTATTGATTAAACTTTGCAACTGTATCGAAAATAATAGAATTAACTCAAATCCTGATTTGGTTCTTTGGAAAATGGCCTAGTTCTCTTTGGATTGATTCATAGGCCATCTGCTTTGACTCCAGTACCTAACACAAGTCAAGATTTTAAAAGCCAAAGCATCAAGTCTCTCATTGTTTATTACCAGAAAGTTTAAAAAAACAACTAGGACATGTTTTCAGTTTGCCTGACGTAAATGATATTTTTAGGCATTTTTGTCCCTTATGAGGGAATTTTGCCTGCCAAACTTTTGAAAAGTAGGTGCAGTGACTTTTCTGATGCATACCTTTTCTTTTCTCTGTAAGGGAACTATAAACTTTTGAAATTGTTAATTTTTGGGGGGGAGAATTAGATAATGTTTGCTGAGATAGTTGGCCCCTTTGAGGGATCAGTCTCCTCTTGTTTCAGATGAATAAGAGCAGGGATTTCTGGGCAAGAACAGAATAACACCCTGAAACGTATTTCCTTATGTTACTTGAGGACCACCCATCTGAAAATGACAGACAGCCTACAGGTGACCCTAAATGAGAAAACTGAAGAGTCAGGCAGATAGGCATAGTGCCTTACGTGGAAAGGAAATGTTTCAAATTTATGGGGAATGTTTTATGTTTCCTCCTCTCCCCCATGTTCTTTTTTTGGAGAGGGGAATTTACATGAAAATATTAGATATCATACAGGTTTTTTCCAGCCAAGAACTTGAAAGGTTTCAGAAGGATAGGTGCAGGGGCTTGGGAGTTTTGATTGAAAACCAGTTTAAGCCTTTCTTCCAGAGTCTAACCTGGGAGCATTAAAGGTACGACCCTCTCGCAGTCCCATCTTTGCAATCTCCCAAAGCACAGTGGTTGGGGATCTCCCAGGAAAACGTGCCTTATGATTGGAAAGTAGACTTGTCAGTCATGCAAGCCCCTCTCCACCCTCATTAGCATTTCAAAAAACAAAAGGGAAAAATTCTGTTTTTAGAGACACACAGTCTGCCTTTCTGAAGCCAAATTGTACATGAAACATTGTGCAGTGTATCTTCAATTCTATTCTCTTTAGAGGCAAGTCTGCTTTGATTAGGGAGGCACCAGAAATGTTCCAAAGGGGCCCAATTTTGCTCATCTTTGGGCTTTTGCAGATTCTGATTAACATTGTTAGAGACATCCACTATAAATGATCCATTTGGATGACCCGCATTTTTATATGCTGAGATATGCTATGCTGAATTACTGAAATATGTTATGTTGAGAGAAATGTACACAGATACAGGCAATGTAGTATATAATAGGAATTTCTCACAAGAGCAATGGGGAATTGAGCATCTGATTCCATCTGATTTTTAAAGCCCCATGGGTATATACATTAGATAGCATTGCTTTTTATGATTCTCTTGACCACATCCTGATGTGATATTTCCCTAGTTCCCTGCCCCACCCCCCACCCCGTTCCACAATATGGATTTAAAACTTCAGTTGTACAATGTAATAAATTATTTGCCTGCTTGCTTTCCTCCTCCTCCTCACTATACTTTACTATGTTAAGGCTGATTCTTATAGTCAGTTCTGGGCTGACCAGCTGAAATGACTGCCTCATTTGGTCACATTTTGATTCTTCTAGGCTGCTGAATGCTAGGTTATTATTTCATTTTTAACCCACATCTCATGGAAGTCAATGGCAAGATAACCATTTATTTTATAGGAACTCTGTGGTATTTAAACAACACAATTCTATCCATGATTACTTGGAGTAAGTACTGTGGTGTCCAATGATTTCCTCCTAAGCAAAAGTGCATATATTATCGTCTTTCTTCCCCTCATATTTTCGGGGAAAGAAGCTCCATTGAACACAGTAAGGCTTTCTTCTGAGTATGCATGAATAACACTGAAGCCTTAGGTGTTGGGATAGAATCCTACGCAATTGTAACTGGGTTGCCACTGAATCCAGTTATCATTGAACTTGGCTCGGAGCGGTCTCTATGTGTATAGTGTCCATGGGCAAATCCATGGCGCAAAGCCCAGCCATAGGCTTAATTCTCCTATGGTCTTCAGTGGGGCATCCCCAATATACAGACCGAGCTACATTGCTTGGCTTGAATTCTAAACTTATGACTTTTTCTTGGCTCAAGCCTAAAACTGGTCCTAAGATTTTCAATGGCTAAGCACCGCACAGAAAACTGGAGGGCCAAGAGGCTGCAGACACTGCTACTGCCACTGAGGCCAAGGCTTCTGGGCCCTGCCTTTGATGTACACTGGGGGAGGGGGGAGTTGTGGGTCTTCTCACCCACTGCAGCTTTTATTTTGAGCTTCATAGGAGCTATCTATTGTAGTGAATCTGTATTCTGGTGGAGCCCAGGACCTGAATCATTCCTGAAAAGAACTTAAACGCTTCAGTCACAGTGGATGAAGAGTCCCACAAAGAATGGATGAAGAGTTCCACACAGGAGTCACATGACATGTGTCCCATTGTATTCCATGGGAGAGCCCATTTATCTACTTTGCATTCTTTCTACTTTGGGAACTGTACTGCTTGCCAGCCCAGCCAGGCACTACAACCTCTATGAGTCTGTGGCCACACAGGCAGTTTTAGAGGCTCACATACAATGGCCACCATGCAGGGGACGGCTGCATGCAAAGCACCCATTTCCAAGCAGGCAAATGGGTGGGTGAGACTAAAAGAAAAGCAACCTGCCTGTGACGCTAAGTGCAAAGCAGAGGTGCAGTCCGAGCACCCAAACAGAAAGCCACTCTTTTGAACCCAAATGCAGATGGTACTCAAGGGCAGCCATTCACTTTGCAGCCTGCAGGTCACCCTCCTAGATAAAAATACAAATCAGTTTACAAAATCCTTAAAAATAGCAAAAAAAAAAAAAAAAAAAAAAGCAGCCTGGCATGGGGAGCCTGGCAGGAACCAAGAGAAGTGTCCATGGAGACTCCAGGCTAAGGACATCCTTCTGCCAGGTCAGGCTGGCAAGATCACCCTCTGTCAGTTATTTGTTTCAGTGTCTGAGTGTTTGATGGTTTTGTTTTGTTTTGTACTGATGCAGCTTATGGGCTAGATTTCCTCAGCTTCAGATTTTCTGCCTAGCATGAATGGCCAGCCTCAAGGGTGTCCGGCCCATGGAAGCTGCTCCCCTCTCTGCCATGGCAACTGCTTATTCATCTACCTCTTGTTGTGGCCCAGGGCATGGTGAGAAGGAGGACTGTTAGATGTCCTGCTTACTCTTCTGGACTGGTAGATGTCCTGCTCTATGGCTCCTGCCAGTCAAGCAAGCAATTAATAGAAGTGATAGGAAAGAGGAGGAGGAGGAGCCGCCAGTGACAATGGTGGTGAAAAAGTAGACATGGGGAAGGCATTGAGGATGCAAGGGTCTTCAAAACTCATGGAATTGACACACTTTGTGTGCCTTCAGAGTCTTCTTTATAGAACCATAGAACAGTAGAGTTGGAAGGGGCCATGAAGGCCATCAGGACTTGCTGTTGCAGAAACCAATTTACACCATCCCACTCGGATAGCAAACAGCATAGAGAATCCTGAGCTTGGAAAGGGACCTTTTTCGGAACAGAAAGAACATTTAATGTCTCTCTGGTTGTACCCTCTGCCACAAGGTGACCTCCTTAGGACCCACCTCAGAGTTTCATATTTACTCTAGCAGCCTCTGTGACCTTAGACAGCCAAGCTCACTCGAGGAGTCGTTAAGGTTCAATTTGGTTCAGAGAGTAAGAGTTACAACAGTGTTCCTCCTTGGCTTTGCCCTAATGAAACCTACTGGGAATTGTTTGCCATGTCTGCCTCGCAAATCTTTCTGAACATTTTCAGATGGAACCTGGTCTCAAAAGACCATAACGGGCCTTTCGACTTGTTGCTGACTGCCACGCCTGACTTCTACTTCCTTTAGTAAAAATAAACACACATGTGCACATGCCTTCCAATAGGACGTTTGCATCTTTGAAGAGGATGTCTAACTCTGAAAGGCTTTTAGTTTAATTAAAGGCTCCTTGCAATGAGGAAGAGAGGCAATTTATAAATGCAATCATCATAGTAGTAGCAGTAGCAGCAGCAGCAGCAGCAGCAATAATAATAATAATAATAATAACAACAACAACAACAACAACAACAATAATAGACAATGTAATGATGTCTTTTTCTCAGATGATTTCCAAGATGGCTTAAACATTCAAAAGGAAGTTTGTGGCAACACCCTGAAACTGGAAAGTTTCAAAGCCAGACTTGTTTTCTCTATCTTAGGGATGGACAGCTTGCAGTCCTCCAGCTGTTTACAACTCCCACATTGCTCACCATTGTTATGCTGGCCAGGGATGATGGGAATTGCAGGCCAAAACATCTGTTGGGCCACAAGTTGTCTACCCTTGTCTATAGCAATATTCTTAGGCTGCAGTTCTACATGCACTGACCTGAGAATAAGCACTATGAAATATTTACTTCATCCTTATTTACTTCTGATAAGCAGGTATAGGATTGCACTGTCCAATTTGTATTTATCTAAATCCACATGCATGCCAAGTGGAGTGTAGGGTGGCCACATGTCCTACTGTACAGAGGTCAGTCCTCTAGTTAAAGGGCTGTCGGAGGACTGACCTCTGTTTTGAAGGCGTCCTCTGTTTGAAAGTGTGTCTGGTCCAAGTGCAGTTTAAAGGTTAAGACCCATCAGAAGGAAGAGTCAGGCTTGAAAGCTTCTCATCAACAGTCCCTAAGGGCACACTGCTGGTCCACCCAGCCACAGACTTCCACACTGTGTATGGTAATACAACACTGCACATCTGTGTGCTTTTCTGTTGCTTGTACTGTATTTCTAGTTACATGATCACAATTATTATTAAAGGTGTATGTGTACCGATACATGAGCATTTGCAATGGTCATCCTCTGTTGTCTTCTTCTTGTGTAATGCATATCTCCCTTATTTGGAAATTCAGAAGTGGTCCCACTAGCTACGTGGACCTGCAGGTGAAGATTCAGTGTGAAACAAAGTTCTGTGTGAATGGTGTGTGTGTCCATCCAATGCAGTTACTCAAAAGATGACATTTTTAAAAAGAGAGATGTGATTCCCAAGTGAAACCAATTCTACGCAAGTGGGACCTGTAAGGAAATGAGGCAATACGGTATGGTTCTGTTCTGGGGTCATATCCAGTGCTGTCAGTCCACAAATGGGGCCTGTCAGTGCCTGAGTGGCCATCCCTGTTAATTCCCTTCTACAGGCAGTGTCCATAGCTTACAGAATTGAGCTTTAGTGCTTCCAGGCACAACCCCCAATGAGAGGAAATGCTCATTTCGGGAATGTGGCAGAGCATCCCTATGCAAGCTCTTTTAGCCAGCCCCATTCCCAAAAGGAGTGTTTCCACTCACTTCAGTTTTGCCCCCAGAAGTATTACATCTCCATTTCACAAGCCACCTGCGGAGAGGAATTGGTAGGACTGCCTGCTCACTAGGATTGGGGTGAACCCTACAGGAACCCACAACTACCTCTTGAGCTCGGCCAAGGCTTGCAAAGCAAACTGAACTGAGGGGATTCCCACCCACAATGGATTCCTCACACATTCCTACTATTCACAGGCATTCTCTACTGGATACTTTTCTAGGTTTTCAGCCACTCAGTTTTATTCCTTCTTTCTCCTCCATGTTCTGTTGCCCTAACAGTCAATCCACAGTCTATGGCAAATGAGCAACAAATTTTAAACCAGCCTAATAAAGCTTTCCCCAATGGATTTTAATTCTGTTTGCTGGAGGTTTGAACTCTTGGCTTTCAAAAGAGGACAGGATGGCATGTATTTAAAATCCTTTTGTACCTTTGTCGGGGATCTTTTATTTGGGGTATAAGAGTACCCCATAGAACTATTCTTATACAAATTGGTTATGTCAGACATATTTAGATTCATAGAAAGAACACTGTAAAAGGCAGGAGACTGACATTTGGGGACTTTTTTTTTTACTAACCTAGATGTTGCTAGACTGTAGGTCTACTTATGTATGAAACACACAGCAGAATGTGAGCTTGGGGTAAGCCAACATGCAGGCGCCAGGCTAAGACCTTTTTATTTAAAACTTATTTTAATTGTTAAATTATTGTATTTATTAGGATTTTAAACTAGCTGAGAATGCACCAGGGGGTTTTAAGTGTGTGTGTGTGTGTTTTGTGAGCCGCCCCAAGGCTTTGTTGCGATGGGGGCGGCATAGAAATGTTTTAAATAAATAAATAAATAAATATGCTGAAGAATCAAAGCTATATAAAGTCCCTGATTGTGCTTATAGTACATGTCTAATTAGCTGCATGATGCATAAGCAGTTGTGTACTCATCCACACCCCTTTGGCAGAAGTTGGGCCACACAAACCACACAGGCACACACAACCCATATCACATGCTGTGCTGCAGACACAGGGGCATTGATGCACTTCGAACGCTGCATGAGTGGCATATCCCTTAAGCAAACTTTTAAGCAGGAGTAAACCGCAGAGGAGCAGGCACTTTATCCACAATGATCAGTCTAAGCTATAAAACACATTCAGGAATCAGAAAATACCAATGGGCACAAATACAGGTATAAAAGAAGAAGAAAAAACCTTGAGTGAAAATAAAAAAATCTTCTAGGGAAAGGAATATTGCCCATGCCCTGTAGTACACTTGTGTTGAGATATTGGAAATATTTAAGGCCCTTTCAATGGCTCCCTCTTTTAACTGATTAAATATTTAATCCCTCGAGTTACCATCAATAAGTTGGCAGTCCTAGCTGAAATAGATCAAAATGATTGGTGTTGTTTTTAGTGAGACAAATTTCAGCTTAAGAAAACTGGCTGATGTAAAAACCTCATACACTGCAGTATTGTGTTTCATTTGTAAGTCCAAAAACAGACACAGCCAGTTAAATTGATTAAGGCCTGCAATGGTGGTGGTGGGAAATCTCTTGACATGGCCTGTATAGTTCCCAGAGGGGTCATCAACTGCATTCGACCAACCCCTTGCTCCTTTGCTTCTCAGGTTGACTATTTAATATGATTACAAAAACAAAACCAAAAAAACCCAAAACCTGGTTGTCTGTGCTTTCTCATTCCTTTGTTTCTTAATGACTGTTTCAACATTGCCTTGGTCAGACCAGGACTTAATTCATGCTAACTTAGTCCATGAGCTCAGCTTTGTTCTTTAGAAGAAGCAGCCCCTTCCCACAAAATCCCATAAAATAGCACCAATGCCATGAACATGCATCAATAGAGGTGGAGGTTACTGAAAGTTTCCTGGAGAATATTTGCTACCAAAAATATACAGTTTGCCACCTCCTCTGCCACCAAAATGGTGAATCTTCAGCAGAGTCTTTGCAAGGGAAGCAATGAAACTGACAGGTTTTCCTTGTCATCAGGAGTAAATGTACTAGTCAGTTGGGTTAAATTGCAGGAAGCAAGACAGAAAAAACTCTGTATAAACCAATGAGCAAATGTGTCGTGCATGGAAATAGGGCTTCTCTAAGAAGGAAGGCCAGTGCGGTGTGGCATGCTGGTGAGAGATCTGATCTGAGACTAGAGGGATCTAAGTTCTAGTCCCCACTTGGCCATGGAGTCCACTTGCTGACTTTGGACCTGTCACTTACTGTTAGCCTAATCTACTGCACACAGTTGCCATGACACCACAGGGAGGGAGGCTCATGTATGCTGCCTTGGACTTCTTGTAGGAAAAGCTGGGATAGAATTCCACAACAAGCAAGTAAATAAATAAAGCAAGCTTTAGTTAAGGCTAAGACATTATCTAGTCCAACCTGTTACTATCAGGTTGTCCTCCATGCTAACAGTTCACGGCTTGACTAAGAGTAAATTTGGACTGGCCATGGCAAGAGTGTTTGCCACACAAGTGTTTTCAGCACTCAAGATGGAAAAGTGGGGCATCAAGAAGACAGAGAGACATGTACCAGGGACCCCTGATTGGCCTCACCACACATCCACTGGCACACATCCAGTACCACCTGGTTATGATGTGGCCCGTGAGAATACCAGGTAGCTGGTCTTTGTCTAGGACATGCTTTCCCAAAGCCAGCCCCTGAGACAATCAGTCCCACTGAGCACTTCTGCAAACTTCTCTTAAATACTGCTCCCGTGATCTGCTTGGGTAAGTGGTGTAATGTGTGAACAGCTAATTGACAGGGGTCTATCTTTCCCAGAAACAGTAATGAGCACCTAACTTTCAGCCAAGGAAGTCAGGAAGAAAAGAGAGGAAATAAAGGGGTAACAACAAGCTAGGAAGCAAAAGGTGGATGGCTATAGCAAGGCAATCACTGATAAGGGAAACACATCAAGGGGCAATCTATACTAGGCATTCTTTTACCAGCATTGTAATATGACACGCAACCCAAGCACATTATTTCTGTCAACATACCCTGGATATCTTCAGACCTGTTGCATTATGGCTTTCCCCTGAACAGACATCAGTGTGTGCTAAACTTGCGATACTGTTCTGGGACAGGAGGACTGACTTCAGTGGGTTGGGGCTTGTGGGGAAGGAGGAGTGCCTACTGGGGCACTGGCAGAACAGCAGCATCTCTGAGGAGATCCTTCATTTGCTTTCCTGCCTCCCTCCTCCCATCACAGCTCCTCTCTTCTCCCCACCCCAACTTGCAAAGGCAATGCGGTTTCCCCACTTTTCCCTCCTGTCCCTTGCAAAAATAAACTTTAAAATCTCTTTTCAAGCCTCAAAATGCATGTCTGCACAGAAGCCGATCACGTTCCCTTCACAGGTAAATCACATAGGCCTCAATGGCACTAACTTGTGGGAAAGTCAGCACAGGAGAGGGGCCGCAGTTTTTTTGCTGGAAATTTCTTCAGGTGGGGTGCTGATTCCAGGAAATCACACCATGGGAGTGGGAGGGTACAGCAGCAAGCAGCATCACCCTGTCTTCTCCATGTTGTTTTGTGTGGGGGGAATGCATTTTTGCCTTTTTAAAAATATCTCTGCTCCTTCACTCATTTCCTGCACATATCCCCTTTCCAACTCCTCGGATGTCTTGTGTGCGCCCCATGATCACATTCTCCACACTGTCCCACCTGCAACCAATGCATTTTGCATAAATGCCACTTCATAAACAGCGGGGGCTCTGGTGTAGATGCGTCTCCCCAGTCAGATCCACAGAGTGCAGAGCCTGCTCCTTTCCGTGCTGATGTTTCTCTTACACTGCTGTGTTACTGTAAATGCAAATGAGAGAGACTTGTGGCATCTTAATGACTAACAGATTTATTATGATGCCATTCTTGTGAACTAGAACCTTTCTTCATCAGATGCTGATGAAGGAAACTGTAGTCCAGGAAAACCACGTTTTACAATAAATCAGTTAACCGTTAATATGACCCAGTTTAAAAATAGGCAAGTTTGTGTCCTCCCCTTATGTTCACTGTGCAAAACTCAGTGTGGAAATTCAAAAACGGCTATTGTTGTTCTTTTAAAAAATGCACAGCTTGACCTTGTCTAAGTTTCACTCTCATGGGCTTAAATGTGTTTAGACTTGAAGAGGCGTATCCTGATGATTTCCTTGTTTGAACTATTCTTTATATATGCCTTTCAGATGTATTCTTTATATTTGAAATCTTGCTTTCTATAACTCCTTTGAATGCATGCAGCAAGGGCAAGAGGTGGCAGAGGTTGAGTCTTGTACAGTACTAAACAAAAACATTTCTTTCCAAATGGGACTTGCCTTCATTTATTTAATTTGCCTGCACTCCCCTTGCATTAATTGACCATGCATAATCCTGTGGATTATAAGGCTGACCTGTGTGTTAAAACGAAAGTAATGGTGTGTTACCCTGACAAGGAGCAAGCCCACCTTGAGAGCACTGACACTGGCAGCCACCCCACTAATTCATTCTGGGACAAGGGAAGATGTGGTTTATATTAGTGACCTGGAGAAGGTTCGTGCCCTCGGGGAAGAGTTTGTTCCATCGAAGGGCAGCATGATTAATGGTTTATTTACATCAGTGACATCCAGGCTGTCAGAACCCTTCATCAGCCTTTGATGTAAAACACACTAAAAGGCCCTTCATCATCCTTATCAGTTCGCAGGAGAAGAACAGCAAGGGAAGGATGGGTTGGCATGGTTAGCATTCAGGTACCAGCACTCTCTTCTCCATGAATTCTAGTGTGGAAAAATGACCAAGTCACTTACCCATTGCTGACCTGAGTGGAAAAAAGTACTATTGCAGTTTTAAAGCATGATTGCACTGATGGAAAATCATGAGAAGTTGCTGTGACCATGACTTGAGAACTGGATCCAGAAAGCTCTGCACTAAATCGGTTCTGGAGGGCAGAGGATCTTCAGACTATTGGAAAGGAGATCCTCCCTATGGTTCTTCTGAGGAGGTGATGACTGAGAAGGGCTCTGCTGCCAAGATCACCAGAAATGATGATGACAGCAAACTCTCAGGGACTGGGCTTACACCATTGCCTATCCTTGGGAATCCCTTCTTGTTGTGAATCCTTGCACAGCAACGATTCATCTTCAGACATTCTCTTATGTCTTCCCAGCCATCCTTCTTCCATTCCTGGCCAGTGCTAGGAGGAACAAAGAGAACATTAGGAGATATACCAGCATTGCTGGAGTGCCTACTTCAAACTGGAGATGCTTCTCTGTTTCCAGATCATCTTCAGATCCTAAATCAAAAATGTTGAACTTCTCTCAACCCAAGGATAAAATTTCTTTTTAGAGATGTTCTCAAGAACCACATTCCTGCAGCTGGCATGCCTAAAAGGGATTCAAAGCATGAGCATATTTTCACTTAAAACTCTGCTGTGGAACTTACTACTGATAGCTAAGCCTTAAGAGGGTATTGCAACCTTTTAGACTATGGAAGAAACCACATACAAGCTGGGAAACCATCGTATGTTCAGTGGCTGAGGGAAAGAGTGGGGGGCAAGAGTGGGGCCATCCTGAGAACCCTAGAAGGCCAGATTGAGGACCATATTTGGTCCTCTAGCCTGAGATTATACATCCTGTTCTAAGTGCTTACAGAAGGTTACAGTTTCAAACTGAACTTCATCTTTGGTGGTTGTGCTTGGGAATATAAGCACATCTTTCATGAGTTGGGCCAATGGCTCACAGAGCTTGCATTGCTCATCCAGAGGCAGCCAAAAAGATGCATAGAAGGAAGGCAAGCTACGAAGGGGAGCTGTGTTAGCCCCATCTAAAAAGTCAGATGGAGTAGTTGCATGAAGCACATCATGGTTAAGAAGGACAAGAAATGTATGGGGTTTTTCCCAGAGAATATTTTAGGGGACAAGGTTGGCTTTCTTCAGGGTTTAAATGAATCAATGCTTGTCTAACTGAAAGGTGGCTAAAAGCAACAGAGAGGATAACTCCTGGGGTGGTGGGAATCAGATTTCCCTCCTCTTTCCACTAACTACGGGATCAGCATGAAGAAATATAGTGGGAAGCGTGAGTCACATTCCACATCTGTTTCTCCGTGCGGTTTCTGTATGCTCTCCCCTGGAGAGAAAGACTCAGAATATAGCTTTAAAAGATCCTTCCCAGATCATTCTCTAGTTCTATGTCTTTTCTAGGTCAGGTTCATATATGCACGTGTAGCATTTGGTAACTACATCAAGGGTAAATGTTGTGTGCAAACGTGCCATCGAAGACCAAACCCCGTAGACCTGGGGTCTCAAACTCAACTTACCTGGGGGCCGGTGGAAGTAGAGTCTGGGTGAGGCTGGGCCACATCAAGTATTCCACCACCGCGGTGGTGGTGGGCCGCTCATCCCGCGGCCGGCCCGGGTGCCGCCGGCGCTTTGAAGGCTGCAGGGCCCCTCCCCCGTGCCCCGCCTGTCCTGGCAATTGGCCCGCGGGCTGCGAGTTTGAGACCCCTGCCGTAGACTGAACTTCCAAGTCTATTCACATACCCGGTTATTTCCAACAGAGCTGCTTCAAAGAAGCATATGGCTAGCTAAAATTCATCATGCATTGAGCAAACAAGCGAGCAGAAATCAAGTGACGTATGCACATATGTAGACTAGGCCCAAGTCTTTCAGAAATATGTTGCAGGGTACTTTGCTGGGCAACCTCCGTGGACTCACAGCAAAACTACGTGTTTAAAATTTGCTTAAACCTATGGATTAGATTTTGAAGGGAGAGAAAGCCAGGGGGCTTGAGCCAGAATGCGCTCCTGCACCAATTTGCACCCCCCGTACTGCAGGGGACTCTCTCTCTCTCTCTCTCTCTCTCTCTCTCTCTCTCTCTCTCTCTCACACACACACACACACACACACACACACACACACACACTGCTGTTTGCACTTCCAGATCCAGTTTAGTAGAAACTTAACTTCTTAGCACACACAACAGTCAAGGAGAGGTTTTCAGCAGGAAACTGTTGTCAGACCCCAATCCAGATGCAGGAGGAGGCGTTCTGCTTCATCTTCCAAATAAAAGCAACCAGTTTTAGCACACTTTTAAAACAGTGTTAATAATGCAATTTGTCATTTCACGTGGCAAAGCAGTAACCATTCAGTATTCCTATGCGTTGTCTTTCTCCTACAAGCATTTTCTCTGTTTCTTTTACCCTCCTTTCTTTATAACCCTGAAATGGTTGACTTGAACCACCAACTTTTGGATTTTGCAACAGTACTCAGGATTTTCAAACACAGTTGGACCTAATTAAAAGACAAGTCAACTGAATCTATCATTTGGGAAACGAAACCATTTTTCTTCTGGGATAGTAGGCACACGACTGGTGTGCTATTTCTTTAGCTGGCATGGCTTTTCCCCTTAAAGGGACAAAGCACTGATAATGTCTGTCATCAGATCATGCTTAAAATTTGATCAAGTGTGAAAGGAGGAACAATCCAGCAAAACATTCTCCCTGTGAAATCGCCACTGAAGCAAGTAAGAGCTGTGCCTGAGCAGCTATTCATTCCAATGGGACTTGCACAGAAAACATCCCAGTGGACTCCGCGTAAGTATCTTAACTCATAGCAGCTGCTCTTGCATTCTTTTCTGACCATTCTTGAAAATGGCTCCTCTCCCCTCTCCCAAATTTCAGGCAGTTGAGGATGACTAATTCACACTTTCTGGGCCTGAGGTGGAATTTTGTTGTGACTTGTCTTCAAACCAGCTCTCTGTGCTTCATGCAGTTCATTGATGAAGGTGGCTGTTTTTCATTACAACTTTTCCAGACAAATGGCTTGCAGTTGGCCTCATTTTATTGGAAATAATGTTCTGGTAATTCAGCATGTAAGGGATGGTTAAGATGCTCTCAGCCTGATTCTAAATTCAACTCCATTTGATACAGGCCAGCAATATTTCAGCCACCCCTCAGATAGGAACATGGGGAATACTAGTTAAACAGACTGGTAGGAGGCTCAGCGTGACAAAAAGCAGGCATTCCTTCACACAGTAGGTTTGTTTACTTGACACAATAGCAAACAATAGTGCACCATGGGTTATTTAAACCATGGTGGCACATGCAGGGTGCTTGAAGCTGCCAGTTTGAATATGCAACCCTGCTTGGGAGTTGTCATATCATGCAAACGCAACAAGTATGGCTTGTGCATGGATTAAAGAATACTTGCATATGTCATGGTTTGTTTTAAGGTTATGTGAGGGTTATTTGAACCTTACATGGCCAACACTTGATGGATTTATGCAATATGATAAATCCCAAATGGGGCTTGGATATGCAATATGGAGCCCAGGGTCACTATGGCTTGTCATGGTTTAGATAACACATGACAAGCAGTGGTGTCTTGTCCAAACCTGGTCAATATGTAATTAGGATAGCTGTTTAAGCAGTGCCAGAAAAGAGGAAATGCAAAAAAGAAATGGATTTGTACAAGATTTGCATATGCAGAAAGATATATATGGGTACAAATTTAGAAGTAGCACTATTTAAATGAAACACAAGCCAAGATGATACAAGAAATGCAACACGGAGTGTTGCCCATCAGTTTGGATGGCCAGAAAGGGGATTAGAAAACTGTAGGGGAAAAGGAGACTAGTCCTGATGGTGGCAGGTTGCTTGAAGCTGCCCACCTATTTGCATGAGTTTTTGCACAGAAATGTGCTCAAATGTATCTACTTTGACTTACTTCTGCTACTGGGCTCATGAAGTGCAGAACAGTAGAGCTGGATTCCCAGTCTCTGCTAGGTAGTCATGGTCATGCAAACCAAGACACTGATGAAAACGAAGCTGAAAATCTCCCCCTGCATTTTAGCTGAGTGAATTTAAGATAGTTTTGTGCTTGCATTGCCAATGATACTGATGTAACACTTGTCCAACAAATCCTTCTTTGAAAGACATTTGGCCTCCACATTCAGTTGATATGTACCACAGGGACTCTGTGTTGAATCTCATGTGTTATACTAGTGTTGCTTTCTTAGCCAGAACAAAGGCTTACTCCAGCAGCTGGGGTGGGAACTGCACAAGACAGATTTTATTCACTTTTTTATCCACAGACCTCACTTGTGAATCTGCTGACCTGACATGCCCAACAAGCCAGCTGACTAAGCAGCCAAGGGTCAAGATGCTTTTGCAAATTAGTGGTCCACACTGGTACATCGCAGTGGGGTGAGATGTGGGAGATATATGTCTAGGGCAGGGGTGCAAACCTCTTTCAAGCCAAGGGCCACATTCCATTTCAGAAAAGCTCTTGAGGGCTGCATTCCAGGGGTGGCAGACAAGGAAGGAACCAGTATACCAGCATAGTTGAACTTAAACTCTTATTACCAGGATCTGAGCTTCAGGAGAGGCAACTCAATTTGCCTCAATAGGGGTGGTGGTGCCCCAAAACCAGGAACCCAGTCAACAATCAATGACTGGGACAAAGACGGCAGAGTCAGGGGACGGACTGGGAATAACAGAAGGCCAGAACTGGCCCTAGGTTAGCTGGATGTTGCCCCAAGGCCTAAGATTCTGCACCCCTGGTTTGTAGCATAGACTAGGCCAGATGCTCCTCAGAATGGGAAGTGGCCTATTCTGCTCATGTATTGTGGACCCAACATCTGACTTTTTCCTATTTCTGAGACAAGAGCTATCTGACAAAATGTGTATTTTGAGAAGACTTTGATCCCAGGGAAAGTGTTGAAATTCGGCAGTGTGTTTATTGGGGAATGGGAGAGCTGATGAATGTCTGAAAAAGGCCTGCCACATGTCTTCGAAATCTCAGACAAATGGATAAACACACAATGCTTTCTTTAAAAAGAAGACTTTTTCTTGCAGGAGCAACTCACATGAGGGCTCCCATGTGGATCAAAAGGTCTTTCTCCTTCACTGATAATCTCTACGCCTTGAAGAGTAATAAATTGTTGAGATTCAGTTAGCAGAACATACACAGTTTACCCATGCTCTGGCTTTAACCTTTCCTCTCACATTTATAGAGGTACCTAGAGTTCTATATTATTATTCTGAGTGTTAGCATTTATAGCCTTCTCTGACTCTAGCAAGCTCTGAGGGGCTTACACAATCTCCCATTTAGGCACTGATCAAGTTCCACCCCACCCCACTCCCAGCTCTGCTGATCTTACAGCATCAGATGCTCCCAGTTTATTGCCTTGAGCTGGTCTTCCTTTGAATGTTTATTTCTGTGCAAGGAACCCCTGGATGTAGATCTGAGCAATCAGTTCTCAAATTGCTTTAGGCAATCTGATCTTAAACATCTAAAGGTTAGAAAGTAATGCCTGGAAAATATGAAAAGATATATAGTCATTATCTTAGATTTGCTGAAATCCCCTCTCTTTTATGACCACAGCCTTAGAAGGCAGGTGAAGAAAACCATTTAATAATAGTAATAATAAGGGAATGATGGCTGACTCATGTAGTTTCTGCTTGTTCAGTGCTATAGTGTATCATATTGTGTGTATTGTAATGTTTCTATGTTTTCATTTTTTAAAATTATGTCATTATAATATTGTTGCATTTTTAAAAATTCTTAACACAATTCTTAAGGAAATACACTGTTTCCTTATTTCCTACAGAGCCTAATTCAAAGTGTCAATCATCACCTTCAAAGACCAAAATGACTCAGGCGGCAAAAACCTGAAGGACCCATAATATTCTACCCCTGCTTTAAGATCCTCATAGGAGGTTATCTAATTCAGCTACTTGTTAGAGGTGAAGCACAATTAATGCTTCTTTTAAACATACATTCGCCAAAGTCCAGCTCTTTTTAGTGAGGAGGCTATTATATAGATAAATGTTCTACTGGAACAGTCTTCAATACTGAATAATGTGCACGTTCTTTTAAATCATGTACACACTTCAAGGAAATTAACAAATGGAAGGAGAAATGGATTCACTGTGTGTTTTGACAGCTAAAAGTCTGAAGCTACAAAACTGAAGTTTGAACACTCACCTCCTACACTGCTGTCAAGGTAGGAATAGAGAACATATAGTCTCCAACTTCAGACATATACTGTCTTGGAAATTTGGGCCAGTTTCATTGAAGCCTATGTGTAATTGCTAGAAAGTTGGGTGTATTTCATGCAAATATATGTACATGTATTTTTTAAAAATAAAAAAGGACAGCCACACACACAATGCTGGGGATGCCTTCATGGGCATATTAGGGAACTTTAGTAGGGGATTGTGCTGCCACTGCGAGTCAGATCAGCAACAATGGGGCTGGTAGTCTGGCTGCCATTTTGCATCCATTGCTGTGCAGTCCAGCTTCAAAGAAGTGGTGAACTTAGTGTTGTATCAAAATCCATCCTCCAAGTCCCTAAAAATATTTTCTTCTTCCATGAAAGAGGCTTCTATTGTCCTATTTCATTTTCAGGCTATTTGATAATTATTTCGGTTGTGTTTTGGAGCCAACCAAGTCACTGTCATTTTGTTTTTCCTATTATGTATTTCTCCACAGCTCCAAGGCTGCCTGCACTTCCCAATCTTAAAGAGCCTGCTGGGAAGAATTACCCCACAATATCTTCCTCTGGGCATTAATTGAAGCATGGGAAGCTGAGGCTGCCAGAGGGAGGATTGTGCAATGAAAAACTGGACACTTTTGCACACCCTTAAGCCATCTCCCAAATAAGATAAGCATGAGAAATCTGAATGCAACTTGTTAAAATTTATCCAACATTTTATTTTCCTTTGAAATTCTTTTCAAAACTCATTTCCTTTTCTAGCAGATTGACTTGGGAATGGTGGGAGAAATTTTCAGCATCGTATTAGTTGCAATATAATAAGTGAGTGGGAGAGATGGATTATGTGCCTACAACAGACGTGCCTTTTCTGCAGTGGTGACCAACCCTTGAATGTCCTTGAATGGCATGGAGACAACCATGCTGGCTGCCTCTCCAAGGCCAGGAAATCAGCCCCAGGAAGGGGGAAAGGGGCGTTCTGGTGGGTGCGGAGGGGAGGAGACCAGATAGCCCAGTATATGATTTATTGCCTCCTCCAGCCTCCTTCCTCCCTCTCCGAAGTGCAATGAAAACCCATCTAGTGACATGAAAAGAGATCAGATGATGAGGGTCACCATTGCCTCCACTGTTCCTCCCGCACTGTTGGCTTCATCCCAGTAGGGAAAAGGGATCTGAAAAGCCTCCAGTTTGGGGACTTCTGAGCAGGGAGGTGCAGTCCATAAACCTGTATCCTCAAGGAATGCAGCATCAAGTATTAAATGAACTCTCGCAGAGCCATGTTTTCTGCCTTGTCATATCAGATGCATTTTCTGAAGGCCAGTTCCTGCATTCACCTATCCATCACCAAGAGCTGAGAAATCAAGCAGTTAATGTGTGAACCAGTCCTTATTTCTAAAAGGTAACACCCGCTTACCCCCACTGTTTCTTTGCTGTTGTTAATGTCTGGGTTTTGCCATTGAAGATGATGTCCTCCGTGCTTTTAAATCCAAGCTGACCAACACCATTTCCAGATGTGCAGTATGGCTTGGACACATCTTTCCCAAAGTTCAGCGCACACAGCAGCCAGCAGCACCGCTCAGAACATCTGGGAAAAGGCACCAAGTGTCTGACCTTCTGCTGAGTGAAACAGTTCCTTGAAGATCTCTGCAGTGTATATTTTACATAGAAACCAGTGCTAAGTATACAAATCGAAACCACATTTGTTGGCTGTACTCTGAGAGACTGTAACCCTTGACAGTCCAGAAGACCGAGTTTAAAAATAAATAACAGCAAAGGGGAAACACTACATATTGTTAGTATTCTTAATTAATTATCAGATGCCAGCATTTTGGTGAAAGCTAAAAGAAGGAAAGAGTAGTATCTACAGTTAAAGCCTCTAAAGTCCATTTTAAATCTTTATTTCCCTGCCTCTACTACCTTCTCTTTGAAATTAATTCTCATAGCATTTCTTGGCACTTTCCATTACCATTAAAAAAAGCACATGCATACAAGTGAGGAAATTGAAAATTCATGTCAAGAAGATTGGAAGCCCAAAAATAATGACATGCTCTGAAAGGATACCTTCTTTTACACAGTTGCACAGTGCCATAGGCCTGAACAGACACTTGAGTTGCAACTAGGGTGGCCACTTATTCATCACCACTGAAAAGGAAATGCATCATTAAAAGAATAAGGGAAAGAGGACACTGGTTTGCGCAAAAACTTCATATGCTAATTTATATATATAGGTGCAAATTTAGAAAGAATTCCTATAATCAGGGCTTTTTTTGTCATAGAACGCACCAGAACGGCATTCCGGCACCTTTTTTTGACGGACTTTTCCAATGGATTTTATGAAGTGATTGTGAATTGCCTGTTGGGCATAGCAGGTCAGTGGCAAAAATCATTAAAATAGTGCCTGCGGGCTGCTTCTGTGTCCGTGCTGATTGTGAGGGCACTGCTCGGCTTGGGACGCTGCTCGGCTTGGGATTGGTGCATGTGGTCATGCGCTGAGCGCTTACTGCCAGCAGCAACCATTATGGTTATGTGTGTGTAGGATGACTGGCTATGTGCAAAAGGTAAATAAGTTCTTTATTTCAAAAAAAGTTGGTGAATTGAAAATCTTTTTTAGTGTAAAAGTGTGACTCCAAGACATGAGTTCCGGCACCTTTTTTTTTTTACAAAGAAAGCACTGCCTATAATGTAAATAGAAGTGCAACAGATCTCACAAAGGTGGGAAATCCTGCAACCAGGTGACCTGTCCAGGTACTACATGTTGATGGGCAATTTCAAGTCCCATCGGGAAGACCCTTTGTTAGAGTTCAGTATCTAAGTTTTGACTGGGCAGCCTTTGAGATAGAAGATGCGTTCAAATAGGGGACTGTGCTCTTTAAAGTGGGACACATGGCTCCCCTATAACAACTTATCTGAGAATTAGTCCTAGGGAACTCAACAGGACTTATATTTGAATAGATATGTATAGTTTTGTGCTGTAGGGCTCCCATATTTTTAAATATGTTCAGCAGTAAATAAATCTGTTAAATGAATAAATAAATTCCTGATCCATGTTCAAGTGCACCACGGTAAAAAGTACTAATAAATAAATAAGTCTGAAATATCTGAAGGGCACCAAGCTGGGGAAGACTATTCTGTGAGATTTCTCAGGAACTCCAAGCAATCAAGTCAAGACCAGAAGTCCTGGGTGTAATCTGCAGGCAGGCAGGCCACATTCCAGCAGTTACGATGAGCGATGGGCCAACTTACTCTAAGCAAATCCATTATTTATTCAGAAATTAACAATTTCTCCAAGCCAGCTTGAGTTTCCTTATGTGTGAGTTTTTCTGCATATGTAATATCAAGATGTGTCTTGGGAGTTGTAGTCCAGAACTGCATCCCATTGTATGATATGTCACCACCTTAAATGTCCCCTTTCTGATTGGTTATTTTCGTGTGACCTGCCTGATTGATGATGTCACGTGAGACTAAATCACTGCTGCGCATCTTTGGTATGGAGACAGGCCTGCTGAGTTCTCCACCTCCTCCTTGGGGCCAGAGCTGCAGCAGCGACAATGAGGGAAACAGCTCAATTAGACTGCTTCAAGCCAGGTTTTCTGAGGAGGGGATCTATCTGGTAGGATGCCTAGCAAGAGGAACTGATGCACTATCCTATCACCCCCACCCTCAATTCATGCAAGTCTCTGAACTTGGAGGTGAATACAATATTCACACTGCATTTCATCTATGCAGCAAGGCAAGGGTTCCACATTTGTCATTCCAGCTCCAAGGTCACAGGATGTCAGATCCTATGTCAGATATAATCTTGTGCCTCCCCACAGATGATCTCAGGAGGCTTTTTATTGTATTGCTTTTTATTTTATTCTAGCTTTTGATTATCTGAACTTTTTGTCCGCTTCCTTTGAGGGTTTTAGAAAGGTAGCACAGAAGTGCAATACATTGATAATAAGTTCAATGGATGGAGAGAGAGGGCCGCCCTTGGAAGAGTGGATGAGACTCTCTGGCTCCTATGGAAGCCTCCCCACCAATGTCAGGAAGGGCAAAAACTGGATCAACTGAGGTAGATAGATCAGGGAACACTTTCAATCCTCAGGATCCAAAGAGCTTCAGTTCCACAAACAAGCCTTGAGGCTGGAGTTTGCAATTTCCCTCTCATTGGATGCAATGGGAGAGAAATAATTAAATAAACAGTTACAATGACAGGAGAGGGGGAGGAAAAATGCCCCTCTTACTCCATCCCGTCCTTCTGAGGGAGTTAATTCACCCTTGGATCTCTGTATATGAGCTGTGGGATTGCTGAAAAACCCCCTCAAGGCAGTTTATAAAAAATAATCATGAAGCAACTTCTAAAATGCAATTCATTAAACAGCAGCATTAAAATACCATTGTAATACAAATAAAGAAAATAAAAGTAACTAGCAACCACTAAAACTGAAAAACCCAAGCCTGAAAAACCCATATGGATCAGAGACTAGCAGGAGCAGGAGCAGCAATTAAAGGCAAACTGAGAAAAATCACTTCTGCAAAAGCACATTTCAAAACGATCAGGCAGTGGGGCCAGGCATACCTCCCATGGAAAGGCACGGATGGAGCTAGTGCAGAAAAAGCCTTGTGTCCCACGACCGCCAACCCATTTGGCTTTATTTATGCCCTCTTTTGTCCCGCACGGAGTGCTGAGTTAGCCTCCCAGCCCGCATGGGCTATAACTGAATTGTTTAAATTTGGATTTTAAGTGTGTGTTGTGAAATTTATTATGTTTTTAGTGTTACTCTATACTGCACTTTTTATTGCACTGTATGAAGGATTGTAAACCACCCAGGCAGCCTCCACTATTGGGCACTGCCGAAACAAAACAAGTGGAACTCAAATAACGTGCGCCCAACAGGAATATTACCTTGTGCAGTTTCAGGCACCGCAGTGCATGATTGTCCAGGGTTATTTTAATGTGGAATGTTTTTGAAGGCTTGTGGTTGCACTGTAAATTCTTCATCAAACGCTCCTGGAATTTGCTAAGTATTCTGTATCTGCCGGGCTCTAGACCATGACAAGGGTCTCTCATGGGCTGGCCCGTTAAGTGTCCTCCAGCTGGTGTGTGCTTGTCCACTGGGGAAGGATTCCAGGAGGAGGAAAGGGGGCAAGCAGCAAACAACAAGCATGTAACTTCAGCTGCGCCTCAGTCCACGGGGTTTGGATGGTGGACAGCATTCCAGTTTGGTCCGCTTCAGAGGTGAAGGAACAGTCTTTTAAGCACTTGGATGGAGCAAGACATTCTGCATTATCCTTCTGCAAGAGTTAACACAGTTTGGCCTTGAAATGGCAAAACGTGATGTTTCATTGTTCTGTATTATATTTATGTATATTCACTGCTGGAAGCTGCTCTAGTTTTAATGAAGCACAGGCTTCAGATTTCTAGATGTCTGTAGCTCTTTTCCATAATATTTTAGTACTTCATCTCATCCTTTTTCTTTTACTTACTACATTTCTAAAGTGCCCAGTCAACTAAGCTTTTTGCTTCTATCCACATCAATATAAACCAATTTTGTAAACGTAAAACTGACATTGAGAAGCTTGTCCAAGACCACTGCCGAAACCTGGTCTTCACAGTGCTCCCCACACATGGAAACCATCCACGCCTCAGCCCATGATTAGGCAGTTGTGTGCACGCCATATGAACTGAAAAAGCCACATTTGGGCTGCAATCTTAAATGTATTTACTAAAGCAGCCTTTCCTAATATAGCTCTCCCCAACCTGGTGCCCTGCAGTTGTTTTGGACCACACTCCTTTCCCTCCTTTTTTTTGTAGGTACAACCAAGAAAAGAAAACAAGAGTTGCGTGTGCGAGGAACTTGCAAAGAATAACATTGTTAAGCAGGAACGTAAGATAAACAACTAGAAAAGCATATTGAGTCACATCCCTGGTTTTAAAAGTTTTGACACTTCAGTTTCAATTATACATATCCATGCAAGTGGTGGGGCCAAGCCACACCCCTGAAAAAATGCAAGAAGCTCTTCGGGTCTTATCCATGGGCTGGAGGTTCATGGGCCATGGGCTGAAGGTTCCCTGTGTCACTTTTTGTGTTTTGGGGTGCTCTTGACCTCATTATGTACAAATGTATTTTTCTCTCTGTATACTTTCCAGCTTAAGTGCCTCCCCAAAAACCAAAGAACTGCAATGAGTAAAAGCATAACCTGGACAAGGAAGTATCTACAGTTCTTGCAGCAGTATTATATTATTATTTGCTGGTACACCCTGTATTCTATGTTTGGGCAGAAGGTGAAACATTGGGCTTATGCAAGTTAGGAAAGCTGAGAAAAGGTTTGGGGACAAGTGTGAGGCAGCACTTGAGCAGTTGAGGGTGTCTGGTCGATGAGAAAGCGTGTGCAGGATTGCGATGTTCATGTATTCTTCAAAATACAATTGTAACATCACTTTAAATGTTCTGTCAGGCTTGGTCTTGCTAAAGAAAATGTAAGGGAATGGAAAGAACTTTTCTGACTGCTCCACAAGTTTGGCAGCAAGTGAGCGTTATGGGTCAGGAAGCACCATGTAAACCGCAAAGGGTAGGTAGGTACAGTTCTGGAGCAATGAGTTTTGAAGATCAGTGTTCAACATGACAGTTACCACATCCATGACCCAGAGAGACGTCCAAAATGCAGGCAATTGAATTGATTCAGATCAGTAAACCAACTCTAGCCATTTTATCTCCACCAGGAAAAGGTCTTTTGTACAGGGAATAGTTCTTTACAAAGGCTGAGACACCCACAAATATTTTGCAAAGTAGCAGGGAGCAACATGTTGTTGTTGTTGTTGGGCAAATTCATTTCTCCGCATCCACTGTGAGAATTGCAGCTAAACTAAGATAAAATGGGATTCTGCATAGGATAACAGATGGCACAGGCATCCTGCTAATAAAAAAGGGCTGGAAGGGCATTCCAAAGAGCTCTGTCTCCACTATGCCACCACAAGTTAGAGACTCTAAGTGATCAGACCTTGAAATGCTACATGCTACAGACGGGAATAGACTGACAGAAGGCGTCTCTTTGTGCTTGATCACTTGGAGTTACAAGAGTCCTCTAACAACTGCAGTTTTCCAATATCAAATGTTTAACAAGCCGCAGACAAGTTCACCAGAATAAGGCTGGTCTCAGATTTATGAAACTTGAAACTAAATATTTTTGTTCTCTATTTGTCTTTTGTTTCTGAGGTTTTAGTCACACCGCAAACATGGTATTCATCACCAACTGTGAGTCAATGTAGGCTACACAAATCTGATGCAGATTACATGTGGGAGTGTAAAATTCTCTGCAATATTTAACGGAACAGTATAGATTATAGCCTTATCATGTCATTAGTTGTCTCAGTAATGCAATTAGGTAATTTTATATTTTGGATTTAATGGTCTTGGGGTGGGGAGAGGGGCTCTTTAGATAGTAATGTGCATTATTTCACTTCAAAATGTAGTAAACAAGTCCTCATGCTCATTTATTGCATTACATGTATTGCATTTCCGTTTCACACAATAACTAAAGTTCTATGGGTTAATTGCAAAGATTCACCAGGGCAACAGATAACGGCTCTGATGCCACCACTGACTTGAATATACCAATAACTAGGTAAACAAGGGAGCATACACAACATTTTCACTACTGATATATTTCTGAAGCACAGAAGTGTAGTTTGGCAGATGATGTTGGACTCCAGGGCCCAACATCCCTCCTAGCTGGCCAACATCAACTGCAAAGCCACACACTGGAGAGGAAGAGGTCCTTCACTCTGCCTGTAAGGGCCACAGGTGCCTTTCTTGCAAATTACATTAGGGAACTGTATGGAAACCAATTTTTGCTGTCACCAATATGGTGCTATTTTGGATTACAGCCCTGCAGTGGCCATGCTGGCTGGGGCTGATGGGAGTTGAAGTCCAAAATATCTGGGGGGCAGCTAGATAGAGAAGGCTAGAGTTAGCATGTATTTTTATCTACTTATTTACTTATTAGCAGATTCCTAAGCTACCCTTCTGGTACAAAAGGATCATTCAAGGCATTTGACAAAATTTAAGAAATACAATTCTGTAAAGGCCAAGATTAAGCAAAGAAACAGGATTAGTATTCCAAACCAAAAAAATGAAAAAAAAATCTGATAAATACAAAAAAAGCCAGATTAAAATGCTCTTCAGCAATTGGCAAAGGGTGACTTTACCCTCACTATTCTCCTAAATTGGTTCAGCAGATCATGGAAACATTCAAACGCTCTGTCTATACCTTGAATGACCACCATATTTTCAGGCTATATCTTGGGAATTATGAATGTCAGGAAGAAAAATAGTTTATCTGATTGATTTCAGTTTGGGAGTGGGTGGAGGAGTTCATCATAAAATGAAAAGTCTTTAGTGTCTCTAGCTATATACTTTCTGGAAGGGGAAATTCTCTTGTCATACTAAACAATGGAAAAGCAAAGGCAGAAAAGCAGTTAAGGGGGGGAATCTTCTGCATGTTTAACCAGGGAAACAAGCCCCACAACTCCCAGCTTAACCCAGCCAGTGTTCCTGGTGGGACCCGTAAAGGGGTTTTCTGGTTAAATGTGCTTAGGATTTAGCTCTAACAGAACTAGCTGTGGTTGAGCCAAGCACGAATTCCCTCTTTGTCATATTCACTGGTTACTACCAAGTGAATTTTCCCCTTAGAGGCCAGCTGCAGCAATACTGGACTACCTTCCAAGGCAGTTGTTTGTGAAATATATTTAACATGCAGTAGGATCATAAATTTGTACGGGAACTTGGCAAAAAGTCCAGGGTAGGCAATCTGGTGCCCCAAATGCCTGCAACTGCCCCCCACCCAAAGAGTGCACATACCCTCAGGACCCTCATTCCCAAAGTCATCCCCCTGCAGATTCCTGCCACACTCAGCTGAGCAGAGAAAAGCAGGGGCTTGACAATTGTCTATTTCATTCATGCGAGAGCTGAGCAGGGCTGTCATGGACAAGTCACTTTGAAGGGCTTTCATTCACAGGATTGCCAAAAGTTGGAGATGACTTGATGACATATCACAGCAACAGATGGACCCAGAAAATGGTATTCATGAGCTTAAAAAAGAGTGTCCAACTGTGTGCCAAATACAGGGTCTGCAATGCAGCATGTCACTATAGCCCTCCGTTTAACTATCTCAAGCAAAGGAGATCCCACTGCCTCTGGAGAAGGATCACTCTACTGTTGAACTCTGCCCTACTCCAGTTTTAGGCCTCCTGGCAATTTCCTCCCATGAGTTCTTGTGCTGTCCTCTACTCCATCTTTTGTGTGAAAGCTTTTGGATATTTGAAGACCACTATCATGCCTTTCCTGAGTCCTCTCTTCTCCATAAACATAGCTAGCTTTTACAGCCTTGCTTCATGCAACTTCATTTCCAGACCTCTCACTATCCTGTCACTCTTCTCTGGACATGTTCCAGTTTGTCAGTATCCTCCTTAAAATGTGGAGCCAAGAACTGGATATGATACGCCAAAAGTGGCCTGACTAATGCAGAAGAGAGCAGAATTGCTTTCCATGACCTTGGTGAAATCTATAGCAGAGGCCTTTCCATTATGAGGGAGTCAGAATTCCAACATTTGCATAAAAGGCATTCACAGAAAATGCATTTTATTGTATTTGGGATACATGCCAATGAACAGAGTGTGGTTGAAAATGTGAGCTTGTGTCACGTACAAATGCACTTGGGGGAAAGGAGTTAGAAAGGTGATGTGTGCAGGAAAATGGTCCTCTGTTTTTGTGTTTGCTTGTTTTTTAGCTCAATAACTGTGCAAACAGTGGATACATTGTGAAAAGGAGGAAATAATGCCAGCTCCTCCTTCCCCACTCACTGAAATTATAGAGAAGGAGAAAGCATTTTGTGCTTTTGTGTCTGTCCTCTGAGCACACACAGGCTGAAGCCAGTAGGAGCTGCACCCCATGGCCTTCCACCCAAAGGCAAATGAGTGCAGCTCTGACTTGCTCATGAATCAGCAGCATTGAAGTCAATGGGTTTTCATGTAAGATAATCTGATTTATTTCTGAGTAGACATGCTATTTCTTGAGGTAAGAGGGCAAAAGAGACCATTAGGAAGGCTTAAAAAGCCACCACAAACATTATTTTTGTAAAGGACAGGATTGGGCAGGGGAGAGAAAGAGAGGGAGAAGTAGCATCACTTTTGCAAGTCAGAGAGAGAGAGAGAGAAGCCACAGGCAGGCTGCAGGAAAGCAAATGAAGGGTCTCTTCAGAGTTGCCAGTACTTTGCAGAAACCCTGACAGGATACTTTGTCTTCCCTGTCGGCTTACTGAAAAGTTGGTCCTCCTGTCCCCGGAACTGTACCGCAAGTTTAGCACACATGGATGACAGATACCAGGGAAAAACTACAACAGATATTTATTTATTTGTTTGCTTGTTTGTTTGTTTATTTTTCGATTTATATCCTGCCTTTTCCCTACAAAGGGCTCAAGGCAGCTTACATCTCCTCCTCCATCTTATCTCCACAACAACCCTGTGAGGTAGGTTGGGCTGAGAGTCTTTGACTGGCCCAAAGTCACCCAGTTGCTCCATGGCTGAGCGGGAACTAGAACCCAGATCGTCTGAGTCCCAGTCCCATGCTCTTAACCACTACACCACACTGGCTCTCCCCAGATATAAAAGCTGTGATATGATGGTCTAAAGGAATTTGGGCTATAATGGAAGAAACATGAGAAGGAAGGTGGGTTGGGGTGAATGGCTTATGCCAGGCCAATGAGTCAGGCATTGCAATTCCCTTAACAATGGCTAGTGAAGTGTTGCCCCCGGACTCTGTGCTGCATTAATGCAGCCTATGATAGGAATATTTAGTGTTGGCTCCACTAAGACAGAGGTGAGTAAAAACAGCCTTCCTGATTTTTTGTATATTGGCTCCCAGTATCTCTGACTGTTGGTCACGGACTACTAGATTGTGCCTAATGAGCACATACGGAAATCTTTCACACCTTAAGCTACATGGGGTGAGGGGAAGGAATGGGTAAATGTGGGGTGAGGTTCAGGTTGAGCAGGCCCTGCTTGCAGTGGGTTATAAGCAAGGCCCTGCTTAGGTTGAACCTACTCTGGAAGAATCAGAGATTCAAAGGCACGGACTTTTGTGAGCCCCTCAGTTCATTTTTTCAAATGTCTCCAGTCTGAACTATCAGCAAGCCAGATCAGGGATAAAGCTTCCCATCAACTTCATGGCACACCTCCTAACCTCTACACTCAGTCGATGTAATTTACCATTCTTCTGAATTCCTTCACTTACCATAAAACACTCAGACATGTCAGTTATTCAGTGACCACCATCCCAGTGCAAGTATCTCAGTTGTACTCTATCCAGCAACACCGGCTTGTTGAATGAAATAGGGTAGCTCCATGGCCTCTTTCTTCAAATGATTAGGTGACACAAATATTTCTATCACACTGCCCAAATGTGTGTGTGTGTGTGTGTGTGTGTGTGTGTGTGTGTGTTCATCTTGGCAGTTCTGCAGAGACTTGGATTTAGACCTCCTAGGAAGACGTATTCAACAGTCTCACCAATAACTCTAGTACAAATAAGCCACAAATAGTGAGAATATTCCTTTTGTATAAAATGAATAGCAGAACTGGCTATATTTGTTAGGGTAGAAAGTGTCATTATGGATTGTTTTACTTCCCTCTAACCTCTGTTACAATTTTGGCTCCTGGACACCGGCTTATCCCTGTGGGTATTTTTCTTTTGGTCCTCAACTATGCTTTCTTTTGAACGGAAGAAAATATGCAGAGAAAGCCATTTACGGCATGGTGTTGCTGTTCATTTTCAGACAAGGCATAAGTAAAATATGCCAAACCTGCCAAGACGGGTGAGCCCTTTTTAGATTGGAGTTGTGCATTGGCCTGCCATGTCTGTACCATCTGGGGTGCAATCCAAGAAGGATATTCAGTACCCAACAAACTCAACCCTTCAAGGTCCTCCTGCCATGCAAGTCACCTTGATGGCCAATTAGACCTATCTCGCTAAGCCACTTCGGAGGGAGAGGGAGAGGGAGAGAGGTTGAGCTGCACTAAGACGTGTTGCAACTGGGATGGGAGTGTCTTCTTTCCAACTACCCTCTGCACTGCCTGGCATTCACTCTGAGCTCAATCTGAGGTTACTGCTCAAGCCTCAGATGTGGTTCTTTCTCCACCTGTTGTGGTAGGGGAGGGTGTTCCATGTGTGGCGATCTAGCTATGAGGCTGGGGCACTTTTCCAGTTTTGGGCCGGGCCTCCAAAAAGTCCTATGGCTAGCTCAGCCCTGTTAAGCAGCTACAGAATTGTGCCTCCCATGAAGCGCTCACTGAACTCATCTTTTACTGCAGCTGTAATCTTCCCATCTGAAGTCTGGCATACATGATTTCAGTAGACAAAATCTGCTTCACGATTTTGCGGAACGTGAATTGTATGAATTGTACAGATGCAAATATACAGCAGTGTTGTGGAGTTGAAGCTCACAGCTGCTCTGTCATCACACAATATTATTTCTGAAGACTTTAAAAATAGTTTGTGGAGTATTACTACTTCCACTCCCACCTATAACGAAGCAGAAAATTGAGCAGGGATTCTAGTCTTTATGAAAATGGCTGCATTCCAAATGCACAGTTACTTCAACACATGTAGCCGCGTTCAGTTGCAATGCCTGTTTAGTGTCTGGATCACTTTGTACAGACGTGCATGTGGCATCTTCATTGCAGTGTGCGATAACAAGGTAACCATAAGATCCGAGGTCACTCCCATCTGCCTTCTCATCTGTCAAATGCTGTGATTGATTAAGCAAGGGAATTCGTAACCGCAAATGGCATGAAGCCACTATGAAGAAAACAGCAGATAACTTGTTCAATTCGTCTTTCAGAAATTTCTGTTTGAACTCAAAGCGTGCAGGGTTCTACTCATAGTCACCTAACAATAGAGTAGTCCTATTAAAGTCATTGTCCTTTCAGTGGAATAAGCAGGTAATGCACCAAGGCCTGAGCATTGCTATGAAAGTCCATTTTAAGTTCACAAACCCTGGAACAAGCAGCATGATAGTATAATCATCCAGGAACTTCCTCCACAATCTGCAACGTACTTTCTACATTGGTCCAGTTTAGATGTCACTGTCTGAGTCCAGTGGATGATTGAACCAGGAATGACTCAAGTACTCCTTGTTTGCTCTTCCTCTTTTTCTCCTCTTCCAGCACATGTAACTTTGACAAACCCCAGAATTCCTATAGCCTATGCATCTTCCAACAGCAAAATACAAGAAACCGGTTTTAGACGATTTAGAATTAGCATGCAGATTCACCAAAGCAAAGCTCCTGGTGATGGCCAAAGTCAAGTCTACCCAGGTATGGACCATGTGAGAAACAGCACTTGTGATTGAGCTGGAAAAACTAGCTATGTGTCAGAAAGGGGGAATCCTCTGGTTACTCCAGCCATGCTGATGACTAAAAGACAGTGAGTTTTCATAAAACTGAGAGGTTGTCTGCACCTGGCCAACTAGGAGAACAGCACTGAGGGCTGCTATGACCATTCGTCCTTCAGCCAACCTCAGGTGGTGACCCATCAATGCATCCCTGACTAGGGAAGCCAAAGAAAGCCTAGCTTGGGCTGTATCCATGCCTCGCCATGACTCCTTTTAACTCCCATTCTGCAGGGCTGGAGCATAATAGTTCATGTACCGGCATCTATGAGCCAGCCCTACAAACACAGTAAAACAGTAGCCTGTTTATACAGTGGTGATTTTCCCTCCTTAAAGTATATTATGAAAAATTATTCTGCACTGTAATAGGATATCTCTGCAGTGGATATCCTATCCTTCTCCACCAGTGTATTTATTTTAGGCCGGTCTAGAGAAGATAAAAAGAGAGGCCTTCAGAAAGGCACCAAGACATATTTCCTAGTTAAGAGGAAATAACAACTTTACATTTGCTGTCTCATTTATTATAAACAGAAAGATACTGCGAAGATTGGGTACATGGAAGATTCGCAGGCACTGTGTCCTTTTAAAAAACAGTGGTTAAAATGTTCTGTTGGAGTACCTAGAGTAGCTCCCATAAATATTTGACTTATACTGATACCACTAATAAATCTGTTTAGAATGCGGCACTATTATTTATACAGTAAAGAGCAATGGGCTTCTCTTGTCCAAATAGTTTTAAGTAAAAAAGGATCCTGCTTTTTAGCACCTTACATAAATATTTGCAATACCTTGAGACATTCCGCATAACCTGGTCTGCGTTTAAAAAGATATTTATGACTTCCTAAAATGTCCATCCCCAAACTGCCCTCTCCATTATCTCCCTGGAGCTGCAAGGAAACATGAAAGCTGATTGCATGGCTTTCAGTACCTCTCTGATCACACTATTGCAATTTGATTTCCTTGTCCTTCCTCACTTAAAAAGAGCTTGAGCAGGCCCTTCAATTTGATGGAGGGATATAAAATTGAAGATATTCCAAATATATATTTATGGTAGGCATCCCAGAATTTAAGACAGAAATAGCGAATCATAGCAAAAACTGAACACATAGCCTATCATCAGAGGAGAAGCAGTTCCTCTAGATCTTTGCAAAAAAAAAAAAAAGGTCTATCAATAGTTTGGCAGAAGGCTGCATTCACCCCATTCCTAATAGAGCTGAGAAAGACTTGTGGAGAGCTCCTGCCAGTTATAACAACCTGAAGATGCTGTTGGGCAAAGCCTGAATAGGTTTTACATCCTGGGAGGAGGCAAGAAATAGTTAAGAGCAACACCTAGTGCTTCTGGTCCCATTTGAGAGTAGTCACCACACAAGAGTGCTTTGTAATAAAACTTGTGAGTTTGTCTGGAAGCAGAGTATGTTTGAATCCGCGGCATCCGTTCATCAAATTTGGAACATGGTGGCAGAAGTGACTGAATCCTGGATAATAGAAAGATAACAGGGCAGCTGATTTATCCAAAGGCAGGATTCAAGTCCTGAAAGAACACAGAGTAGAACTTCTCCATTTAGCATGGAAGAAAGAGAAGGAAGAAGTAAAAGGGTGTAAATACAACAGTAAACGTGGTAGAGCCATGCAAGCATTGTGGGGAGAAACATGCAAGATGAAAGGAGAGTCGTCCAGCTGACTATGACAAACTCAACCGCTCCGCGTCCAAGTGTCTATCAAAAAAGATAAAACTCCAAGCTTTAAGAAGAGACAGTGACCGTGAACATGAAGATTTTTTTCATGGATAACAGATTGAGTAGTGAATATAGTGCAGGAAAGCAGGGCAACATAAACAGCCATGCAGCCTGCTGGATAAAGCATCCATTTTATGCAGCCATGCAGCCTGCTGGATGAAGCATCCATTTTATGCAGCCATGTGCCTTCTGGATAAAGCATCACCATTTCAAGAAGATGGTGGTGTCAGTTGCAATATTATCCTTATCTACCCAGTAGCCCACTGACTTTTAAGAATGTTTAAGCATGCCATATCAAAGTCAGTGGAGAAATGCCTAATACAGAGGCAAACAAGAAATGCAGGCTAGAGTTTGTGGCTGTAGATGGGTGGAGAGCAGTATTCCTGTTAGAACTTAAAATAGCTCAGGATATGAAACTGATAAAGGTACAGGTTCCAGAACATGCTGGCAGTGGATGGTAGAAAATTCAGAAGCAACTTGAATCAAGAAAGGATTCAGAGATGATTCAAAGATGATTTGGAGGGAGATGAACAGCTAGAAGGCGTTTACAAACTAGAGATTAATATAATGGTGAAAGAGTTAAGTTACCCAAGAGGAAAATACTGGTAGCTTTAATACAGCATCTGAAAGAAGAGTTAAGAAATCAACAATGGCAGATGATTTTTCAACCAATACAAGACTGGATAAACAGCCTAACGGTGAATACAAAATTCCCCAGCAGGGAAACTCAGAATATGTATAGATCCAATTATCTTAAATAAGGGCATTTTATGTTGTTCACTATAGAAGATGCATTCTCAACTCTGTAGAAAGTAGAAAGATTCTCTGTCTGTGATGTCAAAATGTTATCTGGCATATTGAGCTGAATGAAGAATTCCATTATTTCACAACATTTGCCACACCCTTTGGGGGAGATCATTGGTTAAGAATGCCAGTGGACATCAGTTCTGCCTAGGGGGTATTTCAAAACAGGTTGACAGCAACCTTAGAGAGTTGATAGCTGATGTTGTGCAGATAGTGGGAGAGGAACATGGTCATAAGCCAACAACAGTTCTGAAAAAATGCAGATAAAGGAAGAGCAAACTAAGTAGGGAGCAAGTTGAGGCTGAGGGTCACAAAAGTACTATACAGAAGTACACTCTTTCTGGTCTCGAGAAAAGACTAGAATGGATGGAGGATGCTGTGAGTTGTAGTCCAACACATCTGGTTATTTCAGGTGAGAAAGGCTGAAATAACCTGTAGATGGTCCATCTGTGGTGTTTTAGGGGTTGGCCTACAACCACGGCCCTCATCTAAAGACACACAAATCTTAGCTTTCGTTTAAAAATGTCTTCAAAAGCTCATTCTCTTACATTTATATAAATTAAAACTACAGGTGAATCTTGTCCTAAGCATTGGCAAATCTGTTAATTAAAAGCATCCAGTTTTGGAACATTTTATTGCTAAGTTGATTAATCTTGACAGCTAGATTCCTTATTAAAGCACTATTTAATTTAATAGTTTATGTGCTATTGTATTTCAATGTATTTTATCGTGTTGTAAGCCACCCCGAGGTTTCGGCAAGGGGCGGCATAGAAATGTAATAATAATAATAATAATAATAATAATAATAATAATAATAATAATAATAATTCTCTCTCATCTTAATAGGACCTTTTCCTCTATTAACTTTTTAGCATTTCTACATTTTAGCCACTAGGTGTCACAAGTATTTGCACAGCATCTATCTGCACAAACAAATGGAGAAATGTAATGTTGGCAAAGCTAAAGGAGTAAAGCGTGAATACCAGCTGTTGCAGACAGACAGGAGAGGACTGCTACCCTGATGTCTCTGGGTGGCCATTGTTAGAACTGGGTGGTCATTTATGAAAGCAGGAAAGGCAGCAGCATAAGAGAGGCCAAATGTGGAGTATATTTGCATAAAAGTTGCATATAGTAATTTATATTTGTAGCTACACATTTGGAAATAATTACTGTGATTTAAAGAGCAATACAGCACTTTTCTCAATAGCGTGGAAGGCTGTGTCCAGGTGACCTGTGTGCTTTGCTCAGTCTGCTGTCCAGGTGCTACAGATGGACAAATCCAGGACCAGTACTTCTTTCTGATGATTTGTTACCTTTAAACTGGACTTTGTGTTGACAGGCCTTCAAACAGAGAACTGTCCTGTGACAGCCTTTCAGACATGTAAAGTAGAGCTTACGGGCATGCTGTGTTAGAAACCGGATCGTGGATCAGCCAGACCTTGGCCAGGTTGGACACAGTTGCAACCAAGCAACTGCTTTACTGTGAAACACGCACCAGCTGGTTATGTGTAGCATAGATTTTCTCCAAGAGTATAATCTCCATGTAGAAAAAGCAGGCACGGCATCTGCATGTTGTGAGACTGTGTGAACACACAGAATAGGCAGCTTGGGGTGCTGTGGACAATGAGAACGGGAGTGTGAGACACAGCAGTGGGCTCCACTGGGTTGCTCCACATTTTACAGCCCTGAACCTTTGGTGTCAGCTTCAAAACTGTCATTTTGGCCATTTCTCCAACGGTGAGGGCAGGGCTTGCCAGGAGTGCCCTTCGTAACACCTTTCTCTTTCCCTTTTCTTCAAGGTTTGCTTTTCCTACATTGCAAGCAGTGGCAGCAGTGATGTTTCGTTCCTTTGTTGCTGCGCATTGCAGGGTGCCTGGAAAATACTGACTGTGCATAGGCATGTTTTCTGAGGACCGTAATGGGACCCTGCTCAGGTACAAAGCTCACTGGCTGACCTTGAGCTTCCCTCACTTAGTCCAACCCTTCTCACAGTGTTGTTGCGAGAATAAATGACCTGTAGCCGCCACAATTTATTTAACCGACAGTGCGTTGTGGCACCCGTAGGAACAAGGCTGCTGATGTAACCTCCTCTGACCACACCATCTTGCATAGTTTGATCCCAACAAGAGACTGCATGTTCTGGGTGGCCTGTTAACCACCCCAACCAGTCATCCCCACCAGCTTCAAATGGCACAGGGAGCCATGCCTTCTTATGTTCATTGGGCTGGTGATTCACCATTCTTGTGTTGTGAGAACCAGCCCAATGGGATACAGGTCTGGGCACTGGGTGAAAGGGTGAAATAAAACATAAATGGTGAATTTAAAATAAAATAAGGTTTCTGGATATATCACTGTTGTGCTAATTTAAAAATCCAAAAGCAAAATACAAACCCAACCACATCCAGAGATGCTGGAACTCAAGTCTTATGGGAAAGCTGTACTTTCTGCCTCAGAAGCCCTGTTTTTAAATCCTGAGGGAAGTTAATGAGCAACCAGAGTAGGCACTTTCCACATGCTCAGGGACACTTTGATTTTTTTTTTTAAATTAGTACATATCTCTATGTGGAATTCAGCTGAAATTCTGGAAAAGAGCACTTGTGCTGAATTATAATAAAGCCATGGCTTGTCTTCTAATGTTAAGTCTACAATACACAGTTGGAATCAAGCTAAACTGTGATTAATCATGAAGTAACCTCTTATCTTATTTCTGTCTGAACTGAGAATAGAACGTCTGCTCCTTAAACCTGTCAAACCCTCTGAGAGAAAAAGAAAGTAGAGGAGGGGGAGGGGAGGAGGAGGAGGAGGAGAAGTATTTTTGAGATTTTATGTGCTTGTGTTGATTGGTTCTTCCAGTGGGAACATTTTCTTTTTCTGATAGTATCTCATCTGGATGGAATCGCATGCAGACCCTTCTCGTCCACCTGATTGATGATTTCCTGAATCTCATGTTGCAAAGCAATCTGGGGAACAGTGCTTCTTTCTCTGGAGAGGTGGCCAAAAGGTTTCATTATTTTTATATGGGATTACGTAATAATCTTTCTCCAAAACTGCAGTCTGCTGCCCAGTGGGGTAACATTTTGTGGATGTTTTTCTTAGATCATTTTTCCACAATCTGTGCATCACAAGTTATCCAGGTGCTGAAGTTTCTTTGTTGTTGTTGTTATTGTTCCTCTGGACAAATGGTCTTGTAAGAACTGTTTACCCAACGGAGATGTTTCTGGTACAATGACTGAGTCTTTTGTATATAGCATAGCCTCTCCCCTATGGAGAAAGCGCCACAGAGAAGAAATTTTGGCTAAACAATCTTCCATTTCCATTGTGAATTTGGCTCATTTCCACGGTCACATCTGTTCTTTCTTCTCTGTTCTTTATGGCCATGATACAACTCCAAGCCCACATGTAGGATAGTGATCTGGATGAACTAATTCTATCAGACCTTCATCTAGGACAAACTGTAGAGATAATCATGCTCCCTTGTGTGACCTGACACTTAAGAAATGTGTCACTGGTTTGCAGCTATATTTGAATATAGCTTTTAAAATAAGCACTTGTATCTTCGTCAAACCAGAATATTATCTTGATGATGTTGGCAGATATGGGCTTGCTTTTCAGAACCATTGCTGTTTGAAGAGAGGAAAAAGCTCTCTGAAGGTGGTTCTTTCCAACTCATTTACCAGTGCCATCCTATAGATGCAAGCTCAGAAGTAAATCCCTTTGTTTTCAATAGGGCTACTCACAAGGAACCCTGCTGAGCTCTGTGTGGCTCCACCATGGTTTTGACACTGGATTCAGACTTTCTCAACTTTCAGGCATTTGTGCCAGTTGCTTGATCAGGTTTCACTGTCTTATTGTAATGTTTTCATAGTTGCTTCATACAGCCTTCAGATTTTGTATAAAATAGCCTTACTGCATTTCTATTATCTTGCATTTGTGCACTGTAATTTTTTCAGACCAAGCAGAAAGTTTTGACTGTTGGGTGATACAGAAACTAAATGCATAGGACTAACATGCTTCTCAGACCTAATGGTTTCAAGTGCACACCCAGTCATATTTAGAATAGACCCATTGAAATCAATGGGCTCGATTCAGACTTTAGATGTTTAGAGTAGAACCATTGGAATCAGTGGGACCCAAGCCATTGGGCTGGGCCTTTGACGGAAAACACCTTTGCCTGGGGCTCACTCCAGCTTGCTCATATTGCACTAAACTATGGGATAAGCAGCCCAGGGGCGTCCAGATGCTTTGGATTACAGCTCTCACAGTCTTTAGCCATTGGCCATGCTGGCTAGTACTGATGGGAGCTGTAGTCCAAAATATTTGGAATGCACCAGGTGACTTATCCCTGGTTCAACGCAATGGCAGAACATGGCCTTTGACACTCACTTTTTTATTGGAACTTCTGTGTAGGCAACAAACATACAACCAGGGAAAGGATAGGTCCTTCCTAACTCCACCTTGAGGCCATGAAAGAGTGATCCCAACTGCAAGTTTCAAATCAGCACAGCTGCCCTACTTTCCAAAATAAATAAATATCAGAGGAAACCTCAGAGAGGAAATAAAAATCGAATGAGGATCAGCTTCTAAATTGCTCAAGGCTGCAAAGTTTAAAAATAGATTCATGTATAGAATTTGGAGAGTGAGGCTCTGATCCACACTGGGATCAGGGAATAAAAATAACTCAGTACTGGCAGAGATGTGTTTTTTGGGCCAGGAGCTCTCTATAACCAAAGCATTGATCCCCACATGTGCTGCAGTAGCAAGTGCTAGTGCTACTGTTTGCTCCGGGGACCATTTGTTTCACTGAGCCTCACTTGGTTCAAAAAGGGGGCTGCTGAAAAGTTCCGCTGAAATAAGCATTGCACCAAGACTAAAGGAACTGCAGGCTTCTTTGGCTGGTCAGCGATAAATGAGATACAGAAGTTTTGCCCTCATAAGTGAGGAGGAGGAGGAGGAAGAGGGGGAGGAAAAGGGGGGCATACTTAGTCCTCTCACTGGAGAAAAGTTTTGGTACTGCGGCTGGGACTTGTATAGTTGCTGGGAAGGAGCTACAAGTAACAGGGCCTAAAACTGCTTAATAGTGAAGCCTTGATTCAGATGCTTCCATTATGCAATGCGTTTCTCTTCCGACTTGTGAATGCATCAATGAGTACAATCTGATTATATTGCTTATATGTATTGTATATTGTTTGACCAGTTTAATGTAATGTTTTATAAATCTTCATATGCTACTCTTAATTATATGTTTTAAAATATTAATGCAAATTTTATTTTAATATTTGTTTTCAATGTTTATGTTTTTTGTTTGTTTGAAATGTTTGGAAGACTTATTCAATAGTCATTCATTCATTCTTCATTCATTGAGCATGCGATCAACAGGGACTAGTGTGGCCACATGTGCATTGCCAGCAAAGAGGACAAAAGCACAATATATGCACTATCTGGCATATGGTAGGCCCATTTAATTCCTAGCCATACATGCACAATCAGAAGTAATTATAGTGACTCACTACATCTCACCACCGCCTGGAAGACTAACCTTGCTCAGACTGCTGCTCAGGTTGTGCTGCTGGGTAACTTCAAGGCCCAGCTTCCCCTTCTGAGAGAATTTGCTCTTAGATCCAGACTTGGATGGGACTGGCCCCTTCAGTTATAGGACCGTCCTTTGAAAAAGAGGACACCTGGCCACCTACCGTTGGACTCCTGTTGCATTATTGTTTTGCAAGCATAGGCCTAGCTCTCCTGTGCATTGCTCTGTAAATGCAAATGATTTCATAACCTGGCAAACATTTTATTTGTTTAGCTAAAGATTTAGAATGCACCTTTTAAAACCCAGGTAAATGGCAACATATATTATAATCAATTTTCATATTAAAGCTAAATGACCTAAGACCCTTCTTGGGAATTAGTTGATTCTGGAATTTGTGTGATTTCCTAACCCGTCTCTCCATATTATACAAATTGACCTTTACCCAGCCCTTTTTTAGTTTATGAGATGGAAGGTTATCTTGAGGTCCTATCATCCTTGGACAGAGAATGGAATTAAGATTAATTTGGTTATTCCCACAGCATGCCCCTGCCTCCCTCATTTCATGTCATTTGGGAGAAAAGTCTGTTAAGATGAGAGAAAACAGAGCTGGCAAAATATTGATAGATTTTCATCTCTCTTCACAGATAAATAGTCCTGTGGTGAAGCATTTTGATATTGCAGAAAAGGTTGTTTTCAAACAGCTGGAGAAGGATATTAAAACATTAAATATGACACAAGCAAAGTTAATCAGACCTGGGTTAACGAGAACTCTAGTGTAAGCAGAGTTGACATTATTTGTTTAAATAGAATAAAAACCTGTCTGCAAGTGATTATAGAACTGGGAGGCGAGAAGGGATGTATTAGTTTTGATTGCTACAAATAATAATCCAAATTGCAGTAATTTGAAGATCAGCAAGACAAAAGGCTTTATTAAATTGTTGTGCAGCTGGTTTATATTGTATGCTTGGCCCACATTCATAACGGGCCTCTTTCACTTTATAATCAGTTTTCCTGTTTGTGAGTCTCATTGTAGGAGGAGGTAAAAGAACTCTTTAAATCATGTATTAATAGAATCAGTAGAAACTGGGAATGAGATTTAGTGAGTAGGATTGTTAATACCTGGTTTTTATGTTTTATTTCTTTCCCAGTCAATTTACATTCAAGTTCATGCTTTTTCTTTCATTGTTAAGGAGGCAGCACAGAAGTTCAGCTAATTAAACAGAACATTTATCGATCTCCATTGTTCCTTTTTTCTGTATGACTCACTAAAGACAGATTTGAAGCCGCTTGTTGTTTAATGTAACTTGAAAACAGGCTTTTGCTCACAAGAACTTGAAGCAATTTACAATACAACTATAAATAAGATCAAATACAAAAATAATGTATGGCATAATCCTAGACATGTCTGCTTGGAAATAAGCTGCACTAAATTCAATGAGACTTCCAGGTAAAGGTGTATAGAGCTGCCTTCTTGATTATTTGTCAATAATGGGCAATAATGTTCACTATTGGACCAAACATGGCCAGAGGGGCCCAAGGGTAATCATTCACTTAAAACTTCATTCTGTTAACATCCCTAATAGATATAATGCTGCTATTCATTTAGCAGAGGTATGTTACCTACAGCACTATTCTACACATGTCTACTCAGAAGTAATCCTCATGGAATTCTAAGTGTGCACTCCTATGCACACTTAACTGGAAGTAAGCCTCATTGATGTTATTCTTCAAATAACTAAGAATCACTTAGTAATTTAAAATCACTTGGGGCAGAAGTCTATACATATGCACACAGGAAAAAAATCCTATAATTCCCAGCCGCTCCCCCCCCCCCCACCCCACCTGCTTAACTTGCAGGAATTTAAAATCATGTCAAATCACTTCAGCTATAATCCTATACACATTTACCAGGAGCTAAGCCTCACTGGCGTACTTCTAGAACACTTCCATTAAGCTCATTGAACCCACCCTTTCCGCATTCACTCATATAGTTACCAATGTTGGTGGAACGGATCTCCTGCCCAGTCACATCATCTCTAAAGCAGGTGTGCTGCTTACAGCTGCTTCTTTGGTATCCTACTCTTCCCCAGGTATTTGTTGATTTCATTGTATTCTTGTCTTCCTAGTCCTTGCGTGAAGTAGAGTAACGCACCTTTTTGCTGTGTATCCTGGTTGAATGTTAACTGCACGCTTCCTCTCTTTTGGAGAATTCCCCTTTTTAATGTTACAGGACACCACTTTCTCTTCAGATATCTTCACCACCACTGAACATGCCAGGAGCATTAAATGACCTTTCCATAGGTTTGTAGCTTACTTTGTAAGTCTCTTTGTCTAGTGTTTCCCTCAAACTCAAGCTATTCCATGTATCTTGTTGAAATTCTACACTGGGCTTTGGACAGCCACCAACCAGTTTTCCCCAGTTCATTAGCCTTTTCCTTTTGGTAACTTTCCTGGGTTCCAACCTCAAGAACTCTTTCATTCCAGAGGGAGGAATGATGCAATTTTACATGGCATGTACCTGGGAATAAGTCCCATTGAACTCAGTGGGAATGGGTAACACATAGTTAACCTCCAACTTAACATTGAAGTCCTGTCAAGATTATATGAATTTCTGGAAGGGATATTGGTATAATTGAAGTATATTATTGTTATATGTATGATGGTAGTATTGATCTCTGGGGTGGTGGGTGCACTCTTTCATTTATTCTTTTTTAATTATTGTGTTCCTGTTATGTTATATTATTATTGTTGTGATTGTATTTGTTTTTTCTGTCAAAAAATAAAAATTAAAGGGGGGTAACATTGGAGTCCTGTACCTCAATGACAGTATTTGTATTCAATCTGACTTCTTGCCTATAACACTTAGAAAATGAAAGGCATCTGTCCATGGAAGTTCTTGCTTCAATGGTGCACTGTGAGCATTGCTGTTTCGCTGCTCTGTCCAAGAGCTCTCTAGCCTTTTGGCTTGACTGTGGCTTAGCCAACCAAGCCATGGGGGTTTCCCAAACCCCACAACAATCCATGGCTTTTAAACCATCTCCTGGGGAACAAGGGAATTCAGACAACATGCTAAGCACCCTCACCCCTGCATGGCTCAGCATGTTGCGTGAAGCCAGTCAAAATGGAAAGGATGCTTGGGAGGGGAGGGCATGGGGCAGGAGAAGCATCTTCATATGCAAATAAAGTGCTAATCAACTAGAAAAATTATCAGCCAGCCCAACTTTTTTGTTGGCAGGACTGATTGGCCAAAACTTAAGAGGCACCCCTTTAAGCCATTAAAACAACCCCACACACACACATTCCGGGTCTTCCTTCCCAAACCTGTTTAGGAATTCAATTCCCTTCAGTCCCAGCAGTAAGGCCAATAGTCAAGAATGCTGGGGATACTTGCAGTGAGAATTGTGGCCCAAAACAACTGGAGGGTATTGAAGAAGAAGGCTTTTGCCCTGAGGTCCCTCACCTAGATTGGCCAAGGCCATAAAGTTCTACCACTGGGTAGCCATGGACCTGCTCTCTGCTCTGCTGTCATGTCCCAACCATTACAAGTACTGGAAGAGTTGAAAGCCCTTTGTGGTAGCCTCAGAGCAGACACAGCATTTTCTTCTGGTACAGCTGAGGCACAGGGAAGACACCTAAGTTTTGTGACTGGTGCTGGGGCATAGCCTTGCTTTTTGTTCCATCTGAAAACTGTTTTGACTGTCATGAAGCAAAAGTGAACTAACATTCTGAAAGGCCTGATCAAAATGCAGTGTACCAAATCAGAACGTGAGATTTCTCAAGGTGTCTCCAATTATGAGTCATGACATTGGAAGTTCTGGACATTTCACAGCAGATACATCAACAGAAATAGGTCTATGATTTGTGAAAACACCTGGGGGTATTTCCCTCAGGACTGAAGCCGTCAATCTTCTTCCTGAAGACCAGCCTTAGTAACACTTGTAAAACTGACAGAGATGAACTTAAACATCATATGGGAGAATCAGCTGGTCTCCATTCAGCCAGCTATACAGATGGCATCCTGACCTTTACAGTCAATGTTTATATGTTCAAGCCAATCATTTAAACCAAAAAAGAAAGAAATTTATTCTCAAGTTCTCTGCATTTCTCCAGATGTTCACTCAGAACTCTCACACACACTGTAACAATTACCTCATTAAAAGTAAAATAAAGGTGTGTTTGAAAAGATGGAGGCCCATGGTCAATAATCCTAACCTGGGACATCTGTTGTTCATGATTTTAGGTTACTTCTCATGTCCTTTGCTACTGTCACACTCACAACTGCCAAGGTGAGGGAGGGCTGCTAGAACTTCCTCCAGACTGCAGAGCAGGGTAACTTGTACAAAAGGAGCCTAATACCATTGCAAAAAGTGCATCACTGATTCTCTTCTAATGTTTCAGAGGATACTGGAACATAATTTTCAGATCCACCCCATCATCTTCTGCAAGCCATTCTAGGTAAGACTAATGGTTTGAAAGTGTGAATCAAAATTCAGCTTAATTTATATATGTAGCTGCACATTTTGCGATTACTATAAACAGAAATATACCACAATATATTTCAGCATAGTTGGAAAGATTGTGACTATAGTTTTGGTCTATGCTTTCTTTACTATTTACCAAAGGAGAACTATCTCAGTAGGGACATTCCAAATCTCAAGAAACCAGTTCTTGATTATAAAAAGTAAGGGGGGGAAGAACCATCACATATTTTGCCACTGATAGTACATTTTATCCTGAACTTGGCCTGCACTGATCCTCTCAGACTTAATGTGAAATCCTGTGGGTGTCTTCTCAGAAATAATTCCCCCTAAATGAAAAGACAATTAGTCTCATGTACAGGATTACAGCCTTAACTTCTTAAAATAGTGCAAAGGGGTGACACCTGTCTACTCAATGTGAAAGGATCTGAAGAGGTAGCCCAACAAAAATGGTTGTCAAGCCAGCTAATAATAATGAAATATAGATTAAAAATGAAACCTTAATTGAAATATAAAAAGATGTATGACAGGCACAGTCCTATGGCCTCCCAACCTCATCTGGGAGGCCATGGGATTTTTCTGAATCTCAGCACCAATGTTCTCTGAACTCAGTGCCCAGTCTCCAAAGGTTGCATCCCAACTCTCCCTACTAATTTCTGGCCTGGGCAAAACCACACCATCAGAATTGGGCCTTGGAGGGGAGGAAATGGACATGCTAGGGGAACAGGGATGGGGGAATCTGGGTCAGTACAGTTTCATGATTCCAAATGGCACCCTGGCCTTCTTCCTTCCTCCCACTGGCCTTAAATCGAGATAGTTAAAAATGTCTGACTCAATAAAATGTAAGCATGAGGTACAAACATGAAGGAGTTGGAGATATAAGAGTATTGTTAGAGGTTTTTTAATGCATTAGCAGAGACAAGTGCAAACGAACAAAGGAGTTGATACTTTAAAAAAAAGATAGTTCCTTCTTCTCTCACACAAAAAATCAAGGAGAAGGGGAAGAGTAGAGGCAAATGGGAACTGTGGTGCTGTTTGCGGCCATCCTCACATGGGGAGAGTCCAGCAGGACAAATCCCCCATTCTTTTCCCTTTCGGCTTACTGAAGTTGGTCCTCCTGGCTGCAGAACAGTGCCACAAGTTTAGCACACACTGATCGTATTTACCAGGGAAAAGCATATTAAAAATTATAATATTTTATCTGAAGAAATCTGGGCTATAATTGCAGAAATAACACAACGACAACTTGGGTTGAGTGTCACATGAGTCAGGTTAAGAGCATCATGCAGATTTCTTCCTAGTCTTCTCTGGTAGGGCGCACCAGAGCCTGGAAGTGGCCTCCCAAAAGACCCTCATCAAGATTTTTTAGGAACTTCAATCCCAGTGATGTGCTCAATGGCAGGAACAAGGAACCTGTGGAGTTCCAGATAGTGTTTCAGTCCAGCTCCCATCAGCTTCGGCCAGCATGGCCAGTGGCCAAGCATAAAGAGAGCTGAAGTGAACTGGTGCCCCTCTGCAGGTGGTTTGACAACACTTTCTTCCTAAAGCTGTTGTATTTCAGGACACTGGAAATGCATGACTAGAAAGCCACATGACTCATCCAGTGTACAATACCCCTTAACTCTTCCTAAATGTCACACTTGCTATGGCTTTCTAGTCATCTGGGTCTCTGTAGCTGGAAGAAACCTTGATAGGAACTTTGAGCAGCTGGTTGCAGTAGAAGGAGGAAATCAGGATGATTTTCACAAGGCATTTTGCACTCAGGTATCTAGCGAAGTCAGAGGCTGTGCCAGATTTCCATCCCCTCTCATCAGAGCTTAATTAAAAGCATCTGTCCTTGCTTTCATTCAGAAATAACAGGTCCAGCTGGCAAAGCTACAGAGATAATGGGCATGCAGAGAAACAGGCTGGAGCTGCAGAGCCAGAAAGGGCTCTGTATTCCAGTGTATGCATGAAGATCACTCCAGATATCCAAATAAATGTGGGTATCTGTGATGGAGAAAACTGTGGCTGTGCCATGAGGTCCATGGGTATGTTTTGGTCAACCAAAGAATCCTAGAGTACTTTCAGGCACAGATCCATTCGTTCAACATGTCCATCTTGGAAGAATATCCGAGCAGGGAGACTGCAGCAGAAGTGAGTGCAGTCAGTCAGTCAGTCATCTGTCTGGACCATATGTGCTTACACGCTGCACCAATCCAAGTGAATGGACCAACTGGTCTTTTCCCCTGGGCAGGGGATGTATATTGCAGTTGCTGAGCAGCCCCTGGAATCCCCCCAGCCCCCAATTATTTTCAGGTCAACAAGAGAGGCAAAACACAAGTTGGTTCATACAGAATCACAGGTGGTGGAAATTCAATCAAGGAGCCTGGTCTCCTGAAATGTTAGCAAATAAACAAGTGGACCAGGAGCCTGCATTGCTAAAGAGGGCATAGAGCAAGGTTCTCACCTTCTAAGCATGTTTGCTATATGTGGGACTACCTCCTCTTATTTATTTCATTTATGTACTGCCCAACATTTGAAGTCCTCTGAGCATTCCACAAAAGTTAAAGCCATAAAATAGAACATAATAACATATAAGATTCAATTTTAAACATTAAGAGCTTTTAAAGCCAATGTGACAGCCACCAGCAGTATAATGATCTAAAATGGCAATAACATATTCAGAAATAACCAAAAGGCCTGGAAGAACAAAAGGAACTTTACCTGGCGCTTCAACAGAGCTGCCAGGTGAGCCTTCCTGGAGAGGGCATTGTACAATCAGATTGTCATAACTGAAAAGGCCACCTTGCTTCCTTAATCACAAACAGTGGCCAGTCAGAAGTTAATGATTTCTAGGCTAGGCTTAGCACTGACTCAGTTAAGCTATGCCTAGAAGAAAGAAAGGAAGGAAGGAGGAAGGGAGAAGTGCTCTGTGTGTGTGTGTGTGTGTGTGTGCAGAGAGAGAGAGAAAGAGAGAGAATGAATGAATGAATGAATGAATGAATGAATGAATGAGATTGGCCAGGACTGAAAAACATGCTTGAAAGAACAAGATCTCCCAGTCACTGGTATGCTTGGGGACTCAACTTTCCTCCTTCTAAACTGATTACGGCATTTTCAAATACACCCACATTGGGATGGGATATGGAAATGCCAAAGGCTGACCCTGAAGCATGCATAGCACAATTCAAGGCTCATAGAAATGTCCATAAGCTGAAGCAACTCCCCTATGAGGAAAAGTTAAGACATCTGGGACTATTTAGCATAAGGGGGAGACATGCTAGAGGTGTACACAATTATATATGATGTGGGAAAGTGGATAGAGAGAGCTATTATTTCCAATAGCTGATTGGTGGGAAATTCTGGACAGATGCAAGGAAACACTTCTTCATTCAGAGCATGAATAAACTAAGAACTATGCAATTCCTTACCACCAATTCAGATGGCTTTTTAAGAAGATTGGAGAGTTGTAGAGAAGAGAATCCTGAGGGTTGCCTACAGTATTGGAGCAAAATGCCCACATGCACCAGTTGCTGGGAAATACAAGCAAAAAGGTGCTGTTGCACAGGCAGCTGGTTGGCCTCTGGGTCACTGGAACGCTGGACTAGATGGACCCATGCATGGCCTTTATGACCTCCCTGGAGAAAGGGACAATTCTATTTATTTATTTATTTATTTATTTATTTAAAGTATTTATATGCCATCCTGTCGCGAAATCCTCAGGACAGTTCGCATAGATAATTAAACCCTCTGCCTCACCATTAATATAAAAACATGGTTCCCCCCCTCAAGTTCAGATATTTAATTTGTTTAACTGTGTTCCTCCATGAAATTTCCAAAAGCGCATCTTCGAACTAGATTGTCACAACTGAGACATGCTAGCAGGAGCAGACTGCATGCAGTAGTTGCCTTGCAACTGAGACATCTGGTAGCACAGCTTCAGGTAGAAAGCTGTGCCAAGTTTCTTCTTACATCTCCACAGTCTTATCCTTTTAGAGAGAGTATAATCAGAAACATCTGTCTTCTCTTTCATTCAGAAATAAATAATCCAATTGGCAAAGCAGCAAAGGTAACAGCTAAACAGAGAGTAATACTTGAGGGTGGGGGAGTTACAGAGCCAAGAGACGCTCCATGCTTTAGTATATTTGTCAAGAAGATAAATCGCACACCATTTATTTACTAGCAACAAGTATAAATGTTTTGTTTTATTAACATCACATACATCAACAGGATTCATGTGTGCTTGTATTGCACTGATGTCAAAATATTGTGTAAAAGTGAATTTCCCATCTGTGTCAGAGGCTTACAAAACTGGCTTCAGGCTAGGCCAAGACTGGTTGGGTCCAGCCAATTGCATCATGTGACTGTACACGTGACAATAAGGGGAAGGTCATGGCTCTGGTTTCTCCAGACTGGGTTAGGCGAAAACTCTGCCTGAGAGCTGCTGCCAGTCAGTGTTGGCCGTTCAGCATGAGATGGACCCATCCTTTGATCTGGTATTGAGCAGCTTCTTGTGTTCCTAGTGTAACTCTCTGGCAAAAGCACCATGCAAATTGAACTAGGGGCACGTGGCACGTCTGGCTAGCTGGATCTCCGCAGGGCTCAGCTGGAAGACACCTTGCAAGGATCTGACATGAACAAATCTTCATTAGTTAGAGCCACAGTCATACATAAAACAAAATCTCAAGGGCTGCCAGCAGGCCAAATGTGTCTGTAGCCTGTTAACATAAAAATGATGCAAACAACCATCTCAGTCTTAGTCCAAAAGGAAATGTGCAATTCTTGTCTGTGGGGCTTTGTTGCCAGCCACTCTAGCGTTCCAAGAAGCTGGACGTTCCTGCTAGTTCTCCGTAGAGAACACTACAGCCAAACCACAGCAACAGCAAATGGCAAGGATGGAAATGGCAGCCTACAGGCCAGCGGGCTGAAAGAACCATGCATACGTAACGAGGGGGAGTGATGCAAACGTTTTCCTCTCCATCCGCTTGCCAGTCAGCCACAATCTAGCAATTCAATTTACTTTATACAAATTGTCAGCCTCTGTCCTATAAGGCTGGCAGAGGAAATGCTCTGTTTGAAGGTGTCCACTATTTGGTTCAAATCCAGTTTAAAGATGGCAGCTCATAAGCAGGAAGATCTTTTCTGATGGGCTTTGAAGTAGCCTGGTGACCATCAGTACTTGGACAACATGCTGAGCCGAAATCCAGGTCACCGTCTTCTCCGCTGCCTTGAGATCTATCGTATTCTGATTTAAATGGCAGTATTCATTTCTAAATGTTTGTTGTTCCATATAAATTAACATATTCAAATTAGATGCAAATCTGAACCCTTTTCCTATTTGTTTGGGGATGCATTTCCTCTTTTGTTGTGCTCTGTAAGTGGCCACCTGATCTTCACAGCTGGCTCTTTTCCTCCCCAGCGCTCTCTTGACCCATGACTTCCACTTCTCCAGGGCTCAAACAGCTCATGGGGGTTCTATTTACACAGAGGAACTAGAAGCCATCTGTGATTTCCTCAGGGAAATGGCCAACTCTCCCTGTGTACAATGCGATCTTCACTAGCTATCCTCATGGAATCATGTCCCTCCATAGGAAGGCGAGCATAGGAAGGCGTTGCCACAAAGCTGCATCATTAAGCTCTTGTCCTAGTTTATTTCTCCTTGACTGATGCCTCGGCAAACACTACTGAGTGCTACTTTGTAAGAACATTCTCATGAAGCCAAGTTGTCATTTCTCACTTTGGCTATCACATGAGAGATGTGACTTCTCATCACATTCTTTGGTGTTTGTTTACAGTGCACAATCAGCTAAACTGGAATGTGGAAAGGCAGTAGCATTTTAAATCCAAGACATCTGATTTAATTAGCCCTGGATTATTATTATTATTATTGTCTGTATTCAACATCTATCCTGCCTTTCCATGAAAAGGCAAATGACAGCAAAATACAGAGAAAATAACAAAGTTATAATGAAAGCATTAAATAAAAAGGAAATAGTAGCATCTACTGAATGAAAACCTACTTCAGACTCAAGTCAACTTATAGCCCAGATATCTTCAGATCAGTTAGATCATGACTTTTCATGTACTGCATGTGCCAAATCTGAAGTAACGTTCTGGGACTGGGAGCCGTGCTGTCCATTGTCTGGTGATGGTGCAAAAGAGGAGGTGTCCCAGTGGGGCTTCGTCAAAATAGCAGCAACTCTGAGAAACTCTCAGTTGCTTGCCTGCCTCTCTTGCCTCCCCACCTCAGTTTCCCTCTCTCTCTCTCCCCCCTCCCCACTCGTTCCCTAACTTTGAAGTGCGTGTTGATTCTCCCCTGCACCGCCTGTCCTTTGAAAAAATATTTGAATATCTTTCCTAGCTTCCTAATTCTCTTCTTTTTCTGCAAATTAAAGTTGAAATGCATGTCTACTCATGCATTTATATGAATGTATCTGAAGTGGCTTTACTCACAAGCAAATCACATTGACCACAGTGGCACTTATTTGTGGGAATGTCAGCCCAGGAGAAGGGTTGCACATAGTTGCTTTCAAGTGGAAGGGAATATGGGAGTTTGTCCTGCTGTCTTCACACCACGGGAGGATGGCACAAGCAGCACCACTGGTCTTACTCACCTCCCCCCCTTCTTCTGCTCCATACTTTCTTTGGAGGGAGCAGAAGCATCTGTCTTCCCACCCCTTTTTAAGTTTGTCCTCCTTTTCTCCTTTGCACTTGGATCTAACTAATCCTGGCTTGGCTTGGCTTGGCTTGGCTTGGCTTGGCTTGGCTTGGCTTGGCTGGAGAGCACTCTTCTTCACACATCACCTTTTCAACTCCTCCTAATTCTTGAGCAAGTGCATGTATGTATACGACACAAGATCACAATGGAAACGATCACAAGCAGTATTCATGAGCTTGTGGCCCTCCTGTGATAAATGCTGAAGCTCTACTGTATATCTCTTCTGTGCTTCATGGATGAGAAATTCGCCAGGATATAGGTTTACTAGGGCAGCCATTCCCAACCTGGTGTCCTCCAGATGCTTTGGATTACAACTCCCATAATTTCTGACATTGACCACAATGGCTGAGGCTGGTGGGAGTTGTGGGCCAAATCATCTGGAGAGCTCCAAGCTGGGAAGAAGCTGCACTAGAGTCTGCTATAGAAGCTGGATTCGGTGATGCTAATTCTTAGTCTGGTTGTTTTCAAACTAATCTAGATTTAGTATTTCTTGCCTTGTTCAGATGAATAAATCCAGTAGAGCTTTATTTGTTCTTTATAGCCAGAGCAAAACCAGAACAAAAGCCTTAATAAATCACTACTTCAAGAAAAAGTTAATATTAATACCTTGAGAACATGTCTTTATTTTTGAATTGAAGTTTCTGTTTAAGACAATAACGTATCACTGACATATAATTACAGTACTTCAAAACTAATCTGTCTTAAAAATCATAGGCCAGATAGTTGTAAAACAGGAGCATCCTGGCATCATTAGAGAACGGCTTGTTAAAACATTGGCAGGTACAACTAGTTTATCAGCCTTATTCAATAAGGAATTTAACTGAATTCATATCTGGCTTGCTTTAAGGTGTGATGTACACAAAGAGAAGCATGTTCACATTCAAAAGAAAACCCTCATCCATATTTAGACCTGGCTTCCTATCAAATTTCATGCTGGTGATGAGAAATGCAGGTGAGTGGTGCATGGATGCAGAAGTGATTAAAGTGAGAGGATGTACAGTGAAAGGATGTATCATGGTAAGATATTCCTTCATCAAAGCAAAGGTTATGCTCAGAGAAAAAAATAAATGCTAAGTCCCACAAGTGTCAATGAGAGAGTTTAAGAACGTGCTAACACAGCCATCCTCCACTGGGACGTCTCCAGGTTTTGGAAGGCCTTTTGGCAAGACACCTCCAGGAGGTCAGTGGGTCTGCTCTTTCACCAGCGTGATCATGAGCTGCGGCTGCTCCTCACCCTCTTTCTCATCCTCAAACCAGCTGCTTGCTTGGCAGGCAGAGAGCCAGTCAGCAGTGAGGCATCTACTGCTCCTCAACCCCACTCTTTCTTGGGCCAAAGCAGAGGACAGGCGAGCATGCAGGTTGCTAAGACCCCAGGAGATCCAGTGGATCTGTGCTGGGGCACAACCATGGTTATTCCTGGAGCCAGCACTTACCTTAAGCAAGCGCTTACCGTACCTTACTTGGAAGTAAGACCCTCTGCATTCAGCAGAGTTTACTGCCGAGCAGACATGCATAGGATTGGTTCATGTGAATATGCCCCCTGCACGTCTGTTCAGGGGGCATATTCAGGGGGCATGGAACATGGTGGAATGTACTTCTAAGAAAACAGGCATAGGCATTCGCTGTTAAGTATGCATGTAATGCCTTGGATGAAAGGAAGAGGAAACAGCTCATATTTCTTCTACCTGTTTTAACTTGCATGAAAAGCCCTAGTGAACAGAGTGAGACTTACTTCTGAGTAAATATGATAGGACTGGGCCTGACTTTGCCTAGATTATGCCAGAAATAATGATTTGATAATACGGGGTGGGGGTGTTACTGCCCTGCATAATCAGACTCTGACACAATTCATTCTCATAGAGCCCTTTACAGTATGTGATGTCAAACAGGAGTTCAATCAGTGGTATGAATTTATTGTCCAAAACTGAGAGGGAGGTAATCTTGGTGTATATTTAGGAAGATTGCAACAGACATTCAATAATATTATGCTTAATATGAAGAGATTTCATTTGTTTTAATTGAATATGCAGGCCTAGTTCAATGGATACTAATATATCAAACTAGTTGCTTCTCAGACATATCCAGTGTCTTGAAGAAATAACTGAGTCATTTAGCTGTTAGATTGTAAGCAAAGCATGAGATCTTTGAGGATATTTTAGGACTCTCCAGCATTCTTTTTATAATTCCAAGAATCACAGCTTTTCCTCTTTTTTTAGCAAATCTCTAGTCCATATAGTGCAGGAAAAGTATTGAAGTGTGATGGCAGAGTGTTTTTTAAAAAGTGTTTATGAGTGCAGTCCTAGGGCTGCTAGACAGAGTCTAGACAGCCATAGGATTGTTTGGAGCCCCGCTTTGACCTCAGAAATTTTCCTTCAAGACAAACAGTTTTTATTGCCCTCATAATGTGCTGAATTGTCTTCAGGTTTTTGTTTGTTTGAAAAGGTGCACCATGTGTGGAAATTTAAATCCTTGGCTATGTCAAGGTCCTAGGGAATAATTGCTATCAAAGACAGCCTTGGCTCCTTTATCTACCAAGCCAGGGGCAAGGTTCTGGTTTCATAATAAAAAGCCCTACGCAACTTAGGACCAGGTTACCTAGAAGACTGCCTTCCCTTACCAACCAGTAAGACCAACCAGAGGAGACCTTGTTGGCCATTATAAAGTTGCCATGCAATCCTTGAACAGTGGTCCTTCTTGGTGGTAGGAGTGGTGCCCAACCTGTGGAAAGAACTCCCCCATGCCATTTGGGAGGCAAAACATGGTATCTTTCAAGCACCTCCTGAAAACACACCTTATCAAGACTTTCCTTAGCCCATAATAAAACCATGCTGTTTTAATTTATTGTTCATATACTGTTGTTGTTGCTGTTCTTGTAATTGTGCTGCATCACACGGTTTTAAATACATTTGAAATGAAATTATAATTATGCATGTTAACATTTATTTGTAAACCACTTAAGGGGTCTTATACTATTTATATACTACTAAATATTTTAAATAAACAATTAAGCAAAGCACCAATCCTAGACATTAACTGAAAGTGGCTCCAAATAAGACTTTCTTTCTTTCAGGTTTTTCTTAACAGTTGTCAAAAGTTGAACTGCCATGGAAAACCAAAGCCACAAGTGCTAACAACTTTGCTAACAAAAATAGAATGATGGGATTTACATCCCCTTTGCTACATGTCCCTCCTCCTAAGCATCCTCCTCTTCTCCTCCTTCTTCTGGAGTGAACTATCCTAAGTTCCATTTTTCCATTTGTTCCTAGGTGCTTGGAAACATGCAAAAGTGCAAGGCAGTTTTAAAGGGATCTACCAAAATTGTGGCTCCTTTTAAATTCCTTCACAGGAATTTCTATACTTTCGTAACAGGGGATTTTACCACAAGGGGTATAAATCCCAGCACCCTCTTTTCATGTGTAAAGATTTTCCACACCTTTCTTTCCTTTGACAGCTTCATTTTGACAGCTGTCTAGCGAAACCAAAGGGAAGAAAACTTCTATTTGGAGCCACTTTGGCTCAATATGCAGGGGTCATATTTTCAGTGTTTTGACACCAGGTAAACCCCAGGACCTCAACATAGCCATAGTTTCAAATTACCACACTTATAGAACTGCACTCCTTTGTAGTACTGGAAATGCAGCTTAAGGACAAGAAAATCCTGAAAACAATTGTGCACATTGTGGTAACAAACACATTTTTTATTGTTTGCCAATCACAGACAGACCTTCAAAGGAGCCAGTTGGGGTTTTCTTTGCCTATCAAAACAGAGATTTCAAAAGCTGGCTTCCAAGCCAGATTTCACAATCTCTGGGAGAAAAAAGCAGGGATAGAAGGACAAAAGACACAGTGAACTGAATGGAGTTCCCATTCATGGCATGGAGGAAGAGACAAGTTGGTTCTGTGGCTGGGTATCCTGGGATACCCACAGGAGGACTGAGGTGGAAGGAGGGGCTAGACAATCCAGAGTGAACCCCACTGTCTGTTGGGTGCACCATTGGTTGCGTGGGGAACAACCAACTCATGGTACCTTTTGTGAACATGATTAGCTCTTTATTTACCAGCTATCTACATGTGGCATTCCTGTCTCTGGAAAAGGAAAGAATGGTTTGATAAGGAAGAGTTCAGTGGAGGAGCTTCAGAAAGCATTAAAGCAGCCCTGCCTGTTGTAGTCCAGTGTTGACATTAGCATGCAAAGCCCTAAATGGCTTGGGGCCAGGATATCTGAGGGAATACCTTTCTCCATATATCCCTTCTGGAGGTACAGCCCATTGGGCTATGGGATGGCATATACATAAATAAATGCTCGTTATTAAAGGCATTGAGAATCTAATTTAATCTATCATGCTAACTTGAACACAAAGTGAAAGTATTTGTAGAATTCCAGTATAATTGTGTGTTTGTGTGCATGATGAGGGGGCAGGTTGTGATAAGAAGGGAAATCTGGTATCTTTCCAAGGCAATGGTTTTGTTTTGACCCTTAATGAAAATGAAAACCCATTGTTTAAAAGACCTGTAGGTGATAAACTTTATTTTCAAGTTATAAACTGAAATTTTAGAGAGTTAAAAGTGCATCTCAGATATATTTTTTCTAGTTAGTGATTTCTACACACCAATGAAAACTCAGTGTATAAATATTTGAGTCTATCCAAAAAGATTTCAGGAGGCTGAGCCCTCTTCTCCTTTGAGACAGCTCAGAAAAATCATTTCAGCAAGAGTTTATTTTTTAAAAAATAAGCATTCTTATACAAGCTTTTGAAATTCTTTTGCTTATTACTTACTACAGTTTCTGTTTTTCATATATGGGTGTTCTACAATCTCATACCAGATCATGTTATCCTGCAAAAGTGACATGATTTTTACAGAAGTAAACTAAGCTTTTATAAAAGCCTTCAGTTATGTTTTTTAATATTCCTATTTCCTTTCTGTACAAATATGTCAGGCAACAGACCAAGGTTTGTTCGCTGATATTGAGAGTATCTTTGCATCTGGCATGCTAATGTGAACACATGTAGAAATAGTGTTGGCACTCCAAGGTGGTTGTTTTGGGGGTGGGGGCAGAGAGGCAGCCTCTGGGAAATTTTGCATTGCCTCATTAGCTGATCAGCTGAGTGTCAATATAAGTGAAATGAGTGAAATGTTCTCCTAAAGGGGGTGGAAATAGTACTAAATCATGGTTTTAAACTAAGCTTGGTTAGTTCTATAACACCAAGAAGGGATTAGCAAACTTAATCTCTCGGCCTCATTTTATGCTGCCCACCAAGTATATCAAGCAATGCCAACTGTCCTCTGCATGCAATGAGTTCAGATGTCAAGCAAGACCAACCTGTACCTTCCTCTGTTTCATGAAAAAGAGGACAGAGAGCCCCCGAGGAGGGGAATCTGACCTACCTGCCCCGGGCCTTGAGCTTTTCTATATCATGTGCTCATCATTCCCCACTTAGCTTTGTCTGCAGATTCTTTAGCTAATGTCATGACCCTCCAGTTTTGCTTGTTTTTTAACAGCATTTTTGGCATATCGTTTTAGCCCAGGGAAAATGCAGTGTTCTTTGTAAAAGCAAAAGAAAATGCCTTTTCTGTGTGCGCAGTTGTGCTGCTCCACTCTGCCACAGCGCCCCCTTGACGTTATGCAGTGGGAAAGGAGAAAAAGAAGCACTCACCGCTTGGATCTCAGTTTTGTGACAATACCAGAAGCAGATACGGTGGACAAACAGTTTCCTGTGCAGGAAAGCTCTTTGACTCAACACACCGCCAACATGCCAGACACTTGAAAAGTTGTCCCCCGCAACACCAAAGCATGATTAGAGCAAACCACGGAGTGCTGGATGGAGCAGGTGTGCAAGAACATAGAAGGGGACATCAGAAGCCAGGACATGGTGTGGACATTGAGAACTTCATCCTGATGCCCCCTGTCATCCTGGATGATATGTTGTCTCGGAGTCTGCTGGAACCTGTGAGAAACAGAGAAGTCGAAGGAACTCCACCCCCAGCACCCTCCCACTCAGCCAGCCTGGCCTCCCAGCTCCCCATTGTAGCCCTTTGGCACACAGGGCAATCTGACCGCCCCCTCCCAGTAGATGCTCATAAGCCTTGGACTCTTAAGGGCATCCAGGGGCAGACGTGAGGCATGGTTGTGGTGAACTCTGGCATTATCACACCTCATGCCCTGCATTTTCTCTAGATGGCTGCTTTTGGTGGTCTAGATTTAGCACCAGCAAGGGGGAAGGGAGAAGAGCGAGGGGGGTGGATTGGAACAGGGGTAATTCCATGAGCCCAGCCACCTCCCCTTCCCACCCTCTTAGATGCCCTCCTTTTCCCCATCCAAGGCCCAGGTGCAACTTGGGGAGGGGGCATGCTTCTTCCTGTGCCTGCACCAAGAGGGTGAGATGGGGTCTCAGGAGGCCATGGGACGGCACCATTACTGAATTAATATCACGCTCAGCTCTTCCTGAATGCCTAATTAATAGCATTCCATGGCAAGCAGTTGGGAATAGATAGCAGTATCTCTTCAAGCAAGTGTAAGCAGCAACACACTGATTGCTATCAAATGTCAAGCTACTTGTGTGAAAATGTTTCTTGGGTGTCTTTTTATTAAAGTTCTCTTTAGCTGTTGCCTTTTTGCACCATTATTTATTTAGCTAAGTTATGTTTAACCCAGTTTTTCAGTTCTGTTGCATTCACAAAGTAAAGTACAATGAAAAGATGTTGACAATGCACTCGTACACTTACAACAAAGTCGAGACCAATGTGGACTGCTGCACGCAGATGGAATCCATCTTCACCGGTTCCCTCTGCTAAGGAATTTCCTTCAGTTCACATTGTGATAAAAACTGCCCAACACAGCACTTCCTGAGTCATCCTGCAAAGAGGAATGCCAGTATCCTTTGGTATTTGCACTTTCCAGAATTTGTGATGAGATTTGCCAACTGTTTTTAAAAAACTTAGATATTACAGGAAATGAAATTTATTACAGAAAAAACTGCATATCAGCGGTAGAGAGTGAGTACAAAAGGCCAGACTCTTCGTAAGAATGGCATCTATCAGGCTAAAATGCATATACTAGCAGCAAAATGCACAAAAATGAATTAAAAATATAAAAATCATAGAGTGATACAGGCACGGAATTGGAAAAATGAGAAATGGAGAGAATCTGAAGTGATGCGTTTTTCTGTCCCCAGTCTTTCCCTCTTTCCTGTACTTCCACTGTCCTCTCTTTCTTTCACTGGTTTGCTTGTTTGCATAGTGAATTTCTATACTGCCCTTCGCAATGGGCAAGTTCATGTGTCAAGACGACCCATGGTAGCGTATTACCACCGTGAGATGCCACTAGTCACTAAGCAGCCATGATGAGCCTGCCAGAAAATTGGGCTCCTCGTGGGTGCTTTCCTCCCCCAGGCTCCAGGGCAGACCGATGCAGGAGAAGGTGCTCCTTCCAGTGCTAGGGCCAAGCCATGGAAATAAGCAGCAGCACTTTGGTCTGAGAGCTCTTGATTGTGCGCCTGTATCTCCTTGGCTTGTCACGGGTCCAGAATAGCCACGTCCTCAGCCCTCCAGTTAGGTGATTCATCGTCAGCTCTGATTATCTGTACTGAGCTCAGGTTTCTTCACCGTCATCCAGTCCACCATGAATTGCAGGCACAAAATCAGGAATTTTACATTCTCAACCAGACTGGATGGTCAGGAGAAACAAAGGTGGAGAGCTTCAGGATACTGATGATGCCAAATGCCACATCTCCTGACAAGTTTCATATACAAGCAGTGTGGCATAATGGTTAGAGTAGGAACAGGGAGATGCAGATTCAGATGGCTCACTCAGCCATGAAGCTCACTGGATGACTTTGCACCACATTCTCACAACCTAACCTCTCAATTTTCTTTGGACCATTCCAGTCTTTCCTCAATCAGTCAACCTCTGGGTGTGTTGGGATATAGCTCCTATCATCCCCAGCTGTGGGATCTGCCTCTTATCATGCTACAACATATTGTGCTGCATGGCTGGGGAGGATGGGTGCTGTGATCCAAACATATCTGCTTTTACTGTACTTCAACTGCGGTGTGTGTGGAAGGTCCCAGGTTTGGATCCTGCCATCTTCAAGCAGGGCTGAGACAGCATCCTCCCTGCAAACCTAGAGCGCCAGTTGGTGTCAGCAATTCTGGGCAAGACGGACCCATAGTCTCTTCCAATTGGGAGAAGTCTGCTCTAATTATCTTGGTAATTGGATGTATCCCATGCCTCTTTTCCAGTCAACCCTTTTCTGGGCCTGCTCTTTCCATGACCTCAGTCTGGTTATATCTGCCAAGATACCTTGATCTTCCTAACAGGAAGTCCCCTCATTTGACCAATTCTCAATATACAGCTGCTACATTAGGTGGGGCAGGACAAGGAAGGTCTGTCCTCTTTGCATCCATTGTTTTACAAATAGCTTTTGTGTGACCCAGATAGTAATCTATCACAGCTGCACCAAAACATGAAATTGAAACAGAGTTCAAGTTTGGGTGGGGTCATCTGCTAGTTGGCCAAGATCCTTGATTGCAAGTGGGTGGATGAAATAATATTTACACTTACAATAAACCTTCAAAACTTTAGTAAGTTTGCCTAACTCCCTCAGGTTCAGATGGAGAATACAAACTGCTAACCATGCCAAGAGCTTTTCACTCTAGTTTTTCCAGCGCTTTTTCCAATCACTACTACAGCTCCTATTCTAGAGAACAAGATTCCATCACACTTATTCATGTTGAGTTATAACAGATTTGGAAAAGTCCTACCCATTCCAGACAGGTCACATGAGGAGACGTTGCACAATGTGTATGCAGGGGAGGGAAGAAAGCTCGTAATGCTTACTGGCAAAGACCAAACAGATGGATATGAAAAATGTATCCATGTTGAAATCTCCACTTGCTGAAGGATTTTGTGGTGAAGCTTCTAGCGGTGATGAACTCAGCTGCCTTCCTGTCACAGAGGGGCCTCTGCACAGTCCAGCAAAACCGCACGATGTTGCCGTTGGCTCTCTTGGTTGCCAGTAACCAACGATCAACGTCTGGCTGAGTTGTTCAGATCCCCAAACACTTTGCCTGTCATTTGGAAAATAAAAGGCTGCCTTCTATTGAGACAATCACTCCATCCAGCCCAGTAGTGTCAACACTGACTGGCAGCAGCTCTTCCAGCCAGAAGGGAAGGTTGCTCTACCTAGAAATGCGGGGGTTTTAACCTGGGGCCTACTGCATGCAAGGCAGGTGGCCTACAACTGAGCCCCACCATCGTCAGTGAACTGGCTGGCCCAAGAGATTGCGGAGGCAGGAGAGAAGCAAGAACCTAGGAAAGAAAAGCTGGAGGACCAAGCAACCTGGGAGAAGGAGGGAAGAAGGAGCCCAGAGCCAGCAGCACCAAAGAGGAACTGAAAATGGAGAAGTGCACATGGCCAGGAACCAGCAGAATCAAGGAAGCTAGTAGGTTAGGCAGAGTAATTTGCAACTGTCTTCGTTTGTCCACCTTTAAGTGGTGCTTCCATTTCCTAGGAAAGAATCACAAAGGGATGATCAGAGAGCAAGTACAGGACCAAGATTGCTTCAGAATCATTTCAACTCCTTGATCACCTATCATGTGACATTGCTGTTCCAGGTTCATGGCAGGATATACAGATATTCTGAGTAGGAAATGAGTGACCCTTATGTGGGTTTGATCCTGCCCAGTAGTATACAGATACAAATGTTCCTTCTTACAGTGCAAGACAATACATGTCTACTCAGAAATAATTCATTGGATTCAATAAGTAGGTATAGGATCATGGTCTTAATATAGTTTTGTATCGTTTTAGAATAGCTAACTAGGCTCAAGAATTCATAATTAATACTATTAGAAGCCCTCTTTCATGAGGCTCCTGAAGAACAGGTGTCCCTGTGCTGATAAGAAAGCCAGGCAAATTACCGTATTGTTCTTTATTATAGGAATTCTACAGAGGAACAGTGGATTTATGATCAAGCTATGCTTTGTCATAAATTGCTGCTTCCAAGACATATACTGTATTGTTTTGTCTATCTCTGATCCTGATTAACAACTCTTATTGCTATGAAAACATTTGAATCAAGCAAGAGAAAACAGCTCAGTGATTAAAAAGAAAAGGAAAAATTTTCCAGCTGGGAGATGAAAAACACAGTATGTTAATAGTCCTCTCAAATTAGGAACTGTATGAATATATCGCCTATCTGAACTTATAAAAAACCATAACTCAAAGATTCAAATAAGTCTGAAAATAGCAAGAACGCTTGCCTTTTAAGAAGGGGCTGCTTTGAACTAGGCAGTTTTTTAATATTTTTAAAATACTTTGGTCTATAGGGAAAAAATAAGAGTGTAAACCTAGCCCAGTATTTCAGGATGAGTAAAGAATGCCCATCAGCAATGTTGGCAATGCACCCTTTACAAGTGGATATAATGTATTTATTAACAAGCAGGGCTGAACCTTCCATTAGGCAGACTGAGGTAGCCAATGCCCTGTACCCCTGTAAGTTAGCCTGCTGACCTCAAGAACAGAGATGTGAAAATCAACAAAACTCAAGCTACCAAAGTTCAAATTCTGTCCTGAAGCTTGGTCCAACTTGAGTTTGCATTTCATTGAGAGCTTTGCTTCGGGTTTTCCTTCTCATATGAAAATCTATGCATATTTCCATGCATATTTTTCCAAATGCACCCCTCAGTTATGCACATTTCTGAAATGGGCAAGTTCTTCTCCCATTATTTAATATGTATTGGTGTGCATTTTTCAAAAGTACATATTTTTCATGTGCATTTTTCAAATGTATGCATTTGTCAAAAACATTTTGGGGGTTGGGTCGCCAAATCACATTGCAAGCTCAGAAATGTACAGACTTTGCATCAAAGTCCAAGTTCAGTGCTGAAGGTACCAACTGGGAAAATCCTGATCAGTCCTGAAGCAAATGTCTCATACATCCCTAAAGGAGTCTGGTGAAAGATATTATCTATTATCCAATCTCCAGGGCTGAAGTGACCTTCACCTGTTCTTTTGGTTGGCTTCTATACACAGAAAGGGGAGAGATGCCGTCTTGTCCTTCACCTCAGCAAGTAAAATGTCTTGAGCTGGCCAGTTAGTTAATTATTAAATGTATATCCTGTATTTCGGTACACAATGTCCAAAGTGGCTAACAGCACATTTATCATAATAAAGGCAGTCAAATGGAACAACTAATTGTAGAGCATAAAGTATATTATTTTAACTTTTGAAATAACTTCCATGGAGGGTGTGGATTCAATCTTTCAGTGCAAACAGGATAATCTTAGTGCTTTTGAACATTTGGCTCAAAACTTGCTGGAAGCACCAGGTACATTAAACCTTCCAAGGCTAAGCTTAAGGGCATGTCCAGATAGCCCTCTGGGGTTTTCTGGCACTTCATGTTCCATGTTGGACATTTCATCATCCAGCCATTTAAAACATAATTAAGACTAAGTACACAACACTTAGGAAGTGTTTGTTCACAGGATGGAACAGGATTCATTCCGCAAAGAAATCTGTGGCAGCCGTGTTATGACGTCTAAGCATTTTAATGCCCTCCTTCAAGCAAATTTTACTCCTTGACTTTGGCAGAAAATAAAAGGACCCCACTGAGTATAGGCCTGTGGCCTTGTTTGCTGTACCCTTTTCAGTACAAGAAGAGTAACTACGAACTTTTTATCCACTGACTCATTTCTAGTTTGTGGTTCCTGTAGAAATGATGGGCCCCATTTTCTTTCCTTTGCTCGTCTTTTTCGAATGTTTGGTTAAAGGTCTGTAGAGATTGTAAAGAGATTTTGACTTAAATGCTACATACAACACCAAGTTTCAGAATCAGCCTGGAGAGAGAAATCAATACAGGAACATTTTTAGCTTGCATAGTTTGCTTGGAGGTTGTTCAATGAGGACAGCATGGCGGGCAGTCTGAACTTGGAGAAATCATAAGGACAAAAAGCATTACTTCACAATGAGATGTAACAAAACTCCACTGGATCATTCATTGCAAAATGCCCTTGGAAGTGGCAATGGAAATATGTTGAAGAAATCGTTAGCCCTTGGATGGGAACATTTCTAAAGCCACTCTGCATGTGATCAGAGTGATGATTGTCCCTGGACAGAGAAAGAGAGAGAGAGAAGGGGGGTAGAGAGAAGAGAAAAGGGGGATGGTGGAAAATGAGATTAAGAGAGACGGATGCCCCCAGCTACTTTTGGTTCTGACCATGGCCACTGCAGGCTTGTGGTCCTAATGGGTTGCCCTGAAGGAACTGAGAATCTCTATAGGAGACAAAAACCAAAACCTCTCCCTCCTGCTGCCACCCTACTGGAACGCTGATGGGGCTGTGTTTCAGGGAAAGTGACTGGAAAAGGGAAGATTAAGCATTCCTTTCTTTCCTGTTCTTTCCCCAGTGCAGATCACCACTCCCAAGTATGCTCCGTGAGGGGAAAACAGACTGCATTTCACCTGACTGCAATATAACTCATCATTTAGCCCTGTGACACTTCTCAGTTCAGATTTCATCTCGTGCTTTCGTCTTGGACCAGACCCAGCCATCCTCAGCAAGGTTGAGTGACAGATCTCCCTCCCTCCCTGACTAAGCTGCCCTAACAACTGGGAATATATATTAGTCCTGAAAGCCTCTTCCTTCCTTTTTGCAGAACTGTCTACAAGCAAAACAATTGCCAACTTTTGTAGGCAGCAGAAGTTGAAAAGCACCACAGACTTCTGCAAGTAATGTAACTTTTGGGACGGGGTGTTGAGAGAACCAGTTTGATGACTCTGTCAAACTGATGTCTTTGTCTTGTTTTCCTGAACTGTGGTACTCATTTTCATCTGCTCACAAAAGCTTGGAGCTCTTGTCACAGGAAGTGGCCTTTTTGGGGATTTTCTTGCAGCAGAGGGAGAAGCAAACTACAGAATTTTAAAATTTATTTTATGTAGATGTTCGAGAATGATTTATGCTGTAGTGAATGTACCCTAGAAGAAACAGGAAATAACTACATAATGAATGGTGAGCTCACTAACAAACCTAGTATCAGCAGCATATGCTCATACCCATGTGGGGTTTAAAAAGCAAAACATGGAGCAGAAGTTTCCTTTTTTCAAAAAGAAACACTACAAACTGGACTCTCTCCTCCACCCTGAAATCTGTATTTGGAAGAATGTACAAACAAATCAAGCAAAGGTAATACAGAGAAAAAGATAGATAGATGTATATACAAACACACACATAAACTGATTGACTGGGTTCAGGGAATGGACTGAATGTGGGTTGTCACTGAACCATGGGTTGTTGTTGAAACCTGGGTTATTTTGTTGCCTGAATCCAGTGAGATAACAAACCATGATGAATAACCCACAGTTCACAACCAACAGCAAACCATTGGTTCCCTTCATTGGTTCTTTGTGATTAACAAGCCATAGCTTGTTCATGCATCTGGGTTCAGACAACATGATTAGCCATGGTTCAAGAACAATCCACTCTAAATCCATAGTCAACCTTTGTGTTGACTGAACCCAGTCATTATTAAGTTGCTGATTCAGGATAGAAGAGCTTGTCAGCAGAGATACTATGGAAAGAGGACTCTCAGATACAATCAGTAGGCTGAAGCCTAAGTTCAAGGCTCTGCAGCAAACAGGATGGGGAAATGACACACAGAAAGCAACAGATGGTCTGGGCAACAGAAACAAAATTCATTTTATACACTAAATAATCACAAAACTGAAGGAATACATGAGGCCACCTACATTATTAAGATGATTAAATCCAAAGTCTAACATGACCTAGCTGTATTACTGCATGTGATTATTCCTACTAGGAGAAAAAAGGAATCAGGATGCTTCAACCAGACTCAGTGATGTCTGACTGACCAGAAGTAAGATGGTTATAGATATACCTGAAAAGAAGTGGAATGACACCCATCTCTATTAACTTTGACCCTGATTATTCCTCAGGGCTCTAACACATTGCCAACTTCCTAGTTTAATGATTAGCAAACAATTGTGTACCAAAGATGCATGACAAAGGCACAAATTCCTCTGGTAAAAAACACAAAGGAGAAAAGGTGGTACATTTTTGGTGCTGGTGCTAGCCAGGACATATGAACCAGGTTCCCTTTTTATTCATTTCAGCCCTAAGCTGAAATAGTAATGAAAAAATAAATGCTGCTAATGTTGTCGTAGTACTTATGAAGCATCAAATGTAGCCATAACAAAAGATCTTTAAAACATGCTGGTGGGTGGGTGGAGTGTGGAGAATATGTCAGGTAATCATAAGTTGGTATAGTACAAAGTAAGAACCACTGAGGGTAACTGGGTTTACTCCCAGGTAGGTGAATCTATCCAAGAACAGCTGTTTGAATATTGCTGAGAATCTCTGACCTCCCTCCCAAAATTGTTCCCCTTCCTGTAAGAAAAGGGAGGCTGCAGCATTACATTCCCTCAAGCAAAGGAGTTGTCAGGTTTCAACCTGAAGATAAATGCCAAAAGTGAGGAAAACGTGGCTTCTCCCACTGGCTTCTCTTCTGGTCCTCTTGCATTTCCTCATTACTCCAGGTCAAGAAAAGGTCCCCAGCTGTACCTTACAGTAGGAGTCTGGTGGCCAATAGGACCAGATCAGGGCTGACCCTGGCACAAGGCAGACTGAGTCAGCCAGCTCAGGCATCAGATGCTGGAGGGCAAGAGCAGCAGCCAGCAGCTGGAGGGTACGCCCAGCTCTCTTGTACTCTCTCAGCTAGCCTGTTGCCCTCAGGTGTGATGAAGAACATTGTTACTTTACTAATCCCGGGTAAGATTGGAGATGTGCATGAATTTAGTTTCTGCTTGAAAATCATGCAAGCAAGTTCTCTTCACCATTCCAAATGTGAGCAGTAATGTGTGTTTTCAAGAAATGTTCCAAATTCCCAAATTTGTGATTGCAAATAGAAAAAAGTACAACTTAAAATGCACGTGCACACATGCACACATGCACATTTTAATCAATAATGGGGAAGTTGAAAATACATGCACAGAAAAATTAGCAAACCCACACACATATTGAAAGCAGAAAGAGAGAGAGAGAGAGTGCTGAATAAGCTTGAAGATGGTTTTTCAGATACTTTAGATGAGTTGGTTCTCCCTAGGTAAGACTCAGTTGCCAGTCCCATTTCTGTATATAGAATGATGGGAGGGGCATTCTTGTCCTTGTCTTGTGGCACCTTGTCCTTTGCCTCAGGCAGCAAAAAGTCAGGCTGTTTTGAACATAGGGAGTGGTCAAGGCTGGAGTCAGAACTACTGCTCCAGTTCCTGCTCTGTTGGCAAAATTAAAAATTCTGTGCTGACCTCTGAGATCTCAACCGACTTAGTGGTCAATTATTGAGTCAGAAGGGCAGGTTTGATTTCTTTTTAACTCCTGTGGGTGTGGCAGATGAATGAACCCTTGTGTTTTATTCTTCTGGTAAAGAGTTGTGAATCAGCCCAGCATAGGATTATCTGTTCTTTGTATTCTGCAGATATCATCATGTGTGCCAAAATGCCTTAAAGGAAGAATCCAACAATAAGGAATGAACCAGCTTTGTTTGTTCATGGGGTGGTGGATCTTTCCCCCATTCCTGGCCCACAAATACATTTTCAATTGTTGGTCTGGCTGAAAGGGAGGAACAAGAAATCTGTTTCATATTTCATCACGCAATATATTCTGTTTATTCCTCATTTGATAATAAAGAAAACCCTTGCTTTTAATGTGGATTGATTTGAACAAGGGAATTCTGAAAGTTTCCAAATCCTTAAACAACTCTGCCTAAATGTTTAAGTGTTCCCATATTTTGCTGATCAGGAGGACAGGAAATTACATTTAAAACCCTACAGAATATGGCCATCAAAGTTACTGCAGTTTTAGCTCTTTCATTGTTTCGGAGGGCACAATCATATGCATGTTTAGGCATTAAAAAGAACTACAATTCACAGCATTCTCTAGTGAGTTGTAGGACTGTTTTTTGCCTAAACATGCATAGGATTGTACCATGAAAATTTCTGCATCAAAGCAAGTTGAAAGGGTGGCTATGCAGAAAGTCAATGAAGGTTACAGTCTTACGCAAAGTTACCTGAGGGTCAAACTTACTGAACTCAGAGGAACATAATTCTGAATAGAAGGTCAGCTGGTAATGTTCAGGTTCAGGGATCATTGTGAAGTTTTTCTGCTAATCTTGTTTAAGCCAGACATGGATACTATTTGTTTTCCTCGTAAACAAATGCTTTTTGGGATACATACTCCAGCACTGCCTATATTACACATTTAAACCAGTTCCAGAGCTATTTAATGATCACTGCTCCCAACAAGGGATTATGGGAAACATTGCTCAGTAAAGCAATGCTCCCTAAACAAAGATGTCCTAAAACTATTTTTTAGGATTCTTGGGGGAAGCTGCAACAATGAAACTTAAAAAAGAATATTGCATCACCTCAAAGGCATGCAAATCTGCATGGATGTTCATGCCAAAGTAATTCTTGCTGAGTTTGTTGAAGTTTAGGCTACATAAACGTACAGGAGTGCATTTTTTACAGATGTGATGCTGCAGAAGCAATTGTGGGTTTCAATGCACTCCATCAATGGCTTTAAGCCATGAAATCTTATGGCTCAATAAATCCATTTCTTTAAGGTGACACATCAGTCTCTATTTCCGCACTCCAAGAGCACCTATGTTGTACCTGACTCCCCGTCATTTGAATGGGTTGAATGGGCTGGAGCTTAGGAGAGCTAAGCCTATCATGCATACCCTGAGACAGCTGATTATTCTAGTGTTTGGCCGTTTCATGCCTATCTGGAGCCTAGAGGAGTCATGCCTATCCTGAATGCCCTGAGAAAGCTGATAGGTATCTCTATTATGTCAGGATCCTGGGGAGTCAGGTACAACACCTAGACATCAATAAGGGTAGCACCACCATGTTTAGCATCCATGATCTTTCCATGGTCTTCAGTGCATTTGATCATAACTTACTGACAACTATGGGCTTGACTGGCATCCACAGCACTGTTCACAAACAATTCTGCTTGTTCCTACATGGCAAGAGAGGAAAGTGATGACGCTGAGGCTGAAGTCAGCCAAGGATGAGATAGTGCTAGCTAAAATCAGATCATAAGGGATGCAATGCTCATAAATAGTGCTGTTCAGGTAACACTCTGGGGGCCAAAACATTACTTTAAATATACGTCCAGCAGCTATGTCATTTTTTTCATTTTTACTGTAGACTAGATACACTAAGGTTTGACCCAGAGCTTAAAAGCCCTCCCACTAACCCACACCACAATCCTAATCCATCCTGGAGAAACTGGACCTAATTTAGAGTAAAAATGGAGAAAGATACAGCTGTGAAATACAAACTAATGTCCATTTTGGTTCTTAGGTTTTACTCTTGAAGCCCAGGGTGGAAGAGGCAGCAACCAACTCCAGTTGGTAAGAAGTCTGCAATTCTACCTGTCTACTATGGCCATCGATTCAGCTGTAAAGTGACACAATTGAACATTATATGGAACTACCCTGTAAAATTTCCTAGAAACTTCAGTTGAAACAGGCCAAGACGGACCACCTTCTTACTAGGATGAGTCAAAAAAGTACATTACACTATTGCTTCCTGAACTGTTTATTATTTTCTGAGCAACATTTAAGGTGCTGGCTTAATTCAGACCTAGGAATCTATAAATGTTTAGGACATTTATAGAGTCTAACATGTAGAGTTAGTCTTCTTCCATAAAGTTCTTAGTCTTCTTCCATAAAGTTCTATCACAAGTGTTCTCACAATTAATCTGCATACTAAATTCAAGTGGTGACAACCATGGAATTGTTTGTGGCTTCTTCCTTTGGAGGATCTAAACCAAGCCTGAGTATTTTCTGCAAGTATTCTAAGACTTCTTTGAGGTTGTGCTGGGCTGAGATATTCAACATTTCCAGCATTTTATGGTTAGTGGATTAAAAAAAAACACCACCCAAACTCACCCAAAAACCCACTGAGAGCCAGTGTGGCGTAGTGGTTAAGAGCATGGGATTGGGACTCAGGTGATCCGGGTTTGAGTCCCCGCTCGGCCATGGAGCCAACTGGGTGACTTTGGGCCAGTCACAGACTCTCAGCCCAACCTACCTCACAGGGTTGTTGTTGTGGGGATAAGATGGAGAAGGAGAATGATGTAAGCTGCCTTGAGCCCTTTGTAGGAAAAAGGCAGGCTATAAATCGAAAATAAATATTATTTGATCTTGTGGGAGTGAGATGATGGAGCAAGGGGGAGAATGGCCTCTAAAATGCCTTTCTGGCTTCTCTCCTATAACAGAAAAACAGAGAGACACAATGTCATAATACAGTGCCATGGCCAAAGGCATTCTTGAAGGGAAGACCTTTGTTCCCATTGGGCAGCCCAGGGCACACCTACCCAAATCCCAGGCACGACTGAGCCAGTGAGGAGGAGCACTGCATGAGCTCACCACACCTTTCAGACTAGCCCCTGCCAATCCATACCACCACTCGCCTGACAGGCCAGCCCTCCCCAGAAGGCCCAAACGTTCTTCTGCGTCCCTGTCCTGCCCATCAGCCTGATCCCTCCATTGTGCAACATCCCAGGCTTTAAAGTTGTTCCACAGAGTGGGGCATGGCCATGGTTTGAATGGATAAACAATGCAGTGCAAGTATGCTCCTTTCCTGTGCTGCCCATCTGTAGCCTATTCCTCCACCTGGCATAAATTTCCCAGCAGGGTCATGCATTCAGTTGGCATGTCTGCCACTGTGCTGGTGAATCTAGCATTTCCCTGGTGCAGCAGAGCTTCCACCCAAAACTATGTCCTGGTGCTGAACCCCTTTCAGTTCAAGACCCAAAATCAATTCCAGAGAAGCTCATACAGGTGGGTGGGCCAAAACATCAACAATATGAGCATTTTTTTGTTTAAAGCTCTTAGTGTCAGTAACTGAGCTTCAGGGGAGGCATGTTAGTCTCTTAGAATGAGGAAGAAATCACACAAAAGCTGGAACAGCATCAAACAATAGATGGTCACAGGAAGGGAAGCAGCAGCCATCTTGTGGGGAAGAGACTCTGGCCATCTGGATAGCCCTAGAGGGCTGGACTGGGAACCCATGCAGACCAAGTCTGGGTCAACACTGCTGTGAAAGGCCTTCAAAAGATCTCACATATAAGATTGTGTTCTTACTATCAAAGCAATATGTTTTCTTTCAAGGTTAGAAGATAGTGCCCTTTCTTTCTTAGAGCACATCCTGAAACACGCTTCTTTCATCTTTCTCTATTCTACATGAGTATTTTACAGGATCCTATCTGTGCCAGCAAGAATTACCATTGACTTTTAGAAGATTTTATCCATGTGTAAGTGGAGAACCAAAAACTTTTTCATGACCTCTATCAAAGTTATCCTGGGTCAGCTGAATTTTCATTCCCTCCCTGTGTACTTCTGCGTGTCATACTGAAGTGTGGGAGTCCACATGTTTACATAAAACCCAAGTCTGCTGATTGTTGCAAAATAGAGGTCTGGATATACCCACTAAAAGTAGGAAATTGATTCCAAGATTCTTTTCAATACTAAGTATTTCTGAAGTCACATAAGCCAGTTTTGTTAACATTTCCAAAGGCTATCTTCACAGCTACAATATTGTATTTCTGTGGAAGGCAGGGATTTTATTACTGTTTAGGGAGGCAGTCTTACTTCTTAGGCCCATAACAAAGGTGCTTTCTATTGACCAGATTTAGGGATGATACTTTTTCTTTGGTTGTTTTTAAAAGTAGCTGAACACATTTTTCATTTTACTTGCTTTTTTCAAAGAATATCTTCACTACTTTTCATTAAATCCCCAAATTGCTTACAAGATAAAATCATGAAAAAATGCAATAAAACCATTTGTTAAAAATAGGACAGGGATAAGGCAATAGAATCACATTAAATAACCAAGGTAGTGGTCAGGGAGTAGAAGCATTCAGCATTTTGGAACGTGCCTGATGCAAACGGAGGACATGATGCTGCAAGTGGAGAAGTGCCACCCATTTCATGACCAGAAGAGTTTCAATGCACCACAGCTTGGGCAGCAAGACCTCCCTCTCAGAATGTACACAGGAGGAGTTGGTCTTACAGATAGCTTAGTCCTACGGAAACCACTCAGCCTTTCTGACATTTGCCTTTATGTTAGCTTTACCTGCTAGATATTCTGTGTCTCTGGCTGCTCTTACATCACAGAAGGAGGGCAATAAAAAAAAGAGGTAGCAATCCTAAGTGGATGGATTCATCAGCCACTCCTTGATGGGCCAGGCCTAACTTGTTCCACCTGGAACTCGTAAAAGTTTGTGTTTTCAGGGTCGTTGGACACCATTCTTGTTTGTTTCTAATGCAGTCCAAAATGGGCAGCAGAACTCAGAGTTCTATCAACATTGAGGGTTCAGAAGTGACTGGGCTTGTATCAAGGGCTATTTTAAGGTATATGAAAGCACATGCCCCTCAATATATTGGGATCCTCTTTTAGAGAGGACTGTCAACCATTTGAAGGGTTGCCAGAAGACTCGCTCTCTCTTCTGAAGGCATCCTCTGCTTGAAAAGCTATCCAGTTCAAGTCTACTATAAAGAACCATCTGAAGAAATACGTGGACCTTAAATTTCAAAAGAATTTGGACAACAGACTGAGCAAGGCATACTATTTACTTGGTCTCAGTCTTTCCCACTGCAATGCAATAGTTTCTATTTAAATTATCTCAATTATGTATGAATTATCACAAAGACAGGTAAATTAGCATATGCAATTTTATGCAAAACAGTGTCATATTTTGTTCTAGTTTTTGTGATGCAAGTCCTCTTCTTTGATGAGTCACCAGACCTCAGAAGAAAGAGGGCAGGTTTGACGTGGATTTGTAAGTTAATCAAGGCGTATTCACAACATGGAGTCATCCAATCAGAACACTACTGTTGTCAACTCAGCAGTTGCTAGGCAGAACAGGGCAGTGACAAATGGAGGCTGGAGCAGCTGCAGAAATGCAGAAACCACAGAAAAACATTGTAACTCACCTGATGCATAATGACATGCAATGGTGAAGGGCGGGAACCTTACAACAAACAATTGGTGCTCCGTGGGAATTCATGGAACCCAAACACGCCACACTTCAGCATAGTTGCTGAATTCACTCATAATGACAAGCCATGTCTGTGTGGTTTCCAGCATGGCTTGTTGTTACATGTGAATGCAGCTAATGTGTTTAAGATGTGAGTGTATCTTGAAAGGAATGTTAGCTATCAGTTAGCACCACACATATGATTCCTTCCCGAAGAGGAAAAGAAAATGTACACTTAGATTTTTGAAGCAGAAGGTTCTAACTAGGTATGTGCTTTGGTAATTACTCTGTGCTTGACCCTCAGTCTAACCATGCAGCTTCCACAGGTACACATGGGAACTGCGTTCCTGGAATTTGACCACTGTAGCTGCCCAAAACGAAGCTGTATGTATGTGTGTGTGTGGGTGTGCGTGTTGTGTTTGGGGACTTCTCCTTTTAAATGATTTATTTTCAGAGGCAGCAATGCGAGGATAGACACAGAGAGGCATGGCTAAAAATGTGGTTGTCTTGCAACCCATTCAGTTTATCACTATCATAAGTAAATTCATGCTCTCTCTCTCCAGGAACTGCATTTTGATGAAAGAAAGTACTGACTGCTAATAGAATTCTCAGCAGCCATATCAACTCAGCTATTATTCCCGTGATGCTTTGAAGAAAGGTGTAACTATTACACAGTTATAGATTAAAAGATATACATTTGTCATGTGCGTAGGGCCATTGTCACAAACAGAAACATCTTCAGAATTCTTGATATACTGTAGCTATCATTCCTCATTTTCTGGGGATTTGTCTAGACAGAATGTTGTGAATTCCTCCAATTCCAAAGTGTCAGTAGCATGAAATTATGGGAACTGTTGCTTGGTTTGTTCAATTCATTGTTTTCATGGCTGGTTTCTTTTATTGAAGAAGGCACCATAGCACCCCAAATATGGTGGCTGCACAGAATCTTGTTTTATTTGCACATGTCCGATGCTGAAGAATGAGGTCGGGCTACAGAGGCAAAGCAGAAGACCAGGCCTCCCTTTCCTGCTATTCTGAAAAGAGGCAATTTTGATAGGAGATGTTTATCAGGAAGAAAAGCTACAGCTGCCAAAATTCCTTCCTCACCACAGCACTAAAAATCCAGCAGCCTCAACTTTTTCTTTTTAACATCTGTTAAACCTCAAGGGGAGAGCAAGGAAATATTAGTCTAAGGCTGAGTCAGTGCATGGGTACCCTGAGCCTCCGGACCCATCTCAGCTTTTCACATTCAAGGCAGCTACCTCAAATCTACAAAGTTCTTCAGGGAAAGCCTCATTCCTGCATCTCAGAGTTTCACTAGACACGGCAGCAGCAAGGTCTGCTCTTGGAAACTCTGACTACTGAAAGCAGGGCAAAAAATGAGGAATAAGTGAAGGGTGATTCCAGGTAGAAAAAGGATGGGGAAATATCAACACAAAGAGTTTTCTTTTATGAAGTTATGGGGAGAAAGCATTCAGGCAAAGGATATGCTCAGCCGCCCACATTCTTCATACCTAAGTGTTCACCCGTGTTGTAAAGCACAGGTTCCCCTCATCATAGGTGTTTAGCTCTGGGAGGCAGAGCTGCAGGCCCAGTGGCCAAATCCAAGCCTCCTTGGGGGGCAATAGTTTGTTGGTTTCCATCTCTAAAAGCTGCAGTGCCATTCTTAATTACTCTTAGTTTTCTTGCAATAAGCACTTTGTGTCATTTGGGTTTTGGGCCCTGTCCTTTTTTTCCTTTGGACATATAACCCCTTTTCCCCTTTGGCCCAGTCACTCTCAGCCTAACCTACTCACAGGATTGTTGTTGCAAATATAAAGCTGAGTCCAGGAGACCTATGTAAGCTGTATAAAGTTCCCCACAAGAGGACATAAGTAGTATATAACAATATGGTTGCAAAGTTAAGGAGGAGGGCACCTATGGATATTCTTAACTGTTGTGTTGTTTTTTAATGAAATGGCATAGCCAGTCTCTGGATCCAGAGAGTCAAAGAAATCTTTATCTTGCTTCTTGACATTCTTGGGGGCTGTTAAATCAACAGTGTAATTTTTATTTCACTGCAATTGCTGAGAGGAGAACAAATCGTATTTATTGTACAAATAAGAAAACCTAACATAAAGAATGTCTTGAAGGGACTTGCATTTCTCCAGTGTTCAAGTATAAAAATCAGCACTATTTTCTCATCTGTTTTATTATGAGAGAAAAGCAAACAAAACTTGTACTGTGTAATCTCCTTTTTTATTTGTTTGAGAACTGTCTGTAACCAGAATATAAAATCCCCAAGCAGTCTTCCTGAATAGTTATAATTTGGGAATAAAAGAAAACAGAGAACTTGGACACACCTGTGCAGCAGCTTATGCAAACAATAGCACACTTTTTACAAAATTACACCAGTTGTGGAATAATTCATAGCAATCATTTTCAGATATTGCAACATATGATGTTGGACATGTGTGCCATGCACTGTGGTCTCAGCCCCCTGTTTCATTTATGTATCAGGGTATTATGCCCTGTTCAAAGAGAGAGTTGGCTTCTGGAAAGAATCTATAATGCAATATCTGAAAATGATAACGTTGTATTAGTCAACAATTCAGTGCATTATAAGCGATTGTGCCATTATTGTAAAAAGCTGAACTCTGCTGATGCACCATAATTTAGAGGGTTCACAGTGACCTGGGTGTGTGCCTTGGAGCCAAGAATAGAGATCCATAAAGGCAAATAACTTGAGAGAACCTTCTGGCAATTGACCGTGCAATTAATCGGACAACGAGTAATGCTAGTGATTATGATGACTCATAATTTAACTGAGATAGGACAATCCATGCCATTCATGTCACATGGCCATACAAAGAGGGAACCAAATTTACTCTTGTACAAAGAAGAAAAGCAAACGAAGAGAGGGAGTTACTGTGGCAACGAGTTGTAATGTCATCTTCTATCCTGATGTCTTGTGAATCCAGTCCTAAACTGTTGAAAGGAACTGTTGGGGAACTCTTTAATCCGAATTCAAACTTCCATGAGCAACTTCCCCTACATGAAGACATCAGTCCCACTTACTTGGGAGTAAGCCCCCATGGAAGGCAGTGAGTACTTTTTGCCAAGGAACCATGCATGGCATTTGGCTATTAGACAGCTTTTTATTCTATACTCGGATTCAGTACCTTTCCATGGGCCTTCTCTGAAATATGTGGAAGTTCAAAGAAGGTAACCTTCAAAATAAGTGGATGGCGTCCATAGCAAGTCCAGTCACGAATATCATCTGTTCATCCTACTGTGTAAATGCTAATCTGGCCTCTATCTGCCACGCCACCCAGTCATGTGAGAATGTTGCTGATAGGTTGGCAATTTAAATGTTAACAATTTAACTCGACAATTTAAATGGTCAACTTCCTAATGACCAAGAAGCCCCCTGCATGCAGGGGAATGGGCAGCTTTGTCAATGGGAGCTCGTTAGGAGTGACCTGCTCTCAGTTTGTAGGGATCACCTGAAATTATTTCAGAGCAAAGGTGCTGTAAAAGGTAGACCTGTCATGAAAAACTGCCTGAAGGTAGAAAGGCATGCATATATCTAAGGAATTCATGAATGGGAATAATTTATGTTTGAGTTAAACAGTGCATTTTGTGTTACCATATTTTGCTGTTAGTTATGGTATTGCATTTCCTTCTCTGAATGCTGGCAGAGCCCCAGTGGCTTTGTATATTTGCCTTGTTTTCACAGTGTTTCTTCCATGGCTTTTTCTTTCTCCTTCTTTTCATAAGTAGTTTCAGACTAACACAGAAATAATACCTAATATTATTCAAGATTTTACCAATTTTGCTTGCAGGCAGGGAAAACTTCCTTTTGAATTTTTCTGAAGGGTTCAAAATAAATGGTAATGCCTTCCTTTTAACATTTAGGTGAGTTCTTTTTGTGTATTAGCAAGCAGATGCAAAAATAAGAATGTATATCCTAAACATAACCCATTTTGCCCTCCTGCACAAATGTGAATGTTCTGTAATGACCATCCCATGTGTAACATCATCAGTGGTGCTGCAGGTTTGATAATGGTTTTCAGGAGGCTGACTCAGTAGCCATTTTCCACTATGACCAATCATAAAAGATGCAATCGCCTTCATATGAAATACCACTAGAGAAATATATTGCTTCTCCTGGCAAGTAAATTGGCAAGTGCATTGGTTTGAAGGGGAGGAAAGAAGCCATGTTTTCATTCTGGTCAGGCCACCAACAAATTAGGAAGTTGTTTCAGCAACTAGATGCAGCCCTGAGAGTGCCAGTTTGCCATCCCTGGTCTAAGTGCCTTATCAGTTATCATGGGTATGTTCCTTTGGGCAAGTTTGGAGGATAACAGTAACAAGGGCCCATCAGCATTTGGCATCCCTGGGGAAAGGGCAGAAACTAGCAGGACCCACCACTGCTGGGACTGATCAGGGGACTTCGCTGCAAAGATCTCTTTCAAAACAAAACCATCAAGTAAACAGAAAAGTTTTTGGATGCTGGTCCATCCAAACTCTGCTGTTAGGCAATGCATTTATAACAACCACAAGAGTTCTACAGAAATGTGCAAGTTCTCCAGAAGTCTTCAACAGGCTGGGTGGTTAACAAAACTCAGGCTAACAGTGACAAATTAAATATATTGTTTTATAATATATAGCTATTACTTTAAGCACACATATATTGCTTATCTGTTCTGCTTCTGAGGACAGTCCAGAGTACAGACAGAGCAGATAGCTCTTATTTCTTGAAGCAGTTGTTCAGTTCCTGAGTATTCTTTTATTAAAGTCAACATTCAAAATGTGAGCCTTTTTTCTGCCAGAGACAAAAGTCTGACTAACCAAAGCCTTCACCCTTGGAGCACTTTCTCCATCATTGTGTCCTTATGAAGCATCTTATTTTGAAACATTTGTGGCTTGCTAATTATAGTAAATAGGTCCTTGAGTGGAAAGCATATAAAAACTTTTTTTTTTTGGTTGAGCATCTTTTTCCATGGCTTTTCCCTACACTTTTTAAATGCTTTCATATTAACCCAAGCTTCCATTCTACTTTTACTTTTTCACTTCGGTCCTTTTCCCGGAAAACGGGGCAATAAGCACCAGTGAATTGAATGGGACTTATTTTTGCATAGACATGTATAGGATAGCAGTTTAAATCATTTTCACTTCCCGTTTTCATCTCTAAATTATCTCTGCAGCAACTCAAAGCTCGCTAATCGCTAGTTTCTCAAAGAGCATCAGTCCACCCAAGTTTACCAGACACTCTTCCAAGATTAGCGGAGTGGAAGGTGAGATGGTGGTAAAGAGATTTCACAGTGGCAGATTTCCGTGCAGAGATAACATGCATGCTCTGAGGATTGGCTATACAATCAAGATTAAAATGAAAAAGCAGTTAAAGCATTTGATGTGGTTATTATTTCCCATCATAATCAAACATAGTGCTGCTTCTGGGCATTTTGCATGTGATGTTTAAATGTGAAGTAAAATGCCAGGGAGAAGTTCAATGGGAATATTCTTCTAATTGGCAATCCAGCCTCAACTTGCTTTAAAACCTCAGATTAAATTGGGCCAAAATAGACATGGCATTAAAGACATGATTACATTTACTTTAATTATATTACATCTAATTTATAGTTTGTGCTCCTCTAAATCAGCCTTCCTCAGTCTGAGACCTTTCAAATGTCCTGGATTACACTTCCCATCATGGGGATGATGAGGATTGCAGTTTGAAACATACTGATGACACCCATTCCCAATTCAGATAGGTGCTACAGTGACTGGGGATGAGTCTTTTACTCTTCCTCCTACTGCAGACCCAGTGAAAATCCCTAGAGCTGCAGAGAAACTTCCAGTAGGATAGCTAAAGGCTGACTGCAAACTATTCCTTCAGCCTCCATCAAACAGGTAAGGTTCACTTGCCAAGACTATTAAGAAAGCACCTGCAGCTCTGGAGTTATACAAAAGTTGAGGCAAGAGGATATTTTGCATCTTCAGAGAATATACTTGAATGGACAAGAATGTTGTATTAAAAAAAGGAAGAAAGAAAAATCCTTTTGGATCCTAACTTTACTTATGTCAGTGAAATTGAGTTCCTTTGCATGGAACTGAGCTTTCCTGCTTCATCTGAAATATGGTATGGGAGCAAGGAGGAGGCAAGGATGGGGAAATAGTTGGAACGCGCTTCTCCCTGCTTTGCCTGAACAAAGGAGCAACCTGAGATCTCAGCCATACAGTATGAGTTGCTTGTATTCTTGACACCCTCATGGTGAAACATTTGCCACCTTAAAAGGATAAGCATATTCTTTTTTCAAATATTCTTTTTTCAAAAATTGTAATTATTGCTTCTAGCCCAGAGTATATTCTAGCTGCTTCTAATTTTGACAAAGAAGCTAAACATTTGCTGAATCAGTAGTTTAACACCAGCTGCAAGCAGAGGCTGTAAGGAATTTAAAAACTGAATGTTTTATTTCTAATTTCCAAGACACTTAGAAAGTGCTATGAAAGTCCATGATCCTTCTTTCCTATAAAGAAGAAATTTAATGCTGCCTCCTTCAAACACTTTCCAGTACATTTTTGGTTTGATTTTTACTCCTACAAGTAGGTTTTGAGACAACTGGGAACATTTTTATGACCCCATAAATTGCAGGGAAAACACACTTAAGAAAGCTGAACTAGGGGTTTTCATTTTTTTCTTTTTTTTGCTAATTAATAAAAGAGCCTTTATTCCTAGGAAGCTCATGTCAGTAGTTAACAAGCAAGAAATTACTATCAGATAGCACTTTATCACTCTCTTGTAGTTTACAGGTATTGATGGTGTCATTGGTTAGCTTTTAATTTTTATCTTTTAGGCTGCTGGATCCTAACATTCCACAGCTGGGAATGGTATATTAAAATCATTGAGGATTTATTGGATCTACACTTAAAAAAAGATACTTTTGGTCATTGTAATGCTCTGGGGAAATATACAACTATATGGCCTCTGTTTCTAGAACTATATGGCCTGTTGCATGTGAATGGAACTTTGATTATCAGCTCACTTAAAAGTACACACCACCACCACTATTTTTTCCTTCCACTTTAAAAGCATTCTAAAATCAATTTAACTCTGTTGCTTGTACAACAGGTTCCCAATCTACTATATAGCAGATTTAGGGCTGCTGGATGGACTGCCATGGAACAAGGAAGTCTGTTTTCTGCAAGTCCATTTGCACTTGCCTAAATGTGGATCAAAGCCAGTAACAGCTTCATACCACCATCCTTCTTGGAGGCAACAAGACCATAAAAGTGCAGACAGAAACAATACAATCAGTTTAAAATGCCTAGGCAAATGAGAACATTTTATTTTATTTATTATTATTTTTATATGCCACCAAGTAGTCCAAAGGGCTGTCTAGGTGGCATACATCAACAAGGCATCAAAGCACACAAATATGCACAATCCTAATGCTGGTTCCAGTCACAACTGCTTAATTCAGATGTTCCAAAGTTAGGGCTTTAACCAAAGAAAAGTCCCCCTCCTTTGTATGGCATGACACCCTTCTCCAAGAGATGGTTTTCTGAGAATGGCCAGTTCTGAAGATCTTAGTACACTGATGCATAAGTGCTTTTGGAGGGAGTGTCAGAAGCGGGAAGAATAAACAGAATGGATGAAGCACCTTGAGTTCTTGGGTGGCTGTGGATGGTGAAATAGAGAAACGAAGGCAGGTATGAGAGCCTCTTTCAATCAAAGTGCCAAATTCCATTTCAGAGAAGCTCCCAAGAGGCACAATCCAGTCATGGGCAGGGCCAAAGATAAAAGAGGCCAGCCCAGTACCTATTTCTGTATGTGGTGGGAATGTGAAAATATTAACACATTTTGGATAATGATTTTTAAAGAGATTAGCAAGATACTCAACTTAAAAATTGAAGCAGATCCTGAAAAAGCATTGTTGTTAATATTTTGTGAAAAGAAATGGAAATGGATTATTAGCAAATTAATAATAAATTTGGTATCAGCAGTAAAATTGATAATAGCGAAGAATTGGAAGGAGAAATGGGATCTTCAGTTAATTGATTGGTATAAAGAAGTTTGGAATATAGTGGTTGATGATAAGTTGATGTGTGACATGTAAAAAGATTGCTAAAGAAGAATGATTTTAACAATATAAGGGGTTTGTTTATTGAACATGTATTAATAAAAGGGGAGGGTACTAAACCTCCAAAGGTTCTATTTCAATTTTGGATGGAAGGGGGTATTTCTGAAAGAGCAGAAAAATGAAAGAAAAAAAAATGTTAGGCAGCTATGTTCCCAATGAATGGGTGCTCTAAGGGTGAATTTTTAAATATATCTTATTTCGTGTATTTTGATTTTTTCTTTAATATAAGTTTTTTGTATTTGTATTTGTACTTTAAAAAATAAAATAAAGAGGCATGCCTAAATTGCAAAAAGCACCAGCACAGCTGAAAGCTGGTATTGTAGTTTCGAACTTTTGTGAAAAGAGTAGTTTAGAGTAATTTTGTGGAAAGGAGGGAGATGAGTGAAAGCTGGAAAGCCACCAAATGATCAGCACTCAGGGTAAAGGGGTGTGGCCATTTGGGGAAACCATGGAGGACCAAATAGGGACCCCAAGAAGAAGAGATTCATCCCATAGGGCTCAGGTCCCAACCCTTGAGCTAAGCTCACAGGGCAGGAATATAACAGGAAATGAGGTCAAGGATATTTGCTTGAGTGGAATGTCAAGAAGGAAAGAGCCTGACAATTCTCCTATGGTGAGGTGGGCAGTTTCTGGAAGCTCAAGGGCCATTTTCACCCCTCAGAGTCTTACAGAGCAGGGAAGAAGAAACAGGACAAGAAAATGGAAAGGATAAATATATGTATCCAAGTATGTAAAATTCAGAATCCAAAAACTTTGCTTTTACAGGGCAGTACTTGCCATTACACAACTATTCAAATTGCTGCTGGTCTCTTCAGAAGAAGCTCTATTGAACTACAGAAGAGGACGTCTCTGCCATCTGTCTTCTACAGGAGAAACAATCATTGTGACATGACCTGCGAATCCTGGGACTTGGGGGAAGAAAGAGCAAAATCTAAAAGACTCCTGAGGGGTTCATGTTGTTGACAGGTCTTGATAACATACTAAGGCAAGTACTATTATTCTGGGATGTCCAAATGACTTTTGCAGTTGAATTGCAAGTAACCTTGAAGTTTACCCAAACATTCCTACACAGTAATTGCAGCAGCTTTTCTGGAATTTTGTGAATAAGAAGACTATGGTTATGGAGGAGACTGAACCTTGCATCTAAAGAAGTTACAGCTGGTGAGGACCTGGGGCTCAACTGCAGATTTTAAGAACCATATTCTAATCACTTGCTCACTGATTCTTGGCAATTGGAAGCAATGTCATAGCAGTGAAACTTGTGCCATATTTTTCAGTGGCCAAGCTGCAAATTAAATGAACTATAAAGGTCTCTACAGTACAGGGCCTCTACAGTACAGGTTTATTGAACAAAGATGTTAGGTCTCAGTTTACATACCTACTATTTCTTCCTGCCTTTTCTCTCACACTTATTTTACTCCTCTTGTCTGTTTTATTTCAAAGACTTTTAGGTCTTCTTTCTTGACATATAGATAGATATACAGAAAAGAGAAACAAATATAAATGCAATACAACAAATACAATAAAATCTTTTTTAAAAATCAAACCTAGAAAATAACAAAACAAAGACAGCAGTGCATACCTTTTCAGACCAGCCATCTCTCATTGCATATTCTGAAACCCTGACATAATTCCATTCTAAAACAGCAAGTAGCAACAGAGACTTGGCTATGCTCTTTCACGAAAAGCAGAATAATTGGGGTTTGCTTTAAAGAAACTAAATACACCCCTACTGGGAGGAAACTGCAAAAATATAGGGGCATCCATGAAAGGGCCCTGTTTTCCATGCACACCTATTAAACTATTTCCACTGTAGTCATATAAGTAGGCTTTACATAGCTATCCTTTAAATAACCCAAACTGTGAAGGGCTTTAAACATCAGAACCAGCACTTTGTATTAGGTCAGAAGCAAAGGATTCTGGATTGGTGTGATTTGCTCCAAACTATGGCTCCTGCCAGCATCAGGGCTTCTGGATAGTGCCCTAGTGAAGTTTCTGAACCACCTTCAATGGCAGTCCCACCTCAATCATAGACTAGTGTCTGTGTGACCATGGTATGGTTAACTGTGGTGTGATCCCCCATGACTGGATGGTAGCAATGAGCTTCTGCTGAGAAAAGGCACTCACAGTGAATATCACAGTGCTGTGCTTGCACAGATAGCACTGAGTTTATATCAGCTGCCAACTCTTATTTATGAATTAATTCCCACAGTTATGTCTCCAATATTGAGTTAAGCAACAACTAGATAACCATCAGCACAGAGGCAGACATGCTAGAAATAACAAGGATGAAATCAACTCATCGGAGCAGCCTGAAGAACTGTGGCCCTGAAATCTGGACACGTGAAAGATGCATGGTACCTCAGCCACCAGACTGTCTCCACATTCTTTCTAAAGGGCCCGTGAGAAAGGATATGTGGGTTACTTTGGTCCTTGCTTTCTCTGCACACTTCCGGGTCTCATCTGGGAGAAGGTGCATCTTGAGCAAAACCTAGACACATGAAGGAAAGGAGAGCAAGCTATACCAATGGCTTCTCTCATCACTTCTCTGCAAGGCCCAAGCATGGCCAATGGGGCAGACACTTCTACTTCCTGAGTGGTGAGAAATTTGTTCTGTTGAGATTTGTACGCAAATTTACTAAATTTGCAACTAATAAGTAAACAGAGCCAGCGTTGCACACAAAAATCCACACTTTTCTGAGCTTGAGAATGCTCAGGAGGGGAAGGTAATGGGGAAATTCATCCAAAAATGTGCATATTATTTATTCATTATTTACACTCTTCCTCTCTATCGAGGATGTGGAAGACAACACTGTCTGGGAAACTAACCCCACTACATTCTGTGAAGAAGGCAGGGGCACTGTAGGATAAAAGTCTTGTCTGGAAGCACTCAGAGAGAAAACGAGAACTTGACTGTTTGTATCTGGGGTTGCCTGAAACTAATTGTGAAGAATAGAGATGAGTCTGATGTCTGCCTATGGGAGTATGTTTGCCTTCCCTCTGCTCTGCTTGTATATTTGACTGCAGTATCCACTCATCCAAGAGCTTTTGACAACTAGCTGGAAAGTGGGTAGTAGGTAGCAGTGACATTATTCTTCCTATTTCACTTAAGAGTTTAGCCTTCAGGTCATTCGGAAGGCTCAAAAAGCTTGTTCCTCCGGTGCATAAAACCTGACATGCTGACTTCCCGCTTTTACTCATGTTTTTAATTAGCCAGGCCAACTGTAGGCTACGTACACAATTCTACTAAGTCATTCTTTAGCGTGACTCACCCTGAAGTCATGAGTTGCTGGATACAAATGAATACATGACACACTCAAATGTCATGGCATCTCCCAGAAGACAAACAAACAGGAAGCCATTATTTAGACGGGCTTTTGGTATTTCTAGGCACATATGGGCAGCCCAGTCCAGTAGGATGAGAGGCTGAAACCTGTGTAACAGGAATTCATAAGCCAATGGTGGGGGATTGTAGCCAAAACTTCTGGGGCGGTGCATGAGTTGCCCACAGATGAAGCTATGCTGATGCCCAAAAGCTATAAAATCCTCTGAACAATATATGGATGGGTAGGTATAGGTAGGTACTGCTACAACAGAGCGTTGAGGAAGAAAAAGTCGGTGCAAAAGTCAGGACAGGCTCAGTACATGGCCAAAACATGCAAAAGCCACATTCTGATCTGTTTCAAGCATGTCACGAGGCCTGGATGGTGTCGTCTTAGAGTCTGGGACACAGCCTGGTGCTGCTTCCTCTTCAACAGTCTGAGCTAATTGATTTTATCCTCACTGCTACAACAACAAGGCTTGCCTGTTGTGAATTATGCATCATTATTTACTAGTGTACAAGACATGGCACAGGAATTAAGACAACAAACTCTTTGCCCTGTGCTTTCTTGTGTTGTTTTAAGCTGCATCATACGCTGTGGGCACTTTGAGGCTGGGATTCTGCACTCTGTTCTGCACTCAGAAAAGGAAAAGAACATTTGTTGTGCCTGGAATATATTCGTGCATATATTCCCATGCATCTGATAAATGTCAATGTATAAATGACTGAGGTGCCGTAGGACTCTATAGCTTTTGGCGCAAAGGTGGAGAAAGGTGTTTCCCTTTGGAATTTATTTTAATGGGAACTTTTAGTTAAAGAAATTGGGCTGGCTGAAGTTTACAGACTGTGGCTTTTTTCAAACACAGTGTCTTTGTGATGAGTTAAAGGAGCACACACGGTGCTTTTTTTTGTCATAGGACGCACCAGAATGGAGTTCCGGCACCTTTTTCGACAGATTTTCCAAGTTTTAAAAGTAACTTTGGAAAATTTGATGTTTGGATTTGAATTGCCCCGTCGAGCGTAGCAGGTCGGCAGCAAAATCATTAAAACGGTGCATGCGGGCTGCTTGTGTGTCAAGTCCGATGCGTGCGTACTTTGTCCGTGCTGGTTGTGATGGTGCTGCTCAGCTTGTGGTGCTGCTCAGCTTGTGATTGGTCGTGTGGTCACGCGCTGAGTGCTTACTGCGGGCGGCGACCATTGTTTCGTTACACAACTGACATGTGTGGGTGTGTGTACAGTGATTGACTACATGCGAAAGGTAAATAATTTCATGAGCTCCGGCACCTTTTTTCCTACAAAAAAAGCACTGAACACACAGAAGCTTGTGCAGTGAAGGCAAAACAGCTACACAGAGCAGTTAACAAGTTAACAACCACTCCAGATCTATTCTGTGTTGTTTCCTTCTTTCTTGCAGCATTGGGTAAGCTCTTATATACTTTCAGCAAAAGCATAATTCTCTTCAACCCCATACTAGAAAGCTAGTTCTATAAAATGGAGAAACAATAGTATTGTAGTTAGATTACTACATTTTGTACCAGAAATCAGTTTTTGATGAAGACTGATCGGTGAGATTGTATTTATTTAGAAATTTCAGAAAGGTATAAAATATTTTTATAGCATTTTTTACAAATACGTTGTATTTGGATTTTCTCCTTAACTATTGCAACCACCCAGGGCCTGTATACAGTGGGCCATCATTATCCCTGTAGAGGCAACTGGGTGGCAGGGATGGGAATAATGACTACAATTGGGATCAAACAATATGCACTATCCAAAATCTAATTTGAATTGGCTGCAGTTCTAGCTCTGAAACATTTGCACTCCATTATTCCCAAGCTGGTAATAGACAGTCATTTTTAATACCGAGCTGAAGATCATTCAAACGGCTTGGGTCCTGGCTACCTGAACGAGCGCTTACGTCCGTATATGCCCGACCGCCCTTTGAGATCTGCGGGAGAGTCCCTTCTCCGGGAACCCTCCATGAAAGAAATTAGGAGAGTAAGTACCCGGAGGAGGGCTTTCTCTGCGGTGGCGCCCAACCTATGGAATTCACTCCCCAAAGAGGTCCGCCTGGCACCGTCGTTACTGGTTTTTCGGCGCCAGGTAAAGACCTTTTTATTTAAACATCATTTCAATTGTTAAAACATATGATCTGGTCTGGGCAACTTCTTCTTCCTTCTCTTTCTCATCCTATATTTTTATTTTATAATGATAATTTTAATTTTGTATTTGTAAATCAATGTATTTTTTGTATTTTTATATTTAATGGTAATTTATTATGTACTATTGTATTTCAATGTATTTTATCATGTTGTAAGCTGCCCCGAGGTTTCGGCAAGGGGCGGCATAGAAATGTTATAATAATAATAATAATAATAATAATAATAATAATAATAATAATAAATAACACAGTTTTATTTTATATTTATATGCTTGTGGTCTGCACACACATCTCTTTTTGCCTCAGTCTAGTGTGCACTCATACTGGTTGTGCAAGGTTTGTTGCCATCCCCCTCCCAAAGTGCAAAGCTTGTTTGTCTGGAGATAACAATAGGATGAGTGAGCCTGCAGGCAACAGTTACTGTGCCATGCCAGCTTCAACTCCTTCCTTTGCCAGATTTGGAGTTCTTCTTGCTGCAAAATTCCATTTCCTAGCTCTCTGGTAACATCCTCCCCATTTCCTGGCTCCTCTGTTTCCTTTCCTCTGCAAGAGATTTGAACTAAGAAGTCTTTTCTCTCTGCTGCAGAAGAGCGTTCCTGCATTCCCACAAATCTTTCAAGAGGACTCAAAACGAATGTGACCAGCCCAACAAGGTACACTTTCTCCTGTCCATCTCCTATATTAATTTCTGCAGCATTCCAAATCTGAGTGACTCTTAGGCACTGATTCTGTTCTTCCCTCCTCTTGCCCCACCTGCATTTTCTCAAAGAACCCCAGCTAAGCTACATGCTACTGCCAGATGCATGTAACATTCCTGTGGCAGACCTCATAAAACCAAAACAAAACCAGAAAAAGCAGACTTGGGAGACTGCCACTTGGAGCAGAAGAGATGTGCTTCAGCCTTTCTCCTCCTTTTTCTGCTTAAAATCAGCCCTCTCAGCTTCTTCCTCACCACCACATGGCAGAAAACAAGTTCTCCCCTGAGGGGAGAATAGCAGCTGAAGCGGGTGGATCCTAGCAGGGAAAAGAACCAACGGGGAATGAGTCTATCAGCCCACCTCTACTCCTAATGGCAGCTTTCCAAGGCTGCCATTTCTTTTTGGGGGAACAAATGTTACACCAGTGGTTGTGTGCTCAATGGTATATGAACCTATTAAACAGTAAGTAAGAACAGGCTTCCAAGGGTTGCTGAATGCAGCTGACAACACTGGCATGCCAGATTATTGCCTGGGCACTCTGCTGTATGAAGTCAACCTTAGCCAGTATCTTATACCACCATAACAGATGTATAACATTCATATGATCTCATTATTTGTGATCTCGAGTCACCCCGCCAATTGGAAATTGCCCTGTCGTAAGCTCCAAGTCTTGAACAAACCATAAATCTATTGATTTCCAAGTACTTATGCTTTAATTTGTTTAGGGATCACACTGCCTATGATGCCGTCTGTCCAGCATAAATTGCTGTTTAAAGGGGGGGAAAATGCACCGTTTCAGCATTCATTTCTTAAGCTGGCACAGATTGGGCCACTGAGCTCTGCAGTATCCTACATAGATTGGAATGATGCAGATCCAGTTCATTTCTGGCATTGCAACTTCCTGTTTGGGTGTTAACATCAAAATAAAGTCTTAAGTCTTGCTTTTCCCCTTGTAATTTCCTCATTTGGGTGTTAACAGAAACCCAAATGACTTTCTTAATAAAATATGGACTTCTATCCAGTCATACGAAAAGGACTTGGCTTCTGCCAAGGGTATAAATTTCCTCTTGCAGTTACTATAAAGCTGAATTACGGGAAATTGTCCAACCCAAATCCCCACCTTAAATAATTACCTGTGCTTTTCCTAGTTTCTCTACAGTTTTCAACAGAACCAATCATGTCATGTTGTTAGTCTTCTGACACTGTGCAAATTATGCATATTGTGGCATCATTAACCAGAAGTGTAATGTCGTTTGTTTGCTACATTGCTGTCTTTCCTCCAAGGAGTACAAGATACAAACAAATAAATGAGACAGTCCCTGCTAGTGGGCATATTTAAAAAATGATACATAAAGAAACAGGAATGAGACAGGAAGAGGGAGAAATTATTCATTTAGTCCTTCCTTCCATCTAAGGCATGCCTAGATGTATAAATGCTAGAGGTAGCAAGCAATTGACAAGTTATGCAGAACCATCCTCTTATTTAGTTTTTGTTGCAGAAAGAATATGGGCAGTGGGCTACTGTATCCAGTCCAGGTTTTAATCTGAGTTTTTAAGGAACCATCCACAGTGTGGAATCCTACCCCACAAGTAGGTTAATCACCACAGATAGCTCGTTTAATGTTCAGACTGAAACTCAGAGTGGATTTACTACCTCACTGACCTTAAAGTCAGCAGTCACTGATGGATGGGGTGGGGTGGGGGGTTACTAGGACCAGTAGTATATCTCTATACCAGGGTGAAGAAGCTTGGGCCCAGCTCCCCAGTCTGAGTTTCCCAGATGGCCACGTTCCCTTCCCTTCAACCATCTCTCTTTTGGTGGCTTCCCAGCTTTTGTACCGCTTTCCTCCCATTCTGTGAGCCTGAAATGCCTCTCCTGAGACTTCCTTAGTGGCAGAAAGAACATTACAGCTCAGACATGTTAGAATTTTGCTGCTGCCCCTTCTTGCTTTCAGACCAGCCCCTGGGAGATCTTCTCCACTGGACCTCAGCCCCTAGGTTGCACCTCCAGACACCCCTGCTGCACCAGAAATGCATAGCTCCAACGGTGCAGAATAATCACCAATCCACAGCAGCATAAAGCCCCATTCTTCCTGTTTACTTTGATCCAAATGCCCCCCCCCCCCCCCCCAAATCAGGCCCTGCAAATTCATCTGGCTCAAATGGGGCATGCTGGGAAGGAGATGTTAACCCACGCAGGTTAGCATGGGTTGCGTATCGAGTATGATGAGACTTTGCCACCACTCTGCCTCCTTTAAAGAGAGGACACATCCTGTCAATGAAGACCTTCTTAAAGGGCTAACACAGCAGCCTGTGCTGCTCCACCCATCACAACAAAAATGTACACAGCCCAGTTGCACACAGCATCGACCGGTTGCTGGGTTCTAGCAACACACTAGCCCTCATTTCAACTGCCACCCATGGTTCGGCAACAGCCCATGCTAAACCCTTGAGGGAGAAATGCATGGTTGCATGGTGTGAAGGTGAGTAAATACAGATCCATGTACCTGGGTTGATCTATACCTGGGATTGAAGATGAGGAATGGTGTGTCTGAGATCTGGAGAAGGACAAGTAGGGAGATGGTATTGTGTGTGTGTTTGTGGATGGGTAGGTGCGTATCAGCCTTCTGCAATCTGGTGCTTCTCAAATGTTTTGGACTTCAACTCCCACCAGCCTCAGCCAGCATGGTCAATGGTCAGGAGTTTGGGGAGCTTAAAGAATCCATGTTTTTATCAGAAGCTCCCACATAAGAATTTACACTCCAGGACAAAAGAAACTAGTCCTGGGATAGCATCGCTTACTGCTGGGGAAAGAGCAACTCTGCTTTTGGAAAGGCAGTTGTGAAATGGCTTGAAGATTCCATAAATACTCTATATACTACGTTTTTAAAAAAGAGAAAGAAACAATTGCTGCCAGCTGTTTTTCCTTTTCTCAACATAAAATATGAATGGGGAGAATGAAAAAAAATCCTGTACTCTGCCAGCCACTCTCTGCTCCAAATTTTCTTACAAGTTTACCAGGGCTTGCGATTCCAGCTGGCTCATCAGCAGGGTGTAAAGAAAGTCCATCTGCCTTTGTGATTCTAAAATAAAAACATACTTTAAGTGGCTCCCTAACCAGATAGGTTTCATTCTAGGTACTGTTGGTCCCAAATAGATTCTAGGAAAATGGTAAGACTTTCCCCATTACTAAACAGATTCAGGATCAAAGGCTCTTGGTAAAGTGAGAATAGGCTGTGAGGCAGATGAAACATAACATTATTCCTTCTTCTTTTCTCTTCCTCCAAACTATAGGAACATAATATGGTGCTTTAGATCATGGCAGACCACTGAGCCGTCTAGTTCAGTATTATTGTATTATTTACGCAGATTGGAAGTAGTTCTCCAAATAAGCCTTTCCCAGCCCTTGTTATAGTGGCAGTGCCATAGAATGAACAAGAACCAAGTGGCACTGCCAGGACCAGTCCACGGGGCACAGGACAGGGCCTGTGGTCTGAGAGGGTGCCCCTAATTGATCCTTAGGACCTTAAGTTAGAGGAAGGCCTACTAGGGCTGGCATCCCAAATAATTCATTTGGAGGTCCAAATCTCTAGGGAGCCCTCTACCTGTGCATGTTGTGGCATGAACAATAACAGCTAAACTGACTCATTGTGCCTCATGGGTCTTTCATGCAAATGATCTTTGGTTAGTTACTGTCTGTTCCCAAAGGCAGCAGAGGATTCTGCTGATCTTCCACCAGATAAAATATAGAATCTGACTAGTACAAGCTTAAATGAATGGCCCAACTGACGCAATCTATTCTGACTTATGGCAGCTCTACAAGTTCTCAGGCAACTGGTTTTCCTCAGTCCTGCTGCCCAAGGTGGTGCTAGGTACCAAAGACACCCAGGGCTCAGGCACAAAAATGCCTACATTCACATTTGTTGCTTTAAAGTCTGTGGGGATGCATGTGTCTTTGAAGGAGGCTCTCTCCTAAGGGTACTGCTCTTTGTAAAAAAGAAGTGTTTAAACAAATAAGAGGAGGAAACGTGATTTCAGGGGGGGAAATCCCTCAGGAAGAGGGGATGGGGTAACAGAAGGTGAAGCACATGTGGGCTAAACACCAGCTAATCCAGACGTTCAGATGCATCAGTGCTCATCAGGGCCCCCGTTCCTTTATTGCAGCAAATGATCAATGATAGAAAGGAGGCAGAGGGCCTCCTATAATCTTTGGGCTCCAAATGAAATGTGTGGGACTTGCAGGCCTTCCTCTAACACTGCTCCTGCCCACAAGCTGAGATTCTTTTCACTAGAGACACCAGGAATTAAGTCAGAGAGATTTCTCATCTGACCATGTACTATATTGTGGAGCAGCAGCCTGAGACCTCTGCATTCCTGCCATATGGATAGCTGCAAGCACAGTCATATTTTGCTAGTAACTTTGTATTCCCTCTTGCAACAGCCAGAATTCCTTTTCTTAATGCTATTTCAGCAATAGCTTGATTCAGGGTTAGAATGAGGATGTCAGGTCTATTCCTGCCTAATTCTGGGCAATCACAATAAAGCAGAGCAGGTCAGATTATATTCTTTGACTCTTGTAAAAGTTTCCAGGTCCAGCTTTCCTAAGCAAAAAGTTCCTCAGTTCTTGCTAAATCTAGCCCACCTTTGAGCATCTACCAAATATCTGTGTGCTTCATAACTCGAAACCTGCATTGCTAACATTTTGTTGCACAAGAAGAATATTCTAGTTTCACAGTATCACAAGTGAATTGTGGGTGACTTGCTCCAGATCACCCATTCAGATTTCTGGCTGGCTGACTGACTCACCATTACTTGTTTCTTAATCAAGGTTGAAAGATGTTAGTAAGCTTTATTTTTCATTTATCCTTGAAAATGCCATCTGAAGAGTATTATTTTCACTGAGGTAGGGATATCTGATGACTTGCAGTGGCACTTTTGTTCAATGTGCTCCAGGTTCTGCTTGTCATGAAGCAATGCTACACTTTTATCTCTTTCTGAGAAACATTTTGCAACATTTCTGAGGGACATCACACCTTAATTGCCATTTCTGTTTACTTTTGGCTTCCTTCTTCCCACCCCACAAATAGAATAGGGGTTTCTCCCCCCACCCCACAATTTCTTGAGGAATTAGTTTGGAAGATAATACTTGTCTATGGAGTGGAGATGGTAAGTCTACTGGAGCTGGAGAATGATGTGATCAGTTTGTTTCTGTGGTTGCTTCCATGAACCTCCTGAAAACATATAAAAACATTCATTCACATGGTCAGGCTTTCTTGTGTACTTACATATTACATAAATGATCCCTGATTCCCTTAATGGGGACATCTGTCACTTGTCACAAAGAAGCACATTTTTGTCCATGCAACATTTCCTATGTTTCTAGGAATGAAATTGCCCAGTACATCGATGCTCTGTGAATGGTTTTTTTTAAAGTCCTTGCTGTGGAGCAATAAAACAGGTGGCACTATTGCATTAAATTTAAAGATGATTCTTTGGCTGTGGATGCTCCAACTGGTTAGTTACATTGATGATGCTAGTTGACCTCATTCCTTGCAAGGAGGTCCAGAGAGTGCTTTTAGTTTCTCACTAGAGGCTTCTGATTGTTCTGTCATCTTTTTGACTAACTTCACATACAGAAATCTGAGGTTGTCCCTTTTCCTTTAGAGGCCCGCCTCTGTGGCTCATTCAAGAAAGATGTTCATGTGTATGAACCTGCAAAAACAGTGCAGTATATAAATTGACAATCTGGATTTGTGATTATGCTTATACTCCTAAATAGCTTTAAAAAAGAACTATTGGGATCAAAATCCAGGAAAAGTTAGCTGCGCCTAAGTCCCAAATGAAGTGGACAAGACAAGTTAGTTGCCAGTCATTTAAGCAGGGCTTAAGCATGACTTTTTCTGGAATGGGACTAATGTATGTCAAAATTTTGTGGTTCATCTTAGGAAGCTGCCAAAAAGACAGATGGAAAATGCTGTGTATTTATGAACATTTTGGGCCTCATTGACTCACTCACAGACAACGATCTATGCATGTGTTAGTTCCTTTATAATCTCAGAAAAATCTCTGAATAGTCTGACTTGTTCAGATTCAGCAATGAGGCCTTAAAATTTCAATGTTCCCCATGAAAGAAAACATGTTTGCTTTCCCATCCAAACAACTAAAGAATCACCAAGAAATGCAAGACATTTCCTTTTTCCACATCAGCACTGTATGTGGGAGCTAGGCACTTTAACCAAATGTTCCTCAGACTCAGCGGTGTGAAACCAGTGCGCTTGAAATATTATTTTTGGGGCATTCCCACATAATGAAATAAGGTTTATTCAATATAGTATTTCTTTCTGTTTTGCTTTGTCTGTCTTCTTCTCTCACCTCCTTTTTCATTAATACTTATTTTTTAAAAAAGGACTCTGCCATAAAGGCCTTCCATTACATGCAGATGGTTTTATGCGAGTGAGACTCAGATCTTGTTGGAGTTTAGAATATGCAGACTGGGTTGATTCCAGGACTGGTGTTCTGCAGAAGGAAAGGTCCTTCTATGAGAAAACACAGTGCTTTGCAGAAGGTTCCATACACACACAGTGAACCGCATTCAGTGGGGGGTCTTCCAAATCCGTATTCCATGATCAGGAGGCTGGAGTGACTGCTGTAGCAAGGAGGAAGCCCACATCCACCAGTGCAGGTGATCTAGCTCAAGTCTAGATCAAACCCATTGTCTTCCTGAGCCACACAACAACCCTCTCCATTCAGTGTTTGGTTTACAGCCAGTTGTTTCGGGAAAGTCACAGGCGGGGCATAATTGTGATGGCTACCTACTCATGCTTGTTCCCCATCTCAGAGGGATATTCATAATCCTGTCATGGGCCACCTTCCAATTTGTAAGCTGCTAGTAAAGATAGTCCATTTGTTTCTAACATTTGGGGTCTCTGATTGGAAAGGATCCAAGTGCATGAGTACACAATGAACTCAACTTACAGTAGCAGATTTTTCCACTCTAGTCACCATGACCCAAGGGGCTCTTCCATTTCATGTTGCTGCTTATTACTTAACCACAGCAATTCCCGCCCCAAATTTCTTCCAATGGTGCATTATATATATGCAAACTGATAAACGTATCAAGTTGAAGTCACAGATTTAGGCTGCTATCCTGCACTCTCTTGGGGAGAGTGGAGCAAGTCCCATTCAATTCAATGGGGCTTACTTTTGGGTAGACATGTATAGAGTTGCATTTTAAGGCTGTAATCCTTTGCACATTCACTTGGAAGTGTCAAGACAAAATGAACAAAAGCTTTGCTATAACATGGTTGATAAAAGTCCAATAATGTAAGAATCAGATCGGATCAGGAATCCATGTTGCAAGTCTTGCTTCCCATGTACACCTTAGAAATGCTAATGAAACGGTCCATTGGCAGACAACTTAGATCTGTTAATCCAGTGTGGTGTAGTGGTTAAGAGCGTGGGACGGGGACTCAGACGATCTGGGTTCTAGTTCCCGCTCAGCCATGGAGCAACTGGGTGACTTTGGGCCAGTCACAGACTCTCAGCCCAACCTACCTCACAGGGTTGTTGTTGTGGGGATAAGATGGAGGAGGAGAATGATGTAAGCTGCCTTGAGCCCTTCGTAGGAAAAAGGCAGGATATAAATCACAATATAAAATAAATATAAATAAATGTCTGCCTATCTTGAAGGTTCTTCTTGTTGCACTGTGTCCAACTCTGTTGTTTTAATTTATTCTGCCTCTAGCATACTGTGTACATGATCCCCCACCTAATTCTCCTGCCCCTTGCCCAAACTGATAACTTATAAAAGCATCTTGTACAAGCTCCAACTCTGTAGTCCTTTCAGGGACTTCCTAAATGCTGCATGTATTTCCTTTATAGCTGAATAAACTGTAAATGTTCTTTTGATTGTACACTTGCTGTAGACTCACAAAGAAGTTTTTTTTCCATTCCCACTGAACTCAGGAGGACTTATTTCTGCACAAGTATGCACAAGACTGCACAGCAAACATATGCATGGCCACTGGTTCTCTATGGCTGTCACATCCTTAAATGGATAACTTCCCCCCAAATCTACAGTATCCATACAGTGACTAGCAGACAGTATGCTTTATTTCAAGTGGAACTATAGTCTTTTATGTAATACCTCTTTTATTGTCAAAAGGGGCATTTTCAGTGTGGGTTGGGTGTGCATGAGAGAGAGAGCCTTGTGTGATATGCACAAATGAGTATGTGTGAGCGAACAGGGCCTGGACAATCTCATGGGAGCAACATGCCAACTGTGAGGAAGGCTTGCCTGATTTGGCATGTGGCTACCACTCAGCGCTGGTGTGTGTCCTCCCAATTGCTTGTCCAGAACCAATTTGACTCAGGCTGAAAAAGGTTCCTTAGCTCAGTATGAATTAAATAGATAGCCTATTCAATTCAGGCTATGGGCCTTAATAGGTAGACAGGCCTAGGATTGCACTGTTAAAGATCAACCTGTGGGCTGAAAAAATTCAGAGCCCGCATGTGTAAACAGCAGAAGAAAACAGGATACTTTTAAGATTTTTTTTCAAAAAAAAACTAGCACAAGGATGCACAGTATTCTTCTGTTCTGCAAAATAATAATCTCTCCTTAACTCACTATTTTTAAACAAAGTCCCATGTTTGGCTTTTTGCTTACCCCCCTCAGGGACACCCATTTTGTTTCTGTGGCGAAAGACGAATGATTATGCCCTTAATCGGTCACCTCTAGCACTGAATAAACAAGCAGAATCAATAGCCTCTTTTATGCATTTTATCTCTTAAGGACCAAGACAACCTCTTACAACCTCTCCTATTGCTGTTGTTTTTTCCACTGCCTGTCTTCATAAACATGACAAATGATTCTTTGCGATACACAACTAGACTTGTCACAATAAATGAATCTGCAGCCAGAATAGTCTTTGCGGAAATGCTGCTGCAGGCAAGAGTTATTCTCTGAGAGAAAGTTCAGTTTGGGGGGTTTTGGAAACAAGATTTTGGAACACAACTTCTGTGACAATCGTGCATTCGTAGGAAGTGGAGAGCAAAACGCAAGCAATCATAGTAATACTCAGGTATGCAAATAATGTCACAAAAGTTATTAGCTCATTTGAAATCAGCAAATGACTATGTTAATCATTTGTTGCTTTTTAAAAAACCACGGACAATGGCTTTGGAGCCATTCTTATTCACTCTGGTCAGTGGCTGTTTGAATTATATTTCAGAATGTTCCCCAAAACCTGCTATATCAGTGTAAAATGCAGCAATCTCACTACCGAGCTTTAGCTTATTGTTACAGAGTTTGCTTAAATCATAAGTTAGTAACTGCTGGGGCTCAGGATTTCCATCCTTCTGCCCATACAGCTACTTCCTCTGATCTGGATTTGTTTTCCAGACCTGCATATGTTGCAAGTGGCTGTGATACATAATGGGGTAGGAAAACTCCCCCCCTCCCCACCCCACCCCGAAGGACCTTCCTCACTTGTCACCTTGAAGGTAAAACAACAAACTATTGATTAAATGTTCAATAAAAGAGACTAAGGGTGTAGTCCTATCATTTACACACTCAACACATTTAAAATCCCAAACTCAGAGATATGAATGGATCCTATTCCCCAAATCAGGCTTTGCAGTGGAAACAGTGCGAGAGATCAAGATTCTAGTCCTCACTGAACCCAACGTACCTCACAGGATCAGGATAAGATTGGGAGAAAGTTGTGTAATTTAGAATTGTGTTCACATGTGCAAAAGTGCGATATAAATATAATAAATAAAGATAATAAATAAATAAAGATTGCAGTCTAAGTTTGGAACTGTAAGCACTTTCTATGATGGACATCAGCTGAGTTCATCACCCAAATTAAGCCTCAGTTGTGAGGCTGTCCTTCAAATAAGAAGGCAAGGATGCTGGTGGCATTGGAAAAAGTATTTCTCAAAATGAAAGGTTATAGAAGTCTTGAGTATACAACACAACGTGTTCAGATACATAGTCAGTAAATAGCGTGGCTACAGCAATCATATTTTTGTTTGCAAATTCTTGATGGCGTTTCACAGCAGCTACAGTGAATACGAATATTTTGTTACTCTTGTTCATCTTATCTGGGTGGTCAACTGCTTGACAAAAACTTTATCCGATAAGTTTTAACTGACTTAAGTATATATGTGAATAAAAATAAAATTGTTTTTCTCTGAAAAACAAAGAATACCCTGTGTGTTACAGGTATTACACCTGTGTCAGAGGAAACATAATTGTAGAGGAGCTATTCTGTGCATGTATTAAGCTGACAGGTGGGACCTGTAACATAATGTGGAATGTCACTGTTCCAGCTGGCCAGACGGCTCTGCCCAATCCCTGCATACTCCTTTCCACCACCATGGTATTTCTCCCTGAAACAGTTGCTCAGAATTGTCCTCATTGACCTGCTCGATTTTGTTTCCTAAATAGGGCCGTCCTAAAGATACTTCGGCAAACTGTATTCCACGGAGTTGGATTCTCAGTGGCCCCATTTCCTCTAGAACCATGTTTGCATTCACAAATGCTATTAAACAGTGATGTTTGCCCACTGCAGTGTCTCCTTCTGTGTGTGTGTGTGTGTGTGTGTGTGTGTGCGCGCGCGCGTGTGCATGCAATAAACATTTCTGACCAATAATTAGGGCAACTTTAAGTTCATCAGAACTATTAAAAACATATCAATCTAAACTATTGATCCATTAAAAATGCCTGTCTAGTACTTGTTTTTATGTTGTAGGAAAACAACTTTTTACCAAACACACCAAGATTTTAAGTCTTTTCTAAATTCTTTGCTGTACCATATATTTGCAACAGAAGACAATAGCAGTAGATTGGGAAAGAACTGTGGCATTTTCAAAGGCATTTAAACATGTATGTTAGAAACCATCTGTATTGCTCTGTCTTTTGATGCCTTTAGTTTGAACATTTTGAATCACAGAATGTAACTGACCTATCTTTGGAAAGATATTCTCCATTGTATATGACTTGTGAGTTCTACATTACATTTATTTAACCCAATATAATGTGGGATTCAGGGGTGGAATAACCCCTACATTTGTTGCTGCTGCTTGGCTGTAGTTTATTACATTTTGGTTTAGGATTCATATGACAAACAGAACGCATCTCATTAGTTTTATTGCTTTACTGCTGAAGTATTTCAGATGAGCGCTGAGAAACTGAGACCCACATCCTCAAGTAAAGCCATACATGGGGTTTTCCCAATTTTCCTATGATAACTATATCCAAATGTATATCTGCAGATCTTTGTGAATCCCTAAATTTAATCCATAGAGGTGCCATATTATCTTTCATGGTCACATATTCCATGTGAACAAGCAGGGCTCTGGAATGTCTCCATCCTTCAGGGCAATTGTTCCTGTGGTCATTGCAATGAAGATTGTCCACTTTATTCCCTCATCCTGGCCCAGAAATCTCCTTCTCAATCAGGACATCCTGGGGTCTACCATCCAGTAATTCAAATCTGATGGAAGATCAAAAAAGCCACTTGCCATTTCCAGTAGGAGGAATATGACAAATAGACTGTATTTTCCTGTAAACTATGCTTTCCTGTCGCCTCTCCCTCCTTCCCACCATCATTATATTCTCTGATAACTTGATTTCCCCAAGAAAGTCTATGGGAAAGCTTTAAACTTTCTGAAGCAAGCTTCTGGCTCAGGTCTGAGGCAAATCAGGCAGCTCTGAAGCAAACCAAGCCAAATCTACCTTCTTAATGGAATGGAAAATCTGAAATGGGATCAGAACTAAATTTTGCCTTCGGTACACATGCCTATTCTTTTCGACCATCCTGAATCCCTCACTAACTTCACTGAAGGACCTTCGTTCTTGTATGATGAGAGGGCAAGAAAAATGTCATTCACCTTCTTGCCACCATAAGTCATTTTATAATCTTCTATCCGTTCCCCCCTTATTTGTCTTTGTGTTTTCTGAATCAAGAAGCCATAAATATTGTACTCTTTCCTCCTAGGGAAGTTGCTGCAGTCCCTGTTCAGCAAGGTGGCTCTTTGCTACCAGATGAGGGAGGATGCTTTGAGTATCATACGCTTAGGTACATTACAAAGATTGGAAATAAAGACACTTATTTCCCTTCTACACATATTCTTATGCAACTGGACCAATAAAATCTACTTTTTAAATCTTTCATTAATCCTCCTTAGTATAATACTTCTAGGTGCATTCTACTAATATTGTGTACATCTTGAGCTTTTGTACATGAGCTTTTTGTTGTGTGCTGATTCCCTAGTCATGCTTGTTTATATGTTCCTTAAACAACATTGTGACCCTCCAGCTTCACTATGATGGTCAATTACACTTTCTTCAAGTTGTTTAGAGGAGGCAAAGTTTCTTCAAGTTGTTGTTCTGATGGCAAAAGAAAGCATCATTTCTTCTTTTATGTTTGTGCTGTTCCACTATCCAGAGTGCCATCTAGAGGTTCTATAGTGCAAAAGCAGAGCATGTTCTGCTCTGATCAAACTTTGAAACAAAACCAAAAGTAGAGGCAGTGGATTAGGAGCCTCATGTAGAGAGGCTGAGAAGCAAAGCCAACAGTGGGTTAGTTCCAGACTTAGCTTAGGACCACTGAAATTAATAGGCCTTCACTGAGTGACCGACTTAAGCATAATTCATTTTAATTAGTTTATTGCAAATATAACTAAGGCTAAATCCTATATAAAATTGCAAGACTGATCCAAGATAATTTCATGGAAAATCCAACTGGCATCACTCATCTTCAGCTGCCACTTACTTCAGTGGAACTTCAGCAGTATGGAGATAACAATAGCCTACCTTACAAAAGAAGGAGGGGACGGCAGAGGATGAGGTGGCTAGATGGAGTCACTGAAGCAGCTGGTGTGAGCTTAAGTGGACTCCGGGGGATGGCGGAGGACAGGAAGGCCTGGAGGAATGTTGTCCATGGGGTCGCGATGGGTCGGACACGACTTCGCGACTAACAACAACAACAACAACAGATTACTGAGCCATTGTACATAAAGAGTTTTTAGTATTTTAAATCAACACTATACATGTTGGAGCATTAAATACTTTTGGGCCTTTCCCAGGTGGGATCCTGGATGGAGTTAAACTTCCAGGTCATTTCAAATAATTGTGTCAATACTTCAGTAAAACATGAAAAGAAAGCCAAATACTTTTTTTTAATGTTGAGAGTACTAGTACACAGGCTATGACCTTAATACTTTGGTGGCCTGAAGGAAGTATGTATGGATATACATATGGACAGATGCATTTGCCTTTGAGATTTATATCCCATCACATGGCATCAAAGGTGCTCGCAGACAAGCAGAGAGACAGAGCGCAGACAAACAGTTGCATTTTCTGGGAATCATACAGAACATTTGAGAAGCTATGCCTTCCAGTATGTTTCAGGCAGTAAACATTCTAATCATACATTTATACATTAGCCCAAACAAAATTGTGCAGTGCTTTAATGCTGCTTTTCTGGAGTTATTTTTCTGAGATTTTTTGTTTGTTTGTTTATAGTTTTACATTCTCTCCTTCATTCCCTCCTTTTGTTTTTCTTAACTGCATCCTGTTGTAATATTCCCCTTGGAAGGTCTTTTATAGAGTATTTTTATACAGATTTCAAAAACTTCCTTCCTGGCTGTTGCATCCTCTCTTCAGATGTTAAAGTTAGAGATAATGGTCCTTTACTGAAAATCTTGGGAGATGCACAGGAGTTTACAGTGTCCCACTTTTCACAACTCAACGCACTTTATTTGTGGCATATAAAACCTTGTATACAGCAAACAGTACCTTACTGTTAGGCATGAACAAGAAAGGGACATTAACATGCAAGGCAAGCTTTTCAAAATTGTCAGCCTTTGGGGATCTACTTTCTCAGTTTAACAGTGGACAAATCTTTTGCTTTAGGGATATGAGAGAGCCTGGATTTAAATGACATCTAAATGCACTTCATAGAAAGTGAAGAGGGCATTTAATAAATACTGAATCATTTGAATAAGTCACTGCAGGAAATCCAGAAATGCATGGAAATACATACTGCGTGAACCATGGTTACACATGTGTCTTGTTTTAAAGAAAGATGAAAGATGTGTCACCTGGGCCCCTCTTCCTTTTCAACCCCTCCCTATGCTCCTGCCATCCAACAACAACAACAATAACAACAACTTCTTTTTCTTTGTTGACCCTGTCTGCGACTTAGAAATTAGCTCATGTTGTTTAATGCAGCATTATGCTCTGGAGACACCCTAAGAATCTCTCCTCTTACTGCCAGAGACTTGGACTAAAGAGAGAGAAAGGCATCATATTTTCAGCTTCCCTGTTATTGCCCCATTTTAATGTGAGATTTGATTGAGTCCGTGCTTCAAAATTCCACAATTTGCAGCTTGTTGAAGATCCTGGGACATGCAGAAAGGCCTTTTCAGTTGTTGCCCCAATATTATGGAATTTCCTGGCCAAATAGAAAGTGTTCTGAGGTCACAGAATGCTCTTAAGTCTTTCTCTTTTAAGCAAATATGTAGTGATTGAGTTTAGAAAGTAACAATTTCTTTTGGTGTAAAGCTTCAGACTGAGATTCCTTCATTTCTGTTCCACAGCAGTCAGAACAATAAGCAAAGTCAGAGCCTAGACCAAAGGCCATGATAGCCTGACTTTCTGGATGCTAAGCAGGCCTGGTCTTAGCCAGTGCCTGGATGGGTAATTCCTGAAGTCATATTCATGCTGTGTTGACTTCCATTGTGGAAATAGGTGGGATATTCATGCAAAAATATAAATGAATGACTAAATAAGGTTTTTACAATCCTAAAACCTATGCTGCAGAGCTAAAAAAATGCAGGAGTTGTACTATCTGTAACTTTATAAATTAAAAAAAATGTAGTGTGGCCATAAGTTAAATCACAATGCTACACCTTATGGGCTCTCTATTACATCATCATTGATGAAATATTAACCAATGAGAAGCACCTGCATCACATTTGTGAAAGAATTCCTTATGTATTTAATTTTTGAGAATGCAGAGCATTTTATAAGTCTAATGTCATTTATAAAAATCCTTGAGACTGGAAGATGGAAGTAGCCCAAAGCTACCTTGTAAAGGGCAAAGTGAGACTGCCTTTTCTTGGTCCTGAGCCCATAAATTGGCTGTTCCATCACAGAAGCATAGAAACAGAGCGAGTCAGAAGAGGTCTCCCGGGCCATCTAGTTTGACCCCTGATTCCAGCCAGCTCTGCTCATGACATGCCTACCATGTGCATGTCTAGCCTATCCTTGAACACCCTCAGCAATGGGGCTTCAACCACCTCCCTAAACCCCTAACCTTCATCATCCTAAACCTGTAATTTCCATGGTTAAACCTATAGCAGTTTTACTTGTAGAAGGGTGCAGTTCTTTTGGATGTTCATACATTTGGAGGCTAATGGACATTCAGGGCAGGACAAGAGGAACAGCAGACACAAACTTTGCCACTCCATACCTCCTGCCCTGCAATTCAGCTTAATGGACAAATCTGGCCCTCCCAATGAGGCACTTTGAAGCAGGAGGAGAAGAGGCAGAAGAGCCATGAAGAAACCTCACATCCTGGTGTCCATGGTCTGCTTTTCTCCCTGCCCCTTTAACCACTCTCTGAGGTTGATTTTTCAGTCCTGGAGAAGTAGCCAATGTGTTTCTTTCCATACCAGCTGCATAGGAGGAGGGAATAATGAAAGAACTGCACTCTTGGCATGTGGACCCCTGCTCTGAGGTCAGAGCCTTGTTCAGAAATCCAGACTATCCTATGACCCCTACACATTGTCTAGGGAATCATAGGATCGCTCTCTCTGATGCAAAATGCCCTATTTACCATACTGGTATTCTCAAGAAGGGCTCCATTGTGGTGGGAAATGAGACGCTAATTAAAAAGAGAAGGGTCAGACATTTGAGTGTGGGGGGGGGGGTGTTGCATTTCACTGCATCTCCAGACAGATTTCCACTGACATAAGATATCAGCAGCCACGAATCTTGTTATTTTAGCTGCATGCTAGAGTAAGCCACAATGGCATCATGCCAACCATGAGGCGATACCATGGATGGATAGGCCTTCTGTGGGCAAAGAATGGCGTACAACCCCAGGAGTTCAGGCAGTGCCAGCAAAGGTATGCAAGACAACATACCTTGACAAAAGAATATTAATTATATTATATCTGGCTTGGAACTATTCATATAATGGGTATATGCATGCAATGGGTCGGATCCAGATTTAGTCATTGAAAGTATACTGCCTGAAATCAGTGGAACTTACATTAGTCATAGACTAACTTGTCCTATTGATTTCAGCAGGTCTGTTCTAAGCATGACTAAATCTGGATCCAACCCCAGAGTACTGATAATGTATTTGTCAGAGAGATTCTGGGCCTGAATTCAATGCTGCTTGCTTAGAACACTCAGAAATTTGCTACAGTTTATAGCAAGCCAACATCCTTTGTGCTGAGTGTCTGCTTGTTTTGGCACATTGCAAGTAGTTGTCACTGGCTGAGGTCTAAAAAATTGCTTTAGGAGCACCAAAGGGCTTTGGTGGGACTTTTTACTTTTTTCCTTCTTTCTCTGGAAGAGCTGACCCCTTTCCATATCAAAAACTTTATTCAAAATATTCTTACTTTCAAAACTGGTCTGCTACGTGGCAAGCGGGTGGGGATGCTTTTTGAAAAGTTAGTTCCCGAAACATGTTTACGACACAATCACATACAAATATGGACAGAAAACATGCTTTGTGTGGGATTTCACATTTAAGCATGTGATTGTGTTGCTCTTTGGATCCCAACTAATGTGACCACCCACTCCCCCTCCACACACACACACACACACACACACACACACACACACACACACACACGTGTTCCATTCATGGACATATTTACTTCCTTTGGGTTACATAGCTACTAACATGGCAAACTTGGAAAGAGAGAAAATGTCATTGCTTTTGTACTGCTTACATAACATGCTTGCTTTTCAATTTATCTAATGAATGTGCAAGGAGCACCGATTATCGCTTAACTTTTGAATATATACATGGCAGGCTCTTTGAAACATCAGCCTGATATAATAGCTAAAAATTAAGTGTAATGTTATATCTCATCCACATCTTCCTTCCTTGTGGTGTAAATGAAAAGTCTATTTAATGGCAGGGATGCAGGTACAACAGCTGTAGATGTGATAGAGTTTATCTGATTTATTAAAACCTGGCTTGCACAGCTTGTGACATGCTAAGCTGATCACAGCCCCGTAGAACTGTGCACTGACTGTAGGGAGGAAAACAGACTGGAAGGTGGCAAAATTTGGAACAATAAAGCAGGCAGAGTCACAGTGAATTGCCCATGGCTGTGGGTCAGTATCTGGGGCTCAAAGTTTGGGAATCTCACAGTTTGGGAATTGCAGCATAGCAGGCTTTCACTTTATCTGTCCATTTGGCCTCGAAATGGGCAATTCTAAAGGTTACAATTGTAAATATTTAATGGTAATTTATTATGTACTATTGTATTTCAATGTATTTTATCATGTTGTAAGCCGCCCCGAGGTTTCGGCAAGGGGCGGCATAGAAATGTTATAATAATAATAATAATAATAATAATAATAATAATAATAATAATAATAAATCATCTGAAAGGGTTTTGTTTTTCAGTTTTGTAGGAACATTATTAACAGGTTGATGGAAAAATTTAGAACCCCACCTTTTCATTCCAAAAGGTTCTACAAACCACATGCCACTAAAACGCAGACTACCTTTTAAAATAAGAGAAAATATGGACCCATGATCCAGTCAGGAATTTAATCAGAACTAAGCAAGAATCAAGGTGTGGGGGAGTCTAATTGAAAGAGCCCAAAAAACTCTGTAGAAAAAGTTTGTCTTTGCAGTGGGGTCAAAAAGCCATCAAACAAGGAATGATTAAATGCAATTCTCCCAGGAAGGAGTTTTGGTGTCACAGCTGAGAAGGTCAAGCTGCGCCCTCTTTAGCAGATACAGGATCTGTAGGGGGTCCTCTGACAAATATCTTAAGTACAGTTTGGCTACACCAAACAAGCAGGTTTATGTCCCCTCCTACTGCAGGAAAGGTTATGTTCCTCTCTTTGCCTATGGATATATAAGAAATTCATTTCAGCTCATTTTTGATCAGGATTTACCCAGTTTGCACCTTCAAGAGTTAACATGGTCTTTGATGTAATCTGTAAAGTCTGGACATTTCTGAGCTTGTAATACGATTCATAAGCATTTGACAGCATGTACAGATTTGAAAAAATGTACATGAAAAATGCACATTGATACACTTTAATCAATGGGAGAAGAATGCTTGCATCTCCACAGTGTGCACCATTGATGCATGTATTTGGAACAATATGCATGGAAATATACACAGAATTGATGCAAAGAGTAAAAGGAAAGCTTGCAATGGATAAGGACTTGAATGAAAACAAGCTTCTAGATGGAGAACTTCAAAAGCTTATGTATTGCTGATTCACACATTCCTACCCATCCTCAGTAGTTAGAATCATAAAATGGTAGAGTTGGAAGGGACCATGAAGGCCATCTGGTACATCCCCTGCTGTTACAGGACACTACTCAGATGGCTGTCCAGTTTTGCCTTGAATGTCTCTAGTGTGGGAGGGCCCACCACCTCTCTAGCAGCTGGTTCCATTGTCATATTGCTCTGACAGTGAGGAAGCTTTTCCTGATGTCCAGCCTGAATCTGGGTTGTCACAACTTGAATTGATTTTTCCATGTCCTACACTCTGGCATCAGCAAGAAGAGGTGTTGACCTTCCTCTGTGACAGCCTTTGAGGTACTGATAGAGTGATACCATGTCCCCCCTCAGTCTTTTCTTCTCGAGGTTGAACATGCCCAGTTCTCTCAGTCTCTCTTCATAGGGCAGTGTTTCCAAACCCTGGATCATTTTTCTGGACCCTTTCTAATTTTTCTGCATCTTCCTTAAATCTTGGTGCCCAGAACTGGAAACAGTATTCCAGATGAGGTCTGGCTAGTGGGGAGTATAGAGGAACTACTACTTCTCATGGGCTGGAAGTAATACTTCTGTTAATGCATTGTCTACAGTTACTGTTAATGCATTGTCTACAATTACGCTGAGATCTTTTTCTCTTGTCAGTTCTGTTGAGCCAAGTATTCCCCTTCTTGTATTGATGCATTTGGTTTCTTTTTCTTAGGTGGAGAACTTGGCACTTGTCCTTATTGAATCTCATGTTGCTTTGAGCCCAGCATTCAAGTTTATAAAGATCACCATTTCTGTCTTCAGTTCAGTGTTCAGTATTCCACCCAGTTTTGTATCATCTGCAAATTTGATTTACCGTGTAGTTCCTCATTTAAATCATTAACAAAAATGTTCAAGAGCACTGGGCCCAGGATGTAGCAGATGTAGCAGAGATGGGATCCAGAGAGTCTCCAAATAAGGTTTTAAGTACAGGTTGGCTTGCCTACCAAAAATGCAGGTTTATATCTCATCAGGCCATCCCTACCATTAGGCAAAGTGAAGCAGGGGCCTCTATGGCAGATGCTGGAGGAGAATGTAGGTGAGGTGTTGGAGGACAGAGCTGTGGAAGCCACAAGGTTTGTCCTGCACCCCCTACTCTAGCCTGCTACCCTCAGCTATGGTGGAGGATGCTGACCCATCCCCAGGATGGAACTGGCACATAGGGGAAAATATTTTGTCCTTCACATGAAGCAGCAAAATGTGCAGACAGGCACTGTGTACCCCATCCCTTGGATCAAGAAGACAGCAAGGCAAATAATGTGTAGCAAAGTCCACAGCAGGTAATAGAGAAGCTTGCCTTGTATTTGATGATTAAAAAATCAGCCTTATAAAACCACTGTTTGCATGGCCCCCAGCTGCAAGAGTCTAACCCTAACTGGGGTGAAACAAAGGCACCCATTAAATTTCCCTTTTATATACAAAAAGATGAGTTTGGGGGTTAATCCTATATGGGTGCAAAGTCTCTACCACCAATCTTGACCTTTTACTTTTCTATTTCCACTACAGAGAGAACATACATAGATACTAGTATATGGTGCTGAACTGGGTACACATCAGGGCCTATTCACACCCCAGATTTTGCCTTGTGCACTGTAACAAACATGGAAGTTCATGGTACAAAAGTTTCTTTCCCAATTATTCCTTGAGCTGGAAACAAAGCAGAAATGAGCCCAAAATAAATTGTTTTCTTTGGTTAAACTCTCCTTTGATCTCTTTTAGTTGTTGCTTTCCCCACTTCCTTTTCAGTTTCCTTGTGTAGTTTCAAAACTTTAAACTCTCCAGCTGTGTGCATGTGTTTTATAATGCACAATGCCTGTAATGGAATTCATGGATTACTATAGCTGATCTCCAAAAATACTCTTCCGTCAAATGTTCTATTCCCTTTTAATAAATTGTTGTTTTCTTGCAAAAGGGGAAATGTTCTTTAAGAACGATATCTTTGTGCATTAAAATAACATCCATTTCATTTTTATGATATGCTTAAGTTCTCATTTCTGTACACTAATTGGCTCAACAGCCTTGGACCAGGCCCATCTGCGTGCCAGAAATTCCCACACCAGTTTTCAGTCTACCTGGCTGCAAGGCCAAATTTAAATTGGCCAAGATCTGAGGAGAAAGTACAGTTGTTTGTTGATAAGGGAGCAGTCCCTGCAGGTTCAGCTGCCAAAATCTGAAACCTATTTAGGGCAGGAAAATGATGGCAACGTGAGAAATCTCAGTTAATTATATGAAAACAGGGCCAGTAATTCATCTGGGACCCCAACACAGCTGAATGCTTCACATAGTGGCTGATCCAGCTCTGCTTCATTACCTAAAAATGACTGTTTGAGTGCCACCTTAGTGGACAGACTACAACCCTGAGTATAATCGCACACATGCTGACTCAGACATAATTTCCAGTGAACATAGCAGGATGTATAGCTGAGTAATACCTGCACAGGCTCTGCTTGTAATTCATTTAGGGACTGCTGCCATCCTTCTCTAAGGAAAATGCAAGTCCTGGCTCCATTTCAAATTAGGCAAAGGCTGAGCAGAATGCCCTTCCCCATTGTAAGAATGTCTGTGTTGGGAAGGAGTGGGGTAGAGGGAGAGAAAGAGAGAGACTACAGAAACACTATTCCACAGTCCAGCTAGAGCAGAAGCTTGTCACTCCTAAACAAGAACAATGCAGGAACAAGTCCAGTGCTACCTAGTGACTGAACTATATAAAGACCCTTTCCACACGCTGCACAGTTGTAGGGGAAGGCATGGGGTGAAGGGTCTATATATATTCTGTTAAAGATACGGAAGGCATAGGTAGTGACTAGCCATTTCCCCCTGAACTACACATTCAAGGAATCAATTCATATGTTTGCAGTGTGATTATGCCTTTACTTTCAATACTGCATGTGCAAAACATTCATTTGCTCATAGAAAACATCAGGAAACTCTTTTTTTTCAAGGTGGTGGTCAAGATAGGTCTTTGAGCGGATGCTGCATAGCTCTGTTTACCTATGTACAATGTTTGCAGGTGTTGGAGCTGGTAGCTGCAAGCGGTAGCCCTGCAGCTGTAACCAGTGTGTGCCATGGAGGAACTAGCTAATTTTAGCCCCTCAAAGGAATGGCCTTATGTCCCACTTTAGATGCTTGTGTGCCTTGCTTGTCAAGGACACAACTAGGATTTCTCTTCCTCTCTTCTTTCCCAACAACCTGTGCTTTACAACTACCTCTGAGCTTCTGATAACAATAGCAACCGTGTTTATTAATCTGGTTGGGGGAAAAAAGAGAACAAGGAATACTCTGAGCATATGCAGTTTCCTATTTTAAGTTCACTTACACATCAAAGTTGCAGCATGGCCACAGGAATCACGTGAAGTTTGTGCTTGCTGCTCTGATGTGAAACACATCCACTTGGAAATAAGTACCACTTTGTTGTGGAAAAAAAGTGTGTGGATGCACATGCACACACAAATCGAAAGCATCTGTACATACCCAGCCAGCATGTGCTTTAAATGCCCATGCCAGCCCAGGTGCTGGACCTGCTTTTAGCAACCTGAGTCACCTGTCACTCTCCAGGTGAGCATTTGTGAGGCCTGGATTTGGAGTGCCAGTACCAGCCCTACCTGCATCACTGAGTGTACATAAGAGTCACATTGCATTCTGCAAAACACAGGCTGACCTTCCTATCATAATTTTTCATGTGATCACAGCTGTCATCACAAGTTCTCAGACAAAATGGACTTTTTACTTCATACACTCAGGTCCAGCTTTATAACCAAATGTTGGAATTCATGCAGGAGTTGCTATGACCCAGTCTGTGTGGACAGGAGTGAATCCATTGCCTCTGGTGTGCTTCTCACTACCACTTTCAATTAATAACCTGCAACTGCCCCTTGAGTGGGTTGTGAATGCAATGTCTGAATCCGGACACCAACTTCCATTCACCCCCACCAGTTCATGAGCTGATGGAGCCAAAACTAGCTCATTTGTGTGTCTTACCACAATTTAATATTTGAACATGTCAGCACGCATCAATAGCACTTTTATGAGAATATATATATATATATATATATATATATATAGAGAGAGAGAGAGAGAGAGAGAGAGAGAGAGAGAGAGAGAGAGAGAGGATTTCTTATGTGGCCAGATGAAGTTACATTGTTAATGATCAAAGTGATTGGTCAGGCTTTTGTGCACTTAAGAAGGCAATGTTTTGTAAAAAATTCTTTTTCTGGCTGCTTCTATTACTGATTTTGTTGTTGATTTTTATTGCAGTTTTTATTGTTTTCTTGCTGGTTTTCATGTGTGTTTAATCACTCTTAATATCTTATCAGTTTTATGCATTTTATTGCTGAATACTGCCTTGGGAAGACTTCTGCCCTGGATGTGGTCCAGAAATATTTTCAGTAAATAATGATAAACAATAATTCTCCGAGAGAGAGAGAGAATCTTGTCACACTTAAAGATTAACAAATGTATGCTCTGGAGTACAGAAAGAAGCAAAAATATGTTGTTGTTCTTATAAAATGGGGAAAAAGGTCATGCAATGGAAAACTTAGTGGAAGGTATAATGGTAGCTTCATAATCTAAACAACCTAATGCAGATAGCTTAGACTACAACTCCTATATTTATTCAGACTGTGAAATTCTGGGAAATGTAGTCTATGGAAAGCACCAGGGTGGGGAAGGCTGATCTAAACACATTAATACAAAATCCACTCAGCATGAATGTTGCCCATTGCTGACGAACAGCAACTGGTGATAAGAAGAAAGACATCCGAAAAATTGATAGCCTATGCAAACATCTGAAGAGGGACAATTACTTGCTGTAGTGAATGACTCACTCCTGGAATTTGCCAACTCCAGGTTGCACACTTTATGGAACTCATTTGAGCTCTGCATGGTACACGCCTCGTGTGGCACACCTCCTGCCGTCTCTTGCATCTATCAACCATTTGGCTTCACTTTACAGAAAAACAGTTTTCTTCTTCTTTCTTTATTTATTTATTTAGTGTGCGGATAGATCTGCCCACAACGTGTCTACCTGCCTACCCAGGTGACTTACTGTGTCAATCTGATCAACTGGTCCATGAAAGCTTATGCTACCGTGACACGTTTAAGCCTTTAATGTCTCACAAAACTCTTGGCTGTTTTTACTGCAACAGCCTAACACTGCTGTCCTCTGAGGAATTCTTCAGTGGTGTCCTCCCTCTCTTTAGAAATACACAATAATGTCTTTTCAGGTAGCTGTAATGATTGCCTAGTTTATGACTCACCTAGCTGGTGGACCAGTTTTTCTTCCAGCTGCCTTTCTGGACAAAAGAGAGGTTTTTGTTTTAATAAAGTGCCAGTAGCTTCATAGCAGATCTGCTACACATTCTGGTGCAGCCTTTTGTACTTCTCTGTAACAGATTTATCTCCTGTTCACCTGGGTTAAACTTCTGCTTTGGTCTTCTCCAAAGAGCAGTAGTGTTACAGCTGCTCGGTGACAAATGTTGCGCTTGGCTGTAACAGTAAACTGTGGTTTATCATGAATCTGCCTGGAAAAGCTCTCCTGCCTCCCATCTGATGCACCCACAAGGGGGTGATTAAAAACTTTTGCTTCCATTTTATTCCACTGCAGTTGAGCATGTTGTCCAACCTGGACAAATTGGTTAGTTTAACCATGGTTTACTGAAACCATCCAACTTCAGACCTTTATTAATGAAGCTGGTGTATTCCAGTATGATAATTAACCACAGTGTAGGGTGCAATGCTAAGATGTAGTTAACTGACACCTGAACCAAGCACGTCTGATATCCTTGTAGCCATAGTAGTGAGGGAGAAGGTGGTGGGAAACACAAAAAGCCAAAACTTGTTTGCATAAGAATAAATAACTCTGTATTGTTTCATCTGCTTGATGTCAAAAGATAAAGTGACAGGTTAGATTTCATTTTGTTTTTCTGGAGTTTGCTGCAATTGAAGCCTCACTGGGGTACAGTTGCCCCTTGGAGATCCAATACAAGAGTAGCAGTTGCGTTAAAAGGAGTCCATTTGTTTCCATAGTGATCTGCTTCCAGATTTGTAAATAGACAGGTATTATAATGTACAGTCCAGTGTAAGTGCCCCCTGCCGCTTCTCTCTCTCAATGGAAATCAAATAGTTTCACTTTCCCAGAACATGTCACCACTCAGGGAGGTACAGAATGCAGGAAGGCAGCTTTCTTCCACAGAATATTTATTTTTTGTACTGTACTGGGATGGCTTCAATTTTCTGTGGTCTCATCATCTGGACAAGAAAATGCTCCCTTCTACTGAACCGAGGAAATCTGGCATATTTGAGCTCATTGAATTTCATGCCAGCTTCCAATCCAATGGATCAGAAGCAGGATGAATTGAGCTTTTTTCATAACATTCCATCTGTAAGACAGGCCATGGACTTTGGATTGGTTTGAAACCACCAGTGGAATATACAGAAACAGGCCCAGGAACCTGCAGGTTTTTAATGGGACTCATATGATTTGCAGGGGCCATGTATTTCCACGATGCTTTTTCTGTGTAAAATGGCACTGGAAAAACTCATGGCTTGGCAAGATTTACACAAATCTCACTAGTTCATGTGTTTTGCAGGTATTGTTTTGTTCAAAATAGGCTGTTTGTTTTACAAAACAGCACTTGTGTCTTGGCTGTTTTCCAGGTGCTGTCTTCTGCAAAAAGTCTTGTGTTTGTGCAAAACTTCTCTAGGAAAACCATGTGGCTCAGTGAGGTTTGCACAAATCATGCACACGTTAAAGGCGTGTGTTTTTCTGGTGCTGCTTTCTGTATGTTTCATTTGCAGATTTAAAAAAAAGCAAACAAATTAACTTGTAGCAATGGTAGACAGGAGGCAGCAAACTGAAATTGGGAGGGAGAGGTCCAAATTGGATTTCCATATCCCAGAAGATTCTTCACACATCCCCATGCCCCTTCCATTTAGATAACACCATTTCATTCTGTTCCGCCTGCAAGTGTTCATCATTTCACCTGGCTGGTTTCTTGAAATCCAGAAGAGAACAGAAAACTGATCAGTGTGCACACCAAATCTGACTCTTGGTTTGGCAGGCCCTTCCGATCTGCATGGGTGGAAGGACAAGCTAGGATTCAAACAAGTAGGTTTCAGTTCAGTGCATTGACGCCCTCAGTGTGTTGATATTGTTGACATACATATTCATACAGGCAGTCTAAATGCCTAAATGAGTATCCAAATGAAATTGATGGCTGTAAGGCATGTGTTCCAATGCAGAAAGAGCAGTGATAGCTTCAGTCCAGTGAATAATAGGTGGTGGGTTTATCTTTCCAAGCTTGAAGTATAAATTCCTTTGCAGCAGGGTCCCCTTCTGCTGTCTATCTGTTAATGTCTTCATCACAGGAATAAATGATTGCATGAGCATGCACAATTCTCAGAGATCTTTCAAGAACAAAGTAACAGGCTTCCAAACAAAATAAGCCACCACAGGGCGTACCTACATCAAATGTCTCAGAGAGTCATTGCTGGCCTTCCATTGCCACCAACTTGTGGAGCTAGCCAGTGGAGGGACAAAGGATTCCTTCTAATCACACCTGAGTATAAATATATCTGAGTTTACAGGGAATGTGTGCTGGGACATGATCCTTTAAAAAAAGACTCCCTCCCCCTCAGTGTGCCTACTATGTGCAAGACTAAAGAAGTGAACCAGAAAAGATTGTATTTAAAAATGGTGTAGGGAAAGGAATGTTTCTTTTGATCCCTCAGGGGACAAATGCAGAAGGAGAAGGGGAGGAGGAGAGAAAAGGGGAGCTGCTTGCTGCTGTTATCCCACCTCCCATGGGGTGAAGCCAGTGGGATCTCTATCCCCATTTCCCTCCACCCAAAAGCAGTTCCCAAATGCAGGAGCAGCCCTTCTCCCATGCAACTTTCCCAGGAAGTCAATGTGGTTGACCTCTGAGAATGCAGTACAGAAGATAATGGGATTTACTTCTGAACGGATGTGAATATAAGTGCTATTGAAAATTATTTACTTCTGAGTAGACATGCCTATGGAAAAAGTTGAAGCTAGTTATTCCTTAAAAAGGAAGACAAGGGGAAGCTGCAATGCAAGGACTCTTCAGTTCACAGGCAAATCAAAGAGAGAAAGAGAGGACAGCCACGGGCAGAGAGGGAGGGAAGGAAACAAACCAAAGGCTGATTTCTCCACTGAACTGCGGCTGATTTGTCAAAGCCCATCACATCATTTCCTGTCACTCTTGCAGTCCATTGGCCCACCCAAAGCCTCTCCCCATCACCCCAGCACTGCCCCAAAAGTCCAGCACACACTAGAATATCTGCCACAGAAATTGTGAGTAAAAAATTCTTAGTGTAGGTTCTCCATCCCACAGGCTCCCATCAGCCCCAAAACCTGGTGGGCCACAAGTAGCCCACATCTGATGGATGCCCACTGCTTAGAGCAGCCTTTCCTAATCTGGCATCCTCTGGGTGTCTTTCACAATATCTCCAAGCATTGCAGACTCTTAGTTACGCTGGCTGGGGCTGATGGGAACTGAAGTCTAAAGTATGTGGAGGCTGCCAGCTTGAGAAAGCCTGACTCAGAGCCACGGCCACGTCTGCAGTGCTGTCTGCAGGTGCCTGGTCCCCACAGGATTCTTCCAGAGTCTTTCCATGAATTTCCAATTTGGGGAAATAGTGTGTTGATAGCCATTTGATTCCTATAGGAGGAATAGAGAAAAATGAGCATTTTATGCAATTGTCCGGTAAGAGATACATTGATTGCTTCCTTTCAGAGTTCTTGACAATGAGTGGCCAGGCACTGGGATTATTGTCAAGCATTTGGCATTTATATTTGCATCTTACTGAAAAGTTGTAAATCACTTTAAAATAGTACAATGTACTTACCCTTTTGGTATTTTACATTAGCTTATGTTGCAATGATTTCTGACTATTTCCCAGAATCCTTTTTATTTTTTAAAAATGTGCTTTATAAAAGCACAAGATATAATAAAATCTAGACCCTTACAAATAAGCAGATTATAAATTCCTACCTTGGTCCAGTTCTGTATTGGGATAATATACGTTGGGGCTTTTTAAATACCTACTTTTGCTGTTTTTACATTTGGCATTAGGGTTTGGTTTTTAGATTGCTTGACTTAACCCGCCCCTTGAGATCAGCAACAGATGCCCTTCTCCAGGAACCCTCTGTGAATATTAGGAGGGTGAGTACCCGGAGGAGGGCTTTCTCTGCGGTGGCGCCCCACCTATGGAATGCGCTCCCCAGAGAGGTCCGCCTGGCGCCGTCGTTATTTGTTTTTCGGCGCCAGGCTAAGACCTTTTTATTTAAAACTTATTTTAAGTGTTAATTTATTATGTAGGATTTAAAAAAAAATTAAGCCAAGATGTGCCGGGTTTTAATATTTTTAGTGTATAAATTTTTGTATGATTTTGTTTGTTTTTTGTTTTTGTTGTGAGCCGCCCCAAGGCTTTGTTGCGATGGGGGCGGCATAGAAATGTTTTAAATAATAAATAAAATAAATAACCTGCTGCTTCAACCTTCTGAAGAGGCAGGAATCATTTTAGTTAACTGTTAATTGGTTAATTAATTTTAATTACAATCCCAGCAGCACAATGTATCCTCAGATTTCCCATAATATTCTTGGTGGGCTTTCTGTCTTCTTTCTGGTAGCCTTTTCATCTTTCCTATAAGGCAAAATTTACTCTTAAATCTGTAGCATATCTTCATCATTAATTCTATCTGAAGGAAGACTAAAAGGTACTCATGGAGGGTACTGATGCTTTTTCTTGCACATGTCGCAGCAGTTATCCAAGCACAGTATATAGGCAGGCACATGCAATTTACTCATCTCGGGCTACAGGATGACAGGTCAGGTGTGGCTGGCTGGCTGCTTCTTTAAATCACGCAGGTGTGTGCAGCAAAGTTTGTCTTTCCAGTCATTTTGTGATGTCATTCATTTCCTTGTGTGGGCCAGCCAATTAAAGTTTTCTTCGTGCAGGTATCAGATTAGGAGCCCAAATGCACTGATCTCTGGTGGAGAACACCGATTCTTTTCCTTTTCTTGCCAGACTTTGTTTTGGGTGCACCAGATGACCCTGTAAATGACTTTGAGATCAAGGTACTCACACAGATGACAAAGGTGAGTTAAGCTGTTTTGTTTCGACTTTCACTCCAGCTGGGTTCAGGCTGCTGCTAAGAAGCAAATCCTTAACACGGAAGAATTAATTGCCATGGACTGTTTGTATGTTTTAACAAGAGCAGCTTTTATGATTATTGAAGGGAAACTGTGGCCCTTTCAAAGGAAAGTTCTGTTCTTCATAATTTTTGTTTCAATTTCACACTTTTGTTGTGGAAAAGGCCTTTGTTGTCCTTCTTTGTAATGTCTGTTTAATTCCGAAGGAGATTTAATTCACTGACTGTCGGCCCTTTGCACACTATCTGGAAAGTAAATCCCACTGCACTGGCATAGTGACTTACTTCCAAATAAAAAGGCAAAGATTTGTAATCTAAATTGATGGTGAATTCTCATACAGATTACTCTGCAGAGGGGTCAGTGTGATTGTAAGAAGTAAGACTTGTGGTTTAAATGCATCAGGGTTTACAAAGGTAGTTTCAATAGGGATTATTTCAAATCCTCAGTTTTGTAAGTGCTAATTAAGCAACATCCTTCCAAACACCTTTTGCGATTGCTTTGTTTTCTATAACTCTTGGCCAAAGCTCTGCATCATTTGTACAGTGAAATCTTGCTGAAACTTCACACACAAATTCCTCCATGGTAAAACTCTTATTGCTAATACATTTATCAGTATGTAGTAAAAAGAACAAGATTAAACCTGTCCTGTTAGACTGCTTTTCTTTGCACAGAATTTCAGATTTTGCTCCAGATTGCAATGGAGTAGACCTGGGGTAAGCAAGACAAAACCCCAAACTTCTGGTGTAATGCAATGAATGCTGCCCCCACCCTGCCCCCCAGCCCAAGCTGTCAGTCCTACTGTGTTCAATGTTTGTTGGTTCTGAATGCTCAGTCACACAGTTTTATGCAGTGCAGCGGCTGTACTAAAGTAGGTTGCTGAGTGATCAAAGCAGCCCTTGACTCTCCTTTGCTGCAAAGGTCATAAACATGCCTGCGCTGCCCAGCTTGTGACCCAGGAAGCAGAATATGACCCTCCAGCCTTATATGGTGGCACATGAGCCCCACAGGTCACCCCCTGGTTTGTGCTGCTTACCTGGGATTTATTTCAAGTAACTAAGTGGAGCTGATGTCAAGCACAGTTTGATATGCAGGGCACGCACAATAAAATTGAGCCAAGAAAATTAGGGTTCATGATGGGATCTTTATCAGGTGTTCCTAGAGACATGAAGTGGACTGTGCCAAACTGAGCCGAAATTAACAATTCTATTAATATTGTTCTACCTGCAAAAAGCAGATTTGGATTGTAATCTACTTGGAGGGACTTTGGGCTGATTCAGCAGATAATAAGTCTAAAATTAAATTATTAAAATAATAAATTTTTAATTTGTTATAGAAGTCAAAGAAACTCCAGATGTAATTGTTTTCAAGTAATTACAGCTTAATCTAACCAACCCCCAAAGTCTCTCATATGAGGCACAACTATATGGCAGTGATATTTAGCATCTCTAATGACTCCCAGTGTCAATAGTGCCCTCACCTTTTGCTCTTTTTCTTTCAACCAAATGGCAGTTAGGCTACTAATGTTAGGAATAAAATAGTCTTGATTGGCTAACATCTTATGTTTAAAAAATGAAGTTTGTGGTCCTTGACAGATTATGGCATAAGCTTCAGTGGACAAACCAAAGCTCACTTCTTCAGATGTATTTCCCACTGCTGCAGCTTTGGAAACTGCTACAAAGGAAGATGCTTTACAATCTTCTGTATTAACTTAAGGGGAACTATTAAGATATTAAATGAGTTGTAATGGTGAGTGCAAAGATGTGCAGAATTCTGCCTCCACCAACTTTCATTTTAACTGGGCTCAAGTTGATTTCAGTGCCCTTTTAATTAAACACTTTAAGAGACAAGAGCATGTGCGTTTTAGCATTACAGGGGAAAGAAGAAAATGGAACAGGTAAAAGGTATTGGGTGTGTACACCCCTTGTGGATCCATTGTGACCCAAATGTGTAGGAAGGTTAAGAAGATGATCTGTTAATAATTCAGTTATTGATATTGATCCAAAACTGAGACTGTTTTAATCTCCACTAACCAAAGCCAACTGGAGAATTTTGCTCGTGAATAACATTCTGTTGCCACGTGAAACTAGGCACACTCAAACTTCCTAGTGCCCGTTTGTTTTGCTCTCCATTCTTCCCTTGTTTGCCCTTTCACTATCTTTGGTACTTTTGCTCTGAAATCATGTATTAGGGCGTTAACTGCCACAGATCTTCCTTGGTTGTACAACTTAGAGCTGTGAAAAAGAATGTTCCTGGTTTTAACACTGTGTGTTTATCTGGAAAGAAAATAAACATGCTCTGTGAGAATTCTGCAAAAAGTCCACTGACTCCCCACAGGATAATATATTTGGTGAGAAATTAAAATGATGTGCACAGACAGGATAAAAGATTAGATTCACTATATTGGGATGGAAAACATTCTGTAGTCTGCAGGATCATCTAATAAATCAAGGAGCGGGAGTTCTAGGCAAGAAATAAAATAAAAAGTCCTTCAAACTATGTATCGTGTCCAAATTATCAGTTCAAGAGGTAACCTTTTTACACTGACTTGTGCTTAATGCCTGTCACAGTAAAATGCTAATATGTCCAGTCTGAAGTGAAAATCCTCTAATCCATATATGTGTGTGTGTGTGTGTGTGTGTGTGTGTGTATAAATTGTATCATACTCCCATCCCCCACTTAAAGTACGTTGACTAATACAGTGCAGGATTACAAAGAATATAAATAAAAAATAAAGAAGATGGAAAACAGCTGTTTGCTGGGATCTTTTTGTAAAGGATAGGAAGCAATAGCTCTAGTTTAGTGCAAGACAGATTTGGGGAAATGCTTTCAACTGAAAAGGATAGTCAAGATTTAAAAAAATCAGGTTTATTGGGACTGGAACCTAATCTCTTATTTGGAGACATATACACAGGTATCTTTGTCTTTCAGTAATTGTGACGAAAGTAATGACAAGTAGACTTAGATACATGAATCCTTAAACTCAGATGTTGTAGCCAAGTAAGTATTCGGAGCTGCTTCTGGGACTCCTTAGAACCACACAAGGACAATTATGCCTGCACCCTTCATTCTTGTTGGAGAGGGCATGAATTTGTTTGTTTTAATGTGGGTATATCTACCAAAGAGCAAAAAGAAGACCAACAAGAACAATATATCTTCTTGACTGTAGACTTAAACTTCAGGCCAAACTGCTTTTGCCATCAATTGCATCTTTGCATCCAACCCATCTGAAGAGCTGGCAAGCTCCAAACAATATCTCCAATCTGGGAGAATGAGCATCCGAGTGGTATATATGGTTCAAAATAAGCAAGTGGAAAGTGATGCACCCTGGTGCAAAAAAATAAAAATAAATCAAACTTCAAGTATAAGTTGGAGGGATCTGAACAAGTAGAAAATGACCAAGGGAGATGTACTGGTGGCCTGTTGATTTGTAGGATCAATTCAAGGTGCTGGTTTTTACCTTTAAAGTTCTCGGTGACTTCAGAACTGCCTATCTTGGTGTAAACCTTCTCTGTTTAAGATAAGCATGAATGGTGAAGAAAGTGGCTTGCAGAGTCCCACCTGCTGAGCGTACAGGAAAGGGCTTCGTCCTGTGCTGTTTCCAACCTCCTCCCTTTGGAATTGCGGATGGTCACTCATCATGTTCAGAAAAGGAGTCATGACCCCTCTTTCAAATACTTGGCTTTTCAAATTGCTGTTACAGGCATTATGGCTTTTCCAGCTTCTTTTAAATGTTTACATTTTAGTGTAATTTTAGTGTAATTTTTGTTTTTATGTTACGAATTTTTGTAAATAGCCTTGGTTGGTTTCAGAAAGGTGGAAATGAATGAATGAATGAATGAACCAGTCAACCAAATGTGCCTAAAGATAGTATTTCCACTTGTTCTCATGCATATTTATTCCAGAATTATACAAACATATTTATATTAAGTCTAAAGTGCTTGTATTACCTTTGACATAAAATGCTCTCCAGGTGGATCACAAGCAGCTTGTGACAGATCTCAGATCAGACAGATAGCTTGCAGCTGACTTGCTAAAGATATTGATACAGGTACTGTGTAACTCTAACTGTGATTCTCATCTGACAAGTACTTGAAGAGCTATCAGATGGGTGATCGAGAAAGAAGCTGTAGGCAATTTAAATTCACCACAGGACAATCATCAGATACTGTTCAAGAGTTTAGTTACATAATTTAGTACATGTGATTGTTAACTCAGTGCATTAACAGCACAGCAGTTAACATATTATGTTTTAATAAGCTGTATGCCTATCCAGCTCCTTTAAACCACCGGCTTCCTAGTGGTTGGATGTTATTAAAAGAAGAACCATGCTCTTGCACATGGCCATCTCACTGGTCAGCTGCCACGTCAGCATTTGGATGACTGGTCCGTAATTGTGTGTTCCTGGGTGACTCTGCAGTAGAACTTCAGCCTATTTGTGGAGACAAGAAGAGAGGAAGCTGGCTTACCTTGAGTCAGACGGCTAGCTCACTATTGTCTGCACTGACTGATAGCAGATTTTTAGACTCTCAGGGGTCCCTCCTAGTCCACCTGGCGACTGCACCTGGGACCTTATGCATGCAGGTGATCTGCCCTATTATTGTGCTATGCTTCCTTCTCCAGTTTTTTTTCTAGAAATAGGTTGAGTTGCGGGCTTGAATTATGCATGTTTAATCCATCCAGACTCCCCCTTGATGCCTCAGCTTTTTTCTTAGACTGAAGAAAGTTATTAACATTAGTCAGGCACTATTGGCTCTTTCCCTGAAAATGGATAATTTGACAAAGGATGCTTCCAAATGAGGCTTTTATCATGCAAGTGCCCCACCTTGTTTATGAATTTTAAGATGAGCCCAGACCTTGTCATCCTCCATTGTAACCCCCCCACCAAGTTTTTCCACTGTTTGTACACGCCAGAGACAATCTCTTAAGGAGAAAAAGATGGACTAGCTGCATATTTTTGTTTGACTGCTAGCATCAGGAGCTCATTATCTAAAATAAGTGGTGGAGAACCGCCAGTCTGCAGGCCTAACCTGGCCCGTGGAAGTTCCATATCCAGCGTGAATGGCTTGGGTGCTTTTCATAGGCTTTGCACAAGCTTTGCCCACTCCCCAGGCTCAGTATGAAGCCTGGACCTTGGGTGGCACCAGAAGCTGCAGCCACACTTCCCACTGCGAGCCAAGTCCTTTTGTACAGCACACATTGGCCTGATGGAGATGAGGTGCTCCACAGAACCCTGGAGGTTCAGATCATACACCTGTTCCTCCCATTGCCAGCCAAGTCCTTTCTCTTTGCTGAAAGGGGCATAACAATTCTTACCTTCCTCAGCACAGAATAAGCAATGATGGGTTGGCATGGGGAGATGCCATGAGCAGGTGTGGTCATGGCCATGGACGTCCTCTGGTCATGGGGGAGACCATTTGGCCCCCACACCAAATTTGATTCCCTGAGCTGATCTAAAGGGACCCTAAACTCATCTTAGAATGTGCTCTAAAGAACATGGTGGTGATGATCTAATTGCCAGCTGTATATCATGAAATTACCAGGGAGAAATATACTGTTTCTAAAGATAGCAATTTTGGTATTTATGAAAAATGTATTTATCACTGAAGGGCACAGGCTAAGAAAAACAGGGCGGTTTCCACTGTTGTATTTGCAAATGCAATCTTGCATCAAAGGCAAATATAATTACAGGAGAAGTAGAAAGAACTGGAAGAAGAAATAGTTCTTTAAAAAAAAATATCCCGCAGATTTGCTGTTGAGTTGCTGAAAGGATGCTCCCTCTTGTAGCACTCTTACACTCTCCTCCCCCCAGAACAGTACTCCAAGTTGAGTACGCACTGGAATATACACCTTGGGAGAAAAGGCACAGCATGTGAAAACTTCATGATAGAACCAGCGAGAAGAAATCTGAGGTAAAATGGCAGAAACAACATGAGGAGGACAGATTGGACGTATTGTACAACATGCCAGTGGATAACACATAATGCTTTGAAAAATATCTAATATTGGTCACCCCAGTGAAAGCAGAAATTAGAATCAATCACTTGAAGTTCTACCTCTAATATTTAGGCAGCTTCTTACCACCTATGAAATAGAACGCCAATTAAAACTAAGCTGCATAAAATGTGTGCTAGAAATTTCATTCCCAATGAAAGATTAAAACCTGTTCTCCCAAAATGGGTGGCCATGACATCTCATTGACAGAAGAAAGTCCTTTCTTTCATGGGCTCCCAGATGACCAGCCTGTATTTGAAGGCCTTTCCAGTCAAAGCCTATCTAGAGGAAGGGCTGCACCTTCAACTTGCCGATCAACAGCATCTGAATGACAATTGAACAAGGCACCAAGGTTACCTGGTCAAAACCTGCCACAACATGGTGTAATTGGCTGGGGTCAATGGTACTGAAGGGGGAGGTACTACATTACAGTGCTTTGCATTGCTATGTTTACAGTAATATAATCAGTTTTAATATATGCAAACTACCATGAGGTATCATGAAGGAGGCAAGGATAAGGATTCCTGTATAAGGACAAGAATCAGTGTGATGCAACCTGGGGGATTTTGAGACTGCCGGACTCGACTCTCTCCAAACATGCTTGGCATCACACCCTAAATGATTGAGCCAGAGTTTGGAAATGTTGGTCCTTGTAGAAGGTAGTGCTGGTCGTCTTAAGCCCTGCTTTCAGGTACAGACATGTCTCAATCTGCCAAAATAGCAATAGCCAGGGCAGCTGCTAAATATTTCCCGTGTAGTCAGGAGGTAAGATTTAAGGCTTTGCCTAGATCTTCTTGAGGAAAACAAGCCCAATATGTTTTGCAAAATAGTTTAAAAATCATGCATTTAGGCTTAACTTTTTAAATTTTCATACACTGCTGAATCTGTGTCTTTCTTTAGCAGACTACATGCAGCTGGAGGTGTTGTTCTTGTAAGGTCTCCATTCTGAAAGCTATTAATTTAGGCACCTGGGAGCTCTTGAAGATAGTTAATTTCACTTGACATCTGAGGGTGGATCATTCTTAGATGGAATGATATCGTATAGCTCCTGAGTAGCAAAGGGGAACACAGGACTAAATATTCTATATTTGTATTTTATATAAATGAAATAGAATAAATTATTCTATATTTTATTTTCTCCTTTTATGTAGTCCTGATGCCCTTTTCTTTAAATGTTCTTTGCTGTCTCCTTCAAATCTTGGAAAACTTGGTTGACTGTCCCTACTTATGTGGTAGCATCATTGTTGTTGTTTGGCATTGTCTCCAATTTATGGCCACCCTATGAAAGAAAGCCCTCCAAAAGGTCCTGTCCATGACAGCTTCATTCAGCTCTTCCCAGTTCAAGGTTACGGCTTCCTTTTTGGAGTCCACCCATCTCATATTCAGTCTTCTTTTTTCTTCTGCCTTTGACTTGCCTTTCCATTGTGTTTCCAAAGTATGGCTGCCTGATTTGATCCAGGACCCACTTACTCATCTTTCCGTCGCAAAGCTCCCCTCCAGCAACATGCCTCTTTCTGTCTTGCTTTCAGTGGTAGCATCATCCCTAGTCATTTTCGATAACTATACCTTAGATTCAAATCGTTTCTTTTATTTTTTATTTATTTAAAAAAATTGTATACGGCACTACCAAATAGTCTCGGGACGGTCTTACAATAACACAAAGTAACACAGCATCCATTCTGTGCAATAAAACCCCAGTTAAAATCAGAATCTAAGCATTAAAATCCTGGGAAAATAAAAAGGTTTTGGTCTGGCACCAAAAAGAATAAAGTGTCAGCGCCAGGCAAACGCCTCTGGTGCCACTGCAGAGAAGGCCCTTCTCCAGGTAGCCACCCTCCTAATCTCCTTCAAGGAGGCCTCCCGAAGAACTCCTGACCCAGATTTTAAGAGGCAGGCAGGCACATGGGGTAAAATAGAAGATGAAATATTTCTAGTTTGTTATGCAACTGATTTAATCACTGGTTGGCCTGCCCAGGTCTGTTCTGGGAAGAATCTGGAAGCAATGGGTTAATTCCCTGGATAGTCCCTGGATGTCTGAAAGATTTGTTTGCATTTCAGGTAAGATACAGGGTAGACTGAGTTCTTAAGCTCTGTTGGAACATCTAAAAGGCTCACACCTGAGCAGGTACTTGTTCCTTTTCCTCACCTTTACTACCTGCTTTTCACTCTGGCCCAGACAGTGGTGATGGTGCAAAAGAGAAGCTGCAGATGCCCCCTGCCTCCTTGCTTCTGATTAATTCTAGGAGAGACTTGGGCAGGTCAATCAATCATTAACCCAACTGCAATTGCTAGTTTCCAAGGTGTGAATATATACATACATTTGCCTTGCTACTAACTTGCAATATTAACTGTTGTTGCTTTTTTTCTTGAATAATGGTTTGTTTAGCCTGGCTATCGAAATAAACTTAAAAGGCTCAATTATCAGCTAGAAGTTGGGCAGCAGGAACTACATTTCATCGATCTTCTGTTCCAGGAATCTGGAGCAGGGAGGATTATTATAATTATTATTAAATTAAATTTCTCTACCACCACTTAGCTATAAAAGGCTCTCAGGGCAGTTTACAAAATCCCTTAGTGCAATATACAAAATACAGTGTAAAACAAGCTATAAGTGTTCAAAATTCTGCATGAGGCAATAAACACAACAATTTACAGAACATACAACGTTTCTAAAGCAATAATAGCAATACAAGAAGTAAAGTTAGACAGCCCATTATCATAATGTAGCCTACAACTACACCCACCCACCCACCCAACTGGCCAGGACCCAGAGTCTCCCACCCAAGCAGGCACCAATGGGGATTGCCCTTTGCTCACTGCCCTTCGACAGTTACCCTGAGCCGCTGCCCAGGGTGGAAAGTCTCTGGGTGGGTGGCTACACTGCTGCTCTTCCATCGCTCTGCCAGCACTCCGACAGGTCAGTCTCGGATTGGGCTTCTTGTACACTCTGCCAGATGAAGGTGGTAATACAAATCATTAGGTTACATTTTACTCTTCAAAAATCCTTCTTCAGTTAGTTATTTTTATGCCATCCCATGGCCAAAGCCCTCTGCAAAATGTGAAACTTATGCAAAAGTTCCCCATGCAATTATTGTTCCTTCTCCCTGGAAAGCACTTCTCATCTGATTGGTGATTCCGCTATGTGAACATTCCTATGCCGCTTTCTTTATATTGAATTTTCTGGGGTTAGAATTTGTCTATGTTTTCACAGAATCGTGCAAAGTGGGATAAATTTGGATTGGCTGCCTACACTGTCATTCAATCAGAAAGAATCTCTACTTCCCCTGTTGCCTAACACTGCCTAATATTATTCCCAGAGTCCACCTGGCCCGCCCCTGCTTCTGCCCTTGAGCTAATGGCCTCTGCTGCCTCCCCTGGGTGTGTCCCCTTTGAGCATCCTGCTGCTCCTTAATCCCATCTTTGGAACCTGAATCAGCAAAAGTGTGGCTAACTTCTTGCAAGACGTTTGCCAAAGTCCACCATCCTGCTTACTCCCCACAGTATGTTACTCTTTCTTCAGTACCCGGTTGATAGCTCAGTCCAGGAAGCAGTGTTAGGTATGTGCGAACTGCAGTCCCTCTGCTTTGGGAAGAATACTGACCATGATGTTGTCACACGTACCATCTGCTCTTGAAGATCAAGTTTAAGAGTTGTAAGCTCCCCCCACCCACCATCGCTTAGAGCAGCTGGGGCTGTGCAGACTTCTGATTGGCTGTCAGTTTCCCCTTCTCTGCGGGGCAGTTTTCCAGTTTGAAACAAAGGGTTGGCTTTCAAAATAGAAGCAAGGCATTGTGCATCTGTCCATTCATACAAACAAACCAGAAGTGGACAACCCATCAGAGATGAGCAGCACAGGGAGAATGGGTTATAGTTTGTCTTAAATCCCATTCATTTCAGTGGTCTACAGTACACAGAATTAATATTACATATAACTCACTACTTTTAAGGGAGCTAAAGTTCACTCTTTAGACAAGCATATGTATTATTTGAAGGGTGAAGTTAGAGGAAAACCGGTGGACTAAATCTAGTGCTGGCTCTGGTTTTTATGTATATCTCTATGTAGCTGGTGAAGCCAAACTTCTGGGTTATGATTATTTTTTAAAGCTCTGATTATAAAAAAGGAGCCAGCTCAATTAGAGCTAACCAAAATAGCTTGCAGAACACAAATAACTTAGCTGGAGGAAAGGATGCTCCCATTTTCATGCCTGTCAACAGGTCATTCTAGGGAGGCAAGGCCATTTAGCATAGGATTTGACTGTGTCCAGCTCTTCCCTTTCACTTTAAAACTCCCATGGGATTCTTGGAGATATGGACTCAATTTGAAGTCCATGGATCCCAGGGAGAGAATTTGTTAGAGCTTCCCATATGAGAAAGGGAAATCTGGAATATCAGATGTCCTATTTCATTTCAGGGCTACAAATTCTTGATTTCTAAATCTTGCCTTGCAATGCACTATTGCTTTTAATATGTGCCCTTTTCTACAATTCCAAATTTAAATAAAACTAGTACACCATCCAGTGCTTGGCTGGGTATACATTTCTTTCTTCTGGTGCCCTAATCTGACTCTAATGCATCTGCCAGATCTGGATTATGCAATTTTGCCGTTATGTCCTCCTGCTACCTCTTGATCTTCTATTTGATATGTTGAAATGAATGATAATTCTGATTGATTATTCCCTCCTGGGAAGCCAAACAGCCTGGGAGACTGCTTCTGATTAGCTGGCCAGCTGTGTGGAAACAGAATACAGAACAGCTCCAGCTTGTGCAGTTCGCTATCAAAACATCCAGCTTGCACCTTCAAAGAATTTTGCAATATGGTGAAAGACAAACTTGTTTAGTAACTGGGCATGTCAGAAGACCAGGATAACTTAGCTCGGGCATTTTTCATAAGCCCTCAGTTGCAACATGGATGAAGCAAGTGTGGGCTACATAGCTCAGCTACCCCTTGTGCAAATGGCCAGAGCAGAACATTTCTATTTTATTTATTTATTTATTAAAACATTTCTATGCCGCCCCTTGCCGAAGCCTCGGGGCGGCTCACAACATTGAATAAAATACACAATAAATTAAAACAATAACAATTAAAATATATACAGTAGAATAAAATAAGCCGCCCTGGCCAAATAAAATTCAATAATATTAACATTTAAAATGCTGCTTAAATAAAAAGGTCTCCGCCTGGCGCCGAAAAACAAATAATGACGGCGCCAGGCGGACCTCTCTGGGGAGCGCATTCCATAACTTAGGCACCACCGCTGAGAAAGCCCTCCTCCGAGTAACCACCCTCCTAATTTCCTTCACTGAGGGCTCCCGGAGGAGGGCCTCTTCCGCTGATCTCAGGGGGCGGCTGGGCATATATGGACGTAAGCGCTCCTTCAGATAACCAGGACCCAAGCCGTTTAGGGCTTTATAGGTCATCACCAACACCTTGAATTGGGCCCGGACTTCAATGGGAAGCCAATGAAGCTGCCGGAGAACTGGAGTCATGTGAACATAACGTCCAGTTCCCGTCAGCAGCCTGGCAGCTCTATTTTGAACCAATTGAAGTATCCGGACCGTCTTCAAGGGTAGCCCCACGTAGAGCGCATTGCAGAAGTCAAGACGGGAAGTCACCAGCGCATGAGTCACTGTTGCGAGGCTGTCGTACTCCAGATAGGGGCGCAGCTGATGAATCAGCCGAAGCTGGAGGAAAGTGCTCCTCGTCGCTGCTGTTACCTGAGTTTCGAGTGAAAGCTCTGGGTCGAGGAGCACTCCCAAGCTGCGGACCTTATCCCTAGGAGGGAGTGCAACCCCGTTCAGGACAAGGTTCATTTCTAGAGACATTCAGTCAGTGAACTGTTGAAGCATGACAACCTGGAGGCCAGGGTATGGGGAGAATCACCTGCATTCCTTGAAATAACAAGTACTCCAAAGTATAATTAAAATTCCAGGCTTTATGGATTTATTTTTTCCCCAATTCTGTGAAGAATTTTCCCCCTCAACTACATATTAGGAGATGTCTCTCATTATGTCATGGCAAGCCACCATCATATGGAATTGCCCCATCTCCTGAGTTCAATTAGTAGGCCTCTGCCAAGCCTGGTAGAGACAGTTAGGCTAAACTGTGTCATTGTTTTGGTGGAGGGCCAACTTGGCTCAGCCAGGAAATTGTCCTGCCTCAGCCTTGCTCAGCATCTGCCAAAAAGAAACTTATCTTACAGCACTGTCTGCAAGACAAGGAGAACAAAACCTGTTTTGCTTTTGCTTGCTTTCTGCTGCTCAGGAGTTCAGTTTTTATTGAACTGCTTTTCCATTATTATGGTTGCATGGATGCTTTGTTTATTTGTTTGCTTGCTAGCCATATAGAATTTTCTTTGAAAAGTAGGAAAAAGAATAATCCAAAGTAAAACACAGGCTATCTCTTTATATTTGGGTTTTTTTTCTGTACTTACAAGGGAAGAACAGTGTTTTACAAACTCAGCCTTTTCATGTTTATTTAGCAGCCCCACCAAGTGCAGTGAAAACATGTAAAAGATCACAGCTGGAAAGTCCAATTCTGTTCATGTTTGGAATTGGCTTAGCACTTACTAGTTAATTACAGCCTGATGGACAAGATCTGCCTGTAAAGTGTAACAACTACCTTATGAGGTAGGTTATTCCTAGAGGAGGGAGTATTAGTAGCCTTGTTGCTGAATAAGGATCTGAAATTACTTCTCCAAATGCAGGCTAGTCACCACACTGGCTTGGCTTTCAAAGTCCACCACACACCAAGTGATCAGTATTAATCACCACAGAATTATGTGGCCAAATCAATGCACCTGTGTCATTTGATCTTTAGTACATGACCAGTTTGCCTTGTAAAAAGACTGCACATTCAGTGTAACTACTTAAGTGGCAGGCCAGCAATTTTACCTTCTATTTGCATAATAAGATTTATTACATGGAGTGCCGTTGCATTTATGAGGGCAATTAGTAGGAGCGCATAGTTGTAGGAGCTGTGCAGGGAAAGGCTGGGCACCTGACTTGTTTTACACCACATGACTGCTTCCTGATGTATAGCAGGAAGCATGCCGGGGAAGCAGCTCACTTCTGGCTTTGGCTGCCGTTTGGTGTATTGGGGCCTGAACCTGTTGTGAGTGTGCCACTCGAGGGACCCTCTGTCAGAGGCGAACTTTATTGGGTTACCCAAAACCTAGGAAGACTCGGGCACAGTTTTTGCTTTGGAAGAGTCTGCTGTTACAGATCCTCTGACGCTGTGAACCGCCCCAAGGCAGCACTGTGGAATACATCTACAATCAAGGTAAAAGCCTTTATATATAACAGACAGAACTGCAAGCATATACAGGTGTCCATGAGTTCTGGTGTTGAGCCAAAAACACAGGTGTGGAAACCTGCTTCCAAATCCTTTTATCTATTTAAAGCATCAAGCAATACTGGGCTGGATGGGTTTCCATGGGTTTGGTGAGGTTGCATACTAATTGTAGGAAGTTATATTCTGCGTAACTGCGACAGACATTTTGCATTAAATGCTTCTCAGCTGTTCAATGGCTGTGTTTTTTCATCCTGTACCTCTGTTATCTGGAGCTGTGACTGAGTATTTATGATACACAAAAAATTGTGTTGTTTGTGAAGGATTTTCCAAGCTCTCTTGTGAAGAATTAAAATGAAACCGAGGCCAGTGCATTCTGCTAACAGAACATGTATATGGAAACTAGTATTTCTTTAACTGTTTAATTTTTGGGTTTCATATGTAAGTGCAGATTTGCCTTGTTAATGTAGCTGACATACCTGTGCAGTGCAATTATATACATGTTTACTTGCAAGTAGATACTACTGTTTCCAGTGGTGCATACTTGCAGGAAAATGTACATCAAATTGCAGCCGAAAAGCAGGAAGCGCACATCCTTTCTGCCCATCTGTTTTATACACAGCTGTCAAAAACAGTTATGGTTTTACTAAAACTTCTGCCAAAGAAAGTCCTAAAGTTGCATGGACATTTCCAGATTAAAATTATCTAGGGAAAAACAACTGAAATGGTCCAAGACATGTACACATACATATTTTTATTTAGAAATGTCAAAAAGAGAAACAAATTAATGTTCATCTGCTCTGCAGCTTATGCTCTTACAAAATTATCTTCCAAGAAACACACAAATATAAGCTGTTTGCGGTTCTTGTGATGCCAAGAGAATGTGAGAGAATCAGTCTGTAGACGATGACACTTTGTGCACAACCAAATAGACTTTTACTTGATGGGCAAAACCAAAGAAGTTGCCATGTGCATCTCCTTGGAGAACTTATTACACAGGACGCCCACCAGACTGGTTCAAAAGATTCTACTTGGTGCCTGATGTTATCCTTAATCTTACTTCAGTAAATAGGGAAACATGGATAAAGACCATATTAAAGGCTGGAAAGATATATAAGACAGAAGGCATTTCAACCAGAAATAACTTTAAGTAGGTCTGATAGTTTCTAGAGTGAAAGGGTGGAGCAAAATAATTATTTAAATAGCAATTCAAATAAAGGCCTTCTACTTGATTTGGGTCTTGGGAATTTGTTTTTGTTTTTAAAAATTGTTCCTGCAATGCCACATTGAATAATGTTGCAAAGTTAATAGCTTTGTTTAATGTTTGGGGGATATTTTATATAGACAGGTGAATAAGGCTGCAATACTTTGCTTTTCCATGTGGGGATATATCCCAATGGAGTCTGTAGGTATTTGGAGTCACACAGTTAAGCTGCAGTTCTATGCATTCTTAGTTGGAGGTGGTTCCCCACTGGATTTGCCTCTCTAGGGAGATGTCCGTCAGATCACAGTGTAAATGAATAACCATGAGGGTTAGAGATACAAGCCAATGATGGACTTGCATTGTGCAAACAGGACAACTGGGTTTTGAAGGACGGGGTCACAGCAGGGACTCCCTGTCATTTCATGGCTCAATGTTCTTGTTCTGTGGCACAGAGTTAGAGCAACTCATTAGGTCCATTGCCTCTCTACTGGATCAAGGATTAGATCTTGCAACTGCCCCCCCTCCCCTCTTGAAAAGCCTTCCTCTTCCAAAACAGACTGATTCTCATACTCGGTCTGAGAAACTTCAGACAGCATTGAAGGGTCTTCAGAGGCCTTGCTCCAGCTCTTCCTCTACCACCTCTTCAGAATCCCAACCACTCGGCAGTCTGCAGTGAGCATTTCAGCTGAACTTAAGCTGGGCTATCATATTTATTAAGGCTGCCATGCTGGAGTAGACCCTTATCTTTTTTCTGGACTTTATGACTTCAGTGTGCCATAGGCCACCTGTAAGGCAAAAGAAACTTTCAAAACCTCCTTCTGTGTGCAAAGCTAACATGTCACTAGGCTAAAACCTGCTTCTCTGAAATGCTACCTGTCCATGTGCACAGACTTTTCCCTACCTGGAGAAATATTCCGTATTTATTTCTCTTTCTTTAAATCTGGTGTGGGTGGGTGTGTGGGTGTGTGTGTGCAGGAGAAAGAGAAGAAGAGGAGGGAGAGACAGAAGAGGAACAGCTAGCCAGAAAGGCGCAGGCTTCTAGGTGACTGAGGGTTAGAGCTTCCAGCTACATATGCTGAACTCTATGATTGAGATGCTCATTATATGCAGAAAGAGTTCTTCATAATGTAGCCATTTATAACCATAGGCCATCACAAAGCAGGTCTCTAGAGTTCAGAAAAATGCAGGTGCATATATAAAACCAATTGATGCTATAGTTGCAAAAACCACAGTATCATTATATGGTCAAATAAAACATGAAGTTCCTTAAACGTCTCCAGAACAACTTACATAAGCTGATCTTGCTCTACTTTTCTCTAATTTTCTCAGTGGCAATTGCAAACAATGCCATCTTATAAATATTTGCCAGATGAGACAACAAGAAACAAATCCTTTGGAAATGTCTGAACCCTGTTAATCTTGGGAATGTTTTATCTCAGCTTTCTACAGGGACAATAATGGACAATTCTGGTTGAAATCCTATACGTGCTTAACTTGGAGTTAAGCCCTGCTGAATAAAAAGGGATTTTGTTCTGCCCAAATAGACACTAAGTCAAGCTTCTTTGTTTAAAATATTCCTATCCTGGCTTTCCATGGTTTCTGTTCTAAGTGGCTTCCAAATATCCATCAACAACTGATACAATTAGAAGTCCAATAATGAAGGCCCAACCCACAAGCAGTAGGATCATGAAACACAAGTACTGAAGGATCATGAAATCAGGGCATAGCAAAAGAATAAAACAATCTTCATCTAGTGACTAAATCGTAAAATATAGGTACCTGGTCAAATTGGGCACCACCACCTGTCTCTGGCTGTTACTCACCAAACCTGGAAGGTACAATATCTGAAGTTGAGCCTCCGCTAACTGTCCACATAAACACAAAGGTTCTTATGGTCCCAGGCTTTTAATGGCTTCATAGGTCAGGAGTCCCCAGGCCTATAAGACCAATGCAACTGGCTGGCTGAGTGCTCCCCTCTCCCTCCTCTTGCAGGGACTGTTAACCCTTTTTGCCCCTCCCCAAAGCTAATGAATATCCCTTTTGTGGTTTTTTACAATTGTGGAAAAAAGCGATTCCTGCAGAAGCTGCCCTGCGCTCCTCTGCCTGCTCACCTGGCAGTGTCGGTCACCACAGGGAAGTACTTTCCCTCCTCCACACACCTGTTCCCAGCACCTTCTTTTCAAAATGCACCTAGGTATTCTCCTAATGCAGCCACCACCAGACCTTACCCACCATCCCAAATACCTTTGACACTCACCCTTTCCCCCTCCTGCCTTTGTTCCCACCTGGTCTACCCTGCAGGTGATAGCTCTTAATCCATTACTCACCCTCCCTCCACTGCCTGGGGCTCCTAGTCCAAGCAGTAGCTTTTGATCATCCTCCTCCACTCCCTGCTCTCCATACTGGTAAGGCAGCCTCTCTTTTTCTCCCCATTTCCCTCATGATTCCTCTGGTCTTGGCTACAAGATACATGAAGGTTATTTGCCACTCCCAGTTGCCTCCATGCCTGGATTCACTTAGCATGGCACTTATCTTCTGCAACTCAAACCGTTGCCTCATCTGCCCGGCTCCCCACCTGTGTTAAAATCTGAGCTTCATCTTTCCCACCCTTCACTCTCCCAAAGATGTTCTGACCCCTGCAGCCACCATTTAGCCTTAATTCCATCTTTCCAGCCCCCTGCTTAGTACCCAGCTATCCCTTCCCTCTTGTTCCTCCCCAAATACACAGAGTGTAATTGGCTCTTCTATTAAAAGCATGCTTTATTTGGAAAGAAAGACAGAGACTGTTTGGTATCCTGATAGCAAAATTAAAAAGTACTCTACAATTAGAAGATTTATTTATTAACTAATTGAAAGGCTGCTGTGATTGCTTCATTGCCCCAGAGCTGTGCTCTTCTTCAATTGTTACATTAAAGGAAACAATCTTTGTTTGTGTCCTCCTTAAGGAATGTTGCTGCAGGGCAATACGATAATGATCTAGTCTTTCCTGTTTGACAGCTACTCAGCACTACTCCTTACTCATCATAAGGACTCAAGTACTGTTCCTCAGAAGAACGGCCATCAAAGCACAGCACCCAGTGACGTGTGTCTTGTTTGGCAGAGATCAGATGGCTGAGTGGCTGCTTGTTTTGCAACTCTTGCCACGTGACTCTAAGCTGCTTGGACTACCAATGATAGAACAGCGCTCCCTGGTTTGGATGTCATGGCAATAAAAGCAGGGGTCAGACCTAGAGCAGACCATTGCGTCTTATCATGGTTGGCATTGTGTCCTATCATGAAGAAGTAGGTGCCTATAATCAGATTAGTTAGCCACAAGGCTTCTTTGGCAGGTTGCTACCAATCGTACACAATCAAACCACATAAAAGGCCATACAAAGTATCTCACCCTCTCCGTCCAGCCCTCTGTTTGCTACCCTGTAGAGCGCTTTAGGGTGGTCCACATCTTATTACATGCTGGTCCCAAGGTCAAGAAAGACTATGGGTCTTGCTGCAATATATTTGCTAGGTACTTCAAGGATAAGGTAGTTCAGAAGCTGCAGCTTGCTCTGCCTCCACAGTGAACTAAGTCTTTTTTGCTTAAAGGAACCCAATTTGTTCTAGCAGCCTCAGACTACATTGGGGCAGGGGTGGCTATAGCATGCAGATGCTTTTGGGCTGGAAGCAGTGAAGAATCAGGATCCCCTAAGGACATGGATTCAGGATCCTAACCCATGAATTGCAGACACATCCCCTCGTATTCTTATGTGTCTCCTCATTCCACAAGTCCTGCCATTTTTCTACTGTATCACTCCATAACAAAAATGCCATACTGTGCAGGTGACCCATTCCTGGTATTATCAAATATGTATGTGGAGTGTCTCTTGTGTCCTGCATGCTGACATCCTAGATGTGCTACAAATCACATGCTTTGCAATATAATCTTGAGACTTAGTCTAATAAACCAGAGGATAAAGTGTGAGAATTCAGTCTTCCCATGGGAAGTCTTCCCATGGGTTTGCAGCAGTCAGTGCATTGTGGAACTGCCCTAAATATTAGCACTGTAGATTCCATACCATCCTCTGGCTGCAGCATATGAACCTGAAGTCTTGGGCCATATTGGCTGCATGACCCCCTCACCCCAGAGCAGTCAGTCAAGCTCTGCCAACAACCCTGTCCCCCAGTACCTGCCCCACAGATATTACCAGCCTGGAAACTTGCCCCTTCACTGCTCCTTTCTGCTTGGGTTGGTTGCCATTTGCTCTCCGGAAAACAGGGAAATGCTAACTATTGTGCATCTCTGCAGGATCTGTCTCCTGGGCAGCACAAGGTTAGCCAGGACTCACTCTGTGTGCTCAAGAGTGAATTTGTCTTCCTTGCCCCAGGCCTGTAGCCAAACCACCCCCCCCCCCGCTTTTGTCCTAGAATCGGAGGGTTTGACACATCCCACATTTCGACCCACACACGTAAAGGCATTAACTTGTCTATACGTGTGTGGGTCATTTTGATCTAATTTATTACAACAGCAAAATATGGCCTGAAGGGAGCAGCGCTTCTCTTTTGCCCTGTTTTTATTGTGAGATGAATATATTCATGAATTGTAAAAGAGAGCACCGTATTCCAGATAAACCTGATTTCAACTGGATAAATGACTGAGGGAGAGAGAGGGTTCACGCCCCAAACTTTGACTCACTGAGGTGAATTTCCGAACAGCCATAAACTCTTTGCGTGTCAGTCACCCTCTTTTGTTATATGGCATCAGCATTTAAGTGCCCATAATAAAAGCAGATTAATTTTTGAACAGCATGCTGGAATCCTTTGAAACTTCAGGTATTATTAGCTTGTGTATTAGATGTGTCATTCAGTTGGAATCTTTAGCTGTTTATGACTGCAGTCCTGTGCATGCTTTCTTGGGAGTAAGCCTATGAAAAGAAATGAAACTTGCCTCTGAGTAGACACATTTACATCTGCAGTATAAGTAAGTGACTAAGTAATCAGTTAAAAAAGGAAGCCTGCCTTAATCCAGATCAAAATGTGCTCTGGGATAAGGCAGGCAAGGTTGGCTGGGCTAGTAAGATGAGGAACTTGCATTCCAGAAAACAGCAAACCCCATATTGCTACCTTCTGTGCTTTAGGCATCATTATGGCATAATATATTTTGCTTTAAATATGTTCAACATTTCCCTAAATAGTGTCATACCACAGTTTGTTATATTCTCAGGTGGACACTTATTAATCACCCAAACACAGGACGAAGGAAGGCACTGATATGCATAAAAATTGCATGCCTTAATTTATGTATAGCTGCAAGTATGGAACTAATTATAATGATGTACATCAACATACAGTGCTTCTCACTGCAATAAAACAACTAGATCTGAAGACCTGCTAGTTCCATCTGCTGTCCCAGTGTTAATCCTGGGTGGGCAAGAATTCTTGGAGAATGGAACAGCCCAAAGGTGGTGTTTTGCATTCCTTTAAAGAGAAGCCTATCTTATATAAAAGAGGACATGTGGCCACTGCGCAAGTTAGTCAAAGATTTCTGTGGAAAAGTAGCTGCCCCCTCCATTAGCACCGCTGGATCACTGAGATATTCCCTGGTCCAAGACCCTTTCCCCTCCACTATCCCCGCTGGCTTTTCCCTGTGGCTTCTTTAACTCCTTCTTCACTTCATATATTAGACTTTGTGTCTATGTCTTACCACTGGGCAGTGGTCACCAGGTTTCCTTGAGACCTCTTATTTGCAAACTATTTTGTGTACAAAATAGAAGCAAAATCAAAACTGAGAGAGAGCCAGAGGAAATAATCTAAAACAGATTTTAAATGATCCTAAATATGCACTAGGTCTCAGTGCACTTTCTCCTGAGTGAACATGCAAAGGAGTGCCCTGTCAAACCCTGAATATCAACCTCAAGTCCCCCATTGATGCCACTTTTTTGCTACCTTCAAGGTTTAAATAATCTCTTTGCCGCAGGATCAAATGCAGCACCCCTCGCAAGTGATGACAGAATAAAGTACAGCACACAGCAGTTACTTGCATTATAAACATAGTCTGCGGTTAACATAAATATTATCATTTGACCCTAATCCCTCTCTGATGCCCGCCACAAATAGTATATCAAGAGGTGATTTTTTTCTCTCCCTCTGCTCCACTGGCATTAATGAAATTGTGGTATAATCTTCCGGGTCCATGGAAGCTGCAGCCCTGTTTTTTCATGCGTAATCCTGAATGCTTGAGAAATCCAGCATCCCTGAAGGGGAAATGGAGTCCATATTGAACCAGCAGGCAGAGTGGCATTTTTAATAAGAGATGCTATGGAATTTTGTAAGATGTAGTAGGCCCTAAATTTTTGCTTGGTAGAGTGTGAGGCAGAAAGAAGGTGGATGTCTGTCTGGTTTGTCTGCTTGAAGCACTGGAGGGGCAATATAGTGCAGCGGAAATTGTGGAAATCTCCACAAGTTCCACATGACATCTGGGATCTCCTGGCTTAGGAAGTAGTTACACAGACTGTTATCCTGATGCATGTACTGTACCAGGGAGTATGTTCCTCTGAATTACTTCTGAATGAACAGGCATAGAACTTGCTGCTTTTGACCACCAACATGAGTTTTTCTTAGATCAGCCTTCCCCAGTGCTTTCCTTCCAGATGTTTTGGACTACTGCTCCCAGCATCCCTGACCACTGGCCATGTTGGCATTATTTCTCTCACCACCCCAGAAACATGAGCAGTTCTTATTTTGGAGATGCAGTTCACATCTTGGCTAGCTCTTATAAAACTCAAAATGAAAGTAGCAATGGCTAAGGAGCCCCACTGACTTAGTAGTCACAGGTCTCCCTTGTATACGTGCACCGTGCTGTTAGCAGGCGCATGAAAAGTCAAAATTCTGCAAAATTCTGCAAATGAAACTTTTTGCAGCATTGGCATGCACCAGCGGAACATGTTTCGCATGCTGAATTTCACCTAAGTGCAGCTTGTGAAGACATGGGAACTGATCCAAAGAGAGGAAAGGTTCCAGCCCTGTATTTGTAGGAGATATACTTCCCATCTCCCACTTTACTGGGATTAGGGTGTTTGAGGGAGTAAAGAAGAAAAACAGCACAGTTTGCAGATGTGTGTATCTAATCCCCTTGTATTTCACAATGGTTGAGTAATAATACAAACAGCATTTCTATAGTGCATTTAGAGAGTTTGTACACTTTGAATATCTTCTCCCAACAACCCTGCAAAGATGGTCAATATTATGAGAGCCTGTGAGAACTGGTTAGACTGGGACTGAAGAGAGTTCAACTCTCCATTCAGCCACAAAGTGTGTAGATGGACTTTGGGCCACTCACACTGAACCTGCCTGTCAGGCTTGATGTAAGGATAAAATTAAGAAGCGACAAAGATTCCTAGAGATCCTTGAAGAAAAAGTGGAACATAGCAATACTTAATGATAATATCAAATAACTTAATAAAAATTACACATATGTTGTGTATATGCAGCAGGGTATCTAATCCTGGAGAAAGAGTGGCTAAGACTCCTTAGTGAACTAAACCGCATAAAAATCAATTCTCATGGTAGCTACTCAATATGTTCTTTAATTTAATCCAGCTCCTCCTATTAAGTTTTGAATTAGACATTCCACATGGGAAAATAAACGCTTCAGAAGTCCATTCTTATATCCATAGGAAGAGTACATTTACTTTAAATTTTAAGAGTAAATTTATACTTTCAGGATGCAGACTATTAATGAATGTCTGGCATTTTACGGACTACACTTCGCTCTTCTGTCATGCCCGCTGTATAATTCCTCAAGAGAGAAATTGTTGGTGCTTTCAGAGAAGCTTGGCTTTCACTTGAAAGGAACATAGCATTTACAGATGTTTGCACCTGGATTTTGGAAACGTTTTGTTGAAGAGGATTTGGTTTGCACTAGGGACCTGGGTTGAAAAGCTTTTTCTTATTTTGCGTCTGTTAAGGTTCATTGGTCTGGTAAACCCGGGTTAATGACTCAAGTTTTTGCCATATTTTCTTAGTGTTGTGACCTATCGGCCTGTACAATAAAGTTGGATGGTTGTGTGCTGTATCATAAAAATTACCCATCATAAATGTTGCTTCAGCTCAAGTGGATTTGATCATGTGGTGTTTCCCTGCAGGTTTGAAGACCCTCGGAAACTCCTGGCGATATTTCAGATAGAGAGTAAACATTCCTTGCCTCTTCGGTGACAACAATGAGTCAAAAAGATCCACCTGAAGAAGTGGACGGAGACACTATTCCTTTCTGCTTGGTTTGCGGCCAGCCACATCTTCCAGAGGAAAACCACGTCTATAGCTACACAGAAGATGTGGATGATGATCTTATCTGCCATATCTGCTTGCAGCCATTGCTTCAGCCTCTGGATACACCTTGTGGACACACTTATTGCACCGTGTGCCTTACCGATTTCCTTGTGGAAAAAGACTTCTGCCCAGTCGATCGCAAAACTCTGATCCTACAGGCTTGCAGAAAATCCAGCCTGCTAGTCAATAAACTCCTGGATAAGCTAATGGTTAGCTGCCCTTTCACAGAACACTGCTCTGAGGTTGTGCAACGCTGTAATCTTGAACAACATTTTCAAAATGGGTAAGTCCTGCTATATGCTTTTATTAGGAAGAGCTTCACTGTCATTGAGGCAGGAGCAGTTACGATGGCAACCTTCTCCAACCTGGTGCCAGCAGAGGGATGTAGTCCAGCCCATCTGGAAAGCTCCAGGCTGAGGAAGACTGAGCTTCTGTAGTGGCAGCCCTGCCTAGGCTCTCACTGGGTCCGAAGAGATGACTTTTCAATCTCCATTGACAAAATTTTCTTCTATTTTCTTGAAGCACAGTATGGAAAAAGGGGACAACAGTTAAAAATAAACTGGGAGAATGTATCCTGAATGTGCCTTTAAAGTTCGCTGGCTCACTAGCTCGCTCGCTCGCTCGCTCGCTCGCTCTTTCTTTCTTTCTTTCTTTCTTTCTTTCTTTCTTTCACACTTTGTGAGGTGTAATATTAACAATTGAATATTAGTCCTACTTAACACTGCGGAGATTGAATAAAAGATAAGCCCTCTGTACATGTGCAAGTGCTCAAAGGGTATGCAAATCGCTCTTGTAGATATGTTCAGTGTGAGCAGTTACAGGAATATTGAAGATAATTAATATGGACAATCTATAGAACAGCTTTCTCCAGATGTGTTGGCCTCCATGTTGCCTGAGAATTATGCGAATTGCAGACCAGCACATCTGGAGGATGTTGGATTTATCACAAGCTGGTATCTCTCTCCTCCAACCTCTCTCCTTTCCTCTCCCCAGTAGATCAAGATGAGAGGCTTCTAATTACAATTCTTTATTAGATTAAAGCAAAGCCGAGACTGGCTTCATAATACAGAGGAAATAATATAAAGGTCGTTTGCAAAAGGTATCTCTCAAGGTAATGCATCTTCTACTTGTGGCCATTGATTCTGCCAAGCCAGAAGTTGACTCCAGACTGAATTCCACCCCACTTCTTTCCCCACAAACAGAGTTGGCTCCACGTTCAAGGTAGTTTGTGCTTCTTGTGGGCCAGACACAAGGGAACATCTGACATTTCTTAATTGGTCCACTTGTTTGATCTGGGGTTGAACCAACCATTCTCATACCACTGTGTTTTCCCCTGAACTAGAGGTGGTCTCCTTCTCACCAGCCACTTGGCATATCTTGCGGCTCATTGACCTTGGAAATTCAGCTAAGCATTCCAAGCCTGTTTATAGCTGTGACTCAATCTGGCCCATGGTGGTGAATTTCCCCCTCTTTGCTGTATTTGGTAGTACTTCCATGCATGTCCATAGTGCATGAGCCTCCTCTTTGCTGTAATGTTTTACTCACTAGCATCTTGTTATGAAGGCTCCATGTCTGACCTTGTGGCAAAAGATGTGGCATAGAAGCAGGACATGGTGATTTGCAAGACAGTGGCCCTGATCCATCTATTCATCAGAATGGAGCAGGGCTGGGGAAATTGTTCATCAGCAGGAATTTTCTATGCCCAAAAATATTACCTGCTTCAGCTTTTATTGTGCAACCAAAATATTCCTGATCACTCTGGCACATAGCATTCAAAATAGGGTTGCACATATATGACTCAGTCCCGGGACCACAATGCCCTTGGGGGAGTTTTCAGGTATAAATGGAGCTTTGTACCAGTGAGGGTTTTTCCTGATATCATGAATGTTTGGAGGAGCTCCATCTGTAGAGCTGCCTTGTGTCTCCTGAGTTGCAACCTCAGTGCTTGATGCAGAGGTGACGGGAGGCAGCTGATGGCATCACACTTTGCAGCCAAAGGCAAGTTCCAGCATTCTGTGTATTTGCTGTGGCTTTTGAAGGACACTCTTGTGTGTTTGCAAATGCATTGTAAACAAATTCTGGGACCTGGAAACAACTGAGGGCCTGGAGGCCATGCTTACCGTCTATGTTCAACCGTGAATTTCCTCTAAACATTGCAGAAAAGATGCAGTCAACCACTGTGGCTACACAAGGCCTGTTCATTTGTTGTAGCAGGTGATGTGCCCTGAGCACTTATTTATATATGAGTGAGGAACAACTTTCATATGAAGGCACTGGCCTCTAACTGGCCACCTAGAGGACCAGAACTGGAGAAGAAAACACCCACTCTTAAGTCATGTTCACCAAGCATGTTGATATTAGGCGACTTTCTTAATTAGCATGTAATTTTGACCTGTCTCAGCTTGTGTTATAGTTTTGCTTAGCCATCTAGTTGACTGATCTCTTGTAAAGCAAGATTTTCTGCCACACTTTGAAGGAATTTGAAATGGACCAAATACTGCTTTTGTTGTGGTGATTTGTTGCATGCCTAAGGCTTAAAAGCACCTTCTGGCTTCCTCAAATACATTAAAGATACAACTTGACCTCAGGCAGCCCAGCAGATCTGGTTCAGTAGCTACTGCAATTTTCTCTCCCCTACCCTGTCTCAGTGAGCAAAAACCTTTTACAATAATTCAGAGAATAAATTCAAGACAACGTGCTGCCTGGCCTAAATATTATTCTCCTGTTCTTTCCTGAAGTTGGCATTTGAGCCAACCTTTTCCAAGTCAGCTTTCAGTATCACCTATTTCTTCTTTGCATTCTCTGAGCATAATCTAGAATTCTCCTTTCATGGAAGGATTGTTGGAGAAATCCACAACAGGTTCAGATCAGTTCAGATTTCAACTACAGAGTCTACAGTGTTATGCAGATTCCACAGACTTGCAAGATAGTTTTTTTAATTTGGGAAGGTAGATTTGCACAAATTCGTAAGTGTTAGATGCAATATGCATTAGCAGAAGTATTCTCTTGTGCTAATGCATCTTAATGTTAATGTCCATTTGTGTCAATGCACATGTATGCAAAAAGAATGGAATTTTCATACATCCCTGAACAAAAAACCAAAAACTGACCACACCAGCAAGCAGTTGATAGAACCGAAGCCTCCTGATAATCCATAAAGCCCAGACAAAATGGCTTTAATACAAATCTGTACATCAGTGTTTCACAGAGAGATTGGATGGGTGGCTGGATTTTGTGGGGAGTTACACTTGCCTGCCTTCCAATAATGTTTTTATCCTACAATTTCCCTGCTTCAGCCACAGAATTTTATAAGCATTGTAGTTTTTGAGTTGGCCCTTCTCACTCTTTCTTCCATATTGTTTGATTGATTTGATTTCTACCCACCTCTCTGCCAAAAAAATGACACGAGATGGCTTACTATCATAGAAAAATAATCAATTAAAACAATTATGAGCAATAATAAAAATGCAGTAATAGTATAACACTGATGCATGAAAAGCACAATTACAGCAATAATATTTCTTTTTTCCTTGCTAGAAAACTTGGGAAAAAATATCTGTATATAAGAGCACTCCATCTGCAAGCACCTCAGGTTTCATTTGTGCTAATCACAACTGGAATTTTATTCTGCTCTGCTGCAGCTTGTAGTGTTAGTGAGATTTCTGTTTTGGCACAACCTGGGTTCTCTATTATTTTAATTTGTAAGTTACTGTAAGAGTTTGGGCTGAAGAGCAGCCATTGCATAAAATAAATCCAATAATGGACTGCTTGTACACTTTCTGTTTTACCTGTGCCTCTTATTCCAAAATTCAGAAATAATATTTCAGCATGCCACTTAAATCACTAATGGGCTGCTGTAAGGCCCATTATGTAATAGTGCCAAATCATAGGTTAATAAACCCATAATTTGTAGGATTACATGCCACTACCATTTTGAGTAGTAATTCCATTCAGCCAATCATAGTTTGCTCTGTGAACCCAAGTACCAGGGGTTATTTGTGGCTTAAACAATCCAAATCCTAAGAACCAATCACACATTAAATTTGAGTGGGTGAACCTATAATAGTCCATGATGCCCAGATTGACATGTCATGGAACAAGCTATGAACAGGCCAGTCAGGTCACATGTTGAATTAATCCATTGTTTGCCACTGTTATGTACAAACCAAGTCATAGCCTCCTGCACTGGTCTCACTTCAGCCATGCCACATGCTGGTCTATGTAATGGTACCAGGGATCTGCTTTCCTATGCAGAACCCAAATTATTCTAGGGAAACCTGCATTCAGTGTTCCCTGGGGTTACTTGCACACATACCCAGTTTGCTTTTGATTTTGCAATATAAGAAGATGTTGCCTGCAAGATCCACTATGATCCCATGTGAATGCAGATAGGTAATAGGTATGTGACATACCTTGCAGTCCCACCTTGTGGAAAGGCTTAGCAGCAGGCCTTGTGGTTTAACCACAGTCATCTTTTATAAATACATCCTTCCTGCTCAAGCTGTGGACTCTTGTACTCGGGTCCCTCACCCAGGTCAATCCACTTCACTCAAGTAGCCTGCTTGTCCCTTGCCCAGGACCCACGGTAGATTCTTAGCATCTTACTCTCTGGCTCCTTCTTCCAGCCTCCCAGAGATACCAGCAGTTGCCCAGGGCACAGCCCTCTCTCCGCAAGCCTTCAGCCCCAAAAGACTAACTAAAGTAATGAGGGGAATACTTTCCCTCACTGTCACCTTCTCCACCTTGATGGGTCCTAAAGATGCGCAGGTGCCTTTCCTTCATCACCCATGATCACTCCAAGAATTAACAGTAAAGCCCAACAAGCCTATTTCTACAGATGAAAAAAGGTGATACGCTCAGCTACTTTTTCAACTGCAGACTGAGACAGCTTTTCTATCCAGCATTCCCTTCCAGCTTGTACCACTGATTCTGTCTCTAGATGGTTCCCCTTCTCATCCCATCGATGGGTGTTCACTCGCCTCTCGCAGTTCTCCGTCTGGCAACCTGTGATTGGCTCTGGACACTTTGGAAGGGAAAGGAAAAGGCCCATCTGTCCATCACAATAGAGGAATCAATGTACCTCCATGGTTGGATCTGCTCATAGTTTTATTTATTTTTACTTCTTTGGAGCAAGCTTCATAATTCCATATTGTCTTTTCCAAGAAGGAGAAATGTAGAGGAAAAATCTGTGACAGCCAATATGGTCCTTGCACCTCTGTTAGAATGACCCTGAAACCCACTGCTCAGCTACAGATGACACACTTGAATGTTGTTTGTTGGGATGATAACATTAACCTACTTGTTTAATGGGTTGCATGTATTAACATTTTAAGTCTGCTTGGATTACTTGTGCCCCGTGGATGGCTGTTTCTGCCTGCACAGTTCGGCAAAAAGCTGATCTAGATTTGATCGTCTGGAGTCTCGCTGTCTCAGTTTCACACTCGCTCCATCTGGTCGCATCCGAGCGGATGGCATCGTGACTGAGAAGTGGCCCCGATGCCACAGCCTGATTCCAGCCTTTCTGTGCAGCTTCTTTTTTGCTACATCCAGGATCCTTCCTACCCTCTTCTGTTTCTGCTCAGCTCATAACCCATCTGCTTCTCTGACCAGTGATGTAAATGTACCAGCTGCTTCTGGAGAACCACTCCGAAGAGTGCAGAGGCAGATCTCTCTCCTGTGTCTCTTTCCTGGGGTTTTTTGCAGCAAGAAGTCACTGCTTTGCCTTGCACCAACCATGCTCTCCTCCTCCCAGACCCTCACATCTAACCTCCATCTGAGAATCAGATCTAGTAATCCTCTTACAGGTCAATGATTTTTCTCCCCCAGCATAGCTTCATTTAGGGGATTTGAATTAATTCATAGTGCTTTTGGTTGCGTTGGAACTGAAGGGCTTGTTTAAAGTGGGGGGTGGGTCTGGAATTGGCTGGCATTTTTCCTTAAAAAAAAAAAAAAAACAGCTTTAAGTTCTGTGTCCCATCACAGAGACAGAAAGAAAGGGGCAAAAAGGAATCCTAGCTGCAATTTTAAATCTTGCACTTGAGAGATGAAGGCACTCCTGTTGTTGGTCCTTCCTTGGCTAAGTCCTGCAAACTACATAGACAATGTGGGGAATCTGCACTTCCTGTACTCAGAGCTGTGAGTACTCACAGTTGTGATGTTGTGGTGATGTCTCTGTGTTGTGTCTCTGTCTTGTCTTTTTAAAGGAAACTGGGGAAGTGTGTGTGTGTGGGAAGGGGGGGGGGGGTTCCTGATTCTCTTTGGTACCTGGGTGTGTGTGCGTGCGCATTTATACATTAAGAAGTTTATTAATATGCCGAGCCTTGCAACAGGAATTCCTCTTCAGCACATTCTCTTTTCAAAGTGCTGGGAAGGGCTGAGACAAATCCATCATTTTCCTTTTTCGCTTCTCGCTCTCTCTTCCTCACCCCGGAATGTATTCAATATACAGACAGAGCACCCTATAGCTACATGGGTGTTGTCTTGTCTACATGCTTTCTCAGTTTCGCAAGGCAACAATGTGTAGGAACCAGAAAATATACCCTATTCCTATCCCCAGTCGGGTTATTTTTCTCTTTAACGCTGTTTCATTTGTGTTATATTCACAGGAACATTGTGTGTGTGTGTGTGTGTGTGTGTGTGAGAGAGAGAGAGAGAGAGAGAGAGAGAGAGAGAGAGAGAGAATAGGATTGCTGTTTTCCACTGCTTATAATAAATATATTAATTTTGAGAGTATAGCCTGTAAATAATCTTCATTGAGTGAGCTTGTAAATGTCATGATGAATAGGCTTCAGAATGCTGATTATCCTTAACTGAGGTTTTTGGGTAGCAGTGTATAATCTGCAAAATATGTTCCAAATAGATTAGTGAGGTATGTATGCTGTGACATCTTGGACAAATTAGACTGGTGTGCATGCAATTTGTCTTTAAAATGCAAAAAATGATGATAATAGGTTTTCAGAGAGGGTGTTTGAATAATTGCTGTAACAAACTCAGTCTATGTGCAGGACTGGTTGATTTATTCAGGATGTTGCTACTAGAATGGGTAGCATTTTGGGAAAACTGTGTAGAAGCCAGCTGTTTATAATGCAGGGTCCTCCTTACAATGGGAACTCCGCTCTAGATTTCACCTTGGCTCATGACATCTCTTGATTCATGTTAAAAAAATAGCCAGCTTTAAATCTGGAAATTAACTATTATAATCTTAGCTACGGAGGATCATTCGGGGGAAAAACAATTGTTAATAGAGGCAGACTGCAAAGCAGGAAGATCAAAACAGACTGGATGAACTTTCATAAATAGAGACAATGGCATCTGGGACATCCAGTTTCCAGGAAAACAAACGGCTGAGGTTAATCAGAGCATACACACAGAAAACGCCCCCTTGCTGCTGTTTCCTAGGGAATTCTGATTCATTCCTGTCACAGAGAGAGGGATACTATGTACAGTAGCAACTCAACTTGAATTTATGTTACCCTCTAACCTGCACAGCTCTTAACTACAGCTTGATTGCTATTCTTGTTGACATACTCTTCACCCAATTGGTTTGCTGTTGGATGTGCATTTTCAGTTAGCAGCAACAAATAAATCTATTTAGTAGTGCACTCCACTGGCGGAGGGGGAAGGAACAAAAGCAAACCATCACAGAGAACTGCATACGAATTGGGTCAGAGGAACAAATTTAGCACATGAAATCAGCAAATGTGGGTTGCAGGAGCTGCTGCTGTGGAAAAGGAGTCAGTCTGTCAGGGCTGGAATGGGATAGTTTGGCTCGTCTTCATGGAGCTTTGGCAATACTGCATGCTGATAGAGACTGTACAAGAGGGATGAGCCATGCTAATCCAGAGGGCATTTGATTTCTCTGTTTGGTGAATGGATGATGCGCCCCACAAGGCAGCCTTCCCCACCATGGCAGTCCCCCAGATGTTTTCTGAAGGGCCTCTCCCTCGGTGTGTCTACTTTTGCACCATGTTAGCACCAACTGATACGGTTCTCTTTCTCATCCTTGCTACCGCTTGATGGGTGGGCAGGCAGAGAGTCAGCGAGCAATTAGCAGTAGCACCTCCTGCTCCCCTTTCTTCCACCACGCTTATCGAGGCAGCTGAGATAGTTGTTGCAACAGTTAAAAGGAGGAGCAAGTCCAGCGGGTGTTTGTCCGTGGTGTTCCACTGGGGCATGGACCCTCTACAGATGCCCAAGCATGTCTACCCTCAATGCAAGCCCTGCTTCATAATAATCCTATTTGGATTATTTGGAGCAGTCTGACCTTGGTTAGAGGCATTTTGAATCTCTGCCTAACTGCTGGCAGCTCTCCAAGGTCTAACACACATTTTCCCTGGCAGCAATGACAAGTTCTAGGGCTCAGCCTGTTGAGCAATGGCTTAAATTGTGTAGAAATGCCATGCTCAGCCTGAGACCTTTTGTTGCCCCAGTTGTTTCCCTGTGTGGCCCAAAGGATCTCTCAAAATAACGCAGGGGTGCTAGGTTGCACTTCTTGGATCGAACACACCTAGGACCAAGCATGGCCTCAAGGGAGACAACATATGGTTGTTTCCATTGTTCCAAGCAAGGGAGCCTAACTGTGCTAACTTGTTCAATCTGAGACAAGCCCGAGCAACCAGTTCAAAGTGGTGCAGCACTAAGGAGAGCTCCCAGGGAAGATGGGTGGGCATTGATTTGCTAGGGCCTAAAGATCAAGGAAGTCCTGTTCCTCTCAAGCAAGGTTTCATGTCCACCACAGCATCATCCTTCAAGTTGCGCTACAGGGAATTTCAAAGGGTGCTGTTGTGACCTTAAAGCTGTGCACTGAGTGGCATTAAACTGTCTTGCATCATGTCTTCTCTGGTTTGTACTCTGCCTACATCTAGCCTGTCCAACATCTTCGGCAGGTGAACTGGGCAGATTCATACTCAGCTGAGAGGTCTTGGCTACTGCTTCCAAGTCTGGAGCCTGGAAACTTTTCTGCTCAGAAGTGTTTTTGGCAGTTCCCTCCCTACAGGGTTCCCCAAACTTGGAGCCAGTTGAAGAGTGTTGTGGGCAATCTCAGTGCCATGGTGACCAGACACAATACACCCATTTGCCAGAGTATAGACTGGTGCAGCTACAAGAAAGTAACCTACACAAAACTCTAAGTACAAGGCCAAGGTGTGGTCAGAGTTCAAATAACAAATTCATTCATTTGGATCCTCAGTTTTCTGGCCCAGCATCTGTTTCACAGAAGGCAGACTGTTGAGGCTTAGAAACAAGTAGCTCAGCCAAGGGAATGAGAACAAGGAGGAGTGGGGTGTGAGCCTCAAGTGACAAATCACACATTCACCCCCACAACACCACAAAATAGAGATTTCACAGAAGAGGATATTTCTACCTGTATCCCTCCCACCCCCATCTGCACATATAATGCATATGCATGCACGTGCACACAGACATACACAAATCATCAGGCAAAGCTCACACTGTAGAAACTTCTCCAACCCAAAGCAATACACACACACCGCATGCAAACGAAACACAGGGCAAATTGTTCTAAAAACGCTTCTAGCCTGTGTGGAAGCCAGAGGAAGCCTTGGAAACAAGGACGGTTCTGAAGAGAGCCACCATGTCACTCACCCGTAACCAGATAGTTCCATGCTGCCTTATCAGCTTGTCCTCAGGTCTGGTGCTGCTGAGACTGCTGAATGCCAAAATGAAACCTCCCTCATTCACAAATGAGTTGTAATGAGGAGGCTAATACAATGTGCATGCTGAAACCTAGATTTAGGACGGGCTCATTGCTCCCAGCTTTGTCCTCCCTACTATCAACACCAGCTTGACAGTCAGGGAGTGGGAGGTTGCTGCAGTCTGCAGAGATTCTATTTCCCCTCATTCTAGCTCCTGTCCGTTTGAGTACCAAGCCTGAATATTTATATCTTATTCTGGATACCCAGGATAGATTTGGTAATTTCACTGGTGTTCCAGGTACCCTGGTACCAATCACTCTCCTTGTCTAAGCTGACAGAGGTGATCTTGGACTTGGCATTGAAAACCCCCAGGATGATGATTCTGAGCAATCTAAACTTCTGAAGCCATGAGTTGTTATGGCCCTAGGACATGGGCAAGGTGCTTGGCCAAGTCTGGCTGACCACAGTGTTTGACCTTTCTTGTCATGGCTGGTTATAACTGTTATGGAGGAGATGTCTGGCTGTGCCCAGTTGTTACTCTGCTTGACAGAGATTGTGGGCCCAGCCACTTGGAAGGAGGCAATTATTAGACCACTCCTGAAAAAACTAACTTGGACCCAGAAGATAGTAACTGCAGCCCAGTTGCTAATATTATATTCCTGGGCAAGGTGCTAGAGTGCGTGGTTGCCAGCCTGCTCCTGGCACTCTTGAATGGGACATAGTGACTAGATCTATCTCCATCAGGCTTCAGGCCTGGTATTGGAATAGCCTTGGTCTCTCTGTGGGATGACCTCTACTGAGAGAGAGATACTGGGATGGTGGCTGTTGATTCTCCTGGCTTTTGATACTACTGATTATGGTATCATTCTGGATGAGTCTTGGGGCTGGGAACTGGAGGTACTGCACTTCAGTGGTTCCACTCTTGCTTGGGTGTCCAAATCCAAAAGGAGGTGCTGGGGAATCACAGGGCTCTATTTTTCCCCAACTTAGCATCTACATTAACCCATTGGAGGAAGTTGTCTGGAGATGTGAACTGAAATGTCGCTATTATGTGTATGACACCCAGCTCTATCTCTTATTTTCTTCATACCTTTGTGCAGCGGTGGCTGTTCTGAATCAGTGATTGGATGCAGTAATGGACAGGATAAGGGCCAATACACTGAAACTCAGTCCAAACAAAAAGAGGCACTGTTTGTAGGTAACTAAATTATGTTCCCCCCAATGATCAGGTTCTTACTTTGGGAGGTGTTCTTGAACTTGGTGGCACAGGTAGACTCAGTGGCATGGAGCCCCTTCTATTAGCTTATCTTTATTACATTGCATTTACATCCCATCTTTTTTCCTCTTATGAGGAACCTACGGCAGCTTACACCAGTTTATCCTCACAACAACAGCCCTGTGAAGTGTGTTGGACTGAGAGCAGGTGACTGGCCCAAAGTCACCCAGTGAGCTTCATGGCCAAGTGGGACCTAGAAACTGGATCTTCCAGGTCATAGCCCTGCACTCTCAACACCACACCAGCTCTCTTGGGATCAGATATGAACTGTGTTCTTACCTGGACAAAGATAGCCTAGCTACAGCTATCCATGCTCTAGTAACTTCTCATCTGGGTTACCGCAATGCATTATATATGGAGCTGCCTTTGAAAATGGTCCAAAACTGGGCAACAAGATAGTTAAGAGAACCTGGCCAAAGTGATCGTGCTATGCCAGCACTTTTCCATTGGCATTGGCATACAGTCCAAGTGCTGGTATTAACATTCAAAGCCATAAATGGCTTAGGGAAAGTTATAGAATCTATTGTCTTTTGCTACCTGCCTGGACCCTACAATTAACTTCAGCAACCTTTCTCTGGAAGTCCGTGCCAAGGAGCTGAAGTGGATGGCTGCTAAGGAGAGGGTCTTTTCTACTCCTTTTTAGTTTAGATTGGGCTTCTCAAAGTGTCTTGCCTGGCATCTACACTGGATTCTTTTTGATGCCATATGAAGATTTTTTTTCTTTTTCCAGTCATTTTAGTTTTTCAGTTATGTTTTCAATCTAGCATTGTGCTTTAAATCTTTGCACTGAAATTCTATTTGGTTATATTTTTATACTGTCATTTTTAACAGTTCAGTTTTTTATATTGTATTTAATCATTTTGTACTCTATGGGTTTAAATGTGAACCATCCAGACTGCTTTGGCAGTTGGGTGGTGTAGAAATGTAAAATAAATGAACATTAATGAACATCTATCAGCAGTATGGTTGCTAATTCAGTGCATCCCCTCAGTTTAGTTAGGACTCGGGAGTTATTATTTAAGAATGTTGTCAGTGTTTTGGAAGGGATTTTTGAATATCTGCAGGTAGATGGTTCTATGCTATGATGAAACAGAAGGTCTTGCATCATAATTTAAGAAGTATAATTACAGATTAAGGAATATAACTTGCACTGCAATCCTATGTGTATTTCCTCCGTGAAAAACAAACCCCGCTACAATCAAGTGAATTTTTAATTGTAGTTGTTATAGTGTAAATGAATCAACAGTTCTGAAAATATTCAGCTACCACTTTGCACAACAGAAGAGTCATTGACTTGCTGCTTCCCAGAAGTTGAAACATTCCAGTGGAAAAGAGAAGAAATTCCTGCAGCCTCATCCTGCTGTTCTGCCCATGCACTACTGTAATTGTCTTTTCTGCATGGATTTATTGTGCACTCATCATTCTCTACTTGTGTCTATTTATGAATTTTTAGACAATGATTTGACTATCCAGCTTTGCTTCTGGGTCTAACCAGAACTTTCAGTGAGTTTCTTTTAGACTAGGAAAATGCAGCATCTGATTGTGAAAGCAAAAGACACTTATGCAATTTCCATCTATGTACTTGTGTTCTTTCTCTATACCACAGTGCCACCTTCAGGTCATGTAGTGGAAACACAGAAAAGGAAACACTTTACATTGTGCTTGGATGTCAGTTTTGTGACAAACTGAAAGCAGATACTCAAGCAATTCTCAAAACACAGCATTGCAAGGTAGAAAGCTCAGGCTCTGGAGGTGAGCAAGACAAAGAGGAAGGGCTGGAATGTGTTGAAGAGCGAGATTAGTTAAGCAGCTGGTAAGAATCAGACCTCTAGTTTGGAAGTAGACACTGTTGGAAAGAGGAATTTGAATTAATCAATTTATTTGGTTCATGGTCAAATGAAAAAACCAGACTATTTAAGTAAAGTCTGGCATTCTGACTTCTGGCCCACAAGCAGCATGAACCTCCCTGTGGGTGGAGTCATCCCATTTTGCAGAGAAAGAAGGGGATTCAGTTTGAAATCTATTCCAGATCTGGGTAAGAGCTACCTCTTCCAATCAGAGGGAACACTACTTCTGTAGGTGCCACGTGTTAACAACTTTGTTGTTACTCACTCTGTATTGTGAAACTCTGTTTGGCCAGCCTAACTCAATAAATGACTGTATTTTGGAAGCCTTTTGCCTTGATCTGCTGAAAAGGGAAGGCATGTGCTTACAGCAGATAGAGTGGATGAACTGCCACATGTAGAAAAGCTTTCAGGACGAAGGAAGTTCCTCCCTGTCCATCACTTGTGTTCAGAGCTATGTAGCCCAGAGATCAGATACTTTCAGGTGTTGTCACAGAGCTGCCCTGTAGAGCAGTCCAGCTCCTGTGGTCTGCACAGAATGGAGATGGAGCATGTTTCTATCATCTTCATAATGAGATATGAGAATTGCACTTGGTACTTTTGCTCTGAGTTAACTGCTGTTGCTGCCTTGCTTCTGCCATCTCGGCATCATATGTGAGCAAAGGTTTTATTTATTTATTATTGCATTCTTAGTTTACCTTTCCTTGGAGTGCCTCAGAACAATTATCTGTTTCACCCACATGACTGCCAGGTGAGATGTTTAGGCTGTAGATAGAGAATGATCCAAGGTCACCCAGTGGACTTCACAGCTGAACAAGTCTTGCAGTCTAAGTCCCACATTCAGTCCTCTCTAACATCCTTTCCCAGCCTGCTGGCAGCCAGATGCATTGGACTGCAATTCCCATAATTCCCAGGCCGGAAAGTCTGCATGTTGTGACTGTCAAATTGCAAGGCCATACTACAAACGCAAGCTCTCTGGTTGTTATGAGCACCAGTATCTTTGTAAACTATCGCACATTATTTGTTGACATCTTTTGAGGAGTTAAGTCAGGATTTATTTTATGCGGCTGCTGCTACTGCTGCTTTTCAGCTGGACAACATTCCTACAATATGCTCTGATGAATTTCTGTCTTATACTATATGCAAGCATGCATGTTATAAATAATGCATTTTAAATTAATGTACTAACATATTTTACACTCCACTGCATATAAAAAGCTCCCCTATATTTCAGGGCAGAACTTGGCTCTGCACGATGTCACATCATATGTATTATTTGCTGTTGCTTCCTTTTTATGACAGTTTTCACAAATGCAAACACCAGCCAAAGTAAATTAGGGACAGGATTTTTGTAGCAAACCATTGGAAGAGAGTTGGCTGCTAAAGTTAAACCATAGCGAAGCGTAAAGTAATATAATGTCTCTCTGGCTGGCCCAAAGGTCCCACCTTCTGAATAAGCAATGCCTCAGTTGTGGTGGAGTTCCGTGTAAGTTGCATGGAGAAAACTGATTTTGTTTATGTAACAAAAGCCAAAGTGGATGCAATGCATGGTGTCATGGATATAGCAGCTTTCCCCAGCCTGGTCCCCCCCCCCCCCCCCCCCCCCCCCCCCGGCACATTGAACTGCATTTTTCATCATTCTCAGTTGCAGTCCAACACATCTGGGGTGCACCAGGTTGGGGAAAGCTGAGACAGATTGTTGGATTTGGAACCTTACGTTCTGGGTTCAGACTCCTAAACTAATTGGAAACTCTCTCCACTTTGTCTGCCTTCTGTGCTGTTGTGAGGATTCCATAGGATAATCCTATCAACAGCACTCAGGGCTCCCTGGAGGAGCAGTGGAATATGTGTCCTAGTTTGCATTAGGCAATCTGGGGAGGACTGTCAAATGTGCTGAAAAGGAAACAAGGGTGAGCAGTATTTATATAGTCCATTTATGTACATCCCGCCTTTGTTCCTCTTCCAAGGAACCCAAAGCAGCCTACATAGTCCTCTTTCTGATCTCTATTTTATTCACACAACCCTGCGAAGTATGTTCACTGAGATGGCCCATTCATCACAATGGGAGATAGAAACTGGATGAGAAAGACCCTAAGAGTTGACACATGAATAGTCCATGGAGCTGGCAGGCTTGGGTGTGCAGACTGGGGCTCATCCGAAAATGTTAAGTGTGAATGGCAGCCTTCTTGTGAGCATTCCTTTGTTCTTAGTTCTGTCTCGACTGTATTGGGTTTCTGCCGTGGATGCCATAGCTGTATGGCTGCTGGGCTATATTGCTGGTAGACTTTTTATGCTTGTTATGCATAACATGCTTGTTTTATGCTGTTTTATGCTTTTTATGGGCTACCTAAGTTTACTCACTGATACAGGTATGGATATAGGTACAGGTACAGATAGGATGGTAGAGAGAGGGGGAGAGAGGAGCACTCCAAAAACAATCTCTCATTTATCTAGCAGGGGACTTTAAAAAAGAGGAAGATGGTTGGCAAGGGTAAGAAGCTTGTGGGAGGGGTATGTGGATAGCAAAAGTTTTTCTGGAATGAAAGTGAACTCACTGTCTTACTATGTTACGCCTAACCTAGTCTGGCCTAGCTTTGGTGGCATGACAAAGACAACTGTCATGCTTTGCAGGCTTTATCTGATAGCACTAAGAGAACTATGCTATTCTAGCAATAATTTTGTCCCCATTACACACACACACACACACACACACACACAGAGAGAGAGAGAGAGAGAGAGAGAGAGAGAGAGAGAGAGAGAGAGAGTTCTTCTATCTTAGACACCATGAGGAGTTGAGTCCCAGTTAACCGCTAAGATTGCCTGGAGGCCTGTCACTATAATACTGAAGCACACGCTGTGGATCGGGCTGTGTGTGTTTTTCAATGAACACCCTTGACCTTTGTGTCGAATCAGTCTCCAAGCTTCTAGAAGCAGAGCAGCTGGTGAGTGCTTAGTGACCTTCTCTGTCCGCCATTCTATCTGTTGGGAATTCAAGCTGCTGCTGTTGTTTTTAATCTTGGTATGCAGCTGAGTGTCCAAAGGGTACTCTGTGGGCTTGAGAGAGGAAGAGAGAGAGAACATAGAACTGTACCAAGGCAGATGATGCTGGCAGCTTTTAAGAGGAATTCATATGCAAGGGTCACAGTGAAGAGCCCTGAACCATCCTTCTTAACATGAGAAGAACTGCAGATCTTGGTGCTGCTGTCATCATCATCAGCAGTTGGCTATGTGACATCAGCATCATCTCACACTATAAGCAGCCAGTATTACCTGTCTGCATGCCATGAATGCCACCTGCAAACACAATCCAAAGCAACTTTCTGCAGCCCTGTACCTTCCTGATGTGGCAGGATGCAACGTGCATAGTTCCCAGCAACATGGCCACTTGGTCATGCCAGATGGGCATCATGGGGGCTGCAGTTGAGCACATCTGGAGGGTACCTGGCTAGAAAAGGGTTATCTAAAGCATAACCCAGGAGGCGGGGAGTAGGTCCTGAAGTGGATTCATTTCATACCAATTGCTTAAGGCACTTCTAGTCCACCCAGAAAGCCAGCAGTAACCTGGTTGTCACATAAGAAAATGTACAGCAGATAAGAGGGTGAGCAAGGAAGAGAGGCTTGCAGCAGCATCGCCCTCTCTCCTGAACAGGCTACTGATACCAAAGAGCCAGGGCAGATTCTGCCTATAAATCGCTTGTGCCCAATGCCAAGCCACCAAGCCAGCTGAGGCAGGTCAGATGGCAGGCTACAGGACCACCTCCTGACCTGTTTTGGTACCACCCAAGAGCAGCTGCGGGTGCCCACCATTTCCCCTTTCTGGCAAGATTGACACAATGTTGTTACGTGTAAACTGGCTCAGTGTAACCTTTCCAGGTGGCTCAGAATATTTTAAGCACTGGCAAGGGCATTTTAAATCTCCTGTTTGTTCCAGGTTTAGAGAGAGATTGGTAGAACTCCCTTTATCAACTGTTCAAAGAATCAGGCTCCTTTGGAGGACTTGCCTAAGTTCATGATTCTGCCTCATTAGGAAGTGCCTTCACAATTTTGATACCCCTTCAAGTCAGTGAGGCTTAGCCATATATCCAGAAGGCCACCATATTCCATGAAGGAATCAGTGACCTGGTTCACACAATCACAGAGAGGAAGTAAGATACAGTGGGTTAGTATTTCTCCCTGCACAGAGGAATTAAGATAATTATTCCTGGATGCATGGCTTGTCATGTCATACAAACCCAACCACGGTATATTGCTGCTATAACAATCTGTGTTAGGAATAAGCCACCCAGAACCTTACAGCAGGCCATCATGGGTAGTTCACCCAATGGAATGAATTCTACCGTTCCAAATATATCTAAGGGGAAATAGATATATCTATTAGATTCCTGTTCATTATCATTATTTGTCAACACTCTATAATTTAAACCTCTGCTGTATCAACCAACCAAACCAGGTGTCAGTGACGTTCTATTGGGTGGGAAGAAATGCCTCTAGTTCTTATTAATTATTTGAATATTCAGCTATGATTATTGAAGCTTTCTTATTCAATTGCTAGGAAATGCACCTGTAAATATTAAGGATTTCTAGTTTTATTGCCTCTTGTTTCCATACTCGTAATTCTGTGTCCACTTTCTTATAGCAAATCCAAACTACACCAGAAGAATTCAGCAGAAGGAAGCTATTAGATTCATGATATCTTTTCATGTGTTTGCAGAAAATTTTGGATCCTCTCTTTGCATTGGACTTAAGAGAGTTTGTGCAATGGTCAAAGAATGTGATGTTCATTTATCTCCTTCCGGGACACTAATTTATTCTCATATTAACCTTGATTTAACTACACAAGGAAAACATTAAGCTGGCCTTTACTTTGTATTGGACTGTGCTTGGAATAAGCTGGATAATGTGCTAGTTATTTTGACAACTGATCCAAAACACCAGAGAAGACAAATTTGTTGACATGTTGTTGGTGTGGTTTGAGGTTAAACAGGAAACTTCACAAATCAAGCATTGTTTCAATACCATAAAATGAATGATAAATATACTACATGATTTTATTTGAACTAGTAAGGAATTATAATAATATCTCTAGTATCTCTTTAGCCTTAAGTATTTAAAACCTCTTTAATCATTAATTTTTTCTTAAATTGAGATTATGAGTGCGAGGAAAACCTCATATCTCTTTTCATTCTTCCCTTAATTTTGCTTCAGGTACTCTGAATACTTCCAGGATCACAAGTCCCTAGCCTCTGAATATCAGCCATGGTTTATATTGGTTATACAGATGGCTTAACTGCACAATGGTTTACATCTCTAATTGCTACTTTTCTCATGAATCTGAATATTCTCAAAATGGCTGCCTGTTCTGATCACTTACTTCCAACAAGGAATCTTTGGGTTTGCTCTGAGAGTATGATCTTATGGATCGTTATAGTTATTTGTTATTTATTATTATTTATTAAAACATTTTTATGCCGCCCCATTCGCCGAAGCCTCGGGGCGGCTTACAACAAAAAATTAAAATAACATTTTAAAATATATACAATAAAATACAAATATACACTATAAAACAAGCCGCCCTGGCCAAATAAAATTCAATAATATTAACATTTAAAATACTGCTTAAATAAAAAGGTCTTCGCCTGGCACCGAAAAACAAATAACGACGGCGTTATTTTAGTTTCACTAATAATATTTGTGGATAGCACACGTTTATTGAGGAACTGAAAGCATGATAGGAATATGTGTTTTTCTGTCATAAAAAAACTCTATTGAGTAGTGAAATATGATCACAAGATGGTATATACACAAAAACAGTGAAAAACAGTACTGTTTGGGATATCCTTTACCACAACAAATTGGCCACTAGAAAAACACTAGATGAACACTTTGGGATGGTGCAACTGGTGTCCTGCACTAGCAGGGGGTTGGACTCGATGGCATTCTTTGCCCCCTCTGACCGGGCTGTGAAAAAGATTCTTGGAGTGATGCGATGCAGTGCTCCCCATGGAGTCCAAGTTCATGAACTGGGTGTTTGTGTGATGACAGAGCTGAATCTTCATGGAGTCTATACCTGCATTCAATTAGTTTGAATCTACATGAGTTTTTGGTAATGTGAAGATAGACACAGAAAGGAGGGAGGGGCAGCATGTTGGAGAAAAACTCTAAGGCTATATCTTATACCACAGTTTATTGTGCTCAGATCATTATTTGGGTGGAGACAGCCTTCCAACTGCTGGAATGGTAGGTGAGTGCACCTCCTCAGCCATGTCCATCATGCAATTTTACAGGTACTTGAAGACCTGTGCCAGCAGCCATGCAGGTCTCACAATTCTTCCTTCTCAAAAAGGGGCCATGAGTTATACTTGCACAGATATGGGCCTCTGCAAAGCACCTGCATCCCTTAAGGTTATTTGTGTAGCAGAAGAGAATTGCAAAGACCTCCCAGTAAGCCCACTCTGTGAAATCTTTTGCATATCATTTTGACATCAAGTTTGGCTTAGTTAGCCAGTAACTACCTGGAAAACCTTTCCTTGTCAAGGTTGTAGAAAAGAAATATGGTCTCCACAAGATCAGTTGCTGTCCTAATTGGCACATCACATGATCTTCAGAATCCTTTATGATTCCATTCCAGAATCCATTTCAGCTTCCAGACTGAAATGCTGTTTTATGGATGTCCCCAAAATGCTGTGATTTTGCCTGACCCCTTCCACTGTTTCGGTGAGCCAGTCCTGGATTGAAGAGGATTTTCAATCTGAATGTCAACTATTTGTATAGCTGAACTTTGTGTATGATTTTTTTTAACGTTGATCGTTCCCTTTAGATGAAACTAAAGTGCAGCTGTTACCCACAGCTGTGGGAATGAAGGGACGTGACTGTGTCTTCTGGCCATGTCTAGTACGTGTAAAGCTGGTGACTTAACTTTAGTTTTGACACCTGGGAGTTTCTCCTACAGCAGTTATTTTTCATGTATGGGATACAAAGGATTCAGCGCTAACCTTCCTTTTGGAAGAAAACTTTGATATTGTATTGTACCAAGAATGCCCTTCCTGGTGTGACGAGTATGCACATTTGGAAGGATTTCTTAATCTAAAAATTTGGAATATCATTTAGTCTCTGAAGAGTAACCCTAACCCTGCCACTGTTGCCAGCAGTTCTTTTCTCCATCCAATTTTCTCTTCCCAGAAGAGATTAAATTCTAGAACATTCTTGTTTTATCCATCCAAGACACAAGGATAATAAGACTGGACAGTAATGGTTGCTAACATTCACATTGTGTGTGTATGCCTTCAGAGGGCCAAACATCTGTAATTTTTGAAAGCACTTAGAGTCACAGCTTCTGAATTTGCAGTAAGTCAGAGAAGAATACAGCTGAACAGAAAGGAACACATTAAGAGAGAAGGCGTTCTCATGTAAACATTGCACCATGTACATGGAGGCAGAAGAGCAGAATAATGTATAGCCCCACATGTCTGCCACTTTTTCAGCGATTATTTTTTAAGAAAGGTGTTTGCAAACATTTCGTACTACATGCACAATGAGTATCACAGGACTCTGGAAACAAGCTGTCCTTATTGAAGCAGCACTGCTTGTTATAGCTAGGGTTTCCTTTGTATGAACACCTCCTAATATTTCCCATAAGGATCCTGCTACCTTATCCTGCCAAAAGCAACTGAAACTGGATTGGGAGGGATAGAATCCTCCTTTCCTCCACCTGAATATGGGTGATTGGCACTCTGAATTAGCCTATTGGATGCTTGCATACACGGCAATGCTTGGAAGGCATTATTATGTGAAGGGAAGGGAACTTCTCAGAACATTGGAAGAGAAGTTATAGAAGGAGGCCTTAATAACGAGCAATGAGCCATTGTTCAGATCAGACACACACTCCAGGAATGCTTCTCTACCCCTGATATAATTGTGTTCTTTTTGCCTCTTCTCTGACACCAAGTACATCCATGACATTTGATTTCCAATATCGGCACCCAAAACACTTCAAAATATTTGGAAAAGACTCTTGATGGTCATCGTGTTTGCAGTTAATTGTTAGCAAGTTTCTTTCTTGTATTGCACCTTTTCAGAGGTTTCAATCAATACATTATAGTCGATATAAGAATGTATATTTCATATTGCACTATTGTATATGACATAGTGCAGATTGAAATATAATAATAAACATTCTCAATAAATACACTTTCCAAAACAGTAGCTGTGGTAGGTGTAGTTCAATGACAAGGCATTTCATTGGCTCTAAATAGTGTGCTGGGGGCTATGTCAGCTGCTTAACAAGTCTTCCTGTTTTAAGTTGGTTCCAATTTTTGAGATGAAATTTTTATGAAGATTTATCATGATCTATATTGATCAAAATAAAAACCAATATAGATTATTGGATTTTATGTGCTGTTATAAGCCACCCAGAATGATTTGGCTAAGGGCTGGTATAGAAATAAAATTAATAGCACATTTGTTGCTGCAAACGATAACACATAGTTTTGTTGCACCTTGAACTTAAAGGTTTAAATATTAACAAAAATTTCATGACATAAGCATTCTTAAGCATAGTCCACTTTACTTGAATGTATGAAGTGTTGCCCTCAAGTAGCAGGGGTATGTCTGTGTGTTTGTGCATGTGTATGTGTGATGTTTGGGAAGGGAGACAAATTATACACAATGAGATCAGAGGGAACTGGGATGCAAAAGGTACAGACAGTGCTAATTACCTTCACAGTGGTCATTTTATTCGCCTTATATGCGGTACTTTTTAAGATGCTTTGTTGTCTTTGCTTCAATAAATACATGTTGACAAGCAATTAAAAAATCTACTCTCTCTGTGCCAGTGAATACCAGGGAAGGTTTGCAGATGACAATGAGAGTTATTGCTTAATGGAAAGAGCCTGTTTTGTGTGTCTTTAGCCATGGAGGACCAGGAGAACAAAAATAGCACTTGGCACACACACCAAGTTTTACCACTTCAGAGTGGTTTGTGAACATTAGTTATGCTTTGTAACTCCTCTTTCATGCAAGTTGCATTTGCTTAGTTTTTGACTGAGAAATAATGCATGATTGAAAGCAAAAGAAATATTTCCCTCTGGTACCCTTGAGAATGCCTTGCAGTTTCAAAGCTTGCTCACAAAAGGATAAACTATGAACAATGCATAGGACTAAAATGGTTTCACAGTCACTCCCACATCCCCCATAATTGTGGGATCTGCCATGCTGTGAAGGAGAACTGGGGATCTCCTGTAAGAGAATTCTCAGCACCTCACCAGGCTATGATTCACAAGTTTCTTCTTTGGGGGAAGTTATTACAGTGAAAAGACAAAACTAATAGACATATGTAGTATAGATAGTGCCCTTTAGGGCCTGGAAACTCTCATATGGTTACTCAGTTGTCCACACACGTTCCTGGGCATGCAATTAGTCCCTGTGGGCAGTGAAATCCTATCCCCACTCTCTCATCCACACACTATTCTCCTGAGCTGAAGTTTTCCTGATGTGGAAAAGGAAGGAATTAAAAGGGAAAGAAAGGATGCTTGTTTGTCACAATTTCTTCTTTCTCTGAATCAATTCAGATATTTAGTGACAAAAAATCCACAGAAGAAACCTAAAGTAAGCAGACCAGTAGAGTTTAGTACTTAAGAATTGTGAGGTTAGCTTCATTAGAAACAGACTGCCTTTACTGCTTTTATGTTTGAAAGTGGGAGTGGTAATCACTTACCTTGGAGAAACAGGACTGTCAGTGTTGAAAAAGTACTTCAAAGTGAATTGCTGAGATGAAAGTGTCAATTAGTAAATGGAGCACTTAGATTTAAATTTATGCTGGAAACAAAAGGATAAAAATAAGTAGTCCAAGGGACTCAGCGCTCTAGTCAAGAGTACAAAGATCTCGGCTACTGACATCCATGCTCAGGGCTGCCTTTAGTCAAAACCTTTGAGCTGTCCATAAGCGTGAGGGCTAGAAACATGCTTTTTCAAAATGGAAAGCTTGGACTCTCAGGGAAAAACATCCACAGTTTCTTTATCTGGGATATTACAAGGAATAATGTTTCCTACTGTAGATCTAAGAGCATTAGATATCTAAAAGCTGGTCATTTTGTGAGGATTAGCCATCTGTATTGACAGGCTGTTACAGCAATACTTACAGAACATGAACTGGATTTGTTTTAAATATGCCTGCATTCATTCTGCTAGCACACCCAGTGTTCGATGCAATTTGGAAGTGAAAAGACCAGCATCGGTTATTGAAGATGGTGGCATTAGAATATGAGGTAGGCTGAATAAGAACAAAAGAAAAGCCATGCTTGGTCAGACCAAAGGCCCACCTACACATGGTGGCAGGATGGGTGCAAGACTTCTGGGTGCCCGAGCTCCTCAGCAACTGGTGCATGCAGGCCTGCCACTTCTGGTAAAGGAGGTAGCCCATAGCCAGCAAGGCTAGTAGCCACTGGTAGCCTCCTCCCTCATGAATCCGTCTGATCCCTTTTTAAAGCCATCCAGAATGGTGGCCACCACTGCTTCTTGTGGCAGTGAATTCCATATTCCAAGTCTTCGTTGTGTAAAGAAGTACTTCATTTTGTCTGCCCTACAGCTTTCCCCCAGTCAGTCATAAGCTATGACCCTGAGTTCAAGTGTTATGGGAGAGGTAGAAAATATCTCTCTCTCCATTTTCTTCACTCCATGCATTATTTTGAACAACTCTGTTATGTCTCTCCTCACTCACCTTTTTGCTAAGTTGAACAGTCCCAGTTGTAATCACTCCTCATAGGGGAGTTGGTTCAAGCCCCCTGATCATTTCATTGCCCTTCTCTGCACTTTTCCAATTCAATGATATCCTTATTCAGGTGAGGCAACCAGTACTGGACATAATAGTCTAAGTGTGGTCATACCAAGGATTTGTTCAAGGGGAGTAAGATTTTGGCAGCTCTATTTGTGAGGAGCTGCTTCAGCCCCTCGAACCTTTTGCTGTCATTTTCCATACCATCTGAGGTATGGTTACTAGAACTGTACATAATATTTCAAGTGTGGACACACTACCGTGTGGTATACAGCTATTATGATGCTGATAATGTAATTTTTTATTCCATTCCTATTAAGGAGAAATATTCCATTTCTTTTGATCAATGAATTCACTTATGGTGAGGGCTTAGAAAAAGTCAGTTTTAGTAACAATAGTGAAAAGAAAAGAAAAGAAAAGAAAAGAAAAGAAAAGAAAAGAAAAGAAAAGAAAAAAGTTTCTCCCCTCTGCACCAGCAAAGGCCTGCTGTGTCAGGGTGAAAGGCACACTGTCATTCACTTTTGTTCTAAATGGCTCATTGCAAGTTACTAGTTGCTGGAGGTCAGACTGTGAATTTAACAGGTCAAGAGAATCAGCATCTGCCTTTTCTTTCTCTTTTTTAATTAGAAATCTGTATTTGCAATATTTCCTCTCCATCCATCTAGCATCCCTCACATCAGCAACTGGCAACTGATTTACATCTTTAAACTTATAGCAAACCCTTTGCAGGCGTGTTAACGACATAATTTGACGTGCTTTCTTTGGACAAATGTGGGTTATTTATTGCTTGTGCCTATCAGGACATGCTGTCCATTGCAATGGTGATACCTAAAAGAACCAGTGGGGGATTAATGTCTGAGGCACTGAGGTCAGGCAGGTCAGAGGTAAATGTCACTAACTCCAGACTTCTGGGAGGCTATTAACACCATGTTCCATCAAATACAGAGGTGTGAAGACAGCATTCAATTGTTTGCAATGATCTGCCTGGGGCTTCTCGGCATCCTCAAGTGACTGAAGCCAGTAGCCCAGTGAAATCTGGAGTCTAATCTCTAAAAGATGCTCTGAACCAAGCTGGTGTGTTTTAAAACTGCTTTATGCTCCAGATGTGGCTATTCCTGCCCCAATTTTGCATTGCTAATTGGCATTCACAAACTAATCTGAGGTTTAAAGTTTTTTAAAAAGCCCTAAAACCCCAGAAATAAATTCTGGTATTCAAAGCTTTTAGATCCATTGCAAGATTACTCTGACAGATCAATGGAGGTTTAGAAACTAAGCACATTGTGCATGTGTGTTCCAAGTCTCATGCTCGTATTCTGAACATTCAACACCAGTGAACTACTACCCCAGCAAGGTGTTCACCAAACAGCTGGAAAAGATCCAGAGGTGGTTTCAAAGGTTGTCAGGCTATTCCCTACTAAGCCCAAGCAGACTCCTTGGCATGATTAAGCTCATTAGGGTGCTGTAGCATGGCAAGCTTAGACAGAAAGAAAGGCTTACAACTCCCAGCTTGACTCAGCCAATGTTGCTGAACCCCTGCTGGGTCATGATGGGAGCCGCGGGCCCTTTTTCTGGCTGAACTTGCACAGGATTGTGCCCTTAGTGTGTAACTCATCCACCTCCCTACTTTCTTGTACATCCTTTGTTACATTAGATCCCTGGAGTACAAACGTAAGAAACGGTATCGTATCAGGTCTGTCTAGCTTAGCCTTGCCCCCTTTTGTCTGACAGTGGTTTTCTAGGGTGCCAGGCCATTATCTGTTGCCCCTTTCTTTCCATCTGGACATGCCAAAGGTGGAACCGGCAGCCTTCCAAGCCCTACCCACCCGTGAAGCTGGATGGAGCTGTGCATGAGGTAGCCCAGCTGCAAGCATGCTGAGCTGCACCACTTCCCCAGCCCCAGACAGAGAGCCCCTTGCCTCCTCCAGATGCTCTCCCACCATGGCATTCACCACAGTGAGAAGGAAGAAAATGGGGCTGTTGAGAGCAGCTGCCAGCCCTCGGCTGTGAGCTTTCTTCATGTGGCTGACACATTGTGGTAGCTTGGCCACAATGGTGCCTTGATCATGAGAACAGGCTCCACAATGGAGCCCAGAGCCTGGAGCCATCAGAATACAGCTCCCCACTGCCTGTGTCGGGGTGCAGTCCTCCTTCCCATTGCTGCCAGGCCTTCATGGCAGCAAGGAAAAGACAGTGGGCTTTGGGGGCTGAGAATGGAAGCAGCTGAGAGGGAGGTTGTGCAGCTGCGGGAGCAGGAAAGAGAGCTTGTTCTGGGCCTGAAGCCTGCACAGGTCACCCCCACCCTCAGTGGTACAGTCCTTGCTTTGCCCAGGGGATCTGAATACATGTAGCCTTATTCCAAGTCCAACACACTAATTTGTACACTATCCTGACAATCTGTAGCTAACTTTCTATTGTTTTGTCATGTACATTGGTCTTCCACTGATCCATTTGTTCTCCCTTGTCCTTCCTTCTTGGAATGTTGCTCCTGCATTTTTCTCACCTTTCCTGTTATTGTTGTCTTCTCAAAATGTAGAGGGGTGTGCTTCTTGGGACATCACAGTGTTGCATCTGTTGAACTCCTGTTTATATAAGTGGTATGCATGTATATGGTGTAATCGATACTGTTAGTGTAACATAATTACGATAATAACACAATGTTCTTGTTTCAGCCATAAGATTAAGCAAGGTTTAATTCCCAACTGGTGCCTTTCAGGTATTTTGGCCTTCAAATCCTATCAGGCCCAGCCAGTATGTCCAATGGTTAGGGATACTAGGAGTTATAGTCTAAAGTACCTGGAAGCCAACGGGTTGAGGTGTACTGATTTAGGGAGACAAGCTAATTTACAGCACTATCCTAGGAATGCTTCAGCACAAAAATTTTCTACAAGGGCCAGTGTCCCCCACAACCAGCCAGGCTAGGTATTACTGGGAGCAGCACAACTTTTGTCAATCTAAACATAAATAGGATTGGACCCTCAGTTTGTCTGGGCTCAGATAAAACAATATACTGCAGCCAGTGAAGAAGAGAAGTGAATGCTTCCCTTCAGTTCTCTGAAGGATGTCAGAGGATGGTAGCACACAACCCAAAGGCTTTTGCATGTAATACTGGACAAACGTTAAGCAATATGTCCAAACCAGAGCAAGAGGCTGTGGTTTTTTGGTGGCAGCACTTTTCAGATTATGGGTGCAGCAGCATCACCAATGAGATCCACTCTGACTTCGAGCCATAATATGGAGAGCCCTTCAGATGCCCCACATCCTTCTGTGCACACAGTGGGATTTCTGACCTTTAACTTGAATTAAAGAAGTTTCCTTCTTTCTCCACACCCTGCACTGCAAATTACTTTTGGAATGCTCGCTACATGGCTTGAAGTATGCTGTTTGGGAAACGAGTCCAACCCAGCCAGCCAAAATTAAGCATTTTCCAGTTCTACAGGCTGGCTCCATTGGCAGGGTCACTGGCCTGCATGCAAAGCCTTGCTGGACATATGGAATTAGTTGCAGTTTCTCTGAATTGTGGGCTAAATCGTTTAGATGTAAGCTTTGACTTTTCTGTCTCACAGAAATGGTTCAATTCCCCACCCCACCACAGGGGTTATAGAATAATAAAACTCTTGTCCAAACAAGCAAGATATTAAGAGACTAGATTGGCAATGTTTTGTGGAAAAGCAGAGTGTTTTATGAGCATTTGTTCCAATTTCTTCTTTTTTATGCTTCGGAATAATGTTATCCTCACAAGATGAAACAGGCACACCATATTTTATCTTGTTTTATTTGTTTTATTCTTCCTTGAAGTGGTTGTCTCTCACAACATTATTCCTCAGACTGTGAAACCTATCATATTAGTTGAGCATTTGGTGTGGGGATTGAGCCAGTATTGTATAGCCAGAGATATTGGTGGAGCCGCAGTACTCCATCCTCCGTGCGATAATTATCTAATGGAATGAATATAATAAAGACCTAATGTAGATTAGAGATATAGAGCTTTTATTCCTGAAGATTTATTGTGCACTTGCCATTCCCAGCTCATGGTCATTTATGGGCGCTTTAGACAATGGCATGATCTCCCAGTTTTGCTTATGTGTCTAAGCAGCAATTCTGGCATTTTTTCCCTTTTAGAGCAGGGAAAGTTTAGCATTACATTGTTAAAGCAGAAGAAAGAGTGATATTTATTTATCGATTTATATCCTGCCTTTTTCCTACAAAGGGTTCAAGGCAGCTTACATCATTCTGCTCCCCCATCTTATCCCCACAACAACAACCCTGTGAGGTAGGTTGGGCTGAGAGTCTGTGACTGGCCCAAAGTCACCCAGTTGGCTCCATGGCTTAGCGGGGACTTGAACCCGGATCGTCTGAGTCCCAGTCCCATGCTCTTAACCACTGCACCACACTGGCTCTCCTCGTGTTATATTTGCATTATGCCACCATACTACAGTGCCACCTAGAGGTCAGGTAGAAAAAATAAGGAAAAGAAATGTTCCTTTTGAACTGCTTGGATCTAGTAGATAGAGTGGATTAACAGCCTCATGCAAAAAGGCTTTTAGCATTAGTATCCCAGGTGCGCTGTGGAAACAATTTTGCTGCTGCATCCTATAGGGTTGTGAGGATTTTTAAGATGGTACATGCATCAGGAGCCCTGGGGCCTCACCTGGAAATCTATTCCAAGGTGGAACATGACACCTATGGGTTGGTTTGGATGCCTGGTGCAAATATGCAGAGAGCTGAGCCTCCAACCTTTGCCTAGTCAAAAGAGTAGCATCTTCTTCTGGTGCCTCTAGTCTAAGCCTCCAGCCACTGAGGCTGACTGTAGGAACCCAGAGTTAGAGAACACCATCTGGTTCTTCTTTAAGAATAGGCTTCTTTGGAGCCCACATTGACCTTGGCAACATTATCAGGGGTGAAACATCTGCAGAGGTTCCCCTGTCTGGCCCACAGAGGCTAGGCCTTGCCAAGCATCACCTTCCGGCCTGGAGGATAGCTGGGGCAGGGGGCAAAGCAGGGAGGAATCCCCTTGTGATATCTGCTTGGTGTGCCACTCCCCTTCCCAGGGTGCAGTGCAATCTGACAGAACTTGCAGGAGCTCCTTCAAGTGCTGGCCAAGTTTGCTTTGGCACTGTGTTTTGTTCCTCATCTGTGGAAGAAGAAGCAGGAGCTTGTTGGCTGGCACTTGCAGGAGTTCACAAATGCTGACCAAATGTGCTTTGCTCATCTTTCATTTCCCTTCATGGGAAAATTACTTTTTATTTCATTTTCATATGTTAACCTGTCTTAGAGATCTCGGTGCAATGTGTATATGCATACTTCCATTGTGGTTGTATGTTTATCTCTTTCCTAACATGAACAAAATAATTGCTTTCTTTCCTTGGCTGTAGTGGAATTATAAATAGACTGAACACGCGGCTGAAATCATTGTGATCTCTGTAAGACAAGAGTTGCTGTGGCAGATCTTATGATATGTTTGAGGTATGGATGTTTCTCTGATGGGACGAATGAAGGCTGAGGTTGTTTTTCCTGTTTAAATATACATAGGATTGTGTCCTACACTGTGCCATCTCTCTACCTAGGAATTTCAGGGGCAGTTTTACAACTTAGCAAAAAAAAAAAAAGACATTTCTCAGTGCTATTTCAAATATTTCTAAATGTTCTTTACAAATTTCAACTAAAGCACTATTTGAACTAAATTTGAAAGAGTGTGATGTGAAATAGTTGTACAATTTCTGAAGGAAGATCTAGGATTTCAATAAGAGTAACATAATTTTGCAGGGCTCTACAAACTGAAGTTTTGTAGAAGACAAAAATGTGCTTAGGTTATCTTGTAGTTTTTAGAATCCCAGTCTCCAATGCTGGCTTTCAGAATTAGGAATAAGAGGGTCATTTTTAATCATCAACAGAAACATCTTTCCTCCAAATGACAGCACATATCCCATCAGCCACAGTGGTTCGGAATCAATCCTACCATGCACTGTTCCTGCCTGCCCAACTGCCTATCCCACATTGGTCTACAACTCAATACAGTGAAGACGTAAACCCTTGAAGCAGCTATCATGCAAGTCAGTGGAAGTCCAGCCAGCACTTCCAAGCAAAAAGAAAAATGGCTAGAGAAATACCAAATGTGGGGTGGAACACCAATCTAGATAGCAAGCAAAGCTGTGAAGAGAAAGTACTTCCAAAATGGTGTTTAATGATGCATTCCATACTTTCAAGCAGGTTTGTCCTATTTCAGCACTTCAGCTAGCCTTAACCATGAGGAAAAGATAACGGAAACCGAAAGTAGGGCAAACCCATTAGAGAATGATTAAAAAACAGAATTCATTACAAGCAGAAACTTGTTTTGAACCATTGCAGTGGCAGAATGGGGTCGGCTCTGGAGATAAGTGACAGGTGGTTTCCTCAGAGTGGCCTGTTTTTATGATTATTGGTCCTTAAATATACAATTAATCTTTAATGTTCCTCACAGTGCAACAGCCAGGCATTTCTCAGAGCATGAAAACTGTGTGCATACATGTGAGCATTAAGTGTGAGAGGGAAATTGTCATCGGAAATTAAGTGCTTCTTTGTTACATGAATTGTTCATTCATTTTGGATTGAACCATCTTTTAATGGATGGGCATGGTATAATGTAACACTTAGTTCATTAATTAATCCAGATAACAATAAATTGTGCACATAACTGCATTTATCTTTGACTAGCTTTTGTTTTAATTCAAAACGCTGGTTTTCCTTACTCATGTCATCATGGCACTGCAGTCCCAGCTGCTTGTAGAGGTAATGATAGGCTGCATTAGATCTGGTGAGTCACAATTTGTACAGCCTTGACTGTAACCTTTTCCCGCCTCAGAAACTTCTAGGACTTCCGTTTCAAGGTCCAGCTTTAGGTAAACATTTCCACAGAGGTTTACCTTACACCTCCTCTTTGTTTACCTGACACCTCCAGGCCAAGATGTCTCCCCGCCCCTCCTCTGCCATTTAACTTCTGAGAAAACTGGTTTTAGCCACCTTTTTATCTTGCACCATTTCATTATTATTTGTTGACTGTCTTAATTATTGTCATGCAGGCCACTCTAAGAATATTTATACCAAAGGGCAACATACAAATTGAATGAAAGAATTAATGAATGAGTAGAATGATGCCTGATCACTTTGTTCAGGGCGTTCAATGAGGATTACAGAGCAAGGAGAGAAGCTCATGGTAGGAGACCAGATTATCACACAAGTTCAAAGTCTTGGTTATAATAAAAATTGCTTGGAAAGGAAAAGGAGGAGGGAAAGTATATTTTAAGACTATTTAGAAACATAGAAACAGAGTAAGCCAGAAGGGGTTTCCGGGCCATCTAGTCTGACCCCAGGCTCCAATAGGCTACATTCATGACATGCCTACCTTGTTGTGGTTGTTTGGTTTTTCATAAGTAAGCAGATATATAGGTCTTGTGAAGGGTAATGTATGTGATTGGAAACACTGGTGGAAGAAATATTGCTCCGTGTCATCCCTGAATGGTGCTCTTGTTAATCTTGAAACCAGGGGGCTAGAAAAGGAGGATCTTAACTGCTGTGGGGCGGGAAGGTGGGAAGTCAAAAGGGAAGGGCCTTCATTAGCATGCCTAAACCTGCAATTGTTTAGAGCATCCAAACTCTGCCTAACAAACAGGTGGAGCCACGAGGGAGGTCTCATTCAGATTGTTTCTGGGAAAGCCTTTCACAAAGGCGGTGGGAATGCGGAGCCTGGAAGGCAGCTGCAGGGCCACTTGTGAAGGGATGGCCACTGGGCCAGACGCTTTGTCATGGCACGGGACTCGGATGCCTCTTCTCTGTGTGGCTTTTTCTTTCCCCAAACATAAAGTGACACAAACAAGCTTTTGTGCCTCACACTGCCCGCTTTCATTAGTCCAAAGACAAAGGAGTGATTATAACTCCATTCTTTGTCTTGATCGGTCACCTGGTAGGCTTGTGTCTCCAGCTGCTATGCAGGGGGACTGCAGCTACAAACAGGCATGTGTGGCTAGAATGGGTTTTTCACCCAAAGTAGGCTTTTCATGTGAATTCATAATTTTAGCTATCATTGTGAGATGTTGTCTTCCCCTCCTTTTGACTTTACCACTTGGGGAAAACAAGACATCCCTGGCATCTTTTCATAGTGTTCACTGTTTACTATGATTCCTTGCTTAATCCAATAAATCAGTGTTAACTTATGGGTTTGTTTGCATTACTTAGTCTGGGCACGGAAAATGCTTTGTTCAAAGAATCGAGGGTGGCAAAATAGAGCTATCATCCCTTGTTGTGGCTGTGGATACACTTGGTCATTATTATCTATTCCCCTCTGTCCTATTATATATCTGGCTGAACAGGTCTGGCAGATTTCAAATCTCTAAAGAAAGATTGCATGCCTCCATTTGTTTTAAGCAAATCCAAGGAGTTTTCATAATATGATCTGTCTCTCTTCCCTTACCTTAGATGTAAAGGAGCATCTCATTATGGCCTTACCAAGGAGCGAAAGCGACGTTCACAGGATGGGTCCCCTGATTCTAATGCCGCTTTAACTGTAGCCGCTCTTGGCCCAGAGCTCTCTGCTGCCGCCACTATAGCCTTAATGACAGATGAGCCAGGCCTCATTAATCCAGCCTTCAGCACCACCTCCGAAGACCACCAGACAGGAGCCAGTTCTGCAGAGCTTAACAGAAGCAGCCAAACTAGAAGTAAGAGTCAGAGAGAAGCACCTCAGAGTCTGCGTAACTTTCTCAGAATGGCCCTGCCTTTCTGCCATTTTTATGTGTACCTGTTTATATACTTGTCCTGGGGAGGAGGAAACTGCGTTGGAAAGTGGATGTGGGGTCTTGAGAGCCTAAATTAGCTTCCTGCAGGACAAGCGATGAAATAAGAGGATTGTTCACCAATTATTTCAAATGTGGTAAGAGGACCACTTTGTTCTGAAAAGAAAAGGAAGACAGGGAGAAAGGAAATTAATATTATATGGTGTGTGAGCACTCAGGATTAAATTCTGATGGGATCTGATGCTAAATGCATTCTTGGAATTTAATTGAACCACATGGTGCATTACATTTCTCTACTCACTTTACATATATAGACATGTTCAGGAAATGGCCAGATCTTATTTGACCTTGTTAGTGCTTGTTGGAGTGGCAGGTCCTAAGTAATGAGACACAAAATGCACAGGAAATATATGGACTTTGCAAGTAATGAGCCTCATATGAGCTTTCAGAAGTTAGTCTTCAGTTATTCCGTGTGTGTGTGTGTGTGTGTGTGCGCACGTGTGTGCATGCAAATCTTTATTTGTTTGCTTCCACATCTTTCCAGTGCGACAGTAGCCATAGAAGCAGTAGTAGCACCAGCTTATATATGATTATTTTTAATTTTTAATTTTCAATTTAAAACCTAATTTGTTTCTTATCCGCCTTAAGCAAAGAAAGAATGCATGAAAAGAATTGAGTAGCTGCTTATATAATAGCTAGCAGGATGGATCAGCCTATTTTAGATGTGCCATTCATGAGTTTATCCATTTTCATATTCATTTGAGATGTTTTCCAAAAAAACCCATGAGAAAAGTATGTCTTTAATAGTATTTTGGAACATATTTTCTCAACAAAATATACACACATCTAAATGTAATTAACCTAAAGTATGCATTTTGTTCATTCTTTTGAACTGAGACCAGCATGCAAAATTTGCAGAACTGCAAGAGCTCTGTGCATTTGTTTTGGAGATGTAGGTCTGGTAGTTTCACTTTGAAATGTGGACTGAAGAAAATCCTTCAGTATCCCTAACTATAGCATGCATTGTTTGAAGAATAGCACCATGAGCTTCGGAGACACATTGACCTGGTTCACACAAAGCAGCCATTCCTATATTGTTTAATCAAGAATTGCCATGGCTAAGCAGGGGTGAGTGAGTACATGGTCTCCAGTGCACCTGTCACTTCTGCATTCAGCTATCAACAATCTAGAATATCCATGACAACAATCCAGGAACAGGGCATTTCCAGGTTGTTATGGTGGCTGAACCAGGAAACTCTGGGTTGTTTAGTAGATAAGCTGTTTCATAGTTACCCAATAACAAACCATGGATTGTTACTTGAAAGTCATGTGATGGGAGCGCAGGAGGATGCATATTTACATATTGCTGCTCAGACCAGGAATCTATCTTTGAAATAATTATGGGTTATTGTTATATGTTAACCAGGTCAGTGATAGCTTGTTGACCTGGTTAGAAGCAAAAATAAAAGAGGTTATTCCAATGAAATCAGAGAGGAATCACAGCTTATTTCATTGGAACTTCCTTTCCCTCAATATACTCTACTTTTACTATGGCATGTACACTATGTCAAATGTTTCAGTCCTATGCCTAATTAACTACACTGATTAATTTGGCATCCCACAGTATCAATGCAAAATACTGCTTTTTGTAATTCTTGCAGAATTGTGAACATACATTGAGGCCTGTAAGTCCATTGGATTTGTCAAACTACAGTGTTACCTCAGCTCACAAACTTAATCTGTTCCAGGACTCTGGTCGTGACCCAAATTGGTTGTGAGCCAAGTTAAATTTCCCCATAAGGTTCAATGTAAATAAGGTTAATCTGTTCTGTAACTTTTTTTTTAATCAGAAAAATGTGAAGCAAAGTGACAACAACAAAGATCATGGCCATCTCCCCCCCAAACACCTGGAGCACAAGCACAGCCATCTACCCACTCCCCCAGCACGACCACGATCACACCCATCATCCTGACACGCACCAGTCATCCTGGTGCATTGTGGGTGGGAAGATAAGGGCACGATCGCTGCTGGGGAGAGACCAGCGTGAACACGGGTGCACTGCGGAGGGACAGACCAGCGCGAACGTGGGCACCTGGGGAGGGGAGATGGCTGAGATTGTGGTTGCGCTTGTGCAGGAAAGACAGGCACCATCACGGGTGCACTTGTGCAGGAAAGATGGGCGCGATCTCAGCCATCTCCCCCCCCCACCCCCAGCACGATCGCAGCCATCTCCCCACTTGGGGTTGGGGAGATGGCCGTGATTGCGGTCACCACCCAATGCGAAGTTTGCAACCTGAGTCAAAATTTTTATGACATTTTTGTTCACGACCCGATTTGGTCGTGAACTGAGGCGTTCATGAGCCGAAGTACCACTGTATATATAAGTGAAGTTAGAACTAATGTTATCTCCATTTAGCAGTTCTTAAAGTAAATATTTATGGTTTTTTGGTTATGTAGCCCAAATCAACACTATTTCTCTCTCTTCCCTTAGCTCGACATTTTGAACGCTCCACTATAAGAAGCAGGTCTTTTAAAAAAATAAACAGAGCATTCAATGTTCTTCGAAGGACTAAAAGTGGCAGTGCTGTAGCTAACCAGTCTGAACGGGAGCAAGAGAATGTTGAAACTTTGGGTACTTCTGAGGAAGGTAATACTTTTTACCTGTTATTCATTTGGCTCTTCTTTGAGAATTCAGTACCATTCTTACAATTCTATTTTTTGAAGAATTATCTGTTTCAGTTTCTGGTAAAAATCATAAGCAAAGAGAAAACATATTTTGTGGAGAAGACATGAAATGGAAATATATGATGCGAGAGTATTAGCTCTGTCCCTTTCTCAAGATGATCTCTATCAGGATGTTCTTTTGTGAAACAGGCTCCCCAGAAATTAATATTTCACCCATGCATAAGCTTATGCCAGAGAGCTTTCCAGTGTCTTGGACCATTGGTTGGAATCTTGGTCAAGCTACTTCAACTTCTGCTGCTTGTATAATAGCCTTTGTTTCTACTTTATGGGTACAAGAAATACAGCTCTTTTCCAAGGGAGGCTCATAAAAGTTCAGCACTTGGCTCACTCACACAGGCATGCATTTGTGTACATACATTTGCATGAACAGGTTCTGTTCTTCTTCATCATTCTCTTATTCCCTGATCCAAAATTCTGCAGCAGCTTCATGCCAACACAATGGGGAAATACATTTGGATGCATGTTGTCAAATGAGGCACATATATTGGCTGCAATAGCAACAACTTAAATAAAATTGGGAATCAGGTCTGCACAGAAAGCAAACTCAAGGGAATTATCCTGTTTGGACATCTGATACAAAGAAATAGCTGATCAAAACCGGGCCCCATCACTTCTCCAGTGTAGGCAAAGACTGCAGCTTTACAATGAGAACTCCTGGGGAGTTGGGGTTTGAAGAAAGCAACATTTAAGCAAGGCCCAAATGCCTGGTGGCTGTCAGCTGTTACCCTCTCATTTTCAAAATCCTTCACATCCATCAAAATTGGTATTCATTTAATCCTGTCAAGGTTCAAGAGCTGGCTGTTTCTAAAATTATATTTCCTATGTCATGCTTTCACTGAGGTCAGCTGCAGTTCAGATGGTTTAACTGCCAGTATTATTTTAACTTTCCTTTCAGTAGCTGTCAGTTTCTCTTCAGTTTATGTCTAGACATATGTCCCCTAACAATAAACATTTAGTCAATGTGTGATTTTAAAAGATCCAGGTTTGTCCTTTTATCAAGGTCTCCCTAGAAAGACAGAGCAGGCAGAAGCTGTCAGAGAACTGGAAACTGTTCTGTCTTTGTTAAGCGACCCAAAATGTAAATATAAAAACTGGGATGGACTGGAATTTTCATTTTACTCACATACAATCTCCATATCAGCATTCCCTGAGCTGGTGCCTTCCCATACCCCTGCCACGTTTGCTGCAGCTGGAAGAAGAATTCAGCACATCTGGAGGGCTGAGAACTCTGAAGGCTGAGAACTCTGATCTATACATTGGTGAAGCATAACTATAGTCAACCCTGTGACTTGCTGCTGGTTTTGCTTCTATTACCCTTCATGACACTGCAGTTGAATGATGATATACAGTGGGTTCTTGTGCTTTCTGAATCTGGACTGGTTTCCACTGGGTGGTTTAATTTTGGCAGGATAAGCCATCCTGATGTCCTGTAGCTTGTTTTAGGGGTTATCATACCCAGAATGGATGTTGTGTGGTCCAAACTCAGGAAAGCAATTTAATTGTGGGTTGTCAGGATTGGCTACAGAGCCTCTCAGTAAGGTGACAATCCCCCCGACCCCAAACACTCACTTGGTGGTCTTGCCCATGCCACAAATAGTATTCCTGATCAAGGACTGTCCCCTCTGCTGATACCCAGACAGCACTCTGGAGAGGACATCGCGTGTTCTGCACCTTTTTTCCCTTTCTAGTTCCAGGAAGTTATGCAGATCTCTTCATATAATCATCCATTCACATGTCCTCAAGGATGCCCTTACAGCCTTCCAATGTGTGTCATTTGCCTTGTCAGTGTTCTTTCAGCCATCAAGGGAATGAAATGCAGTAGGTAACATGCAAGGACATTCACAAGGAGAGATTTCATATAGGCAAATTTGCACACATTTGCAAAGGTTGGGGTGGGGGGAATATTACCCAGTGAGAGGAAAATGTCAGCCGTAAGTGTACAAAACCAAACAAAAAAGAATCTCCTGAGGATATTTGTGCAATTTACTGCAGCAAGAAGGAGAAAGAGGAAGAAATGGCTCTATTTGCACACTCCTGAGGCACCTTCTACTTTTTAAAGGAAGAGATCCTGGAGGAGACAAGCCATAAAGAATGCTGGGCTTATGGGTAAGAGTACTGAAGGGAATGGAAACAGAGAACAAGCCCCAGGAATCCCACCCTGAATTTTACTGTGAACAACCTGCACTGTGTAAACATGGCCTATTTCCTCAGTAAGGCAGAGTTGGGTGGACAATGACCAAAAAATGCATTTTTGAGGGAATTTCACTGTTAAATATTTCTAACAGGGTAGCTGTGTGAGTCTGTTGTAGGAAAAACAATGAAGAGTCTTCTGGCGTCTTAAATCTAGGACATATATAATGGGATAAGCACTTCGTCAGATGCAAGAATGCATTCAAACATAGCTGATAGGTGGGGGTGGGCACATTCCCCAAAAGCTTACACCTTAACCAATTTGTTAGCCTTTAAGGGGCCACAATGCTACAAAAAATATTTTTGTTCAAGTAGTAGCCATTCTTTACTACTGTATTCTCCCTGTGCCCTGCTGTCCAACATGCCAATGTAAAATTATGATGATTTTAATTATATTTATATCCTGTTCTTCCAAGAGTCTCGGGGCTCTCCCGCCAATACCACTTGATCCTCACAACAACTTTGTGATGTGGGTTAGGCTGAGATAGAGTAACTGGTCCAAGGAAGTGCAGTGAGCTCTAGATTGGAAACCGGGGCTTCTGCATTCATGCCCAGGATGGAGAAGGCATCACTAATGAGGGTTTAGTGGATCTGGTACTCTCCAAATGCTTTGGATGGACTTCAACTCCCATCAGCTCCAGCTAGCATGGACAATGGTCAGGAATCCTGGGAGTTCTAATTATTCATTACCAGACTTGTACAATTTGCTGTTGTGCCACAAACGAGACTGGATTATTATACATGTAACCAGTTGTATGCATTGGGTTTTTCTAGTGAATCAAAATGTTGATTTCATAAATGTGGCTTCTAAGTTCTAATATCTGTTTTGAATGGAGCCGCCTAAACTAAGCATTTGGAATGGCAGAGTGTGAAAGTTTTTACAGGGTGTATGGTTGGTGAGCATTGGTTGTAACTATTTGTCACATACTTAATCTGTTTCCCTGGAATTTCCAGCATAAATAGATGGAAAAGCTTGGAATTTGATCCAGGCCATCATAAGTACACAAACCCTAACTCTCTTCACTGGATGGAGACAGTGTAAACATCACGTGTATTTCATGGCAGAAATTCAGAATGATTTTTGTTTGTTTGTTTTAAAACAGCTATTTGCTGAGAATAGCAAGTTCACGCTTATGAGACTTAGGAGGATTTATTGATGCAGATTTTAAAGAGTCGAAAATATAATACACCTGATAATTTATGCCACTGATTGTTCAAAACCTGGACTAGAAAAAGGCTGTGGAGGTAGTTTTCATTCCAACTTTTTAGCCCAAATATGGCAAAGCCCCATTAGTAGCAATCTTAGTGGACCAGACAGTTGCCTTGCTGATAAGCAGAGCTTAAATAGCTAGAGAGTCAAAGAAATCTGGTAGGATTTGACTGTTTAAGATTAGTCATTGGTTTAGCTTGCTGTTGCAAAGGAAAGAGAGGAGCAAAGGAAAGGAAAATGCAATCCCTTAGCAATCCAGTTAAATATGATCTTTCCTAAATTCATCAAGATATTTGAAGCAATTACAGCTAACCAATTCTACCCAAAGTAGAAAAGATAGCATATTGTTGGCAGTGGGCGGGGGGTGGGATTAAGTGTAGGAGGAATTTTTAAAAAACCATTCCCACTATGAAATCTGCTGCACTAAAGAATATGGAAATTATGAAATGTTTGCCTTGTGACCATAATGGTTGAAAATCCATAGGCAATGCACTTGCAATGCAACTTGCAGAGGAAAAACATTACGAGCAACAATGATATCAATGGAAGTTCTAATTTTGCACGAGTTTGTATGTAGCTCCTTTGTGATGTTGCTAGCTCTATTCTCCACACCTAAGCACAGCAGTCTTCCATGTTCAGGAGAACATGTACAGGAATCCTAACCATTCTTCATCAGTCAGTATTTATAAAACATAGTTTACTATGGTTTCTGGCTGACTGAAGTAAGGACTTGTTAACCAATAAAATGGTAATGCCCCAGGAATGAGAAGCCTCATTCTCCTGAAGTTTTTGAGCTACTTGGAAATGTGGTTTCATAACCCTCTTCAGGCAAAGAAGGGCACAGACATTGGTCTTTGTAATCGGCAAGCAATATGAAGCCTCTAGATTGGTCAGAACCCCTCTAAATGCTAGTGGGTTGGATACTTCCCCTTTCTGGTTTATCTGAGGATCTTCCACCTACTGCTTTTCAGATTCTTGCCTTAGCAAATGATTTCAGCCATGCCCTCTCCAGTGGGCAATTCCATATGCAATTGTGTATGTAATTCTTTACATGGGGCTCTCCAAATGTTTTGGACTATAATTTACATCATTCATCACCACTGGCTGTGCTTGGTAAGGCTGATTAAAACTGAAGGCCTGCGCAACTAGAAGGCTGCAAATTGCCCACCCTTGCTTTAACTGGAAACACAGGCAATTGAAACATAGACCTTTTCATGTGCAAAGCAAATGTACTGTCATAGAACAATTGGTTTTATACCCATTCTTCCATCAGCCTCCCTCAACCTGGTTTCCTCCAGATGTTTTGGACTTCAGCTCCCATCAGCCCCAGCTAGCAGGAATGAGGTCGGAAATCCTGCAAGATCCAGTCCATATTATCTTGAAGTGACCAAATTGGAAAATGCTTGATTATATTGACTCTATATTCAACATATATTCAACTATGTTGCTGTTGTTCAGTTGCAAAGTTGGGTCCAACCCATTGTGACCCCATGGACAACATTCCTTTAGGCTTTCCTGTCCACCACCGTCCCTCAGAGTCCACTTAAGCTCACACCAACTGCTTCAATGACTCCATCTGGCCACCTCATCCTCTGTCGTCCCCTTCTTCCTTTGCCATCAATAGTTCCCAGCATTAGGGTCTTTTCCAGTGAGTCCCTCCTTCTCATTAGATGGCCAAAGTATTTGAGCTTCAGCTTCAGTACCTGACCTTCTAAAGAGCAGTCAGGGTTGATTTCCTTTAGAATTGACTGATTTGATCTCTTTGTAGTTCAAGGGACTCTCAGGAATCTTCTCCAACACCACCATTCAAAAGCATCAATTCTTCAGTGCTCAGCCTTCCTTGTGGTCCAACTCTCACAGCCATACATTACAACTGGGAAAACCATATTCCACTATATAAATGATAATATATAAATCTTAAATTGGACAGAAAATTCCTTTGAGAATAATAATTCAGTGAGGGTTGGGTTGGAAAGTTTTGGTTTAAAAAATTACTATTTTTTTCAGTTGAGCAATAGCATTTTAATAGTACCACTGGCAATGCCATTAAAAATTACCTACCAACAACAAGTAAATAGTCATTCTTCCAGATGCAGAGGACCAGCCATGTCTGTATATAGATGACATTTTTTTTATTATTGACAGATCCAGTGTATAGCACACCACCTCTCGTGCACAAAACACAAATGCATGCAGAAAGATCACAAAGCAGAATCGGCAAAAGCAAGACAGAAATTGCACTTCTTTCTAGATTTGGCAGTTCATCCACATGTAAGAAATTGAAGTTTAAGGGGGCAAAGAAAGGTATGCAACAATTAGCATTTTCCTTTTCTGGAAAAGCTTAAAATAGAATGGAGAGCAGTTAATGAGAAGAATTAGAACACAGGAGACAGGAAGGCAAGGTGGCTTTGCATGGCATTTAGAATGTAGCTAATTTCTGGCGTTAGGTAAAAAATGGAGATACTCGACTAGGTTGGTTGTGTCAGCATATTTTTTGTGTCCAGTTGGAAAAAGGACTACACTGAACTTAAGTACCAGCTGTGGTTAGGTTTGACCAGTAGTGTAGAATACCGACTGAATCATAGATGGCCTGAATCATACATGCGGGCCATCAGTACATACCATTCCTGGGCAGCTTTTGCTGCTTGCCTGCCATTTTAATTTCCCACAGTGCTTCCAGGGTCATTTGGGGAACTGAAGTCAGGTACTAGCCAGAATCCTTTTGTTCTTTATCCACTGACCCCAGTATTGCCTCAGGGATGCCTTCAAGTATAGGAGGGGCAACAGCAGAGGATACTTGGGGTCCCCCCAAGCCTAGAGCTATCCCTGCACTCATGATTGTTGAAAAATCCATGCCTAGAAAGTTTAAGTGCAAATTTGACAGTCAGGCATTTGCTGACATGGGTTATAAAGGTATAGTGTTCAGAGAGCCAGGATTACATATAGCCTTCAGTTGAGTGCAAACTCTGGAAAACTCAGATTTGCTGCTGCAGAATTTGTGAAATGACTTGAAGAAGCAGATGATGGAAATATGAAAAAGACGTTTTTTATGACTGTAATAATACCAGTAGTGCATTCCAATACCTGCCTTATCACACCTGATGCTGGTTTTGTCAGTAGTTAAAATTTTGTAAAATACTGATGCCATTGGTAAGTGCTGTTACTTAATTTGTGGCACTTTGATGGGGAAGGACTGGGAGAAAGTAAATCTAATATTCAGAACAATGGGGCTTCAAATTGGTAACTGGGTCCTTCTAATATGTTTGGATTCCCTCAAGTCCAAGTGCATCTGTGTGTTCAGCCGATGACATTGATCTTCTACTGGTTGGTACAATCCATGCGTTTTCCCAACCTAAAACTGCCTTGAGTGCCATTTTTGGCAGAGGGAACAGAATAAATCAAGCAAAACACACAAATAAGTGGAACATCTTCATCTTTTGCTTAGGATTTTAAGGAGTTGGGGAGGGCAGAATGGAGAAAATATGAAGAGTTAAAAGCTAAGAAAGTGAGAAACATAAAAAAGATACAGAAGGTATGTCTGGGTCCTGTGTCAAATAAAGTAAAGTCAGTCCCATACTGCAGAAAAACCTGTCCAGTCATGGCACAATCATATAATAAAAACAATAAGCAAATTAGTATAGCTGAATGACAGAATAATTTGTTAAAAGGTAGGCTGATAACAAGAGCTACAGATTTTAATCTGAGTAGGTACTTTCTGCATATGAAATGACAGAGGGGATCCATCTATGTCAAGAGGAGGTTCTCAAGGTAGATGGAGTTTTTATCATTGTCTCTCTTCAAAAAGCATGTTATTCAGTCCAGATGGCATTGTATGAAATTCAAAGTTTTATTCTGAATTATGAAGGTAGGGCTGGATTTTGAAACTGAAACCTCTTCTGGCCTTCAAACAGTAACCTAATTTATTATGACAGCATGGGAAATAACCATCTTCAAAAATAGGAGTCATTCTTTGATTATTCCTGCCTTCATCTTGCATCTATATTCATATAAATGTAATCTTGCAAAAAAAAAAAATCCATGTGCAACTTAAAGATGCTGATTAGCCTCTAAACAGGTAAATTATGGTGTATGGGGAAAAATCCTTCTAATGCACAGGTAACTTCCAGGGGTAATTAAATTTGGCCTTTGAGAAAGAGGGGATATGCAGTTCACAGACTGTTTCTGAAATGTGAGTTATGAGTTTTAGTGTCACTGCCCACTTGCCTGTGTTCTTTGACTTCGCAATCTAGTTTACTCCTAGGACAGGTTTGACCATTCAAAAATATTGGAGACAAGGTCCAAACATGGACAAGCTTAAAAGTGGGATGGAAAGAAAGTTGTACTTTACTAGAGCTTGAGGAAGGGGTGGGAGCATCCTAGATTGCAACTCTATTATCATGGTGCGGGGGGAGTCTATATTGTGTTCAAATTAATTGAATTCTGCTGACAGTGGAAACAAGTGCATCCGGTAAGATCTACAAGTACAAAACAGGTTATGTAAGTAAATGTTTTGTTCACACTAATCTTCAGTGATGTGAGCATACACATACAGATACTTTGCACCCTATCAGTGGGTGCTTCAGAGCAGAGTCTTTATTGTGCAATCCCCTTGCCCAATTCACACAATTGCACCCAGGGATGGTCCAGATGATGTTATTGCCTTCCACATGTAACTTTTCCATGTTTCCCCATCATTTTTCCTACCAGAAAAGCACAACTGTGAGCCATGGTCTCAGTTCAGAAATTCAGAAAATGGAATTTCAGACATAAATGGAAACCTTTCTTTCATGATTCATCAGTCTGTTTGTAGGGGATTGAATTGCGGCGGGGGGGGGGGGTGTATAAGGTGATCTATGTTACAAGATTCTGTGGGACCAAAAATGATGCTTAGGCTTTGGTGACCCAATTCTAGGGGTGCCAGCCTGCTAGAAGTAGTGTGTAATTCTAGGTTGTTGCATTGTTTGTGGTATGAGGAGTTCCCCACAAATATTTTCTGCAATGATTCAGGGGACACCAGGAACAAAATCAGTTTGCGTGGCAGCTGTTCCACCAAAAAGGCCTTTCATACATTATTGATAAATAGATGAGTCATGTTTCAGCTCAGAGAGGGCACCCAGATGACTTAGAATTGCACCGTTAAATCCCACAATGAACTACTGGTGTAGATCCCCCAAGCCAGATGGGGTCACTGCAGGGTTAAAGAGTTAAAGCCCCGCACTGCACAGTCCCACTCAGACTGGCTCTCTTACCTACCTTGCCAGCTATTTATTCTTTAAATCAGGCACACAAAGGATGAGGATGTGAATAAGGTGTATGGTTGGGCCTTTGCTGAATTGAAAAAAGAGATTTCCATTTAAATCAGTTAGGGATCGGGATCCCTAGTGATTTTAGGTTGCCTAAGTCACAGGTAGGCAAAAAGTAGATCTCCAGATATTTTGGGCTTCAACTTCTAGCATGGCCAATGGGCATGTTTGGTGGGTAGTCAAGGCCAAAACATCTAGAGATCTACTTTCTGCCCACCTCTGCTCTGAGGCTTTCTGCTGCAGTTTTCTAAATCACTGATGGAACTCATAGTTATTCTGTTTAGCATGCAATAATTAGCCTAGCAAAAGAAGTTGCTTTTTCTATTTAAAAAAGATGGCAGAGAAAAAAACTTGATTTTTGTAAAAGATCTGCATGCATTATTCTGGCTTTAAAAAAAACACACACACAAGTGTCCTTCCAGTACTGTGAACTAACAGTGATGTAATCTTTTACTCCATTTAAGATGTTACAAGCTGGATCAGTTATGGAAAATGTGCGTGTTTCGCAGTTAGATTTTTTAAAAAAGAATCTGCATTCCAAATAATAAGTCTTTTCTGTATGCATTTCAGTCTTCCCAAGATTATATCACCTCATCCCAGATGGTGAAATCACCAGCATTAAGATCAGCCGTAGTGATCCCAGTGAAAGCCTTGCCATCAGGATTGTGGGAGGCAACGAAACGCCATTGGTTCACATCATCATACAGCACATCTATAGAGATGGAATAATTGCCAGAGATGGAAGATTACTGCCAGGGGATATGATCCTGAAGGTACACTCTCACGCAGGTGGATTCACATATGAAGAGACCATTAATAACATTAGCAGAGGCACAGTTGTTTAAAGTCTCTCAGCTTGATTGGAGGACATGGCAAGTAACATTTTGAGGCTACACTGAAGAGCCAGGACTCGGGGGGGGGGGGGGGACAGTGGAAGGGGAATTAGAACAACATACTTGTTTCACTCCAAGCTCCCTAGGACAGAATTCTTTAAAGGTCAAACATAGGAGGTTATTTTCAATAGCAATCCATAATCTAGCTAAGGGGACTATTTGGATTTTCTTCTCATAGGCATGGATTTGATACACCTAAATCCATCCCTGCCCCATAATTCTCCAGAGTAATTAAAGCTTGGGTGGCCAATGTGTTGCACACAGGTACATGTTTGGAGTAGAGCTAGGCAGGCCTTGTTATGGTGTAGAACCAAGCCTTCTCCTGTCCATGTCTCTAACATTATATTGCTGTCTTTTCTCCGCTTAGAAGGCTACAAACAAAACCATCACTCAAAGTACAGTTAGCTGCATCCATGTTGTAGTGCCTACTGCAGTAGCATTCTCACATATTCTAGGCTTGATCTGTGGTGCTCTTTCAAAAAAAGGCAAGCCTGTTTTCTTGTTCTTCGCATCTGGTCAGCCTTGCTCAGTATTTTTGCTAAGGCCAAGCTAGTTGGGACTGATAGGAGTTGTAACCAGACATCCGAAAGGAGCTGGATTGATGAAAGCTGCCCATACCAAAGCAATGGTGTGGAAGCAACACTAGTGCTTCTGTTAATTCTCTTCCCCAGATGGGATGACCATTACTGCTTGGATAAACAGAGAGCACTCACTGTGGTCTAAGTTAAAGGATGGGCTGCAGCTTTGTGTAAAAAAAAAGAACAAGAAGTATGCTATGCAGCACAAGAAATGCCCATACCATTTGTAATAACTGGGTACGGGGGAGTCAGTTAGTTTGATGCTCTGAACTGTCACTTAGTTTGCAGTATGGTGAATCCTCCAGCCCTTCTTCCAGTGATATAGCTGGAACTTACTGATTATTCCATCATTCTAATTACAAGAGAAAACTAAGTTTAGCTGCTGGGAAGGAGCAAATCTTCCACAGTCAATGGGTCTCCCACTGCACCATCAAACTGCAACCAGCGCTTGATTTATTTTTCTTACAGTAGATTAAAATGTTGGAAGCAATAGCAGTGATAGGATCAAATATTCCAGGAAAATATATAAAGCGGACCCAAACAAAATATTGGTTATAAAATGTTTGCTTGGGAGTCATTTCAAACAGATGCATTTCCTGAGAATTTAATGTTTGGATCTCCTGCAAGTGAGCAAACCTCCTTTAGTTCAACTAGTCTTATTGTCTAAATAGCACATGACAATGTAGAGCAAGATCAATATTCATTGCTTCCTTTATATGTAGAAAAAAGTCTGGAAAGTGGGGACCACGTGTCTTGCTTGTAATTAAAGTAACTGGGTCAACGGAGAAGAAACACTAGATAAAGAGTGGGAGAGAAGAGAGGGTGTGTACAAAACGGCACTGGAAAGAAGAAAGCTGTAGACTCAAACTAAGATAGGCAAAAGGATATTGGAGCCTGAGGAAGAGGGTAAATAAAAATGAAAAATAACTATTATGTCTGGAGATAATCAGCAAGAGAGGAAGAAAACAGTACAATGTGTGCTGTCCTTGGGGGCAAGGATATTACATAATGAAAACTTGGCTTCTTTTGATGAAGGCAAATGCTGCATGTCACTCTAATGGGAAGACATCTGTGTAAATAGGTCGACTGTCTACAGTGCCAGTTCCAATTAGACAGCCCTTTACCTTGCTGATTTATGGTTCTGTCTTCCAGGTAAATGGCATAGACATTAGGAACGTGCCGCACAGCTATGCCTTGTCTATCCTGAGGCAACCTTGTCAAGTCCTCCGGCTCACAGTGCTCAGAGAGCAGAGATATCGGTGCCAAAACAGTGGACTCTCTTCTGACATTTCCTTCCACACTGATGACAGTTTCCATGTCATTCTGAACAAAAGCAGTCCAGATGAGCAGCTGGGCATCAAGCTGGTCCGCAAGGCCAATGAGACTGGAGTGTTTATTTTCAACCTGCTGGAAGGAGGTGTTGCTGCACGTGATGGGCAGCTTCAAGAGAATGACAGGGTGTTGGCGATCAATGGGCATGATCTACAATATGGGAGTCCAGAAAGCGCAGCCCAGCTGATTCAGGTTGTGTGCAACACCTTCCATGCAGTCTCTGAGTGCATCTGATGAATGATGATGAGCTATTTTGAGATAAAACCTGCAAAGCACTGACCCAGTTTGTGTGGGTTTTTGGAAAAACTGTCGGAATGACTGTGCATTCTATTCCTGCATGCCCAACTGCTTTCACTGAGATAAACAGCCCAGGGAGTTGTTCTCTGAGTTGTTCACATGACATTCAAACCCAGAACTCTGGGTTCTTGGGGAACGAACTGCCCATAGTTTGAACCCATGGACTTAATCCATGGTTGAACTTACTGCAGCAGAAGCAGGGAGGTGTGTGGGTACTGACACTCACACTCACTTCCACTGCATTTCCAACAACCCACACTGTGTCTCCAAGCCTCTTTATTTGGGGCTCATGATTCCCCACTCACAGCAGTTTGTGGATATTTTCCACAACAACCCTCCTCCACTGGGGCCTCTCCCATTCTTTGTATTCATTATAGTGTGCTTGTTTCTTTCACTAATAATGAAAGTCTGGTATTTCTATGAATGGCAGCATGAAATCCTGATGTACTTGTGCAGTTCCACTATGCCACAGGGCCAGCTAGTTGTTGTGTAATGGGATATATATAAAGGAGTTGTAAAGGAGCTGATCTGAATTGTACCAAGTATCTGTATTGTACCAAGATTAATTGTACCAAGAAACTGGAAACAGAAGCCTAGGAGAAGGTTAAAACTTTCATGTAAACAAATCCTACAGGTGAACCAGATCCCTGTTCATGCTCTGTGAGAGGGAATCTGCTCCACCTCTGCTGTTCAGAAGTTAGCTCTGCTCTATAAACACAAACCCTTTACTAATACTTGTGGAAAAGAGGAGATGATTTACTCAGTGGCATCAAAGGGACCATCCCACATAACATCTGCAGACTATTATCATAATACAAGATAGATTACCAACCTGATTTAGTACCATATTTCTAAGGCACTACACATTATAACTCAGTTTACATTACTGAACTTTATCAGTATGTACTCTTCAAAGGCACAGAATCCTTTGCTGTTTAGGTGGGTGACTATAAGCCAAAGCACAACCTACACATATATAGAAGTCTTATTGAAATCTGGGTGATCAGTCTTGGACTTAAGGGAAATGGCCTTCACTGATGTTCTGCCTCTACCATCAGAGAGTAAAAGGTGGCAAAGATTAAGGCCTGCTTCAACAATGGCATGAAAATCCCACTGAGGCTTGACCTCAATACATGGTAATTAACCCTCAAGCCTTAAAAGTCTGCAGTTTGTTCTTCAGTGAAAGCAGATAATTTGCTGTGGTGTGCAGTGACATGGTGAAAATGTCCCATGGCAATGTCCCATGGCAAGCCTACTCTTGTTTACGGAGACTTTGCCATGGCTTTAGAAGGATAACTGTCAGTCAGGGAAGACAGTAACATAGCCTCCATACAATACTGTTTTCCCTAAACTGTCCCTTACCAGCATTCTCTGTGCAGGTTATTAGTGAATAAGTGCCAAAGGTAGCATTTTAAATAACAGTTTAAACAGAGAGTAAGAATGGTTTGTAAACAGAAGGTCCCCATATGCATGCATACATGCGTACATGCACACATACATATACACACACAGTGGATTTGAGACCATTCACACCAATGTTTAACAGAACTACTGAAGCAATTACTATTTCCATTTGTGTCTCAGTCTTAGTCACAATGCACCAGAGTGCTTGCGCAGTGTATGTAGGGCTTGCTAGGGCAATGGGAAAACGTGGTGGTGGTGGCAAATTTTGGCAGTAAATTGCTGTTCTTCCCTATTCTTTGCCATAGCAAGCTCTAACTGCATTGCATAAGCAGAGGTTTTGGCAAGTGCAGCATGATTGGCTCTAGTTGATAACTTGCTGCAGTATGCAGTGACGTGGTAAAATGGTATGCTGCTCCAACAATGAGCATTAGTTAGACAAATATTTGAAATGCGAATGCTATCTCAAGGGATTTAAACAGCATGCCCATCAAAGAGACAGAATCACATTTCCATGATGAGAACTGTATGAATCAAGTTAGCCTTGCCTAATAGAACTCTCAGCCAGTCTAACCTTTTTTGTCTTTACAATAAATCCAACTCACTTCTTTTTAAGTAAGTTCACAGGGAAAATAATATGCTGAGGTATCACATATATCTTCTATTAGTTGTTTGTTTGTTTTTAAATCATGCTGTTCTCCAGCTGAAACATTAGACACTTAGTCACAACATAGACACTTAGTGGTTTGCTAAATTAATCACTCAGCATATTATGACTATATATTATATGCATGTGAATAAAACAGATGCAAAAGAAGGAGGCATGCTTCCTTTTGTACTTAGATGATGCATGCCTGTGTCACAGCAGGAGGAGCATGTTTTCCCTGCCCAGTAAAGTGTGTTTTCCCGCTTCCCTTCCAAATTGGAAATGGTTCTCTAGAATAATTAGCAAATGAAATGTTTTAATATAGAAAGCTCGTGTGGTTTAATCATTACAGAAGTAGGCTTGGCTCTAGATGACTTGTATTCAGGTCTGTCAAATGGCCCAGATCCATGATCTGGAGAGAACCATGACATTTCAAAGGGCTCGCTCCCACCCCCACACATGGAGAAATAAGCAAACATCAATGTTGACAACTTTCTTGAATATAACTAGTTTGGAGACTAATCAAGGGGAGTTCTTCAACTGACTGTATAATAACTTTGCATGGCTATTTATTAATTGGCCCTTGCAAAACCAGCTAGTTTGGTTTCATATCATGCCTATAGCTTTAATCAAAGGCTTTTTCAGACATGAATCTGTTTCTGGTTACCAGACAATACTGTGACTATATAGATTTAAAGTACAGATGCTGAAATTCCTATGCAGTGGCATGCCATACAAGAACTCAGAATAGAAGGCTTGAGCTTCTTTTGGAACAAACAGCATTGTTACTGTACAGCTGTAAGAAGTGTATACTTTATACATCTATGAACATATATAGACATGTGCTTCAGTTATGCATGTGACACAAACACATAAAATGAAAAGAAACAAACAAAACTCCCAAACCAAATGCATAGCTAAAATGAAGAGATAGGCCATGAGAAACCATTAGAAATTGTATGCAATTCTGTGTATCTTTCCTCAAAGGTAAGACATGTTGTATTCAATGGAATTTTTTTCCAGGCAAAAGTGCATAGGCTTAGAAACTTAAAGAGCTTAAGTACGATACCAAGGTCTGTAGCAGATGGCTGAGACAGATATCAGGCAGTTATGCCCGCTGTCCTAGGCAAAATAATAACCTTAAAACAATTGTGCGGGTCACAGTTCATGTCTGCCATTTGAGCTCTTTTATGTGCAGGCTATTGCAATTATTTCATCGCTCAGGAAAAGCTCCTTGAAATGTTACATTTCATTTTCATCTTCTGCGTTGAATTGGCAAGTTTGGTGTTACGTCCTCCGATAACATGAGGGTGGCCATGTGCAAAAGTAGGCAGGGCTCTTGTGCTGCATTGCATTCTTTTCTGCAGTTATTATTTTCTGCAGTTATTCTGCAGATACAGGAGCTAAGTCCTCTTTTGCATCCAGCCACCTTAAAAGGAATATTAACATCAGCATGGGATTTGTTTGGGTGGAAACATCACCCAAAAATAGAGAAACAAGCAAATAGGGATAGTAGTTGGAAAAGGTCATCACAATGGATAAATAAGTACACTAAAATTGTTAGTCAAAAATTCAGGTTGAAATCCTATGCATTTTAGACAGAAAATGTCCTATAATTTCCAGCATGCCTGAGCCTGCATGACTGACAGGGGAATTCTGGGATTTGTAGGACTTAGTTCTGCCTAGATAGGCATAGGATTGTGCCCCAAATCATTTAAATAAATGTGTATTCTCCTAATACTGAGAGATTTGGTTTTACAACTGATTCTCAAGCAGGGCTTTTATCTGCTCCTCTCCATGCAGGCAAGCGAGAAACGTGTTCACTTCACTGTGTCTCGGCAAAGCAGGCAACAGACTCCTGATATCTTGCAGGCGGTCGGATGGGATTACAACAGTAGCCATCATCAGCCATTCCCTGCCCTGAGGAACAATCCTAAAAAGGTGAGGCTAGCACTCCTTCCCTCTCGTTAGGGCTTCTTTCTGAAAGAGGGGAGTGGGGGTCTGGTTCATTGACTAATGGGCAATGTCTTGAAGTAGCACCTCTGGACAGTCTCGCCAAATGGAGCAGTTTTACTTTGTGGTATAAACACAGAAACTGTGGTCCTCCTTGTTTATATACACTGAGAAGTGCTGGTGCCTTGTGAATGGATGGTGGAGAGAGAGCAGGGGCTGAGAGAAAGGAAGTGGAAAGAAAATTACAGCATGAAAGTTCCAATATTCATATAGCCCTGATATTTGATTCTCAGCCATGCTTTCCAGAAAATGATAACTGGTGCATGAAGAAGCTTTTGCATCCATTTCTTCATCTGGTGCAAAGCGTGAAGGCTGGGCTGCTGCTAACATGGGCTTTAGATGTTCCCTGCCATCTGGTAGAAGGGTCACAGGACCATCATCATGTTAAACAATTTAGGGTTAAAAATTATAGGAGGGATGTGAACGTGCCAGTTCCTTGCATCTTTTGCAACAGCTAAAGGAAATCATAGCTCTGCTTTACTAAACAGATTGACAGGAAACATGAGAAGCTATCACTCTTTCACAGTGTTTGATACTCCCTTTCTCTGATGGTAAATTATAGTTGCAGGGCAACAGAGTCAGGCCTCAGAGTATAGCTGAGTTCCCAATGCAATGCCCCACTTGGTGTTCTGACAGATGAGGGTGGGGGAGCTCACCAACCTGAGGAAGACAAAACCACCCTTGTTTGGTTTCTATGGAAGGGATGCCTCTCCCCTTACATTCCTCCCCCCCACTCCCCCTCCCTCCTTTCTCTCTCTCGTATCTAGCCACTGTCTCAGAATTGCACTTACCAGACAGGACTAGCAAATGCCATCTACTCCTTATAGAAAAATCTGTCCTGGTAGCAGAAAACATACAGTATACATGGCTACAAAAAGAAAAATAAGTCAGATGAAAATCCTACACTGAGAAGTCAGTATATAAAAATGAAAAGGTCTTCACATGGCACTGAAAAAAAATAGACTTGTTCCAGACAATTGTCTAAGGAAGAAAATACCACAATTGTGGCACTGCGGCTGAGAAGGTGCTCTCACAGGTTGCTGTGTCCACCTCACTCGTGAAGCAGAGGGTCCTGAAGAAAGGGTCCTGAGGTCATCTTAACAACCGCACATTTTCGTGTGGGAATCTGCAAGGTCCTGTAGTGCTACACATTTCCCAGAGGGAATCATTTTCTGTGTTCCTACAACTTCAGCTGAAAGATCTGTCCTGACCAGATTACATTATTTTTCATACCACTTACAATCATATTGATCTAAGGAAGACTTACTATCCCCATGTGGATCTCCTCTAATGTAGAGGAAAGGGTGTTCCGTCTGGTTGCAATGAGAATTGCCCAATTTCTCTCCAACACATAAGGAGAATTATTTTCAGTACACTATCATGGGATGCATGTTTGTTCTGGTACACGTGAGCTTCAGGTTCCTAAACTGCCAGTTAAAGTTGGTAAATTGCTCTCCTGATCTTCACCCAAGCAATACTACTGTTTGGATCACACTGCGTTTTGGGTAGGTTTTAATCTCCCTTTCAAAAGTGCCAAATGCATTCATGCTTAAGTCTTATTAATATGATAGAAACAAAAGAAATTGATTGCATATGCAAGTTTCACTGCTTTCAATTTATTATGTTTCCTACAGTCACATTTTAAATTTCTATTCTCTGTAGGGTGTTTTCGTTAAACTTGTCCATCCCCCTCTGTATTTCTGTCTTTTCTTCAAGAGCCAACTCTCTCCATAGACATTTCTAGCACAAGATGTAAATGTGGGGTCAATATTGCTTTCAAGTTTCTAATATCCAGTGCCAAGAATAAGCTCCAGCCTTCAGCATCATTTATTGTTATAAAATGGCTCAGCCATCCCTTTTGGCGAAGGAAACCCATGACATCCTGCCTCCATGTGGAAAGAAGCAGGCTCTGAACCAGAGCCAATTGAAAACATTGCACTGTCCAGCACCAAGTGTCACGGACCTTTTGAGCCACTCTAAAAAACGCAACCCCAGACGTCACTGACGATAATTTGGAGTGTATTTTGCATGCTGAAAGGTGATCGTACATTTCTAGATAATGTGTAAAAGAAAAGGATGTTAAGACTATTGCATTCCTACATCAAGAAAAAGCAGCCTGAGAGTCATTGAGCAATGATTCTGCATTTATGCTTCGCAAAGTACTTCCATAACAGCTTTCTTGAAACTTTGTCCCAATATTGAATTTAACTCTCCTTTCCATAGTTTAAACCATTTTCTACTTCTCTTCTTATCAACAGCTGGGTTGTGAACTGTGTGGCTCTCCCAATGTTTGGTGGACTGCAGCTCCCAGCTGCCTCAGCCAACATAGCCAGTGGTGAAAATTGATGGGAGTTATAGTCCAGTTCCAGAAACTTCTGAAGGGCCATGTGTTTCCCATCCCTGATCAAAATACCAATGGCATTCCATATTTTCTTTGTGGCATTCTTTTCAAAATGGAAGATTGTCAAATAAGCACACAGTGAAAACCTTAGAAAAGCTTTCAAAAGGCTACAAATATGCAGATGCCTTTAATTATTACTCATATGACTCCTTTTAAGTATCATTTTTGTCTCTTCTTGTTAGAAATCACTTCTACTACTATGCTATACATGAATTTACGGAATAGCATATACTTAAAAAAAAAGTCAGGTCTCCAGCCTGAAAGGGTTACTGTCTCAATTAGATGAGATTCAAGTAGAACTGAGATAGGGCAATGAACATGAAATCCTAATGTCTTGATCTGTACATGTGGAGTCTGCTGTCACTTCCTGGACATTGGGCTGAATTAGGATCCTAATTTTACATTTCTAACTGATAAAAGAAGATGAAAAAATTCAAGCTTCTGACAACAGTCTTAGGAAAGTTACCTGCTAACTTGTCACATGGGGTTGGTTGCGGATTTAGGTGCATGCAACTGGGCTGATGGATGGACTTCACTGCCTTCTCCTCTCCACATTTCCCCAAAAACACTGCACAAAGGCTTGGTGCAATTTGCTGAATGGGGTAGACTGGGAGCAGGGGATCCCTGGATGTTACATCTGTCAGACTTTCAGGAATTATCTCTCGTCCCTTTCTCCCATTCAGAACCATATACATTCAACAGGGTTTTCTGACCCTCTATGTATCATGGGGAGTGGGAGGAATTGAGTGTCTGCTGTGGGGAAGAGGGGACTGCAAATCCACTTCCACCAGCCAAGTAGCACGTGCCTCAGTCTGATTGAGCTCAGTGATTTTGCTGGGACTTAAGAATGATTAACCTCCTCACAAATCGAGAACCCAGCTAGGTGACTTGCGGGCAATACTGTACCCAGGAGAGTGGGCAGAGGAATGATGCCCTGGGCTGGCAGTGAGTTTTGCTTGGTGTTGGATTTGGATATCTTACAGCATTGCCTAAAGGTCATCCTACTTTACTACATGGTGGAAGAATTTGTCAATATTGACCTGCTTTCCCCCCTTCCCCTGCCACTAGTAGAATTTAAGTTGAATTGTGCTCTTGGAGTTCATTGGAATGGCTTCTTTTGCATTGAGTATAAATACATTATCTTGCACTCTTCAAAGACTAGACCTTTTGCCCTTAACACTGAGGGAAATAAAACCATGTAGCTGAAGGAACAGATTTAGTCTTTAGGTAATTAATGCTGTGCACAGCACAACAGCTATTACCCATGGGACAGCCATCAGGACGCTGAGCTAGAGATAATCTGCTCTAAATATTTATCTTACAGTAAATATTAAAAAGGAGGCAAGCTGCTATGTTTTCACTGTCAGAGGAGTCCCCAGGGTAATGTCTAAATCATGGAGGGAAAGTACATGTTTAGAAAGGAACACACTGAAATCCTGCCATTGCTAAGCATAGCCTTTTAACTGGTTGATTTGGTTATCTGTGATAAAGTCAAGGAAGCATCATGTTTAGTAAAACAAAAGCTTGCATTTCCTTCATCCCTACCTATCTCATCCTCTCCTCCCTTAGATGAGTATTCCAAGTTGCCTTGTTTCTGTAATAATTTAAATAAGTAATTATGAGAGATTTTAAAGAGAAAATGATAATTATGATAGGAGTTTAGTTATGAGCTAGGAAGCCGTCAATTAATTTCTTATTCTTCTAATGAAACCTAGTTAGTGATGATGCATTACTGAACATCTTGATTAGATCTACATTTAAAAAAAAAAGACTGTACGAAAACAGCCTGCATTAGCTACAACATTACTGATGTGTGAGGCAGAGGAAGCATATACCTTTCATATGTGGTTACATAGTGAAAAGCTGCCTGACTTATGAAAAAGACATTTCCTCTCAAAAATTAGTAAGAGAACCAGAGGGGAAAATGAATAATTTTAATGTGTATTCGCTCTCTCTCTCCCTCTCTCCCTCTCTCTCTCTCTCTCTCTCTCTCTCTCTCTCTCTCTCTCTCTCTCGCTAAGAGAAACTTACTCAACATGTAATTGTAGACACAGAGTTCTGCCACAAGCATGTTCATTCTCAATTGAAGGAAGTATCTGTCTGCATGCATCTTTTTGCACAGCTGAAGCTCTGAGATGCAACTGAATTGTATTGCAGGAGAAATTTGATCATGTATTTAACATTGGGATAGAACTACATTTAATTAGATTTGTGGGCATACTTGAATTCAGCAGGGCCTAGCTCAGTTCCAGAGTCTGTTCCAGTGTAATAGGCATCATCACTACTGCAGTGAAATTTCTGAAGCATCTAGATGTTGGTAAAATTGCCCCTGGACACTGGTCCTTAAATCTTCAAAGGCTCTTAAGATGCATTTTTGACAAAAACACATGACAAAAGTAGATCTTCTATATGCATTTTCCTAGAGTGGAATCTTGTATTTCTGCTTGTGGAGGCAACCAGAAAATGGAAGTCCACACATGCAGGAACTCATAAGTACTAGTGCTTGAAGTAGACAATGCGGCATGACTACTTAGCACTTGTCACTATATGTTATCCTCATGTTCATCCTCATGTTCATCCTACATATGTATTTTCCAATGACTGCATAACTGAAGTATCGTACAACATTTTTCCCTCAGAAAGATTCTGCCATGGTTGTAGGAATCTGCTTGATGTGTCTCCATAAACTACAGGTTCAGAGGGAACATTCTTCATTTGTTCATATTTATGTGTAGCAAATTGATCCCAAAATTACTACGGAAGCTAAACAAATGGATTTAAGTACATTTGTTTAGTGTTGCAACCTAGCCATTACTTTATTGCAAGTCCTTGGCTGGGTTCCCATGTCATGGCATGGTTTCTAGTCATAAGATCTCATGGTTCCCACAGCAATGTGGTTCCCGTACTTCCTGCTCTGTCCTCCCATTCTCAGCAGTTCCCTTGGGCAAAATCCCCTTCCTTATTCTATGGCTCGTTATGGATCTCAGCAGCCTCATTCTGATTGGTCCATTGAGGTTTTGAGGCAGGTGATCCCTCTTTCCCCTCCTGAGTGTCCCTGCATCTCTGCAAAGCTTCCTAGATACTCCAACCCACAAAGGATTTTTTATTAATTCAGAAGAAGCACTGTTGTTGTGATTCCCCTTTTCTCCCTCTGTGCATTTACCCTCTTTACCCTTTGTTTCTGGAAGTAAATAAGAAGACAGGCACATTGCTCAGCCAATAGGAAGAAAGCAGGCAATGGTACAATGCATTGCTAGGGACCTGACAGTAGATAGCTGAGTGTCCCCTTCAATGGCTGCTCTTTCCATGGGACAATATGGTGTTTTTATACCAAAAATGGGAAATGGAGAATCTGTGCCTGGATGATCAGAGATGCCTCAGTGGAGACTTTAGAACCGACTGCTGATTACCTTCATGGTTTCAGAAAACTAAAGGTGCCACTCAGAAATGTCATGACTGAGTCTGGACCAACAAGGGTAAGAAATCACCATGGCTTTGCATGATGTGCAAACCCAGCCTTTATGCTTTTATTAAAACAAATAAACAAAACTGCACTTTGGATAAAGCACTGTATCCTGTGGATTTGTGTCTGCATTGGTGATTTAGAGTGGTGGATAGTTTCATATCTCCTGCTTCTGCAATATGTTCTGATAGAAGCTTTGTCCTCTTTTCCTCACTTTGCATTTGGACAATGGCAGTGCCAGAGGATGAAGATAGGATAATTGTCCATCAGATGAAAAGCAACTGCTCTATGATTTACAAGTAACTGTTAATAAATTGTCAGAGGGGTCTGAACTCTTGTTCGCTCTTTGTCCTTCACAGATCTCCCTCCATGCAGTCACCTGTCATGAAAAGGTGGTGGTTGTCCGAAAAGATAATGCAGAATCACTGGGAATGACTGTGGCAGGGGGTGCCTCTTCCCACAGGGAATGGGATTTGCCTATCTATGTGATAAGTGTTGAACCGGGTGGAGTCATCAGTAGAGATGGCAGAATCAAAACAGGTAATAATATTATGGTGTTTGGAGCATATTTTGGATCAAAACCAAAGCTTGATGCAGGGATGGGCAACTCTTCAGATGTTCTGACCTAACTGGACTACTGAACCCTCACCTGTGTCAAAGAGCAGCTGTAGGAAAAATGTGGGGGTGGGGGAGAAAGAGAGAAAGAACCATTTCCATCAGTGGTGGGGAATTTATGGTCCTCTGGATGCTTTGGCCTCCATCTCTCATCGGCTCTAGCCAGCATAGCCAGCGGTCAAGGATGGGGACAGCAGTAGGTCAAAACTTCCAAAAGGCCACATATTGTCTACCCCTGGCTTAAAGAAACTCAAACAATATTATAGTCATGTAATATAATGGCCATTGAACTTGCTTGTGTATTTATTTAGGCCCATTTGTTATTTACTTTGTGGTCCACTTGTCCATATTGTATTAGTAAGATTAAATCTATTTGTAAGATTAGATCATTTCAGTAGGTTCAGAAAAGTAGTCAGTAGCACATTTATAATCTCAGCTTGAAATATATGAATGCAAAGAATGATTTCATTAAAAAGAGAAGGACTTTTATCTATTTATTTCAGTTATTTTCCATCTTTTATGGGATTGGTCAAATGCTACTGAGTGAGCTTCATGATTGACTGGGAATTTGAAACTGGATTCCTAAGGGCCAAGAAAACTAGTATATTTTAGCTTCAATCTCTCCCTGCCAGTAACTAAGCCTCAGGAGAGACATTTCAACCTTTCAGAATTGCGGGGGCGGGGGCGGGAATCATGCAAAAGCCAAGAACCCCAGGGTGTAGGGCCAGATGCAGTAGATGTGGCCATCTGGTGAACCCAAAGGAAGCTGAATTTCACCCTGGTCCTGACCTTCTGTGCCACTGTATAGTATAGTGGCTCCCACTACCCTGCAGTATAAATGTTTGCAGGTCTTGCCATTGTCATAGCTATAGCATGATAGCCAAAAGTTAATCAAACAACCTGTTTTTGAAGGGTAGATTACTGGTTTTCATCAAAGACAGGTATGAGAAAACCACTTAAGTGAAAGATGCTGGCAAGTGAATGCCATTTCATTTGTTGATTGTTGGTTCAGAGTTGGTGACAGTGAGTAAGCCCACCCTTGCGGGTACTGGGTTCAAGTGTCACCTGCCTCCTCAACTCTTGCATTTTTGTACACTGGAAGCAGAGCCAATCTGCATTTGGTGTGTACCAGCGTATGAGTTCTATAGCCAGATCTAGGTTATTTTCTGAGGGCCGACTGCCTCTCAGTATTTCAGGTAGCATCTGACCACTGTTCACATATCAGAGAAAGCAGAAGTAAAAAAAAATGTGAATCAACTATTTTAGCTGGTGCAGATTTTACTGCCATATTTCTTTCATTAACATTTATAGGCTGCCCAGTAATGATGCCATGTGGCGAGCTTACAACACCAAATTAATAAAATAAAAAATCAAAACCATAAAACTATAAAATACAATGTCATAGTGCTTCCAGTTTCAGCTGGTTTTGTAATGAATGGTGTGTGTGAAAAGAGTCACAGGCTGAATCATCACAGGTCAGAGAAGCCCAAAGGGGCTTCTATCCAAGTGCTACAAAATGCTGACAAAACTTGCAGTGGGATCGATTGACATATGGAAAGTCTGGCATAACCTTGCTACCTCCAGACACTTGACAATATGCATTTATACTCTGTTTGAACCTTCAAAAATAACTTTTATATTGAAGCGCCCCAGTGAAGCATAAGATCTCATAAAGTAAATAAGATTTTAGACTTAAATAGTAGCCAAGTGAGCAATTTTAAGGAATTCTGGTCTGGAACAATAATCCTGAGTAGCAAAATAACCACAGATAATAATTGTTTGAAAGGTTGTGTGATTGTTCAGATAGGGACTGGGTAAGCAACTATGTCAATTGCTGCAAACATTTTGCAGAAACAGGATTCTGACTCAGCTCCTACGGTTACTGAAATGAGGATGTAAGTCTTGTTTGGCTCAGAGGCAGGAGACAGTGGCCAGATGTGTCTCAAAGGAAACGGGAGATATTTTCTGAATTTCTGAAGTAGTATACTGGGTTGGATCCAGACTTAGTCACACTTTATGTAAATGCATTGAAATTAGTGGGACTCAAGTTAGTCATGAATCGGGCATCAACAGCCCTGTGGAAAAGCAGCAGCAGGGGGAGGAGGAGCAGGAAAGGAAGCAGCAAGACCTGCTCCAGTTGGGCTGCACTTCCTGCCTCTGGTTGAGAAGAGAAGAAGCAGGGCCATTCCACCATCCTTGCTGACAGTTCTGCTTAATTTTCCCCTTGCCCTCATTTTGTTGTATCTTTTTAAATTGTAAGAGAAACTGGCTTGTTTGTTTTTTATTCTTTTACTGATTGACTGTAAAGGGACCTTCTTGGGGATATGGATATTTTAAATAAATAAATGTTCAGTCCCATTGATTTCAATGGGTCTGCTCTAAGTATGAATCCTGTCACTATTATGCATCAAGAATGTTCTGTATCTTTTTAAAAAATGCTAAGCGTACATTGAACACATGATTCAATGTATGTCCTTTCTCATGTGACTAATTGGTGTCTAATGATCTTATACTGATTAGCCTAAGGCCTATTGAAGTTAATAGTAATTCTGAGTAGACATGTATAGGGTTACTCCATAAATCAATAAAACATCTGGATGTTTGATCTTCTAATCACCTTTATATTATAATTATAATTATCTGAACAAATAATTTAATTTTCAAATAAATAGGTGCCTACACATATCACAGTTGTGCATAGTAATATTAAATAATTTCCCAGTTTTGAATCTGGAAAATTACATTATTTGTTGACAGCAGTTCTATGGTTAGCACTGTCTAGATCCAAATGGAAGTCTCTTCCTCAATGGAACTGAAGATAAATTGGAAAGAAATTAAAATTTGTAATTTTTTCCAGGTGCTGCAAGGAGGATGTCCTAAGTTTGGTATGGTAATTCAGAAGCCTGCCCATTTCCTAACTTGGTTGCACTTCTCTCAAGTGTTCCTATTCCACATCCTTTTCAAAATGGCTTACTATTCATTAGATCACTTTCAGTTACTGGCAAAAGATGGCATAAGTTTCCAGTGACAAAGCATGTCTATTACATTCCCATACAATAATATATTTGGTATTCTATTTCTGTAGGAACTAGAAAGTGAAAAATCTATTTATTAGACTTAATTAGAATATGAAATGAATATGAAAAATCATCCAATAATGTTTCCATAAATTGTTCATGAATCACATCAGCAATGCTGAAGTACACAGATTACCTCTTCACAAATCAGGTCACTTAAAATGCAACAATTCTCTCCTATTTTTTCTTTCAGTATAGGGCTGTGGAAACTTCCTTACAGTTGTAGAAAATTCATTTTTAATCCTGCATCTATGTGGAATGTTTTATAATAATAAAAACACCTGCATAATCATGACATCCCATAATATTCAGGGAACCCTGTTGGCCTTTCTATCATCCTGGTTATAGGAACAAAAAACATTGCTAGGAGGAGGAAAATGTGCATGTGCAATCAGGCAGGCAGACACACACACCTGTTTTCACAGGAACCTTAGAGTCCATTTTGATTTTCTGCTTCATTATGGCAGGCAGCACCAGGGGAGGAGTGAATCACCATTGAAGTCCATTTAAATTCACAGTTTTGCTTATCCAAAGGGGCCCTCTCAGAATTATACACCCAAGGCATTTGGGATGGACAAGCTTCACAGTCCCTCTGACTTAGAGTTAATTATGGATGCTGGCAGTGGCAACAATGGAGTGGCACAGCGTCCAGAAGAAAAGTACAATGGGACAAACCATCGAGGTTCAAGAAATAATTCCCAGCATGATTTGGGAGAAATTATTTAAAAGGACACAAGGACAGGTTTCAAATTAGCTCTTCCTTTTTAGAACTATAACTCAGAAGACACACTTGCAATAGCAAAGAAGGGCTAGAATATGCAAATCTATGTTAACAGTTGAACAATTTCTTCTAGCAAATATATCTGAAACACACCAGGAGTTAGTTAATTCCACCTTATTCACTTTGTCATATTTTTCCTGTTGTTTCTGCATATATGTACATATATTGCTGCCACCCTCCTTGCTTCAATGTGCATTGGAAAGCCAATTTGCTGTCCTCAATTCAGGAGGCAGTCTTTGTATTTTTCACCCAAACAATATCCATTTTCAGTATCTGAGACTGAGGTGCTAATAACATGTGCAAAAGTTAACTCAGCCTGTCCAATCTTATGGCTAATGCCACCAAAAGATATTAAACTTCCAACCAGCGGGTTTATTATTTTTGGGAGTAGAGCACTACATTGAAAACCCAAAAAGAAAAAGGTGTGATATGAGTATGACTTATTTCTTGCAATCTACTCAATTGGAGCCCCGAAATTGCTTTTGGGGCCTCATCTAGCCTGTGCTGTTAGCACTGCTTGAGATATGCCACACCTCAGAATGAGAAAGTAAATTGTAATGTTCTTTTTTTTCTTTTTCTTGCCCACCAGGAGATATTCTGCTCAATGTGAATGGAATTGATCTGACAGCTGTCAACCGTGGGGAGGCTGTAGCCCTTTTGAAAAACGTCTCCACCTCCGTTGTACTCAAAGCACTAGAACTGAAAGAATGTGAGAACTTAGGAGAGAGGGGTGACAGCTTGTTGTTTGATGCCAATTTGAACCCGTCCAGTCACAGTGAATGGTCTCCTTCCTGGGTGAGGTGGCTTGAGCTACCAAGGTAAGTCCAAGGAAACTCTCAAATTGGCTGGGGATGAATGGTCTGTGGTGCTTATCTGGCTTGATGCACTAAGGTGACATTTCAATGAAATCCAGAGTCTGTCCATGAATTTCCCCCTGCCTCCACTTGTAGCTGTATCTGTATCCATGCACATGCACTGAGAAGGACCTCCACCCCCGGTTGGTCTGCTTTTAAGAGAACAAAAAGATTGTGAACAGACTTGTTTTTGAAAATGTGTCTGGATATAGCAAGGGAACTCTTGTATGGATGCAAAGGTCTTAGAATAAAAGAACTGGGATCCCAGACCACCCTGTGTCCTCCTCAACAACCCCTACAGCTTGCAGCTTCAACAGACAGCATTTTAGTCATATGCTGTTTTAAACTGTTTGACTTTGCCCAGATGTTCAAGAACTGCATGTGTGCAGGAGTTGAAATTCTCCAAACTGCCTTCCCTCTCATGCTGCCCTGAAAAAAAAGAAAGAAAAGGCAGAAACTGTTCGTTTCTAATGGGCCGGAAGCAGCTGTGTTGTAATTTTTAGTAAAAATAACAAAAACCACAGTGTGCATAGTTTGTCACCCACTCACACAGTGCATTTTCATGTCTTCCTGGGACATAAATCCTGCTTCATTCATTGGAACCTCAATTTTTAAAATGAGATTTTATCAAGATGACACTGAATTAAATCTATCCTCACACTAAAATCCATCAACCCATAAATAAGAAAAACACACAGTCACACAAAAGACTTGAGAATTGCATGAATGGCTTTGTATACTCACATTTTGTGTTATTGAGTCTTCTGTTTATCCAGAGATTTTAAATTATGCTCAGCTCAGTTAGCTGGGCAGAGACTGTTGATCAGTAAAGCCTTCTACCCCTTGCCTGCTCACTTGGGAGTAAGCCTCTCTGAACTCAGAACTTAGATGAGTAGATGTGCATATAATTATTAGTGTCTTAAATTAGGCTTATCAAACCAAGCTCCTCAGATGCTTCCTGGGGTTTCTTCGGAAAGGTTCAGCACTCATAGCTTGCCACTCTGTACAAACTTTCCTGAGAACAAGTGTAACTAAATCCAGTGGAGCTTACTTCTAAGCAGACATGCCTAGGATTGTGCTATTTTCTTATGTGGATTTTATTTATTGTTTCACTGATCTGATCTATAGCCTGCCTTTTTACCAAAACATGGCACTCAGGACAGCTTATAGAACCAATTAAAAGTTAAACAATAAAATACATGAAAGTGCAATGGACGTATAACAATCACATAGCACATAACAAGGACCTGAAAGTGATCTTTGCCTGCTGACAAGAGGAGACCACAAAAGGAGTGAACCTAGCCTCGCTTGCGGGGGCAGCCCATCACGACAAATTAGTTATCTTCTGCAATATGCTGGGTTGGGTATGTTCTAGGGTCCACTTTCAATTCCTCTCAGGCAATTTGGATGGCTTTATATGAGAATTAGAAATTCATAGCATGTAAGGCTATCAAAGTCAAACTGAAAGAGAAGGAAAAGAAACTGAAAACATGTATGGGTTTACTTATTTATAGCTGCCTTTTTTCCTTTCAAAGAATTTTAGTTGGCTTACTGAAGTCTTCTGCTTCTCTTCCTCTCAATCCTGGTCTCACAACAGTCCTGTGAAGTAAGTTGGGCTGAGAGTCTCTGACAGGCCCAAAGTCACTCTGTTAGCTCCATGGCTAAGCAGGCACTGAAACCCATATCTTCTGAGTCCCAGTCCCATGCTCTTAACAAGAAGGAACTTGAGAAAAGGAGCTACCGAGAAGTGTAAGGTACAGACACAGTAAAAGAGGAAGGTGACAGTTGAAGGTGCAAAGAAAAGAGCATGCTCAGAGATTTAGAAAAAGAATGTGAGTACCTTGCAGGACAGGGGAAAGGGCTTTGGAGGACCCTATAAATGATGCCCAAAGCACCAGGAGATATGGGACATGGAGAAGAAGGATTAACATGAAATTATGGAATAAAAAGCATGCCATACTGTGATTCTGGCATAGCATAGACCCCCCCCCCCCGCCACCTGTAACTTAGCAGAAAAATAGAAAAGTGACCTTCCAAGCAGGTTTATGCACCCTGGGTCTATATGGAATATTTCTCAGGGATGCTGACTGAATGCACCAACTGGTGCCAGCCAGAAAAAGTTCTGGTGCTCAAATTTCTGTCATGTGACAAAGGAGTGTCACTTTCTGGGGAATTTTAAAGCCTGCCAGTTTGGGAAGGGGAATTTTTGCACTTTTAATAGTTGTACAGCAAATACTCTCTGTCTCTCTGTGACAGAAAGTTCTCTCTGTTGAATTTCTGGCTGGCATGCAGCTCTTAAGGCATAGGAGCCCTGCCCTTTATTTAAAAAAAGCAATAGCCCCATGCCCAGCAGGGTAGCTTTCGTATTGTATCACACTTCTGACAAGATTGGGTGTGAGGCTCCTGCTTTTGCATGCACATCTGCCTGCCTAGACGTGTTGCTTTTCCCACAGAATGGAGCACAATGTAGACTACCTGTAGCTTTATGGAAGAATCCAAAGGGAAAGGACTTGCCCTCTTATTAACACCAGCAGCCCAGTTTACTGGAATTCCTTCTCTCCCTTGCAAACCTAGACATGCGCTACCATTCCCTCCTCCTTCTCCCATGGCCTCTTTACTGAAGGAAAATTACCCACCATGACGGCAGGTCTGCAAACAGGAAATTCATTGTAATCATATCTACAGCTGCAGCACCGCTCACAGAAAAGGGCCACAGTGTATCCAAACACCAAAGGGTATTAGTATGCTGAACTGGTACATTGGTCTTCTTAAATTCAGATTAAGTGGGGGATGGGTCAGTGGAGGGGGAGACTAAAGCTGATTATAATGAACAGGAACAGAGGTGTATTTCTAATTAATACTTACTTACTCCCAGGTACCTGGGAGTCCAAACATGGATTTACTTAACTGAACAGATTACAGGTTTTAATCTTACTAAAAGAGTTCTACTGACCCTCTTTTTTCTGTTTTTTTGATTCTCCAAACTTCGTCTTCCACATCTGGAAGCTCTTTAGCAGGTCCTTTCACCAGAACATGCATCACATTAATACACATTAACTCATTTCCCCCTTGTCTGAGAATGTAACCTTTCGGCACCAGAGTTCCCATTTGGTGCTGGGAAGGGCAACTGCCCAATAGATCTTCAAGAGGGGTCAGATGAGCCTCAAGGATATGTTCACCATAGCTCTACTGCAGTTACCAAAATGTCTTTGGGAAATAAAGATCACCATTCATGTGTGCTTCAGGCTAGAAATCACTGTGATCATGCTATTTAACATATTAATAGTCTTTCTGAAGCAATGTATGAAGTGGCATCCAAATTCTTTAAAACCTGTAATTAATCAGTGCAAATAGTGGGTGAGCTGGAGGTGGAAAGAACCAACAGGATGGGAGAGCAGAAACTAAGGAATACTGAGAAGGAAAGTGCAGGCTGGAGAGAGAGGAGGTAGCTGAAAGGAAAAGGGGATCAAGAATGACAAGCACCATTTTTTTCTGGGTGGAGTTGTTAAAATCACCTTGGACATCAGCTTGGGGACCCATCCCTTGGTGCTGGTGCAAGGTTGGCAAAATTACACACACACAGAGAGAGAGAGAGAGAGAGAGATTGAGAGAGAGAGCTTCCAACTGTAGACACTTCTTGAGCTATTGTAGAGCAAATAGGTTAGAGCAATTAAAATGAGGAATGTCCAGGGCTGCCAATCAAAATTCATAATTCTCAAATGCCCAATAACATTTTCTGTCTTACTCTTGAAAGATGAAGAAGCATCTCAGCAACAACAGGGCAATAATACTTTGCAGTTAGAGTCTATCATATGCTCCACTTTATGGATCCTTATGTGAGCTATTTATAAATACCTACCCTTCTTTTCTTTTTTAACAATGTTTTCCCCATCCTTGCTCCCTCACTTCCTAGCCTTTCTCTCATCCCCCAGCTTCTCAAAAAGAAAAGCCTACCCCCTAGTTTTGATAGATGAATGTTAGCAAACATATTTGTTTCATAACTGCATTTATTTTGTCCATAATGGAGGACATGCAGTAGTTACTCATGCATTGTCAGAATATCTCAATGATGACTCACCAAAGACCAATTTAGAAATCCCACCTAAAATTCAACGGCTCTTCTTCGGTCATGAAGCCCCCAAACATGAAACCATTGCAGTGTTTCTCTTCGCTGTGAGAAGCAGCACAGACAGTTGTGGGCTGTTTGCAATGCCTTGGTTCATTCTCAAATTTCCTGGCATCCATAAGAGATTTTTGTGTTACTAATACAGTTTACTGTGGCCTGTTCAGTTTGGCACCAGCAGGCACAATGGAAACTTATAATGAGCTACAGCTATTTTGATTTTGAGCATTTTCACCCTGCTCTTCAGCTGACCAAGTCTCCCAGAGGCTCAACAGAAGCAGTGATACATTATTAAAAGAGTAGATGATTTGAAGAGGTGGCAAAGATGAGTTTGCTGCTCCTTCCTTTCCAGCTGACTGGACAGTTGTGAGGGGAGAAGAGGCCCAGGCCCAGTTTACAGCAGCAGTGGCGGCACTGATGGATGCTTGCCTCGTTGGCATCGTCCTCCTTTCCCGTTCACAGGGCTAGTTGGATTTCAGTTCTCACTTGGTCCTTAAGCACACAGCCACAGCTGAAAAGTCCATCTATTTCACTTTAGGCACATGAGTAGCATTGCTCCTCACCTCCAGTTAGTACTAAGTCCACAAGCATTTAAGATTAACCATATCCATTAATGGCAGAAAACGAAGAGAAACTAAAGAGCCTCTTGATGCTGGTGAAGGAGGAGGGTGCAAAAGTTGGCTTGAAACTCAACATTAAGAAAACTAGATCATGGCATCTGGTCCTCTCACTTCCTGGCAAATAGATGGGGAAGACATGGAGGTAGTGACAGATTTTATTTTCCTGGGCTCCAAGATCACTGCAGACAGGGACTGCAGGCAAGAAATTAAAAGACGCTTTTCTCCTGGGGAGGAAAGCTATGGCAAATCTAGACAGTGTACTAAAAAGCAGAGACATCACCCTGCCAACAAAAGTGCGTATAGTCAAGGCTATGGTTTTCCCAATTGCAATGTATGGCTGTGAAAGCTGGACCATAAGGAAAGCTGAGCGCCGAAGGATTTGAGGCCTTTGAATTGTGGTGCTGTGAGTCCCTTGGACCGCAAGCGATCAAACCGGTCAGTCCTAGAGGAGATCAACCCTGACTGCTCTTTAGAAGGCCAGATCCTGAAGATGAAACTCAAATACTTTGGCCACCTAATGAGAAGGAAGGACTCCCTGGAGAAGAGCCTAATGCTGGGAACAATAGATGGCAAAAGAAGAAGGAGATGGCAGAGAATGAGGTGGCTAGATGGAGTCACTGAAGCAGTTGGCGTGAACTTAAGTGGACTCCAGGGGATGGTGGAGGACAGGAAGGCCTGGAGGAATGTTGTCCATGGGGTCGCGATGAGTTGGACACGACTTTGTGACTAACAACAACAACATATCCTTATGTGTGCAAATCCATATCCTTATGCGTCCATCCATAAGATAAATCCATGTCCTTATTCAACTATGAAACTGTGACTAGAGACAAGGAAAACTTGTCCAGTCAGAAAGCTACATGATTTTCTCACCCATGGGGGAAATAGCTCAAGTCATTCTGAGACCAGTTCAGGTGCCATTTGGACCTGTCACACACCCCAAGGTTGTTAAAGGTAATGAAACAAGGTAACAAGGGCACCTCCATAGTACCTCTTCCTCTCTTTCTGCTCTTCCCTGCTCCCAGTGCTTGTTATAGTGCTCTGGCTGCATGCAAGATTCTGGGGGTGAGAAGCGACTTCCTTGTAGCCTTCTTAGTGCTATGACTGCTGAAGCAGCAAGGAAGGTATCTAGACATGCGGCTTTTTATCCAGCTTGGGTTATCATTGGACAAAAATTCAGCACCACTGTTAAACCCAATTATGTTTGACAGAATCCACTATTTATCAGAGGATATGAAAAATACTTTGATCAGTACTTATTTTAAGTTGCATGCTGTGATTCCACCAGCTCAGACTTGCCTACAAAAGCTATTTATTAGATTTATATCCTACTGTGTCCCATGTGATCAGGGCAGCTCATAACAGTTTTTCCAAACAGTTCTGATGCCCAGGGGTCCACTAGCTAAGTAATTAAACTGCTTGGGAAATAAAAGAGGGATCCATTTTATAGACCTTTTTTAAAAAAAGAAAAAAGCAGTCTCAGGCAATTTCTGAAATACAATTACAAATACACTTAAGCACACACAGGAAGTCTAAGTTAAGAAATAGCTTTGTTTGCCATTTTGATCTGTGGAAAAGCATAGAATATGCCCCTCCATCTTTGATACAGCCCCTGTTTGTAATTGTTTAACCAAGTAGTTAAACTATCATTGATTGGACTTTTATCAGAAACCGAGAAAAATAGTAGTTAACAGCAAGTCTCTGCCAGCCTGCTTTCCTTGTAATAACATTTCGGCTAAGCCACCCACCTGCATTACATGGATGTCAAATCACAAAATGGGCTTTGGGGATTATTCCAATGGGAGGGAGTTACCATCCTAGCTGACTACACTCTTTCAAAATGCAGGTATTGTAAAGCTATCCCAGCAGGATTCTCGAGAAGTTTTTTTTCAAATATTTAAGTTGCATCTTCTATTCCTAATCATACAGTGCTCAAGCCAACTTACAAGATAAAAGCATACAATACTTTTTGCTGTGTAGCTAATGGGGCAGGTTAGAAATGTAATAATACCTTAAGAAATTCAGTGATCAGAATTACAATAAAATCCTAAAAATAACAAAATGCACAATCATGTGACAAGCTTATGATTTGGGTGGGTCTTCAAGTGGAAACTCAAACCTGCCTATTGGCTCTACTCATACATAACATGCTGTGATGTCCAAACTCGTGTCAAAATTAGAAGCTGAGGAAGCTTTCTTATACTCAGTCAGCCCACAGGTCCATCTAGTTCAGCACTGTCTGCACCAGGGATGAGGAAATCTACTTTGGTCGAATGGTCAAAGTCCAAATTCTTGGGAGCCACTTTACATTAGTTGGTTGGGACAAAAAAGAAAACGCAAAGGCAGAGTCAAGAATGTGATTCCTACCAATTTTAACACTTGGAACAAATCAGGACAAACCTTTGCATATCTACTCAGAAGTAGGTAGGACTCTACTACATGTCTACTTGCAAACAGGGCAATGCTCTTCGTGTGTATTCAGAGTGCATCACTGGAGTTGCACTGGAGTTTTTTATTTTCTGTCTCCACCACATTTATATCTGTTTTTCCTCTTGTGAGGAACCCTAAGCAGCTTTTATGGACATTCTCCTCTCCATTTTAAGTTAGGCTAAGTCAGTAACTGGCCTAAAGTCACCCAGTGAGCTTCATGGTTGAGTGGAGATTAGGACCTAGGTCTCAAGAGTCCTAGTCCAACACTCCAGCCACTTCACTACTTTGGATCTTAAGATCAGATCTTTTCCCTGTTAAGAGAAGGGCACGGCTGAGAAGCTGAAGTTCCCCACGCTTTATCTGCAGCATCTGTCCAGGGTTTTATATCAAAAATTTTCCCAACCTTCCTTGTGATGCCAGGAATTTTGCCTGCAAATTCTATGGTGTGCCAGTGAGATCTCAAAATTGTAAAGCTTTAGTGTACAAAGGAGACAAACTCTTTTTGCCCAAGAAATTGGTGCAGTGATGTAGCTAAGAACATGAGTACTTGCATGAAAACTCTTCACAGGCAAATGTTTTAAACATATGAAATCCTATAAATGCTAAGTAATAGTATGAAGAAAGCCAACTTTTTAAAAACAAAATGACAAATTGTAAAATGGTGCCTTATAGCCTGCTTAACTGACTGAGGATGTGTTAGTGACTAGCTAGCAATCAATAACAGCTAAACCCTGGCAACATTTGGTCATGACCTTGGTAAGCACTGTTAAATCCTATGAGTTCATGTCTTTATGAAAAATGGGATTGAGAGTGCAAAAAGCCCCACACAGATGGCAAAGCAATAGCACTAGCCTCATGTAGTTGGGCCAAGAGGCACCTGCTTTTCACATTAGGAGCCAGCTAACTGCTGCACAAACATTGTACCCTGCATCTTGCCAGCAGGTGAATATTTGCAGCTCCCAAGGGCCTCATATAGCAGTACTATAAAAACCCTGCTTAAGTATACAGCAAAAAAATCTATTCCCTTAAAAATGGTGTTTCTATTTTTTAAAGGATTATTTTTAAATCTCTCAATTTAAACCCGTATCATTCAGTGCTGCCAATGCTGAAGGACAAAGAGGTACTACATGTGCTTGCTGCTTTGAAATACAAGTAAATGGAACTGGTAAAGGCTTTATTTGCTCCATAGACTGGAGAACTCCACAAGCTCCCTACTTGCATAAATCCCTTCTTTGGTTAGGATAAACTGCTCTGCAAGACATTGATTTCACTATTATATTCAAATAATAATCTGAACTGTCCAGTTAGGAAGGGGTTTTCCAAGAAGAGAAAAGGTTCCAAGAGAAATATATATAGGTGAATGCAGTGGATATTCAGCAAGCATAGTTTTTAAATAATTACATTCACTGTCTGGAATGGCAAAACAGATTCATTTATCCTCCCAGCTTTATGAAAATCTCTGTGTGTAGTACAGTAGCATTTAGATAGAGGCTTTTAGTAAAAAGCCACATACTTTCTTGTTGATGTTCTGAAAGTCAATATTAAAGAAGTCCTTATCTACCTACCTCCATTCTAAATACAGTCCAAAATAGGTTATATTTTAGAAGCAGCTCAGGTGATATCAAGTTTCGAAGTAGAGGTTTCATGCTAGCCACAGCCACTAACATATTACAGATGTGTAGGGGATCTTTGCTTCTCTGCCATCTGTAGTGTGTGAAGTTTTAATTTTTTGCAGCATTGCTATATATGTAACACACTTCATCCAAACAGAAGCAGCCTATTTGTAGACCATGCAAGTATAGTATATAGATTTCTTTTGTAAGTCCAATATAACCAATAAGTAAATGACCAGACTCTAGCGACATCAATAATGCTGACTAAATTGTACAACTGATCATTAAGAAGCATGTTTTCCCCCACCCCAGGTATTTGTACAGTTGCAAAGAAATTGTGTTACGAAGAAATACAGCAGGAAGTCTTGGCTTCAGTATTGTGGGGGGCTATGAAGAAAACAGTGGGAACAAACCCTTTTTTATCAAATCCATTGTTGGAGGGACACCAGCATATAATGACGGACGTATCAGGTAATGAAATCACACCAGTTCTAAGTAAATTCTTACCATCCAACATACGAAGCTGCCTAATAACGTAAGACTACTGTCCATCTAACTCTGTATCATCTACACTGACTGACAGAGGCTTTCCACAGGAATTCTTCCCAAACATATCTGGAGATGCTAGGGATTGAAGCTGGGACTGGAATGCAAATCATATACTCTCCCACTAAGCTATAGCCTTCAAGGTACCTTAGGGGTTCACAATAGCTACCAGCAACTTTTATATACATTTGGCAGATAGCACTGATTTTATAACAAGGTTTCTAGTCTTGCATGTTCTGCACCCCTCAAAGCATTTGATGTGAGATTAAGCATGTACAAATATACACACTCAGTGCACTTTTCTGTGATTGAGGGTCACACCAACAGGGTATATACATAACTATATGCATGTGTACCTGACCATACAGCTCATTTTGCACACCATAGATGGTATATACAAGCCCAAAATTCAGTCATACCCTCTGCAGATTTCTGTTAATATGAATTATATATAATTTTACCCCCAAATGTTAATCTCATGCTGCTAAGTAAGTAACTTATCAGAGCAAATAATCAGGCTCAGGATTTATAGTTCCTGGTGCAATGGAATCCCTCAACTTGAAAGCTGCCAACTGTGTGCAATTATACTGACTGGGAACAGTAATCAGATTGGTTTCCCATTCTATTAAATGGCAAGCCACTCAAACTGTGTGTGGCAATACTTCTGGTAATATTGCAGCGCCTAAAGCAGGGGTAGAGCCAAGACAATTATCTTAAGATGCTATGCCTTCTGAGAAAGTTGAAATCTGGAAGGAATCCAAATCAAATTTGGGTTCAAATTTATTCCAGAGTGCTAAAACCTACAAAAGAAGGTATAGTTATATAGACCAGACACACAGTAGAGTCCTAATGCTTTAAATCCTAAGTGGTTCCTAAAATGATGGGGTGCTCCTTTGGATTCAAATGGAAAGAAATTTGCAGATTATGATTGAATCCCACTGGGGAACTTCTTCAAAACCATTTAAAAATTTTGTTAATGCAGATCTTTAAATATTTTTGTAAATAAATTATATGAAATTAGAAAAAACACATGGCTACATATTCCTAAAAAGGGTAATTTAAAATTTTATAATAGAGGCATATCTGGTGCATGGCCTGGATTTGAAATGGGTTTTACATTCAGATGCTATCTGCTACCATTCTGCTAAAACTCAATAGAATTCCATAGCACATTCCAAAACTGAAGATTAACAAAGTGAAGTTTGTTTTGATGGTAAGTTCCTAAATTGAAGCTGCTAATGTACCAATTACCATTTTTATATCATTTCTGTCTTACAGGTGTGGTGACATCCTCCTAGCTGTTAATGGAAGGAATATCTCAGGCATGGTACATGGCAGTTTGGCAAGGATGCTAAAAGAACTGAAGGGGAAAATTACTCTTACCATTGTGTCCTGGCCTGGCACTTTTTTATAAAGCTGTAATTAAACTGAGAGCAGCATATCATTTGACACAAAATCAGCCACTTAATATGGACCTCTGTTTACTCCACTTTCTGGTCAACTGTATACTAGTAAAAGAAAAACTTGTGAAGTGTGTACATACCACAGAAAAATAACCAAGCTATGTGTAAACAGAAAGACATGCACTTTTAAAATATGGACACTTACTATGATTGTAAATCAGGGTACATATCTGCTGCATTAGGTCTAAGGTTTGTATTTTTGTATCTAAGCAAAGCAGCAGTAGCCACACAAAGTTTAACAAAGAAAAAGGAAACAATTTTAAGTATCCAACTCAAGCAGTCCCAAGAATTCCTGAATGACAGTTGCAATACTTTTCTAACAATTCTGTGGACAGCATCTATTCAAGACATAGAAAGCAATCTAATGATTACCCCAAATCCCTTTTTGTGGTCAGTATGAAGCAGGTATTTTTTTACACACTTTGTTTCCTAGCGTGTAATAATTGGATTAAATTTCATTTCTACTGTTAAAATAATTGTAATTGTAATTTGTAAAGCCAGGTTATTTTCATTAAAAAAGCACAAAAATACATTTTTCTCCTCAGTGCTTCTAATTCATGGCATGAACCATTTCATTTGAGTGTTCTGCCTGTTTTATTCATTCCCTTCTGTGCTGGGTATCTCTGAATCAACATCCTACTCACAAGAAGCTGCATGTAGCAAATTACCTGACCAAGCAAAAAAGGAAATTGCCAGGCTTATCTGCACTGAGCAGATGAGGAGAAAAAAACTAGTAGAGATGAGGGCACCTTCCCCAGATATAAGTGAGCCAAGGAGCATTACACACTTGGGTGCAATCTTATCTGCTCCACCTGTGTTACACATATTCTGTGCTGGGGTATGGTGTGGAAATGGTGATCTCTGCAGCTGCTATACTATTCCCCGTGCATCTTATATCGATGCCCATTTTCTAGATAAAGCATTAAGAAGGAAACAGCAAGCAGGCTGCAGAACTAATGGGAATCTGTCCCAGCTCCTCCTCTCCCATATTATGCCCCCTTCCCCCCCCCCCCCCCCAATGGTGCATTTGTGCTCTTGGAGAAGCACCTGGTGTGGTTTTCTACATCAGCTGGAAGAGAAGGAGGGTGTGACCTCTGAAGAACCCCATGGCCCTCCAGATGATGTCAGATAGCTGCTGGATTGTGTCCAGACACTACTGCAGTATTTGTACAACAGCAGCAGGGGGTATTTGTACACACTTTAATCGTAGAAAAAAGAAACAGTTTAGTTTATGCTGAGTTTTGTTTCTGTTTGCTTGAATGGCAGATGACATAAAAAGTATCTGTTTGAACAACTAAACAAAATGCCTGTTTCAAATCCATTTTCAAAAGATCTTTTACACTGAATGCATGGGGCACCTCCAGTCTGTGGTGTAATCGCTTTCCTTGATGTCTGCAAAGGCTCTGTGCTAGTTCTGCACTCTGTGTTATGATGAAGCTTGAGTTAATAGTGCACAGTATCTCACTAGCCAAGCACAATTCTCCGTGTCTATCTTTCATGTCCTCCTTTATCTAATTGCGTTAGGTAAGACAAAACAATGTACGTTAACATGAAAAAATTCACTCTTTTTATTTTCAAAAATCCAAATTAAACTTATGCTTTTATACTAACAGAACAAGATTAAGAGCGGTTTTTTTAAAGACCCAGAAAAATAATTAGATTTAGAGCAATCTATTTCTGGCACTAATAGAAGCAAAGAGGCAAAAATCACATGTGCCTATTCTGCAGGGGCAGCTTCAGTGTTTTCCTGTTCAGGGGCAGGTTCACCACCACCTGTTTCTTTTCCTTCTTTGCTCTTTTTAGACTTTTTGTGTTTGTGCCTCCTGTGGCTGTCTCCTTCTTCGCTGTCATGGCGGCGCCTGCTGTTGCTAAAAAAAAAAAAAAGAGAGAGAGAGAGAAAAAAAATCAGACACAAAGCTATTAAACAGAATCTCAAACTCAGCGCTAGCCTGCTATTTCCCAAGCCTCTGATGTTAGAAAGCCAGTTATTTAGTACTTGAATTGTGTCACCACACTATACGCCCTAGCACGGCGTGAGTAAATTAAAACCAGAAAGGGGCTGAGGAAAAATACAGTCAATATTAAATTTGTCATGATTTCTTTTGTGAATATATATCTTAGAAAAAGGTCTGGCAGCTAGAGATGCACAGAAAATCTTTATTATCACATAATCAAATTCATCTCCTTTGCCCACCTTTACCCTGGGAGGTGGGGATAGGGAAAGATTAGGTTCGACAAGACTAAATGAGTAGGCAGGCTAATGGAGCAATGCACAAGAGCTGCTCCCTCCACTTTTCCTCTGGGTAGCCAAATGGAATCCCAGCTTCCTCTCTGCCAGAAAGAGTATGGCTGCTCCTCAAACACCTACTTGAGATGAGCAAGTGGCAGAGGCATTCATTAATAATTACAGGTTCAAATAAACATTCTAATGGATTGAGAAATTCCAACATCTGTATTTATAATTTAGATCAATCACAGAACGGCTACCACTACACCACAGTGTTTTCTGCTCTGCATAGGGATGTGAATATCAAGCTGGAATTCAGCTCTCTTGTGCTCATCAGACTTTTTTCCCACTCTTGGCCCTGGCCAGGAAATAAGTCAAGATGAGACAAGCTTAGATCAAGCCCATAAATGCTTGGGAATGCTAGTAGCTTCTTTGCATAAACCCAGGCAAAGTAAACAAAGCCCAGAAGTCATCTGTGACAAAGCAGAACTCTGCTTGTAAAGCATGTCTGCAGGCAGTGTATGCATAAATGGCCTTGCAGGCTCAGTTGGACTTGCTAGATGCCCACATGAACACTTGGTACAAGGCAGACTTAGAGCAGAGAGAAAGGCGGTCAGAATCTTGAGAGCTGAATGGAGGAAATTCAATGAATTCCTCACACATTGCTAACCTGGGCTCTACAACAACTGAATAGCAGCACATGAAGAGCTAAGCTTTTCCCATGGCAACTCAATTATCCTTCCTCAGCCTTCCTAAATTATTTTCATAGCTTATTAAAGAGCCAACCTTCGTGATGACTTGTGTCTTGTTTCTTCCTTTTCTCGATGTCTCCTTTCTCGGTGTCGCTCTTCTTTCTCTCTGCTTGTTCTATGCCGCTCATAGCCTCTGTCTGCATATTCTCTGTACCTATATCGTTCCTCATCACTAAAAGAAAATAAAATCTTCTAGTAAGCAAATAAATGATAAAGCAGCATTAATTAATCATGGTTTCTCCCACAGACATACAAAATACAAAGGTAGTTATAAGAGATTTGTAGATTAGGCAAAGCACATTCAGAAGGGATTACTCCAGTGAAGATATGTCAGTGAGAATTTGTAATCTAAGGATGTGATTCTGTTACTGTATAAAGCCCCAACCATGGATAACATCTTGAAGCTGTCAAGTCACAAATGCCAGCATTAGTAAACTTAGATGTCATTACAAGCACTGTCTGTTCTGGTTGTTTAGCTGTAGAGTAGAAAGGTTGAGTAAGGCAACTCTTAACAAGGGGGAAGTATTTATGGACTTCCTTGAAAATTTCAGGACACTAAGTACAAGTATATTTCCACATTATGGATATTCAATTAAAAAAATAAAACAAGACAAGGAGTGTGATCTATTACCAACAGTAAGGTTTTTCCTCTGTTAAAATATAAGGCAACAAGCTACCCATTGCTCAGGGAAGAAAAATGGCTCATCACTTCACAAGTAACCTTGCAATTAAAATTAAAAAGTTTGCATACAACGTCAATAAAAAATAACATTTAGTATTACGTATTTCCAAAGTTAAAAAGAACTTTAAATATGTATTTCCTTCCCCATGGACACCCAGATAGGACTGTTGTTCATGATGTGTGCATTTGTCACTATGAAACTGTTCCTTTACACAATACAAAACTAAATTTCCTATTCAAAGGCAATCTCTCCATATACTGAGACATGGAGAAAATATGTAACTTTTAAAGCCATACTAAAGTCAATATCAACATAAACTAGTGTGTGTGCATGCGTGCATACATATATATGTGTGTGATAATCCAAAACATAACTCAGTGTTCTTATTTATTCTTTGATCACTTAGGATTCCTAATATATCACACTGAGTTTGGAAGAAATGAGTATTAAGACAGGAAATCTGCCTCCTCTGGAAAAGTGACATAATTTATGAGACAGTAAGAGAAATCCAGCACATCAAACTGATATCCTCTAAGCTTCTGCTTTCCAAACACATGACCTCTAGAAAGACTGATTACACAGTTTAAGTTTAAAGTTACCTACAAATGTATTGCCGGAGAGGGTTCAACAGTAACCTCTACTTTGGCTAAGATGGCATATTGCTCCATTTGAACAAGATTCAAAGAGCAACTGGGGCTCATGCAAGGAGCTTAACTATTCTAATTAAAAGTTCTGATCACCCAATTTTTTCCCATGGATGAGGCAACTGCTTTGTCATGTCACACACTCTGCAGTTCCAAAAGCAATACATCGTGCTGTAAGAACTGCTGCTGTTCAAGAGCAAAGGTAATGCTTATGTGGACTCACAAACTAGTTTTACTGTCCCTTGGATCCTGGCAAGCAGGCTGTAAGCTACTAAATATATTCCAAAAATAAACCTTAAAGAACCGGATATAACAATCTAAAGGTTCTCAGAAAAACCACTAAAAAGTGTACATTTAAATCTCAAAGGGGTTTGCCAAGATGATTTCATAGAAAACTAGTAAGAGACTCGCTCACTCTTTTTTTGTGTTTGGTGCTGTGCTCTTTGGCTTTTCAATCTAGTAATGACAGTAAAAATAAAATATATGTAGAAAGTCATTTCTGGAAAATGTGCAGGGTCACTTCTCTAGTAGAAATGTGCCTAATTTTTAAGCATCTTCTTTTACAGGTAATTGGTACAGTATATGTTAAGTCTACGAAGTGTCAAACAACTGATCTGCAAAATTTTAAAAAAATGGGAGGAAAGGTTCTAGTTGCAAACCATTTTTAAACCATTTAGGATGTATATAATTTAATTTGAACTGAAAACTGACTTTGGCCTATTGTGGAGAAATACAGTGTGTTTACAAGTTCAATCTGAACTTGAATTAGTTCAATACATTTGAATGCATATCCATGCAGTGGTATTTTGAGCTTCAAAAACCACACCCTTTGGTTTCTTTAATATAGCACTATTTATAATGTTATATTAGAGATGTGAAAGACATATACTGCATTGCATACTTTAGCCTTTGGCTATGAGTTGGAAGTTTCTCTCCAAGAGCAAAATGGAGGACAAACAGTCCCTTGATACACCAGTGTTATGGTACCCACAGAAAAGTCTTTGCACAAAATTGTTATTTTTTGTTTGTCAGAAATGTTTTCATGAGCTACTGCACACACATTAATGATAAGAATTTAACATAGATAAATAATATATGTTCAATACTATCATATCTCAATGATCTGCAGTTTGCAAGCTTTTTACTTCTCTGTACTCCCTAATCAAGTTTTTACTAAGTTAAAGGCCTTTCTCACATAGCCATGTGGCAGCATCTTTAGTGCAGATGTCAGATAATTCAGTCACTTATAAACCCTACTCTTCCCCCTCCCTTACTGATAAGTCTGGCAGCAACACAGAGACTTCTCTAGGCCTGGAAAACATTAAGGTTCATTTCAAGCACCCTTGAATGACCAGCCTTTCTCTGGCCTTCAATCAAGCTGCCTAAGAAACAGATGTTACGCTGATCTTAACATCTGAGACACTGACCCTGTAATTTGTAACACAAAACATACACAAAGTACAGGACATTTAAAAAACAAACAAAATATGACAATGGCAAGATACCTACATTCAATTCATGTGTTTTTATGTCTAGTTTCTAAGCCCTTCCCAATTGTGCAAACATACTGACTTTTTATGTTCTTGGTCATTTACATAAGCAAATCACAATAATATTCTGAAGCTGAAGACTAAAAAAAATTACAAGCTATAAGAATATACAATGTTCTCAAAATAATGTAAATGTGGAGTTTAGCTAAAGCATATATAGCTAAAGTTAGCACAATAAAGCAAACTGAACTTCACAGTACTGCTTAATAAGGTCAAGAATGAAGTGTAAAATTACCATAGTGAGCATTTGCATTTGCAGATATATTAGTCCTTGTGCCTTTAGGAGTACAGAAGTCAAACCACTTCTTGTATGCAGAAATGCATTAGTACAGCTCTTTAGATCATGCTATGTGAGCAAGCAGCCAAACGTCTGTATCACAGAAACAAACATGGCTCCCTCACTCTATCGTGGTGTATAGGTAATACACACAGGCCAAACTCTGTTATGAATTATAGTATCTACATTACTTTTTGGTTCTGTTCAAAAGAAAATAATTAAGCTAGTTGTTTGGTTGTGCAGCTTTAAAAACGTTATTTATTGTTTGAAGGTCAAATACAAAACTGCCATAGTCATCAATGTCAATCCTGGAATTTTTTTTTTTTCCTTCTTAGGTCTAACCTTTGATTCACCCTTTACATCCTTCTTAGGTCTGAACTTTTATTCCACTTTTACATCTAACCAAACTCACTCATGGTCTTTTTGGCGGTTGGACACCTCTGGAATGGGCTTCCCAAAGAAGTTCACCTGGTGTCCTCATGATCAGCATGTGGGTGCCAGGCAAAGACTGTCCTATTTTCTAGGTATTTGAACTATTAATAAATTTTAATATTTATATTTTATATTGTTTATACTGTTATGGAATTCAAATGATTTTAAACTGCTATACTTATGCCTATTGTAATATTGTTGTATTTTATGGATTTTTTGTATTACTTATTTTTAACATATTGTACACATCCCAAAAAGCCTTGAATTGGGCTATAGATTGCAGTATGTAAGTTTAAAAATCAATAAATAAATATCAGTAAAAGGAACAATTTTAGACTTGTAGAAATGTCAACTATACAATAGTTAGGAGACTCAAATTCATATGATCCCTTCTATAAATATTCTGAAAAGTAATGAGCTAAAAGCAGATTCCACCTTGTGAATTAATTAAAAGGGGAGAGACAAAACCATTATCTAAGCACATGCTGCCTGCTGGTGATTTTATATGTTCCATTTATTTTTTACTACTGGTTTGTATTTGAATGCTTCCAATGAAAAACAGACTGAATTAGAGCCTTTATCCCAAAGGAATTTACAGCTGCATACTAAAATCTAAGCCTATTTCTAATACAAGTATTCTCCTACTGCACCATTAGATTTAACTCTCACACTCACCTGTTGAACACACTAGGAGTTGGACTGTGGTCCCGCTCCCGCTCTCTGTCTCGGTTACGCTCTCGTTCCCTGTCACGATCACGATCTCTTTCTCTGTCTCGATCTCTCTCCCGTTCTCTGTCCTTATCTCTTCTTGAATAATAGTCCCATTGTTTGCTTGTGTCCATGAGGCTACTCCACGATGGTGCAGAACCTGCAAGGTGCGGAAAGGTGACTAAAGAAAAAAATGCCAGTATTAGAAAGCAAACAAGCTAGAAACATTTGAAAAGTGTAAAAAGAATCACTCACAAACTCAATGAAATTCCACTTTATAAGCTTAGATGAAGCCTCAAATGGAGTGTCAGTAACTCCAGGCACTTGTTTTGCATGTTACTTTACTACACGCTCACTTAACTCTGAGGCCAGTTTCAAAAACCAGTCAGGTGATTTATACAATGAATCAATTACTTGCTCCCTTTCCTTCTTGCAAGTAATACAGCATTAAACACAAAAATAATAAGAAGCCATTTTTCCTTTAGTTACTTTATGGCATTTTATTTAACACATTACATTTTGTACTATTTTTGACTGCAGGTGTTATCCTTTATAAGTACTGATTTGTAACTTTTTTAACTATTGTCCTTCTAAGGCTGAAATGCTAAGTAGAATGGAAACAGAAAGCCTTAAAATTGCTACATACTGAGCTTTTTAAACAAAAATAACATGCAGAAACACTGTACGGACTATTTTTAGTGACTGGGTATATGGCAATTCATAACAAGAAAAGCTCTGGTTTCTTCAGAAAAACAAATTGTTCCTTTTCTCAGTTTAAAGTTCTGGTAACACATGCAATAACCACTCAAGACAGATTTATCCAAGAAAAAGAAAAGAAGTTGTTCAGCTTATCTTATGTGCAGAACAACTTCTTGCACATGGTCAGGATGCAGCATGAGCTGCAAGAAGGCCTTTCAGCTTCTTATGTCAGCAGCAGTGCTTGCACACCCCAAAAGAGCCCCTTGGGTATGAGGGGCTGCCTTCTGAAGGAAAAAGTCCTCTTAAACAGACTCCCTGTATGGCCACTGAAATTCTCTGTGCTTCTCCTGTCTTGGCAAATTCTATCATCTGGCCTTCTACTGTCATTTATCACTGGCTGATTAACAGAAGAATCCTGTTGCTCAGAAGTTACTTCAATGACTGAGCAGCAAGATTTGTCAACAGACTTATCTCAAATTCTAAAACACATTAGCTTCATGATACTTGAAAATAAACTACAGTTTTCCAGTCCACCACACAAGTCAGTCAATGAACTTACATCCAAAGAGCATGATCTCAGGGCATCCAGAACTTGTACGCCACTAAGGCATTAAATCTTGACTACAAACAAGAAGTAGTCCAAGTTTGCACATCAAAGCAACCCAACTTGGCCAGTTACCCAGAACGGGTGCTGTACTATGTGAACCAAATCATGGTTAGTCTTCACTGTTACTGAATGATGCTGATGCTGATATGTGTATCTTTCAAGTGTTGCATGTGCTGAGCAACTTCAAGACTGGAGAACTTGGAATAAAATGTAAAGCACTGCAAAACAACATTGTTCAGTAGCAAGCAGACACAGACACAAACTGTACAGGAAGATTTTGAAGAAAGCTCTGTTCCCCAAAGAGGTCCGCCTGGCACCGTCGTTACTGGTTTTTCGGCGCCAGGTAAAGACCTTTTTATTTAAACATCATTTCAATTGTTAAAACATATGATCTGGCCTGGGCAACTTCTTCTTCCTTCTCTTTCTCCTCCTATATTTTTATTTTATACTGATAATTTTAATTTTGTATTTGTAAATCAATGTATTTTTTGTATTGTTATATTTAATGGTAATTTATTATGTACTATTGTATTTCAATGTATTTTATCATGTTGTAAGCCGCCCCGAGGTTTCGGCAAGGGGCGGCATAGAAATGTTATAATAATAATAATAATAATAATAATAATAATAATAATAATAATAATATACTGTGTTCTGGTAAATGGCTATAAATGATTCCACATAAAAATGTTCGTGGCTTCTTTGGTGCAAGAAAAAAACAAAAAAAGAAAAATTAGTTTGTAGGAGAAGAAAAAATGTTACTAAAATATTTTGGGGGTTCCCCCCCCCCCGTACCACATAATCAATATAGTTCAGTGAAGGTGGAAAAAATAAGGACTTAAAGAGAAAACTGGGTTTCTAAAATGCTGCTAATCCCAGAACATTTTGTTTAATTCTGAGTAAGGGAAGTGAGGAAGAAGATCAAAAAATAGCTAAACTTTACTGAGAATTCCTTAACTTCCTATATTGTTAATAAGGCATCTACCATGAAAATATATTTCAAGTATTAGTACTAAATAATATTCAGATCTGACTCTCCTTCATTGATCTGCAAGTTAAATTACAGTGGATTTAATTCCATTAGTCATACAATACTGAGTGGACAGGGAGGTAAAAAATTGAAAATGGATAGGCGTTTCACTGCCCTTACGTATGTGACTTCTTATGCTATAAGGGGATTAGGAGCAGCTTGTTTCTATCTTTATTTGCAGTAGGGTACTAGAAAAGAACAAACATTTTTGGCTAATGAGCTGAGTCAAACCTATCTTATAAAATAGCGCCACCCTATAGTGCTTTACAGTGTCTGATTTTCCATACATCTAGGGAGTAGACAGCAGTGTAGAGATGAGGAGAATAAAGCTGGCTATATCATAGCTGGGTCAATGGGTCCTCCTACTCCTGTTCAAGCATGCAACAAATCCCTGTTGCATAAACCATGCTACAAGGTGGCATGGTCTTGACTACTTTTTTTTCATTTCTAGTTCTTGCCCACTTATCCTGAGCAGCTAGAATGAATGCCAAATCCAAGAGCGGCAATATAAAACAGCAAAACCTGAAAATCCATGCAGTAGCTTTCTTAAACACCAAATAGCGTGTCTTACTGAAGGGTAGCTTTGCGCATATGGGAAGGATTCATAGCACATGGCTCGCATAATTACATTCCTGTAGCTACACAGAAATCTGGGATAGGGGAAATTCAGCATTGTCAACTGCACCATGTACTGGTGCAGCTAGTAAACATCTGCTACATACTACTCAGTTACATCTAATAGTTTTTATCCTAGAAAGTACATAAAAAGTAAGTTATTTGAGCTTTAGCTTAACAACACCAGTAGATTATCATAACAGATAACTAGGTAAAGCTTGACCAGGCAGATCAGTAATGCATACTATCCATAACTTTCATTATATTCAGTAATGCATTATCTTGCACTATATAACATGGCCACTCTTTTGATACAGCATCAAAAAGATAACTTTAAAAACTATTCTCAGGAGTATCTACAGGCGAACACATGAAAGAAGATAGTACAATTGTGTGTTCTTTCCCAGCAGACAAAGCAAATCAACAAAGAAACAGTAAGAATGTTAGAAATCAAACCTCACTGAGTTCTTGGCAATTGTGGCAAAGACAGATAATCGCAGACTAGACATTCATTAAGTCTTAAATCGTGTTTTGATAAATCCTGAGGAGCTCTGTAGAAGGAGGCAGTATTTCTCTTACAGAACTGTATTAAGACCCAACCATTCTCCCATTTAGGTTCACAATATTTCTATGATAACTGAAGTGAAATTGAATATTTTGAATATTTTGAACTCTTGAATATTTTATTCTGGCAATTCTAAAAGTGATGGTAGAAAAATGTTTGCTTTTTAAAAACCTAAGTATATTCCATTTGCTGCAAAGAACAGTTTATGCATTGGATCCAAATTTAAAAATGCAGGACTATATTGGTGAAAGCAAAATTCATACTCTCCCTACTGCAGCTCTTCCAGCCTCTAATCCCAAATGCTACATGGAGGATTGGAGGACACTACCGAATGTAGAAGGTTAGGAGAGAGCGCCTTAAAAACAGGCAGAGGCAACCTTCCATAAGCAGTGCTCTTCCTATGATGATACAAATATCTCCACTCATTTTTCAAGAAATTTCCCTCTCCTCTTAGCCCTACTCTGTTTAGCAGGGTCCATGCCAGAAGTGTGGCTTCTAGATCAAGAGAGGTATTACTACCACTCTACATGACTATGGTGCACCCGCAATTGGAGTATTGTGTTCAGTTTTGGGCCTCTCATTACAGAAAGGATATAGTCAGGTTGGAGTCAGTGCAGTGTAGGGCCACAAGGTTGGTGGCCGGTTTGCAGGGGATGCCGTATGAGGTGGGACTGAGGGAACTGGTCTCTTCAGCCTGGAGGAGATTCAGAGGGGATATGTTGGCGACATACAGGTATGTGAGGGGATGTCACATGGAGATGGGTAGAGACCTGTTCTCCCCAGCAGAGGAAGGCAGGACACGCTCCAACAGAGCAAAGCTCAGGGAGCCAAGGTTCCATTTGGATGCCAGAAAGCACTTCCTGACAGTCAGGACCCCAAGGGTGTGGAATGGGAGGTTGTTGAGGCCCCATCGGTGCGAGTGTTCAAGGATAGGCTGGACATCCACATGGTGGGCATGTCGTGAGTGGAGCCGGCTGGTGCCGGAGGTCAGACTAGATGGTCCGGGAGACCCTTTCTGACTCGCTCTGTTTCTATGTAGCATTTAGGGGAAAAATGGCAGTGCTGTTTGTGTTAAGTACATAGTATGGAAATCCACTTCTACCAGAGAAGTTGCAGCTCCCTATACCTGAATCCAATCCATTCCTGAGGGTTGACTGAAATGTGTGTATCAGCATATTACGCCTGAAACCAGTCCCCACTAGAACCTAAGAGGAGAAACTCTCACTCTAGAAGCCCCTTTCACATCCATTCTATTTTAAACACACTCTTTCATCATATGAAATGTGCAATATCCCATTTGAATCAGTGTTAACTATACAATATTCATGAATATCATTTTTTAAAAACTCATCCTCTGCTTTCTTCAAGAGACTGCAATAATTCCTGAGGTCAACCTAGTCTGAATGATGCTCTCCATATACATCCTTCCAGTAGATTACAGAAGCAAATGTAAAAACAAAGAAGCATAATATTGTAAGCAACCCCTTTGCATGGAGGAGATTAAACTCAAAATAGCAAAGAGAAAGGTACAACCTTATTGCACATTCACTGAACAACGCTCACATGTTTCAGAGGAAGCTTTTCCAGGCAGCTTTTAATGGAAAGGCCTTAATATGCTTGAGAATGGTGAAAACAAATGTGTGAAACCTCCTGAAATATGCAAGACTCAGAAGACAGTATGAATACTCACACACACTAATCTAGACATCTGCTTCCCATCAATAATCACATTCAGTGAATCATCTGTTTTTTGTTACCTGAATCAAAACTCTGGTTTGTTCATTCACAGCCACATACTCCTCCCATTTTACTGTAGCTTCATTCTTGCTGCTTGGACACCACAGACGCACTGTACTTTCAACCAGCGCATGAGGTAAAAAAAAAGGGAGAGAATGGGCACTACTTCTGTCCTTAATAGTGCACCAGTCTCCAAGTAACACTGCTGTGAAAACCTTAACTCACACTAAAGGGTTCCATCTCTGAAAATTAATACTTCCTGAGAAATAAGAGGTAGATTAAAAGTGTTTGGTCACATAATTTTCTATCTAGAAGAGCAAGCATAAATCTAACATTAGCTGCCTGAGCAAAGCATATTTGCAAGCAGTTCTGAAGACACTTACCACCACCATATGGAAATGCACGAGCTGAGCGGCTGTCATAACCAGAGGAATGTCCACTGTTGGGAAAGAAATACATTCAGGCTTCCATCTTATTTAGATTTCAATTCAAAATATTCAGTTCTTACAGCTCTGAAATTGGTTATACAAGGGAATAATTGCTGTCATGACATATTAAGGCTTCAATTTGGACAGAAAAGTCTTGAATTCCCAGCATTCCTCAACTAACATGGCTGATTGGAGAGGTGCTAGCAGTTCTAGTACTTTTCTGTCAAGCTGTGCAAATGATAATAGCCTAAATATCTGTGTAATAATATCTCTCTTATCACTTTGAGCAACGTAGATGTGTTTGGCAAAATAATTCAGAATTACAGTAATTGCTACATCTTGCCTTATATGTCCTATACTTTCTATTCTGGTGCAATGAAAGGGGACATCTTCAGCCTCTGCACCATCTTTGCTTGCATGGGTTTAAGCAATCTTGCTTAGTCATTCTCTCCTGCCATTCCGTGCAAATACCATTATGTAAGGGAACAAGCTCCCTGGTCCCACAACCTCACTGTTTCTGCAGCCCCTCACTCACACCAGAGGCTGGACTTCCACTGCAGAAATATTTCCTTGTTAAGTCAGGTGCCCTACATAATTTAGTTTATCTTCCACAGCTGTGAATTAGATGGGGACCCTACTCAAACAGAAAAGCCTCTAGGTCACCTCTGCCCCCGCAACACATGGAAGGTTGAAGGAAGAATGGCAGGGCAATGTGGAAGGAGGCAAGGTGAATGGACTCATCCCCAGGCACCCGTGTACAATGAGCACTGCACATGTGCAGAATGACTGAATATGATGACTGACTTCTTTCAAGGCAAGACAGGAATATCTGACTGTGCAGCCCAGCAATTAATCAATGATGAGGTTTGCATAGTCCAGGACACTACAGAGATGGATGTGGATGATAAACTATTTTACTCCCTAATGCCTTTAAACAATCATTATTTAAAATACCAATTTAATAATTGCTGAATTCACAGTTTCATTCAATAAATAAAGTGAATGAATCTCCTTTGGAAATGTTGTAATGTGAAAGCATTTATCCTAATATAAGTCTTCATAAGAAGCCTTTCTTCTCTTCATTGTATACTGACTAAGAGTTTCAAATATTAGGGGAGAAACCACACCTCATGACTTTGGCAACAAAAATATTTTGGAGTGAGAACTTTTTGGGCTCTTTTTATTCAGTAATTTTTTAACATACAGGTGTGAGCAAATGCGTGTATGTATACATGCAGGAACAGGTGGACTTCAAATGGGATTGCTGTATATCTTTCTCTTTCCAACAGAAATGGAACCAAATGGTCACTGAGTAACAACAACAAAAGATGAACTAAGGAGGTGACATTTCAGAGGATCAGCCCAATGCGGATTGAGCATGCTGAAAATCTGGTGTGCCCATAAGTGAAACAAAACAACAAAAAGAGGAAGAGAATGTGGGCATATTCTGCTAGAGTTTCTTTCAGTGTATAGTATTTTGGAAGGCAGCATGTGTGACTGGCAGGAATTCTCAAGAGGAATATTTTGGCTAGGAGGGAAAAATATACTGTATTCCATTTACATCCTACCCATCTTCTCAAATTCTAAGTCTACTTCTTTCAGTTGAAATAGGTCAAATACTGAAACTGTAATGATACACTTCCCCTTCATGGATCACTGCCTTACCGCAGCGAAAAGGCTTGCGTAGCACAATGAAGCTATGAGCTATGCCATGCAGGGGAACCCAAGACAGATAGGTCATAGCAGAGAGCTCTGACAATATGTGATCCACTGGAGACGACGCTACACATGGACATCACCAGATGGTCATCACAGAAATCAGATTATGTGCTCTGCAGCCAAAGCTCCAAAGAGTCAGTAAAAACAAGACTAAGAGCTGACTGTGGCTCAGATCATGAGCTTCTTGTTGCAAAATTTAGGCTTATATTGAAGAAAGTAGGGGAAAGCACTAAGCCATTCAGGTATGACCTAAATCATATTCCTGATGAATATACACTAGAGGTGACAAATAGATTTAAAGAATTAGATCTGATAGAGAGTGCCTGAAGAACTATGGACGGAGGTTCGCAACATTGTACAGGAAGCAGCAACTAAAACCACCCCCCCTCCAAAAAAAAAAAAAAGGAATACAAGAAAGTAAACTGGCCATCTGAGGAAGCTGTACAATTACCTGAGGAAAGAAGGGAAGCAAAAGGCAAGGGAGAAAGAGAAAGATACACCCAATTGAATGCAGAATTCCAGAGAATAGCTAGAAAAGAATGCCTTCTTAAATGAACAGTGTAAAGAAACAGAAGGAAAAAATAGAATAGGGAGGATCTCTTCAAGAAAATTGGAGATATGAAGAGAATGCTTCATGCAAAGATGGGCATGATAAAGGACCAAAATGGCAGGGACCTAACAGAGGCAGAAGAGATTAAGAAGAGGTTGCAAGATTACACAGAAGAACTATACAAGAAAGATCTTAATGTCCCTAATAACCATGATGGGGAGGTCGCTGACCTCGAGCCAGACATCCTGGAATGTGAAGTCAAATGGGCCTTAGGAAGTGTCTTAGCAGTAACAACGCTAGTGGAGAAGGCAGTATTCCAGCTGAGCTATTCAAAATCTTAAAAGACGATGCAGTAAAAGTGCTACACTCAATATGCCAGCAAATTTGGAAAACTCAACAGTGGCCACAGGATTTGAAAAGGTCAGTTTACATTCCAATCCCAAAGAAGGGCAATGCCAAACTATGCTGAAACTACAGTTTGAATGTTCCAACTACTGTATAGTCACGCTCATTTCATATGCTAGCCAAGTTATGCTCAAAATCCTACAAGCTAGACTTCAGCAGTTTGTGGACCGAGAACTACCAGGAGTACAAGCGGGGCAGAAGAATTCGAGATCAAATTGCCAACATACACTGGACCATGGAGAAAGCTAGGGAGTTCCAGAAAAACTTCTGCTTCATTGACTATGCTAAAGCCTTTGATTGTGTGGATCACAAGAGATGGGAGTTCCAGACCATCTTATTTCTCTCTTGAGAATCCTCTATGTGGCTCAAGAAGCAACAATAAGAATTGAACATGGAACTACTGATTGGTTCAAAATTGGGAAAGGAGTATGGGAAGGCTGTATACTGTCACCTGCCTATTTAACGTATATGCAGAGTACAGCATATGAAAGGCTGGGCTAGATGAATCACAAACTGAAATTAAGATTGCCCGGAGAAATATCAACAACCTCAGATATGCAGATGATACCACTCTAATGGCAGAAAATGAAGAGAAACTAAAGTGCCTCTTGATGAGGGTGAAAGAGCAGAGTGCAAAAGTTGGCTTGAAACTCAACATTAAGAAAATTAAGATCATGGCATCCAGTCCTATCACTTCCTGGAAAATAGATGGGGAAGAAATGGGATGGTGACAAATTTTATTTTCTTGGGCTCCAAGATCACTGCAGATGGGGACTGCAGGCAAGAAATTAGAAGATGCTTTCTCCTGGGGAGGAAAGCTATGGCAAATCTAGACAGCATACTAAAAGGCAGAGACATCACCCTGCCAACAAAAGTGCGTATAGTCAAGGCTATGGTTTTCCCAATTGTAATGCATGGTTGTGAGAGGTGGACCATAAGGAAGGCTGAGTGCTGAAGAATTTATGCTTTTGAATCGTGATGTTGGAGAAGACTCCTGAAAGTCTCTTGGACTGCAAAGAGATCAAATCAGTCATTCCTAAAGGAAATCAATGCTGACTGCTCTTTAGAAGGTCAGGTACGAAAGCTGAAGCTCAAATAGTTTGGCCACCTAATGAGAAGGAAGGACTCACTGGAAAAGACCCTGATGCTGGAAACAATTGAAGCCAAAAGGAGAAGGGAATGGCAGAGGTTGAGGTGGCTGGAGAGATGGGTGTGGGGTTGGGTGTACTCTGGGGGATGGTGGAGGACAGGAGAACCTGGAGGAATGTTGTCCATGGTGTTGCAAAGAGTTGAACATGACTTTGTGACTAAGCAAGAACAATAATACACTGTCATTCAATTTAATTTCAACTGTGATATAGTTATGGTTTAATGCATAATACAATTTATTAATTCAAAGTATAACCCTTGATATGCTTTATCACTTCCCATATTTAGCTTGGATCAATTATCTTGATCTCATTACTTGATCTTATACTCATTTGAGAGCTGCTTTTCACCCTGAAGACAGACTAATATTTTATAAAATAGCTTTGGATCATTTTGATTTTAGAAATAGGGATAATTAAAACTTTAACGTGTATCAACACCTTATCTTACAGCATTAGTAATTCAACCAGATGCGTAAAAGAAACCAATTCATCCAGTGGAAGACACTGGAAATGCGTTAATAAGGAAAAGATGAGGAGAAAGGCTTCTGAGAGAGACTCTTGGGACAGTGAAAGTCCAAGAGTCTGGTGACAGGTGTGCTGGAGTAGCAAGAAAAGTTTACAAAGATCAAAATCTAGGACATTCTGATCATGAAACTGGGGAGAAGGGAAAAATAATGTTATATCAATTAAAACCTTGCATCGATTGTTGCCTTCACCAAATTGTTGAGAGCGTCATCTAACTGAAAATACAATGTGAAAACACTGAATCATCAAAATACCCTACCTGGAGAAAGTGATCATTAACCCACTGGAAGAGGGTCCACGGACATTAAAGAACTTTACTAAATCTCCAGGGCAGCTAGTGAGAGAACCAGTCACGATCTTTTCTGACCTTTTGCCAAACAACTAGCTATTTCAGAACTGAGATAGAAACGACATGCTCAGAACAGTCATCTGGTTGATATTACTTCCCTGAGTCCCTTCCCAGCATCTTCTCATGTGTACCACACTAGTGCCTAATCCCACTGCATTCAGCAAGCACAGGCCCTATACTGCTTTTGCCCATGCTATGGCATGAACATGCTGCCTTCCCACCCTGGAGTCTAGAAGTCAAAGGCCATTGCTTTGGGCAAAGCAAAACACAAGGCCAGGTCTGTCTGCTTTGTATTTGAAGCACAAATGGATCTCCAATAATCACATCCTGCCCAAGATGCTAGAATTGCTACTTAAGGCATACATTCCTCATCCCAGCAAACTTTTGCTTTGGAAAGCAATATATTAGAAATGCACTGAAGAATGATTATAGCTGTTCTTAGACAATCAAGTGGTTAAGGAACTCAAGTACCAAGCAGAGTATGCAGTATGAAGGGATGGACTTCAAGCTCCATGCAAACAGCAGACCTCAGAGACTGCACTTTTAGAAGCCATCTTGTGTACAATGTAATAAGCTGTGCCTGAAACGGCAAATAACTTCTGAAGCAGCTATTTATAAAAGAAGCAGCCTTTGGTTCCTGGGGAAGGGAAAGAAGGGAAGGGGAAAGACCCTGTGTACATGTGAAAACATGTATCAAATGAAGTTCTGTGAAAAATTTCCTGAAGCTGTAAAATCCTCTTTTCTCTTCGATTTTTATTATATTCAAAATTAAACAAGATGGGATTTAAAACATCAGAAACTTCAAAATGCATTACTTCAAATCTAACTCATCCATGTTTTTCCTGTTCAAACTACTAGATAATTAAATTAAACTAAGTACATTTCTTGTGCTGTTAAACTGTTTTACACATGAAATTTACCTTTCTATTGTCGGTATAAGGGAAGGTGGCGGACCTCCAGGTGGGGGTGGAAAGCCTGAAATTTAATTGAGAAACCAAGGCATTTTTTAAAATTATCATTGCAAATTACTTCCAGAAAAAAAAAAAAAAAACTTTGACAAGCTAATCAAGTCCAGAGTAGTACATACAAGACAAACCTATCTGGTAACAACAAGAGTAACATACACCAAATGAAACACTTCTTATAGCATATTCAGGTAACCACATTTTAAAGAAATTTATTCTATGGAATTCTTCAATTACTAATCATAATTTAGGAATTTAAAACCATCTTGATATACATTATTTTCTCCAGAGAAAATTGAGTGCATTTAAAAAGAGGGGTGAGAGAAGTGCTAGAATGTACCCTATAACAAAAATGGAATAATACTGTATTGCATACTACTTCAACATAGGTTTAGAACAAATAAATATACCTGGAGGTGGCACAGTTATTGGTATACCTAAAAACAAAGAAGATGCAGCCAATCATTTCAGTAATGTTTATATTGTCTCATTCCCACATTATCAGAACAGGCATTATGGCACTCATGCCAACTGCATATTGTTGAACAGCCAATACAGCTGGTAGTATATTCATTTCACCTAGCGTCACACCCTACTGGAAAACTGTGCAAGCAGCAGGACCTGAGCCAGTTGCATGTGGTATTCACAACCCAAAGTTTGCAAGAAGGAAAGGGAGTAAAAGTTCCACAACATGCACCTAAGTTAATGTGTTTGCTCAACAAAATTCCTCAAAAAGATTCACTGCATAACAACTGCATCTGAAAGTAAAATCATTTCCATAAAAATAAACTTAAATCTGCTGTTTCCCTAAATTAGCCAAGAATGAAATGCTGCCCATATGAAGTCTTGATAAATGACGGTCAGTGTGATGATTAGAGTGCTGGACTGCATTCCTAGGAGATACCAGTTCTAGATCCTACTCAGGCATGAAGCTCATTGGGTGACTTTGGGCTGGTCATGGACTTTCTGTCTAAACTACTGTGAGGATAACTATGGAGTGGAGAACTATGTAAGCTGCCTTGGGTTCCTCACAAAAGGGAAAAAGGTAGTTTATAGATACAATGTAATAATAAAAATGAATTTGTAATATTTAGAGCAAATGTTAAGCAAATTTGAATGATCATAGGCTTTTTTGCCCAATTATGGGGTCATATAATCTGGAATATAAAATAGTATTGCAAGTATTACATGTTTTAGAAAGCAATTATACAAATTAAATACACTTATATAAAAATGATCAATTTAAAGAACACCTGTATACAATTATATTCTCTACCTATGTGTATGCATGCACAATTGAAGGCAAAAACCCACCTGTGCCTTTATATCCTCAATGTTAACAGACAAGACAGCAAATTCAAAATGTAAAATGACAAGTTAATGTTAACTGGGGCATTGATAGACAACACTTAAGAGATAGCATTAACAGAATACACTTCACATATGTAACACAGATACATGGAATACGACATTAATAGAAATCTTTATGTAAAATGGAACTCATCTACACTGAATAGCCTGATTCTTTGCCTCATATTCTTTTTTTTTTTTAAATGGGCAAGGGACTCAGTCACATTCATAATTACCATCAGTCAATTTTTCACACAGCCTAAGTCATTTATTTTGTAACATAGGAATAGTCACACTAGTGCATTTATAGCTGGTTATCTGAGGTACTATATAAGAATCAACAAAAAAGTTTAAAATCATTATTATTAGTTTCATTTCTATACCATCCATAGCTGGAGCTTTTTGGGCAGTATACAACCAAACATAAAAACAATTACAACAGATAAAAACATTAAGAATTAAAATTAATTTAAAACAACATAAAATAATGTTAAGAGACCATCAAAACTTTTTAAAAGACCCAGCCAAGAGTAAAAGAAAGGCATCTGGCTAATCATATCAGGCCCCTGAATGACTGCAGAGGTTTTTAAAGGCCTCTGTAAAGAGGTCAGTCTTACGCTGGCAGTGAAGTAATAATAATAATTATTATTACTACTAGTAGTAGTAAACTGTAATTCCCAAAAATTTAGTGCAGCTTGCAGCCGCTCTTTTTAAAACAGCAACAGTAGCAGTAATACAGCTTCCTAGGGTTATACTTTCAAACAAATGGTTTTTTTTGTTTCACAATTGGCTAAATGAACATGGTGCAACTACAAAAGCAAGATCTTTTTTCAAAGGATCTTTGGAAGGATGTTTTATATCTGAATGCTTAAACTTTCTGGCCAGTTGCTCCAGTTAATATTGAGTAATGAGAAACTAACAAGAAGCTTTCCATCTCTCAAGCAAGGAAGAATGGGCAGATTCTATTTTGGTAAGAGCTTTGAAGATAGAATGCTGGCAGCAGCACAATTAAAACAAGACCGTTAAGAGCCAAAACCACTACTCTTAATGGTTATTTCCAAATGCATTGAAAATACAAGGTATAGGAAAGGAAATCTTCTGGAAAGATTGATGAATGTTATCATACCTCTTCTGTTTTCACCAACATGCCTGACCAAATTACAGATTTATTAACTCTGAACATCAGCACATGAAAACTCATGTGGAAGTTTAACTCTATGAATTTCTGGATATCTTTTACATAGGGTAAAAAATAGGAAATCACTCCAGTATATAAATTAATCTTGAATTTTCACTCTCCTGACAATTTTTTTGAAGGCAATTCATCTCAGATTTCAGCTACTAACTACAAAAGCAAATCTAATGATATTGAATTACACTGCCTTAAATACCATTACCATTTCAAGTTCAAAAGGTTACTGTCTAACCACATGATAAGCTATATGGTTTTTAATGAACACCAAGGCTGCAATCCTAAGCATAAATACTGCAGAGAAAGATCCAATTCATTCAATGGGGGCTTACCCCTGCATAGTGATATTTCAGATTGCACTACAAGAAAATTTAGATTTGCTGCTTTCTAATTCTTCTACCTTACATATATTTAAACATATATCAAAGAATACTATTTTGCCATGCAGATGTCAAACCTGAAAGAGAACTATTTGCCATTCTTCTTAAATAGGAAATATGTATCTCTGATAATCATCTTTAGAATGTGAAATAGAAGCTAGTAATCCCTTTAAATCTGCATGTTTGGGGAGGAACATAAAACATTCTCCCCTTTTTTTTAAATGCAGAAGAGAGTAACTAGCCCCAAATGCTGGAAGGCTACCCTACCTCAAGTCTCTCTTGCACGTTAAGCAAAGCAGAACTTGGCCATTTACACATGGTGGGCATGTCGTGAGTGGAGCCGGCTGGTGCCGGAGGTCAGACTAGATGGCCCAGGAGCCCCCTTCTGACTCAGTCTATTTCTATGTTTCTATACAGGAGCTGCAGTGCTGCCAACATTGCTTGGATTCCTGCATACCTTTCCAGTCAGAAGCATGTCAACTGTTCTCAAGCAGCAACACAATAAAAAGGAAGTTGAAGGCTGTAGGTGGATGTCTAATGCTTCCTGTAAATCCAGAAGCACTGGGGATGTTGGGTGGCTGTGTAGAAGCGCACTTATGATTTCTCCTTTCCTTATTCTCTAACACAATGCTTGCCTAGAGTATCTGGTGAGAAACTGACTGAAAAGTGATACAGTGGCTGTTGCTGCAGCCTAAGATTGGAAGTTCTAGAAAACAAAAATTAAGGAAAGCCCCTATATAGGAAATGACTGGGGTGGCAGGGTGGGGGGGAGAACACCACTTGTTTTTATGTAGGTATGTTAAGATTCAGTTAGTTCCAATGAAGATGTTATAATGCACCCTGACTAAGGAAAACCAAAGAAGGGAGGAATTTTGTATGGCCAACAGGAACTGTACATTCCCAACCTCTAGCTTATCAGACCATCATACAAATGCTCACTTTATTAACTTACTATCCAGAATCTAGAGCCGATTTTGATTCTGCATAACATATTATGCTCAACATAGATTCTAAGACCCAACAATGTAACAAATTATATGCCCTAGTTTACTACCATGTTGATGTCTCTTTTTTTATTTAGCATTTTGCCCAATGCCATAAACTTATCCTTAAGTATATTGGTATGCACTCTATTTGTAATTACAGTTTGAACAAAACCTAAAAAGGAATGCATTCGGTATTGCATAAAACTATTCTTAAAGCTAATGGACAGAACCACGGATATGCCTTCTGTTCATGGCAAGGCTGTGGTCACCGAAAGTCACTCAGCCTGACTTTGGATGATTCCTTCTCTCCATTTCACCACACTTCAATCTATTATACACAGTCCTCTGACCCTGTAGCATTTTCATTTTCTCACCAAACCAATATAAAAATGCATACTGAGAATTTCATTTAATGCATAATATACCTTTCCTGTTCATAGGCCATCCAGTAAAAATTAGGTTTGTAAGCAACTATTGCATATATTTTGTCTTTTCCCCAATGGCTTCAAAATTCGTGGAAATTAACATCTCAATTATCATGATTTAAAGTAGCCATGGGAAGATGGCCAGTGTTACACCTACTCCGTCCTTCACTAGCTAGCAGCTTCCCTTGGATCCAATTAAGCCTAGAGGCCACCGGTTTCCAGCCCTTACAGGAAGCCAATAGTAGTTGAATGAAAACTAAGCAATGCATGAGAATCTTTACTCATGAAAGAAAGAATGCAGATAATGATGGTCTTACAAAAAGGATGAAGAGCTATGAAGAGCATTTTACAAAGAGAAGCAACTCTTTGTGGGAAGCTAATAAAACACCAAAAAGTTTAAGCATCAGCTGCAAACCTTATGCCAACTAGAACAGAACTCATACTATAAATACCAATCAATACATGCACGGAATACCACAACTTTTTGTCTTCATGCTATGACAAAATTACTGAAATGGAAATACTGCAATGTAATTTAGTTTACCTGGAGGAGGAATCAGAGGGGGTGCAGTACTGACAGATGGAGGTGGTGGAAGAAAAGGAGGTGGTGGAAGATGGGTAGGAGGCGCTCCAGGAGGAAAAAATGGAGGGGGCTTGGAAAAACTGCTGTCCACATCAGTACTGGAACGGTCAGAAAGAACCTACAAAATAAAAAGAGTGTTATATTTTCCCTTGATCAGTGAAAACCTGGACTGTCACTTTATTAAAGAATAAGCAAAGGTTTTTCAGAAACTAAGAGACATATGTATTTGCCTTCTAACATTAAAAGAGCAATCTTATGCTCAGTGACCAAGTTCTATGATACCAAAGCCTCCAATCTACCCTACCAGGCACATGCTGGCAAAGTAAAGGAGAGGTGGAAACTGCAGGGATTTCCCTTTCATGGCTTTTCTTTTAGGAGAAAAAGCTGCTGTAACTTTCACTTTTGAGCAGAGAGGAGAGCGGATCCACAGGGAGAGAGGAGCTGAGATTGGATGTATTCCTCCAAAAGTGGACCTCTCTTTATGTCCCCAGATGGGTAAGTCCATACCCTATGACCCCTGTACCACCATTTCAGGGACCACGTGAGTGCTCTCTGAAAAGGATAAAACAGGATTCTCAGTATTGTTTAAGCAAGGAGTACCATTACAAGGTAAGAAATGATTGGCAACTGTCTGATGAAAATGTCCAAAAGCATTTCAAATTAGATATTTATTAAATGCTCATTTGCGACCACAGCATACTAAGAACACTAGACACATGGCATACTTCCATGAAAAAAATCTTCCTTTACTAAAGGCAAAGTACTATTTCAAATTGGAATATTTTCAACTACTGAATATATTAATATTACAAGTCAAAAATATGATCTGGAATTCAATTTACTTTTTCCTTTAATGATGCTACCAAGAGTAACATGCTGATTTTAGGGTTTTTTAAAATGAAACTAGGATGCAACTGGGATCTCCCTTGATATACTAATACATATGCAAGATAGAAACATGAAACCTGTATATTGCTGTTTTCATTGGCCCTCCTTCTTCCTTCTACTCGGCTAATTGTGATGGTTTGTCCAATCACATCTATTGTACCAGAAAGCCTTCTGAAAAAGAATATATAATTAAAGAAAAACATTACATTATATCTTTTACCAATGAGTAGTAAAATAATGATGAAAATGCTTAGGAAAATGTGTCTCAAAACATTTAAATCCTACGCATATAGGATTCAAAATGATCTTATTCAACAAGGGTGAGATAGTTCTTGCTTCTTTGCTTACAAAAGAAAAAAAGTATTTTTTTTCTTAATGAATGGCATGTAGTTCCATAAACAAAAGTTGATGCTTCCACCTCAAACATAAGATACTCTATCAGGAGCATCCTCAACCAGGAATAATATGAATATGTAATGAAAAACTTATTGAGTGGTATCTATTCAGAGCCAGCATATACTTTTCTATTGAAAAGAAACCTTGAAATCCAAGGGAATGAAAGTAGAAGCCTAGTTACAGAAAGTTACATAAAAGGAGAGAAGGGCAATGTAAAAAAAAAAAAAAGGCACTGATGTAATAGTGTTATTTCCACACTGGGCAATTTCTGACAGCATGATAGCCATGACAATTAATTAACCCTAAAGGGGACACACAACATATGCTACCCACCATTATGAATATGCAATCATGGCTTGGCTTGTTGTGTCATGAGAATCTAGCCAGGAATGGTTAAACAGCAACTTCACATAATCCATTCCAGGATTATTGAACCCTCAAATAACCATTGCTCAGCACAAATCATGGCAACACCAGGTTAAGGACTGTATATTCATAATGGAAGACGGAATGTGCCTGGACCTCAAGAGTTAATTAACCCATTATGGCTATCATGTCATCGAAACCAGGTCATACTGCCACCCAATTCTGTGGCTGGAAACTAATTGTGTGGCACTCATATTACAGAAAGTCAGCTACTCAGTAACTAATACTCTGCTCAATGAGCCACTGGTACAAGAGTGCTAGCAGAAGAAATATGCAAAATAGTAAGCCAAGATTCAATCATACATATTTCCCTGAACTGTAAGAATTCCTTTTGTTGCTGTTTCCAATGCCCCCCTTGCTTCCTGGCTAGCTGCTGGCTTTCCAAGCAAGCCAGATTTAGCATAATGGACTCCTGCTACTGACCCCTTGCATAAAACCTAGGTAAAGTAGAGAGCCATATCTCTAGCAAGAAGACAGGACTAAGAACTGGAAAGAATAATTCAAGAATTGGCAGTTATGCTTGAGCCATAAATTACTCCAACGCATCTACAGGAGGAAGCTTGCCAAGTCTGCTCTAGCATACACTCTGAGGAAACATGCTAAAGGATCGCAAGCCCCTTACTTTCTTTGTTGGGTGGCTTTTAAACAAAAGGTTACAGTTCACATCCCACCAAAGTAAATGGCAATACTCCCATACATTTTAACAGAGCTAGATCTCATCCAAAGAAAATAAGTTAAGATAAAGTCAAAGTGTTTGCACTCCAAAAATGACACAAAGCCCACATACAGGAACTTTCTCTTTCTCAAGCAATTATTTTTACCACCCAATATTCAGATGGCTGAGCGAAGGGACAGTGGAGGCTTGTAAGATGAGCCCATATAAGGAAGGAATATGTAAAAACCTTCCATCTTCTTTAGCACACAGTACTTGACAAACACAATTTTCAACCTAATAATTAAGGAAGGCAAAAACTTGCTGTTTAAGAATCAACATTTTTCTAATTGTCTGTACCATGCCTGTAGCCAAAGAAATGAAATATTTTGGCAGTAATGGTCTCTGACTATATCATTTAAAGAAGCAACTAAGCAAACACATTAACTACCAAATGTGAAAAACATAACTAAACAAATTCCATGCTAGTTACAAAAGAGCCAAAATCCATAAGCAGCGAATGAACACCAGCCTAAAAAAAGCCTCTATCTAAAATATTTCACGTGAGCATGCAATACACAAAATAAAGATGAACACAATTTTATCAACAGTAGTTTAATACATTTTAGATGCAGGGGGTGACAATGATGGGCCAGGGAAAAATAAGCTATTGTTAGGGAGAAAGACAATGCTTCACTTTTTATTAGTAACAGGCATACGGTAGCATCAAATAAAGGACGAGACTATATATCAGAAGGTTTAAGCCACTATCCCTAACTACAGCATTGTTGATTTTGTGCAAAAGTCTTTATAAATTATATAAAACACAAGTCATCATTAGCTCAAAACAAGAACTACAATACTATGGGTCCACAATTCCATTCAGTATGCTCACTAGAGAGTATTCTGCTCCCCTCTGGCAAGCACAATAAGGTCCAGCCTTCTTCCTCATGTGGGAGCTGGGGAAGAAACAGTGTATCGATCCAGGGGTTAAACTTGGTCTGGGCTTGATAGCCAACAATTATTCCTACATAAAGTATTCCCTGAGTAAATGAACATTGTAATTCTGCTGCTGGACTATCTATTCATCAACACGTACACTAAATTCTGCAAGGACCTAGTCTGTAAGCTGTCATAACACAGAGACACTTCTGTGCCCTGGACATCCTTATTCACCAGGATAAAAAATGTCCTTTCCCCAGTGTGAACATGAATACCATCAACATAGTTGTACACTGTGTCAAGCAGTAGCCACAGCCTTCCTCTTGTATTTGGAAATGGAGAGGAGAAGAGAGATCAGCTGTACTATACATTAGAAGTACTTAGAGGGCTTCAAAAACCCTTTGCAACTACTGGGTCAATCAAATATCCCTCCAACTACAAACTCAAGAGGAAGGCTTCAACCTTTTACTTTTGCACAGTGCTTCCAAGGTGCTCTGGACACCTTGAAAGTGCTATGCAATGATCCCTGCTCCCTTTTCTAGGTCCACAGGTTCTGAGAGAAAGACATTCTCCCAGACCTTAGTAACTTTCAGTAGGGGCAAGACCTGGCACTTTGAAAAGACTACAAAAGCTGGTTTGAGGATCTAAAATCAACAATGAGCAAAATAGAAAGTTTTCTGAACTATTGCTTTAAACTCTGTTCTGAAATAAAAGTCTAAAGCAAGCTAGCTAATACAGGGCTTGCTACATGTAGCTAAACAATTCAAACAAATGATCAGAGCCTGGAGACTGAGAGAATGGCACATGCACTGCCACCTGCCATAAATTCCCTAGCCCTCTGATGCAGCAAAGTAGGAAACAACACTCCACTGAAATGTCAGGGGATTTTATGCTCACTGTAGTAGCAACTGGACAAGAATTGTACTTATTAGATTGAGAAGAGTTGAGTGTTGTTGGGTAGATCCTGCCAAGAAAGTTTGCTATAAATTGATACTTTTTAAACTGTGTTAAATTTACAGCCTAGCTAGTTGATTGTGAAATGTACTTCTAGTGGTCTTGCAGTTTTCTATGTTTTCTCTATTACTAGATTAGCACAATTAATAAGAGGAAAATATAAACCTATTGGGCTTTTATAAAATTACTGTACTCTGAATTTCAACAGTCTTGCACTGTCAAAAATGGTACAGATAAAGTACTCTTCCTGCCACTTTCCTGGATTATGGAGTACAGTAATTACTGACTATCCAAAATAGTTGGGAATATATACTGCATATGATGGGGCATATGCTTAAGCCAAGAATGCTATTCTAAATGGCAGTCCAGTCTAAACACTCCCAATTGATGAGAAAAAATAGCATTGTAATTTTTAAAAATTGTTTCCTTTAAAGCGTTTCTTACCTTAGTTCAGGTGACTCAGCTCTCCCATATCGTTCCTGCCATTTCCCAATGCCTGAACTGGCTTTTCTGGCTGCAGTGCTCGTCTGCGACTGAGAAGAGGTGCTGTTTCTGGTGAGATAAATGTTCTAGGTCTTTCTTTTCTTACAATTCTACCTTCCCCTGTTCTCAGATACTCTTTTCTCCCCCCACCCCTTATTACCTCAGTTTCTGCCTCATTCATCACATCTTCTGGCACTAACTAATAGCATAAGTTCCGCTGAGACTAGATATAGTATATTTGGGGTGTTAACACGGGCAGTTTCTTTAAGAAATCAAAATTTAAACCCAACTGCAATTCTACTAACTACCTATCTAAACGTTCCCTCATTCTATGGGCTGAATACATAGTATGTTGGTTTAAGATGCAACTTTATGTATCTACACCTTATATACCAATGTCACCTCAGTCATAACGTAAGTTTGGCACTATACATCATCCTAAGCATTTTAGGCCTTAAGAGTAGGCTAGAAATACATTAAACTTTGTATAGTCTCAAACAGCAAAGTAGAAACCAACAGAGGGAATTTACAATGCAAACCCTACCACAGCATTTCTATACAGGAACATTTACTACAGTGATTTCCCCCCTTTCAGGATAAAAATCTATCATGATGGCTTCCAACTAAGACAGTTATTTCCAACTACACACTGATTTGGGGCACTGCAATAATTTCTAAAACAATTTTATTTTCATAATCTCATTCAAAATCGTATTTCACTGCATGAGAGGTTTTTCCTAACTAAAGTTATTCTGACTGGGCAAGTAAGCAATCTAGTATACATTAAGTTATTTGCAAAGCAGGACAAAAATGCATGCTTCATAAAGCTGTAACAGAAATTCAGCTTCCTCATCCCTTAAGCCACTCTCACAAAGGCAGAAGCAACTGAAAAGGGGTGTTACGAGTAACACAGATCAGCTCTACATCCTTAACACACTGTTCCTTTAAACAATCACGTAACGGTGCAATCTCTGCTCAACAGCTTTTTCCTGCAGCTTTCAAACCATACATTTCCAACCACTCCTTCTGAGAAGCCAAGGTATGCCACACCCCACTACAACACTGTTTCTAAAGCGACTGTCAACACATGTGCAATGGAGCTCAATAACTTCTATGTCAGCAGCACAACACAGGTGGGCAACTTTGTTTTTCAGATTTGTAGAGAAAGTAAAATTCAGCTTGTAACCTGATGTACTCTTAAGGAAAAAATCCTTAAGAATTCAGCAAAGCCAAGCAGATATAAGACTGGCCAGTCAATTTCCAGTACCCCAACTTAGTAATCAAACTACACTGCCAGATGACTTGTCTGAATACCAGCAAAATTAGGAAACCCTCAAATAAAACAGCTCTTAAAAGAAATGAAGCAACTGATGGAAACACAGAAGAGGAGGAAGTAGTCATAAGCCTTACTATATTTATTTCCTTTGACCTAGTCAAAAATCATCTTCCTTCATCAAAGAACATGTTCAGATGCATGCTGATGTAGTTGCAACACATGTGTATTAAGTTTATTAAACTGAACTGACTGGCATGACAGGTTAGAAGGATAGTTCATATTTAGGTATACGATACTATTCCATAGATAGTTACTGTACTTATGCTTTAAGTTTTAAGGAAGATTTATGAAGTATTCATATTGAATAATAAAAACATTAAAAAGGAAGCTTATAAAAGAGGTAAATCAAAGAAAAGAGCAACCATTGGCATTTCTTTTTAAAAATCTGTCACTGAATATTGGTGTACACATTTTTCTGGCTCAAATCCGTTGTCTCTAGCATAGTAATTTTGATTATTCTTCATGGTTTTTGACCACAGCAAAAGATGACGAAGACCTATATGTACAGTTTCATACTACTGTATATATAGCAAAAAAAAAAATAAAGCCTAATCCATGGTTTACTGTGATGAAAATAAGATAGCATGAGTCTTAAAAATTCTACCAAACATGAACTGTGGTCAATATGAACTAAACTTTATAGAGCTATGCCAGCTTTGTAACACAAGGTCTGAAAATGGCCTGTTTTAAACAAATCTCAGTTAAGAGCAACCAGAATTTGTCATGTCCACATGGATTTGACAAGCCGAATTTAATCAGAAGCAAAAACAAGCAAAGGACTTTCCTTCTGGCTGTAGCTGATACGCAGGAGGGCACATCTGTGCCCAAAGCTTATCACAGTTCGTTCATTCATCTTTACAGTAGATGCTTAAACCAGAAATATGAACATTTAAAAGCTTTTATTACCAACTGTGCAATATGGTAAAATTTCCATTTTTACTTGTAATATGATTTCATATGTATTTGCACTTCAACTACATCTAGGTTTACAGTCTGAAAGTTTAAAAACATACAGTTTGAAAAGAAAAAGCAGACATTTCTTTAGATAATGGCAACCTGGAAAGGTTTTCTCTCAACTGCAGTTTGAAAATGGCTGTCCAAACTGACCTGTTTGATGGGATTCCTGTCTTGAATAACGGTGGAGGAGAAGTGAACTCAGCTTTGGGTGGAGGAAGTGGTATTTCTTTCTCCATGTTTCCAGTTCTGCCCTGTTGCACCTTTAGAATAAAGGTTTATTTCTATTAGTATTATCTAATCTGATGTTAGCTGCCTAGAGAAGCCATGGGCAAAATAGGCAGCACATAAATGTTTTAAATAAATATTCTAGAATAAAAAGTTCTGTTCCAATAAATTACAGAAATAAACATTTCCTCACTAACAGGACTGCTTATCCAAGTAGACCGTGTACAATAATATTATGATCTGAAAGTAGAGACACCAGAAGTATTTCTATGAACTCAAAGGAATTGTATCTCTCAAATAGAAGTGTCTCTTCCCTGCACAGTGCTTTCTAGAAAACTTTTTAAATGGGGTGGAGGTGAGTTTCAAAACCAGTTTGTGATTCATACAACATGAGTCTCTGTCATATCACAAAAAGCCAACAAAGGAAGGGAAAACTATCAAAAATGCCAAAGGCATGTCTTGCGATAAACTAATTTTCTGAACCCTAAACAGATTTGTGTTATTATGCTGCTGTCTGTGTGAAGTTTTCAATGAAGTATACATCTTTAGTGTGGAGCAGAAACTGAAAATGATGCAGTGAACTTGTGAGCCACTTTTACAAAGCAGCTTCCTATTGGGACAGAAAAACCAACCCATAAGATCCCCTCTGTTGGAAAGCAGTTCCTCATGATATTTGTAGGAAAAGGCAAAGTAGGTACCATAATAGTATTCATAATATTCTCTTTAAAGCTGACCATCAGCTGTAGAGAATATACCAGCCTGCAACATCAGAAAGGTAATGCACTCTAGAATTTAATACCATCTCTAAACTTAAAAAATTCCAAAGTTAAGCTACCAAAACAAAGACTGTAAAAATCTAGACTTCATCTTCTAGCAGCTTACTTTGTACATAAACCTGCTTATTTAACATTGCATACATACACATTAAGTAAAGACAGTGAGAAAAAGTATTTGCCTAACAAACAAGGGTGCTATTACCCACTTGACCTGGGCAAGAAAGTTACCACTACACAAAAGGCAATAGCTTCTACCATTGTTTGAGGAAAAAAGGCAATGAAGTGTTGTACTGCTATTTATGGCTGTATACACTGCATTTTCGAGCCAGAGTACACCATGCTAATTCTGCTCAGGAAAACATTTTTCACTGCTCTTCTGGTCAAGTGACCATGCAACAACTACAACACTGTCATCTCATTTAAGACCAATCGCTCCTGCTGTGCTATGTCAACTTCTCTAGTCTAGAAAACCATAATGTCACCAGAAAGTTATGCTACTGTATCAAAGCACCAAGAAATCCATCTCTATGTGAAGGCAGCAAAGCCCATGTAATCTTCATGTTCTCATTAAATAAAATGATGCACAACACTACTAATCATCACTATACTATGATGATATAGTATAGTGTATATATACTTCTAATCAGTTCAGCAACATCACCCATCTGCTCATACACACTAGATTTTGATGTTAGATTTTTTAGTTTTAATGTGGTAAATCCAGGTTCAAATTATGGATTTATTTAGGTGGCCTTTGTTTAGGAGCGTATCACTATATTTCAGAACTATTGTGAGGCATAAATGCCATCCTGGAATGCTTGGAGGAAATAAAAAATGTAAAAAATAGGGCGAGGGGGCAGCAGCAAATTATAGGACACGCCAACCTCAAATCAACTTCTGTGTTGGATGTTTATTCTATACTCAGTCTAGCTGAGGACTTCTGAACCAAAATCTTTGCACAAATTCACCTTTAGTGAACATGCATATTGAACATGTTCAATTGAACAGGAAATTTACCACACTTCATTGAGCCACAGTATTGTGTGAGATATAAGAACTCTGCTGGGTTAGATCTAATGCCTATTAGATCAATCAGATCCCACAATGGCCAACAAGAAGCCTATGGAAAGTCTACAGCGAGACATGAATGCCAGTGCCTCTTCCTCAGCAACATGTATTCAGATGCATCCAACCTCCAATATAGCACCAATATATAGCTATCATGATCAAGAGTCACTGATAGCTTTACACTCCATAAAACATTTCTCAGTTCTGAACTGTGCAAAGTGGTAACTCTCATCTAGAAATAGAAAAATGAGTTAGACAATGGTGCAGAATACAGTCAGCATAATTAACACATGGACCAGATCTAGTCTACAAAGCAATCTCCATCTGGCCCTGTTGTCCCAAGGCCAATCAAAATATTTCAAGGGATGGAAGGCAGTGTTCCAGGTTTCACTTGAACAATGAACTTCTATATACTTTTTATAGAATTTTACTGCATTGTCCTCTCATGTGCATTCTGAAAAAAAAAAAAAAAAAACACTTTCTTGAAAAGGGGATTGTCCTACAAGCACATTGATTCCTCAGCACCAAGGTACTGCTCATCTTCTCAGGCACGTACAAACGCAGTTGCCAGTGGTGACCATATCTTTTATTCCAGTAACCAACTGCTCTTTACCCAGCAAGAAGCAAAACACTATTCTCCTTTCTTCAATTCTTCATGAACACAGTATAATTAACTTAAGAGCATGGGTCCTCGAACTACAGCCCACGGGCTGCATCTGGCCTGCCATGCCCATTTATCCAGCCCGCCTCAGAGGTTTTGGACTTGCTCGGAGAAAACAAACTCCGAGTGAGCAAGCTGCTGCTGCGCACCTTGCCTTGCCTGCCGCCCCTGCCTCACAGCACACCAGCCCATCGTCCCTGCCTCGCTGCGCGCGCGCACACACCACCCCTGCCCCCTCGCCAGCCCGCACCCACCGCCAGCATCTTTCAACTGGTCCACCTGTTGAAAAAGTTTGAGGACCCCTGCTCAAGAGGATGGAAATCTGTCTCAGTTCATGTAGTGCAGGAAAGATAAACACTGCCTCTTCTGAAAGTCCTCAGGTATGCGAAGTGAATACTTATGCAGGGTGAATACTTATCTTCCTCCTAGGCTTTTGGAGGCAGCACTTTTGTTGTTTCTCAGTCCCTTGTAAGCCTAACAAAATGCTTATTTTCCATCACCTCTGAGTCTTCCATACTTATCTGAGGGGAAGGGTCCGTGATAGGAACAGCACCAGCTACAATCTGTGACTTTCTGTCCTTACCCCACATAGATGCCAGCTTTATAATATATATGAGACAAATTGTTTCAATCACTGGACTAGTTCCTAGAGAAGAAACTAGTCCCCATAAGATCATAGAAATGGGCCATTCTTGATTTAAACCACAAAGGCAAAAAAGAAGTCGTCGTTGTCATTGGTTGTCAGTGGATTCAATAGGTTCTGATCATATTCTGACATATTTTCTTACCTGAATGAATACTAGACATAAAATAAACATACACTAAACATCAACATTTCTATAAAGTAGCAATTCATCTCATTAAAAATACTGCATACAGGACATTAAATAATTGCCACAGCAATCATTAGTAGATTAGGCAATCAAGTCACAGGCTTCCAGCAGCAAAAATAAAATACAGGTCTGACATGCAGCATATATGAAGGATACATAAAAACGTGGAAAAATAGCTATGTCCACTTGTGCTTAGACTGAGACCTTGGAAGTGGTATGGCAAACAGTAATTAGAGTGACTAAGGAAAGTTTACCAACATTCACCTTAAAAAGATTGTATGTGCCATCTGGAATCTCTGTCCCTGGTGTTACTTCCATAGAAAAGTCTTCGGCCTAAGTTAAATAACACATTGCCCATTAAAACACCACATTAAGGACTGATGGGCTACATTACAACTAACAAGACCTTACAAGCTAGTTGTAGCTTGGTAGTTCCACACTATCAATACAACGGCCAACAAAGAAATGTAGTAAAACTGCTGGATGACAGGGAGAGGAAGGAAGGGTATGAACTTTTGAACCACACAAAAGCTTCTAACACTCACTGTGGATAACAGCATTATTTCAACTTCAGAAGGAAAAGCTTTTCCAAAATTCAATAATCAGAGATTCTAGTCATTACCATAATCTTATTTGTAGTAGAGGTAACAGGTAAAATTTCAAGCCCCATCCGTATCCTCTTTTGTTTTTCACAGTATGCTTTCCAGGTGTCTTCATTAAACCCGTAATTAAAATAGTCTGAGAGATCAGCACCTTAAAAGGAAAAAGTCAGACATTCTAGGAGTTAAAGAATTAGGACTAGAATTAGCAGGTGCTCTAGCTGCTTGTTTTGTTTTACAAGTGGAACACAGCTGAAATAGTCTTTTCTGGGAGCACACATTTCTGCTTTATCTCCTACAGGCACAACAATTATTAATAATTGTGTTTCTAAAGACAAGGCAATTTACAAAAAGCATGTTAGATAAGCTAGAACTGAGGTAAACTGTAAAATTTCCAGTAGAAATTCTAAAAGCATCTGTGTAAGTTAAGAAGCCTTGCCAACTGATGGATAATTTAAAAAAGGACTGCATGTTCTCATACATCAAAATTCAACTGTCTTGAGTAAAATTTATCCTTCATGTATTTACATAAAATAGCAACAGTGTTTTTAGATGTTGTGTTCATATGGTTCCATGCAATAAGAAGTACTTATTACCTCACTTGCTACATGAAAGATCCACATTTCTGCTCACTTATAGAATTTCACTGACAAGTTTATACAATTACATACATTTGAGTGCAAATTCTCTTACCTGGTTTTCTCCAAGGCTTATCCTCAAAGGAATCCAAATCAATTTCTAATAGAGGAACACCATTAATGCTTCCTGGTGCATCAAGATCAACTCCTTTGACTTTTGCCCCTATTTGGCATATAACAGTAAATAATAATCATCATTAGTTAAGCAAGTAAAAGCAAAGAAGTAACATGTATACAATTGACTGCTTAAGATTTATATTTTACATTCAGTACTGAATTTGGCCAGTGAAAGCTTATATCTGAGTGCCCTGGTAATGTTGTATCTAATAATATTGTTGAGTGACTCAGTGCGAAGATATAATTACAACTCAACCTACAGCCTACATATGAAAACAAAAAAGGCTAAAATTAGTAGCGTTACAGTCACATATAATTGCACAACCATTGTTTTCTAATTCCTCATTACATTTCAATGAATGAGATTTTTCTATAAATTATACTACATGATTTCCCAGATGTACTCTTTATGAGACCATAAAAGATACTTACCAGAAGACCCATAAGATCGCCCCCCTGTTTTAATATTGAGATTCACTGGTGCCGCTCCATAGCTAAAAGTTAACATTCATATATTACATGGAGGAAAAAAAAGAAGATATAAAAATGAAATATATGGCATGGTAAACAGTGAAACATTTCATGAATCTGCAGAATTGATTTCAAATTTAGAACAAAATATTTGATCGTTTATAATTTTTAAAGATTTCCTCTTTCAAATGAGTTTGATATTAATTTTGTGATTAAATTCTTATTGAGCATATTTCCCCTCAGAAACATAGAGACAGAGCAAGTTAGAAGGGTTCTCCCAGGCCATCTAGTCTGACCCCCAGCTCCAGCTGGCTCCACTAATGACATGAGTAGACTGACAATTAAGCTCGCCAAAAGCTCGACCAGTTTTTTTTAATGCTGGTTCCACATATACTGTTGGGCTACAACTCCCATAATCTCTGACCACTAGCAGTGCTGGCTAAGGATGAAAGGAGTTGTAATCCAATGCTATTTGGAGACCCAAGGTTTCTTTCTCCTTTCCTCTTATATTTGAATATGCATTAGTCATTCACTGTCCAAAAAAATACACAAAACACGCTCTACAACTTTCTCCTAAAATACATGCTTTCTTGTCTGGAGGCAACTATTATTTGCCATCTGTAATAACAGAACAAAATATTCACAAGCCTTACTACTGTGCCATGAAACTCTGCAGACAACTTACCCATATTGTGGAGCTCCTGTTTTAATATCACCTATAGTGACCTGAACATCATCTTCATCATCATCACTATCACTGTCACTATCATCTTCAGTTTCTGTCACTTTCTATAAGAAAAAGGCAATAATTAAGGACTCGCAACATCAGATTAAATTTAACTACAGTGCTTTATATTTAAGCAATATGCATTACTACAATGTTATGATATTTTTCCATTTTTTGGATAGCACTAATTGTTTTTGAGAGAGTATGAAACCTAAAAAGCTAAGCAAACAAAGAAATGTTAAATATCAGTTTTAAATTCATGAGTACTTCAAGAGAAAAAAAACAGTCCTTTCAACTAGCTTCCTAAGTCCAGGGCTTCCTCATATCAGGTGTGTGAAGGATTTCTTTGTATCAAGTATATAACAGGTTCATATCAGGACTTCAGACTTGTGGGGCAGTTTATTTAGGGGCAGACCCAAAATAGCCAAGACAATAGCTGAGTACACAGTGCTGCACAATCATGCAAATGTTTATTTTATGTCACCAGTAAGCAAGTTTCAGATTTCAGCCTCTGAGATAAAAATGAAGGGCCCATAAGCACACATTTACCCAGTATGTGCTTTTAATATCAGAACAAAAGGACATGGTTCTTCCACATAAAACCCACTACATTTTCCCCCTCAAGCTTCTGTTTCAGCAACCTAGTTTGTGAGGTGAAATTTTAGTGGATACTATTGTTAAAACAAATGGATGAGAAATCTTTGTCAATCTAATGCAAATGACATGGATCTTACTTTCTCCACATCATTACTCTATATGAACCATAATATTACATAACATAGGCTTTGCATTCAGCTTATGATGGGTGAGTAAAGGTAAAGGTTTCCCCTTGACATTAAAGTCCAGTCATGACTGACTCTAGGGAGTGGTGTTCATCTCCGTTTCCTAGCTGAGGGAGCCAGCATTTGTCTGCAGACAGTCTCCGTGGTCATGTGGCCGGCATGCCTAAACACCGAAGTGCACGAAACGCTGTTACCTTCCCACCGAAGTGGTACCTTTTTATCTACTTGTATTTGCATGCTATCGAACTGCAAGGCTGGCAGGAGCTGGGACAGAGCAACGGGAACTCACTCCATTGTGCAGATTCGATCCGGAGACCTTTCTATCAACCAGCCCAGCAGCACGGCAGTTTAAACCACTGCGCCACACCTGCATCCCTGATGGGTGAGTAAATACATGTTTATAGTTCAACAAGTTTACTCTTATCAGTGTGTGACTAGTAAATGCCTTAAGAGGTCTGTAAGCCCCAGAACACAGACAATTATGGACATAGTGGAGGAGAAGCAGAAATTATCTTTGCTTCCCAGTCTTCCTGCTTTGTATTTTCCACTGGTGGCCTTTTCATCCATCTATGACTCAAAGGAGGGAAGGAGGCTGTAAATGCTGCAAGATACCTTGTATCCTGGCCTCTCCAGTCACCTTCCTTTCTCTTTTTGTCTCCTCCAAGGTCACTTTCCATGCCAGCTGAGAAGGGATGAGGGAAGGGAATCAGAGCTGGGAGTCTGAAAAATTCTGTGCCCTCCCCACCATATATTGTCTAGGGGCCATAGAATTGTTCCCTCCAGAACAAAAGCAAGAGAATAAGGCAAAATCTAAATACTTATGCATAAACCTAGAACACCTGTTGAAAGTATTACTAAACATGATACATGCTACTTTCTCTAGAAATTTAATCAGTTTCCCCACTATGTTCCTGAATAATACTGCTAAAATATTCACAGATAAGCATTAGTTTAGGAAGGATTCATAATTCCAAGTTTGTTTTTTCCTTCAGTTTAAATAGTGTCTAATAGCTGATGGATCAAACATAATACACTCATATCACCTGAGTTCCAGTCCCACAGCCCTGAAAACTTTACTTTTTTTACCTCCAACAAAAAACAGCTTTGGCAGAAACTATTCAGAAAAGAGAAGTGGGCAGTGGAGAGGAACTGCTTAGTATTTTACCAAACTTAAATTTCTCTACTCCAAAGTGTACCCCAACCCTCTACTTTTCCCCTTGAGAGATTTCAACACAGACAGACTGATACTTGCTTTCCCATTGTAGGGAAGTAAAGAAAGCAGCAAGGGAGGCAGGATTTGAAACAAGAAATTCAGAGTTAAGGAAAGGGCCAAACAGCTTCTTTCAGTTCTTCACTCAAACTGGAGTCTTCCAAAACTACCATTTTTCAGAACAAGCTTCAACTATGGCTATAACCTGTAGTCTGTTCCTTTCAAGTGAGTTTTGTTATAGCTTCTCATTATGAAGGAAACTGTTACAGCACAAACCAAATAGACTAGCCAAAGCAAATCAAAAGAAATTCAAGCAGCACTAAGATGATTTGTTACCACATTAAATCTATTCTTTTTAATGCATACTGTTTTTTGTCTGAACTCCACAACTACAAAAGAGGATTTACTTTTTCATTTGATTGCTATCCTGCCTTTCTACCAAAAACTGCACTCAAAGCAAAATTTAATGGATTAAAACAATTCATTTTAAACAAGCAATTACAGAACCTAAAAAAGATCCACTTACAGGCCCAAAGCCTACTGTAATAAAAATAATAAAAAGACATTTGCCTGCTGGTAGAAGGACAGTAGGAGTGAATCTTGCCTTCCTTGGATGAAAATGCCACAATGTGAGAACAGCCACTGAAAAGGCCCTCTTAGGTCACCATCAAACCTGCCTTCTGAAAGCCAAATTCTTGAAAAAAGGGCCTCTCCAGAAGATCTTTAGAAATGGGAAGGCTTCTATGAGAGAAGGCAGTCATTCAGGTAGCCTGGTCCCAACCTAAAAAATTTTAGAGGTCTTTTCAAGCCACTTTTTTGAATTCTTCTGGAAACAAGATAGTAAAACAAACTGGAAAATCTATGGGTTTTCAAAGTTAAGAGTAATTCCAGAAATAGCTGTACTTTTCAGATCATTAAGCATGTATGTTCGCACTGACTAGTTCCTATCAGCTATCATAAGATTCTTAGAATCAAATAATGTTAATCCATTTTCTGTAATGTCAGTTTTATTGCTACTACCGTTTTTGCTACACCATTTTCAGCAGCAGCTTCTTCCTCATTTCCAGTTGGGGGTGGAGCACTTAAAAATAAAAAGTATTATATATTCAGTAGGTGTTAAGATAGATTTTTAAAAACATGTCATATAAACAGGATTACATAAAAATACACTCATTTTCGTGAGCACAACTTATTTTTAGAAAATTAGCTATTAATTTTAAAGTGGTTTCTGAGGCAGCAAATATACACATAAGAGAAACACATAATATTGCAAGCACCATGAAAATATTTTGAACTAATTAAACAACACTATTTGATGTAGCTACCTGTGAACACTGAACTCAGAGGAATAGAAGCATCCTATTAAGGATGGAAAAACTGGAGGCATAGACTACCTCTGTGTTTCTCCTACCCCACAAAACAAATAGCCAGTTTCAGCCATTTAAGTATCTTGCATCTGCTCACAAAGAAAGCAGCTCCTGGTGCTACAAAAACAGATTGTAACCTGGTGGAGCCTTACTCTTCATCTTCCCCAAAACATAGCTGCCAGTTAAAAGTTACATCTTCTATCCTTAGCTTCAGCTTGTAAGGAAAGAACCACACAATCTAAAAGGGTGGAGAGGGCATTCTGACATAAGAACTCTGGCTCCAGCTTCAAAATATGTTTTTGAGGTTGGAGAAAGAGCTCCAACCTTTCCTATGGCCTTCTAGACTGTTAATCCTAACTTCGAGATTCAGCTATAAGCACATCATACATTTCACATACATAGCAAGCACATGTTTTAAAAATATAGAGATATAAGAATGTCTAACTTTCAATGTAAAACGTATCAAAATATAAGTGAATTTATATCAACACACTTTACAGCAATTCTACAAAGATACACAATGGACAGACTACCTACCTGGCTGGTGTGTCCTCTGGTCTTTCCTCTTCATTCTCATCTACAAAAAAGCAAAAACAAAACTAAATCAAAATTCTGATATGACACAAATGAGAATGGCTCATAATAGTTTTAAATTATAATCTTATACAAAATGCATGCATCTATTTTTAAATTTTTCACTACCCTTTCTCACACCACTATGAAGTCTCAGATTAGTTAGGGTTTTTTTCCTTTCCTATTGGCCCCAATACATACCTGACACAGAAGTTATACAAGTGAAATTTCTATAGTCTCTTGGTTAAAATTGCAAAATTTTGTTTACTTCATTTTTGTATTTTAAGCTGCTCTGACAAACACAAGAACAAGTGCAGAAGGTGGCAAACATAATTGGAGAAATTTGTCCAAAGGATAAACCTCATTAAATTTAAATTAGTTTATTTATAGTGTGCTTAAAGGTATACTATTTAAGATTTCATCAAATAAAAAGATTATGCTTGGATTTAAAACAGTCCCCAATGGCTTGTACAGTATGCATTACCGGGATTTGCTAGCTTAACCTAGTCTGTTTACAGGGATAAATGAAATGACAAATCTTCCATTAACAGTAGAAGAATTTCATCCCATGTTTCTTTCTCATTACCTTATCAAACTTTTTGGTATTGGAAAGTGTGATATCCCTGGACCTATGCCTAAATTAACATTACCAAACAGCTCTCTTTTACAAGCAAGTTTCCATGCTTTTAATAGCTGCCTGTAAGCCAGGAAATCAACTAGCTAAGTTCTTCCTCTTACTGCCTTTTCAGGAAAATATTTTACCTGTTGACTTTGCATATCATGAAGCTATCAAAGTTAAAGCAAACATGTCATAAATATGAGAATTCTAATTCAAATTCTCTTCTATGGTGGGAAAGGATACAATTTATTCCAGATATTTCACAAAACTTTGTATGATACAACTTCCAATGAGCAATATAAGGCTAAGGGAGATGCAGTGATGCTCACCAGTTTGGATGGCTTTTCAAGACGAGACAAGACAATATAATATAATATAAGGCTAAGGCAATATAAGGCTAAGGGAGATGCAGTGATGCTCACCAGTTTGGATGGCTTTTCAAGACAATGAGACAAGACAATATAATATAAGGCTAAGGCAATATAAGGCTAAGGAAGATGCAGTGATGCTCACCAGTTTGGATGGCTTTTCAAGGCAATGATATGTAGTGGATAAAATTACCAATGATTTCTAGTCATGATAGTTACACATTGCCTTCCGTATCAGAGTCAGCATGCCTCTCAGTTGCTAGGGAACATATGAAGGGTGCAGTAATTGTGATAATGTCCTATCTGTGGGATTTGCATGAATGTGTGGTTGGCCATAATGCCAAAATAGATGGGCCTTTGGTCTAATCCAGCAGGGTTCTTGAGTTATTAACAAAGCTATTAGAATATTCATAACATTCACAACAATTTACCCTCCCTCTGCTGAAGTACATGTAGCAATTCATGAGAGATTGTACAATAATGGCCTATTGCCCTTTTATATAAGTATGAGTGACCTGAGGCTTCCCCCCTCCCGTATAGCATTTTTAAAAATAACTGTAACACCCAACCTTGTCCACTTCTGCTGGGTGTTGATACAGATATGGATTTTATGTTACTATGACACAGGCATACCTTTAGTGGCTTTGTTTTAATATTCCTGCATATTTTGTTTCAGAAATTTCAGTGAAATCTGAAATGTTCTCATATTCCTGAACTATTTTCTAATGGATTTAAATGGTATTTTCTAATGGTATTTAAAATTCTACCAGACATCAGTTCCTTTCTCTTTATGAATTGTAATCTTTTCTTACCACCTTCACAACACCCCACATTGTTTACATTATTTAAAACACAAAAGTGTAGCTTAAAAAAGGAACTAGGGGATTCCACTATTTTCCATACTTAAGACCAAAACAGGTTGTGCTTTGCTACTCTTAGCTTTCCAACCTGCCCTCATCTCCGTAGTTTATCTTACCAAGATGAACGGACTCTCTGAAATTATAACACAAAACATCTGAAGTCACTACCGGTTCAACCATGCCAGTCACCTCCAGAGACAGGAAGTGCACCAATATGGTGGCTGAGGTGCAGAGCACGAAAGAGACAGGCATGGAGTGGGGGGCGGGGAGATCAATGATTCGAGCGAGTTACAATTTGATCCTGCTTCGACCTTTTTCTCCAAAACGCGAGACCTCAGAAAAGCGACGTTATAGATAGCCCTGCCTTCGTTCACAATAGCCCAAATCTATCCCCTGCAGTTAATGGAACAGCACCATTCAGCCCCGTAAGGAAGGGCTCTTACGGCCTGACCCTACACAAGACTGAGTCTCGCAGACTTCAAGCTTCCAGTACAGCTACATAGGATTGCACTTAATATTAACCTAGCTGTGTACTTATCTGGAAGGAAGTGAACCGAGGGAAATATTTCAAGAGATAAGTCGCAGCAAAAAAGGAGGCGCTTGCTTAAGACAAAAATAAAGCGACGCTGGCTGTAGGGGCTATTAGATTAGCAGCACAGATTCTCCGAAGCCTCCGCGCTTCCAGAGCCTGAGAGCCCGGACTAGGCCGGGGGAGGCGCCGCGAACGGCCTGCAACCGGCACCCTGCCGCTGCGCGCCTCGACTCCGGGCCTAGCATTTCTCTTCGCTCGGCAAGGCCCAAACACCGTGCGGAGATGGCGGGGGTGGGGTGGGGGAGAGATACACGCACAGCTGAGGGGACTGGGGATGGGGAAGAGAGATTCGTACCGCCATAGAGCCACTCCTCCTCCTCATCCCCGGCGCCGGCCCCGCTCAGGTCCGCCGCCAGTCGCTCCACCTCGCCTCCCGCCGACATGGCCGTGTCCCCTCCCAACACACACACCGGACGAATAAGCCGCGCAAGGCCCGGCTACGTTTCGCGAAAGCGCGCTCCGCAGTGGTCCGCCTCGTCGTCGCCGCCGCGGAAGAGCGGCAGCAACGCCTCTCCCCGCCTTCGGAGAAGCCGAGAGGTTGCGACAAGCGGCGGCGACGGCACTGGAGCGCCTTCGTCCGCGCTTCCCCTCCCCCGTCTGTGTGACTGACACGCGCAGGAAGCGGCGGACTCGGCTTCCCACGAGCAGCGGCGGGGGGATTCTCTTCCGAGAGTCAGGCTGAGGGTAACGCAGAAACGGGGGCACAAGCCTCTTTTGGCACTGTAACGAGTGTCCTTCATAGGTGTGCCTATTCCAAAGTAAGTTGCACCGAGTTCAGTGTCGCCTACTTTCTAGCGGACGGCGCAGTCCTATATATGTCGTAGAGTTACCAGCATCCTGCCCGCAGTTTTGACTGAAGGCATGCTGGGAGTTGTAGGACTTTGGTTTAAACAAGCGTAGCCTTCTGCCGCATGGGGGTTTAGGATTAGGGCTTCAAACGCATTCTCGAGATTGGCTGTATGTCTCAAGGAATTTAGGAGGAATTCCCAACCAAACCTCAAGTTTTTCAAATGCCAAATCCCCGCATCTTCTCTAGGAAAGCCTCTGATATACTCGTATATACCTCACTGTGTACACTTTTAACAAGGTACAAATTCGTTTGACCCCAGTCAATAGATAAGTGCAAGCAAGGGCAAGACACAGTATTTTTTATTTATTTTATTTTTGGTTTTGGTTTGTTGAAACTCATAATAAAACACAAACTATTCTCATTACTTCGAAGCTACTGGCTAGTTTCCTAATGGTATTTACTGACTTGCAGTCATGGAAGGAGCATAACCCCAAACACCAAAGGTTTCAGATTGTCTACTCTAAATCAGTATTTAATTAATGCATTACTTGCTGCAGCAACAAATAAGGAATGGCATTGTGTTTGTGAAAATGAACAAGGCTTGTTGTGGCCTCACTACTCAAACATTTTTCACTCAGGGGTGACAGGTTTTTCTTTTATGTGCCAAGCAGCCTTCCATTCATTAGCAATTTACAATATTTTCTGTTTCTGGGGCACTCAAATTTACCCAGGATACACTGTTGGTGATTCACTCTTGAATCAAATGAAGCTATGGCTCCAAAAGTAGTCTTACACCAGTCTTCTTGAAACTGGTAGAATCTGGCCACCTTCAACTGTCATATAGAAAAAGACTGAGGCTGAAACCTGTTAGAACAATAATGAGGAACCTCGGGCCTATCAGGCCACTGCATCTGGTCTACTGAGGCCTCACCCATTCATCAAAAGCCCACCCTTTGTGGGAAGGAAAAGGAACCTGGTTTGGTTGGAAGCCATTGCCAGGAGTGTTTTGAAGATGTAGTTCCTGAAGGCTGAGGGAGGCTTGTTTTGTTAGAATTCCTCTATTAGCACTGGAAAAAGGGCTCCTTGTTCTCAAGGCACAGAGCAAAAACACAACCAGATGGATTACCTTTTCTTTTACGGGGCTGGGAAGTGGGCTGAGATTGAGGGTTTAAAATGCCCTGCCTGCAGTCTCACTTTCCTTGGCTGTCCAGCTGATTGGTGTGTGAGATCCAAATGTAGATATTTCAGGCAACTGTTGCAATCCTCAAACTTAATAGAGGCTTTTCTCTCCTCCATCTTTTTTTTTTTTTTGGCCAACATGCTATTACACTGAACAAGACTTGATGCATTGTAAGAATAGGTGTCACAATGCTGCAATCCAATCCTATGCATATTTACTGAAATATCTTGCTGTGCTCAGTAGGAGTTATTCAAAAGTACATCTGAATTGCAACCCACAACTTTTCTTAGTGACAGCCTCTCATGAATATGGAAAACTGTGATACAAAAAGAATGTGGAAAAAACAAGAATTATGAGGATATGTAGCAAGAATGACTGTATATATGAAGTACAGAATATGAAAATACTTAGTATTGGTTGTAGTATTGGCCATGAAGTTGACAAAGGATCAATTAAAACTAGAAGAAGTGTAAAGATAATTAACTAGAATTATAATAGAAACTGAGAATATATGCACAGGCTAAGGATGTAACCCTATGCATGTTTAGGCAGAAAAAAGTTCTACAGCTCTTAGCATGTCCCAGTGGGCACCTGAAGGACTCTTGTTTTCCCATTATTATTATTATTATTATTAGAACATTTCTATGCCGCCCCTTGCCGAAGCCTCGGGGCGGCTTACAACACAATAAAATACAATACAAAAATAACAATATAAAATTAAAATTAATAATATAAAATAAATAAAAAATATAAACGATATAAAGAAGTTATAAAAGTTATAAAAGAAAAGAAAAGAGAAGTCGCCCTGGCCAGATAAATAAGTAAATATTGTTAACAATTAAAATGACGTTTAAATAAAAAGGTCTTCACCTGGCACCAAAAAACAAATAACGACGGTGCCAGGCGGACCTCTCTGGGGAGCACATTCCATAGATTAGGCGCCAACACAGAGAAAGCCCTCCTCCGAGTACCTACCCTCCTAATTTCTTTCACGGAGGGTTCCCGGAGAAGGGCCTCTCCCGCAGATCTCAAGGGGCGGTCAGGCATATATGGATGTAAGCGCTCCTTCGGGTAACCAGGTCCCAAGCCGTTTAGGGCTTTATAGGTCATCACCAACACCTTGAATTGGGCCCGGACTTCAATGGGAAGCCAGTGAAGCTGTCGGAGGACTGGAGTCATGTGAATATAACGCCCCGTCCCCGTCAGCAACCTGGCAGCTCTATTTTGAACCAATTGAAGTGTTCGGACCGTCTTCAGGGGAAGCCCCACGTAAAGCGCGTTACAGAAGTCAAGGCGGGAAGTCACCAGCGCGTGTGTCACCGTCGCCAGGCAGTTGTACTCCAGGTAGGGGCGCAGCTTAAACAGGCATAGGGTGTAACCTAAATCTTCACTCCTTTATTCATTTCAGTTTTTAAGCCCTATTGAATTCAATTGGACTTACATCTGAGTAGATATAGTTGCATTATTAAAGGGACAAGATAATACTATATATCATTTGAAGAAGGAAATGTAGCACTAAAGTGAAAGAAAGTGGTGGGTACTGGATACAGAACAATAATTACTACAAATTGGCAATTAATACATTCACTCCAGAAATCAGAAGTATTTTCACTGTCACTTTTTTTTTCCAACTGTAGAAATACGCAGAACCATAGAACACTCTTTGGATCAAGAAAAAGGATGGCATATATAGTTTTAAACACTTTAAGAATTTTATTTAGTAGCTTAGACATTTCATTTGGGGTTTTGTACCAAATATACATGTACATCAGACGTGAAATATGCATGTACATACTTTTTCTGCACATATCTCTTTAAGAGACACAAAAACAGCAATTGGAAAAGATTTAGTCACTGTTTGCTTATGTATTTGGCAAAAAAAATCCATGTGCATCTACTCTGATGCACATTTTGTAGCATGTTTTCTACACAAATACTAATAGTATGAAGAAATGCTTAGTTAGGGATCCCTACAGACCCAAACGGTTGTTTTATTTAGTGGTTTTAAATTATGGCCGAGATACTCCACATTTTTAATGTTATTCTATTCATTTATTCTCTTTGTAAGCCGCCCCAAGGCTTCTGCAATGGGTGTGACATAAAAATGTTATAAATAAATAAACTTTTTCTCATTCATACTCTTGGATTTTTCCTTATTTTGCTGTTATAGCGTAAATGTAGAGAAAGTCTATTGTATGACATGGGTGTGTTTAAGAAGACTTAATGGATGGGTTTGCCCATATTCAGTGTTTCATCAATTAACGTATTTGGGTGTAGTGAGAGATTTCCCTCTAGAATAGATTGACTGATAGGTTCTTTGGAGCTTGATTCATTTACTAGTATGATTTGAGGTAATGGTTCTGCAAGAACTTCAAATTGTTTTCTTGTGGCACTGTAGTCTGGATTATGCAATTTTCTGATGTGGAAGATTAATCTGAAGAGCTGGCAGAACTGTATAAGATTATATATAAACCTGGAAGGCTTTTATGGTTCTTAATGATGAGACTGAAAGAGGCCCCACTATCATCACTGGCACATTTGGTGGGAAAATGGAAGCAAGCCTTCATACCTGCTGCTCCTAGGCTTTGGAGCTCTCTGCCAAGAAAGGCCAAATTAGCTCCATCTATTCTCTTTCCATCTACAACAAAAGACATTCTTAGTCAGACAGGGTTTTGGCTTCTAAGCTGACATACTGCTGAAGTAGGTTTTAACCTGGTTGCTGTTATTTCCTTCTTGTTGATGTGCTTTGATGGAAGTGTTTTCACTGGAATTGTATTAAAAATAATCCATGTGATAAATAATTTCCATTGGTTTATCAACTTGGTTGTTTTGTCATTTTATTGTTAGATGCCTTGAACAATAATTTAATGGAAAGGCAAGATATAATTTATTTATTTATTTATTTAGGAGACTTCTATGCCGCCCCATTCGCCAAAGTCTCGGGGCGGCTCACAACCATAAATAAACTTCAAAATAGAATAATATAAATTAACAATATAAATTAAGTCACCCTGGCCAAAGAATAAAATGAATAAATAATATTAACAATTAAAATAACATTTGAATAAAAAGGTCTTTGCCTGGCACCAAAAAACAAATAAGTAAATAAATATAATTGGTCCTTTCAAATTCTAAGTTGATAAATATTTTGCTAAATCCTATGGTTTGTGCCCTCACAAGGCAGAAGACATGTATGGAGGCTTTTGTGTATCCACTGCCCTGCCATGCTGAAGCCAGCAGGACAATATGAATGGAAGAAGTGATCTTTGCCACCCTGCCCTCTGATCACTAGATTTTTTGCTAGACAGACTTTCCCCCACATCTAACAATGGTATTTCAGAGGAGGAGGAAAGGAGGCTGCAAGAGACTCAGGATACCTCATATACTGGCCTCTTTAGTCTCCTCTCCTCCTACAAGGTAGATTTTCCCACCTTGGATAGCAGTTGACCTGGTTCTTTCTGCACCTGTTTGATTCCCACTTCTAAGATTGGAGGACTGTTTCATCCCTAGTATCCTACAGCCCTAAGCCTATGTCTAGGAAGCACAGGATTGTGCAAGAGTACCACAGTGCAATCCTATGTATGTCTACTTAGAAATATGAGAGAATGTAAAGGTACTTCCTCATTAGTGATTGGAGATTTGCCATCCCATGTTGTAAAGGTTTACACACATATATGTTCACTGATAGTCAACTTGCTTCAGCTCTTTTAAGAGAAACAAGTAACACCACAATAGACAAAAAACCCATCTCTCTTGTGATTTATCAGATAACCTTTTTGGGGTTCAAAGGTAAACCTGCACATTTAATTCCTCCAAAATCAAGACATCCAACTCTTATCATATTCAAGAATAAAAAATAAATTCGTTTAACATGTATTAAGGGTGCAATCTTATACATATTTAGGTAGAAAAAAACCTTTTGTAGGACTTTTGTCTAAATATGCCTAAGATTGCACCCTAACACTGATACAGGGGTAATTGTGTTTCCAGATGTATTCAGCATTCAGTTGTGATTAATATTACCTTACCCCAATCAATCCTATTTTGTCTTTCACAGTGTTGAGCCTGGTAACATTTTATGAGCGCATTATAAATTTAGAAAAATTAGATTGAGGACACAGCAGAAGTGCCAATAATGGGAAAACACCAATATAAAATAGAAACTTAAGGCATTAAGTGGAAATGCAGCACGTTGCTTATGGCAATAACGAAACGCCCATTATACATCGCTGAAGCTCATTTTCGCCTACTGGCTGTACCTCCGTCATCAAGCAAGACATGCCGTTTTGCAAACTAGCTGCAAACGCTACGTGGTCGCGAACTGCAGAAGCCTGTTTCCGCCGTATCGAGTAGCCAATCAGCGCTGGGCGCAGAGAAAAAACGTCATATGAATGGGTCGGCTCTGCGAATAGGCATGTAGGAGTGTAGCGGCTGATGGTGTTGTCAACGTCTCTCGTAGCTGTTTCTTCCTGCATGTTTTTAACCGGTTGAAGTTGCTTTTTGTGGACTCGCATTTACGTGTAGCCTGCTTCCCCTGGCCCCGGATTGTACCAGGGTTTCCCTGCGGCGCAAAGCAGAGGGTTTCGTTCTCCTTCCCACTTCTTGCTTCACTCACTCCCCTTGTGACCTTTCCCTTGAAGGCAGCGTGAACGCCACTCATCAAGAGGTGCAAGGAATCGTCATCTATTCTCCACTCACAATGTCTGCAACCTCCTCCTTTCCTGCAGTCCCAACTGGGGTCTCGTCCTTTTGCCAGCAAGCTTGGGAACAAGTGTTTGCAAAGGTGAAGCGAGCTGTCGTGTTCATGGACCCAGCTTGTGCTGAGAGCCTTCACTGGGGCTGTGGAGGAGTGGAGAGGATGCTACAGGCTGGGGCTCTCAATGTGAAAGAGTTTTCCAGCTTTGAATCTGGTGGGGCTAAACAGCCCAAGGCAGTCTTTGTGGTGAGCAGCTTGCTGAAAGGCAGGACAGTGGACATCATTCGTGACATTGTGAGTCTCAGCCACTTCCAGTATTGTGTGGTTTTCACAGCAGTCAGTCATGCAGTGCACTTGCAGGCCCACAATGCCACAAGCAGTACTGAGGTTGAAGGCAGTAGCCAGGTGGTCTTTGAACAGTTTGAAGAGAAACTCTGCCAGTGGATGGGTAATATGAACTATACTGCAGAGGTGCAACACGCCACTTTGTTTCTGGCACCTATTTCACCTCACCTCTTTGTAACACCAGCTTTTTCCTTGCTTTTCCCCCTGATGGCTCAGGATTTGATGCAGATCAATAAGACTAGACCAGAGAAGAAAAAGCTTGCTAACCTGACTGATATTGACTTCTCATCCCTGTCTTTAGAGTTGCAGCTTGGAATCAGGTCACTAGTATCTAATTTCAACAGCTTATTTGAGTACCTCAGTGTGCGGGAGGAATGTTTTGCTGTTGGGCCACTTAGCAGGATCATTGCAGGGGATCTGGCAAATTACTCCCAGGCCAAGAGCAGAAGGAAAACAGCACAAAACAGAGCTTCTGTCATCTTTGTAGACAGGACATTAGATCTGGCAGGTAAGGATCTTGATGTTTGGGGGTTAATAATTTACTAATGTTAAAATTATTTTGATCTGGTACAGAAATACTAGTTTTAATATGCATCTGCTGACATCAACAAACAGCTCCTAAGGACTCTCTAGACAGAACCACTTTTAAAACCATGCTTAAAACAGTGGTGCTGGGAGGAGTTTAGAGAACAATATTCAGAGGGCTAACCCCTAGTGTCTGGTTGAAGTATTGCAAGAAAGAGAATTGGCTAGATACCTTATATTCTATCATCTTCCTCAAAGAAACTTTAGTCACTTCTGTATTATAAGACCTGGAACAGGGAAATAAGTTGGGCTATTGATACCATAATGATTGCTCTTAAATGTCTTCCATTGCTATTGCATTTGCATAAAACACGTTCAGCTTTTTTGAGTGATACAGAGCTTGCTTTAAACAGGTCCAGTAGATCAGCTTGTGGAAGTTTTTGAGCATCTATCTCTAACTTTGCAGAAATCATGGGATCCAAATTGGGGTGGATATGAACAAATTCATCTGCAAAATCTAATGCAAACTGGACACTTTTCTGATTGTGCAGTAGGAGAATGTTTGCAAATTACTTGGAAGGTTGAAAGCTACTACCTGTTCTTTGCATCTTTGACCTTCCTGGCTGATGAACAAGTTTGAACTTATAGCTCTGGATAACTTTTCCAAGTACTAAATTAACTATTCATGAGACAAGATCTTAGAGTGTGCAGTAATTTGTCAGTTGTAGGCCATTGTAGAGGACACTGGTTATTTAGATCCAATGTTGGTTTTGGCCTACCTTCAAGACACAAACTGCCTTGATCACTCTGATGAACAACATGCTGAAGAATCAGTGGGGGAAGAGTGACCTGGTTCTCTGTCTTCTCTCAGCAGTTTTCTATACCATTGACCATGGGTCACTTCTCTGGGATGGGACCTGAAGGCACAGTTTATTTCTGAAGGGATAGGCCCAGAAGCTGGTGCTGAAGGTCTTTTGTTTCCATTGTTACTCATTGGCCTTTATCTTGTACCACATGCCTTTTGACAGTTATGTAAAATCACAGGGAGAAGTCATTTGGAGGTTTGTGTTGAAATGTCATCACTATGTAGATAACTCACAGTTTGACCTCTCTTTTCTACAAACCAATCCAGGGATTGAAATAATTTAGACTAATTATTGTCTAATTAGTCAATAGTCTTTTGACTACAGTAGCAGAATTAGTCAATAGGATTGTCTATTGTGAGCATAATAGACTATTTGGAAAAAAAGGCACTACCATAGAATAGCTGCCATGGGAGGTATGTGCAAAGGATAAATACGTAGCTGCCAAAAGACTAAGTACAAGGTACTGTGGGGACTGATGCCCAACATACTAAGCATCTTCCTAGAACTCACATTTTTCAGCTCCAAAAGAAACATATTTCAGAGCAAAATGTATTCATTTTTAAAATTTGTTTTTAAAGAAGGAGGGGAAGGGAATCTTGATGGTAGCAAAGAAAAGTGTGTTGGACAGAGTGAAATATTAGTCTTGATGGAGTTTTGCAATGACTGAAATCAGACAAATTGAAATTTTTGATGCTTTTGATGCAGGCTTGTGATAAGTTTGGACGTGGTTATATCTCCCTAGTGATACAGTACTGTAAGCTTGGGGTCTCCCTGAACACTATCTATGGAGGCGCTGGTGGCATTGGTGGCAAAGAGTGCCTTTTATAGCTTAGGCAAGTTCATAACCTCTGGCCCTCCCTGAAAAAAGTTGAATTATCATAGGTACTGACGTTTTGGTTATATCCAGATTAGGTTATTGTAATTTACACTATCTGGGACTGCCTTTAAGACTGTTCAGAAACTTTAGCTGCTGCAGAATGCTACTAAATTGCTTGTGAGTATTTGAGAGCATATTGATCCAATTCTGTATCAATTACATTGGCTGCATATTCATTGCTGTGCACCACTGAGTATCTGGGGACCAGTTTTCTTAAAGGTTATTGCCACTCATATGAGTCTGTTTAGCTTTTAGATTGGCTTCAGAAGCCCTGTTCTTTGGCTGCAATTGGTGAATACTAAAGACAGAATCCTTTTAATGGTTTCTCTGTGACTTGTGTATTTTCCTGGGAAGCAAATTCCAATGGCCACATCAATTTTGAATATTAAAATAACCTTGAATACTGTTTTATTTCATTCCACATTGAAGGGATGTGCTATTTCTTGAATTATGCTACCAAACATGATTGACAGTAAGTGCAGTAAGGCATGTTTACTGAACAGCATTATTGGTTAGTTGATAAAAAAAGGTAGTTCTTGCATTTGAGAGTAGTTCTTGTTACACCTGTGGAATTTGCCCCATATCGATATGCATAGAATTCAGATATATGGGAAACTGCCCACAGCTGTATCCCCTTGAGCATCGATATGGTAGACTTGCTACTGTGCCTCAACGGATTCTATATCTCATTGCTTGGAAAAGCATACACAGATAGGAGAGGCAATCAGAACCATGGGAATTTACAAGAGTCTTATTATTTGTGTGGTATAACTCTTTACTTTGTACCCATATATTGGGGCACTTGCCCAGTTTATTTGCATAAGAAACCAGTGCTGAACAATACTTTGCATAGATACCAAGTGGATGGAGTCTGGCAATGGGAGTACCAGTACAGATTGCCATCCTGTCTGCATTGGTTAGATCAGGACGTCTCTTCTAAAACTGTTCTTTAGAAAAAGAGTTAACACACAAGTTTAGTACAAATGCTGATCTCCAAAGGGCAAGCAGCATGGCCTCTCCTTGGCACATGCATAAGCACCAAGGATTCCGACATAAAAATAACCACCCCACCACACAAGCAATCTATCCAGCACACCAAACTAAAATTCTTCTTGTACATAGGCACTTCAATGCCCATGGCTTACACAGTCCCTTTCATGTGAAAATATAGAGCCCACTCCTCACCTAAGGGCCTCACTTGGGTGTTCCTATACTTTCTGGAAAAATAAATGAAATGTAACCCTGTCTCTTCAGAAGCCAGGCCAAATATCTGACATTTTTGTGGAAGATGCCAATTAACTTAAATGGATTTTAATAAACTATGGGTTATTTGTGAGCTTGAGTGTGCTGTCTTTCCCCTGCTTATGATTTTTGAAACAACACAGACATTATGTTTAGGGATAAACAACTCAGAATTTTAATTAATGGTTTGTTGTTAAGTTAAAACTCTAGGTTGTTTCTCTCTCAACAACCTGTTATACTAACTTTATACTTTACGGTAACAGCATTGATTTTTTTTTAAATGAACTAGAAAGAAAACAGAAATGGTGAACAGGCAATTAGCAGTACGCCCACTTCTGCACAGCCATCCCATGTTCTGTATTGTTTAACTCAGGAATTGGCATTTCATGGGAACTAAGGGAACTCTGAAATTGTTGATTTGTAGCTCCAAAGTTACTATTTGGCTGCAGTTGGGTGGATGCCTGCCCATAGTTCTGGACTTGCTCAAGCGCTCCTTGTGAATGAAGATGCATAATTTGCTTAAATCATGTTCAGATAAGTTGGTAGGCCTTTGTGATTGCAGTTGCTTTGTCAACAAACTGCTGACATGATTTAGCCAGCATCCCAGTTAGTGTCATAATACAGTTTCCATTTAAGAGACCCAAGAGTAATGATCTAGCTTACTTTTTCCCATTTCACATGAAGGGTGTGAATTGTACTCATTTATTGCAGACTTTTTTTTTCCAATAAGAATTTTTTTTTGGTTTTTATATTATTATGGAGCTGGGATTTTTTAAATCTATTTTTCTGTAAACTAGCTTCCAAAATTCACTTTCTGTGTAATTTTCACATTAACATTGAGTAGATGTTATTAAGCAGCTGTACTATGCCGGAGTAATTTCATGAGTCCTTACGGTGCCACAAGACTTGTTATTTTTATTTAATATTGTTATCTGATACTTTTTCTGCTCTGTATTTTATTTCTTCTCAGAAAGTCCTAAAATTTTGCCATTTGGCTGGATTTATTTTTCCAGGAGCAGTTGCCCATCATGGTGATAACCTGGCAGAGAAGATTCTCTCAGTGCTTCCCAAACTTCAAGGTCATACAAATGACGTGAAGATCAATATGGTGGAACTAACAAACCTGCAGACTAAAGATGCAAATTGCAACATCATAGCACCAGGCTGCTTAGCACAACCAAAGTAAGTCTTGGTGTATGAGTACACTGGCTTGTCTATTCCCTGATAGTATGGATTAAGACACATTTATTTATAATGTTTTTATATCCTCTAAGCTTTCTGGGCCATGATTTTGCACTGGCTACTCACTTTTGCACATACCTTCCTTTCATATGCAAAAGTATTTATTTAATTTTTATGCTGCTCAATAGCCAAAGTCATTGTGGTATCCTAGTTACTAGTGTCTGCAGTTGTGGGGGGATTTCCTCTTGCTTATTGACTCACAACCAAGTTTCATATCACTTTCCTCTGTTATTTATACGGAAATGAAGTACAAGAAGTACTCAACACAATTCCAAATTAGTCATTTTTATTAAGTCATCTAATTAGCCAATTTGACTCCTTGGTAAATGTTGTTAACCAAGTTGTTATGGTAAATGTCTATATCCTTGCTTGTTAATCAATCTGCTATTCTGAAGATTGGGGTACCAATAGGAGGAATGTTGTTTGTGATAGCGACACAGTAGAATTGTTCACATAACACAAAGGAATTGAAGGGACTTCTCACCTGGTGAGGGTGACTTGTTGGGGCAATTGACAAGCCACCTGGAACCCATGGGTGGTTTTAGGATTGCCCAGAGTTTGTGTCACAAAAAGCTATATATATACCTGTTGCACCCCAAATATTGAAAATGGCAGCTGCCACCCCAACAAGAAATCCCATAGGGAAATTCACTCATAACTTCTCCTTATATGCAAACTGGGCTGAATTGTGGGTTCTGGCTGGTTTGTTAATTGCTCCAGCCAGCCAAGTTTGGATGTCATAACAGCCCACACCTGATGAAGCTAATTAGGGAAATCAGCTCAGTCCATTATAAAATTCTTTTTCAACAAAGGAAATAGCTATGTGCTGGCTGCAATGTTTTCAGGGCAAAAATAATACCCCAAGTATTATATGGTGTCCATGTATGGCTAAATGCATTGAGTTGTTCAATTGAATGGATACATTCCTCGTTCCTGTGGAAAATCTTGGGACTGCCAGGGTGTCTCCCCTATTCAGTACTGTGCTTGGAGACAAAAAGGAAATAAAAGGGCAGCACAACATTAAGGTCTGCAATGCAGCTCTTTTACCCTGTCATTATTTGGCTTTGCATGGATGTTATTAAAAGCTGGTTGCATGCAAACAATGCACACACCCAACTGAGTAGACTTTTGAGAGCCTTAAGTTTATGCTGCAGTAAGGGAGCATGTCCTGTGCATGCTCAGACTGAAAAAATGCCCTGACTGTTCAAATATGCAGTCCTGTGCTTAGTTAGGCGGAAAAGATTAGTTTTCCAGTTTGAATTCCCCCTCCTGGCAGCATTCTATCTGGGGAACACTGGGAGTTGTGACTTTTTTTTCTGTCTATACATGTATACGATTGCACCTAAGGAACTTTTACAGATTAACTATTTGAAAACTAAAATCCTGGTGTTTGGGAAGAAATACCAAAGGAAGTTGGATGATGAATTGTAGAAGCAGCTGGAAATTAAGGAAATTTCCAGGTGTGACATTTAGATAAATTCTGAATACTGGTTTGTCATTTTGAAAGTTATTGCACTGGTGGCCAGTTTGACTAACTGATTAAGTGGCATGCTTGTTTGAGTTCTGTAAAACCAGATCACTGTCCCAGCATCTGTATGGGATCCCTGTGTAGTCTCATTCAAATACTGTCCATAGTGTCAGAATAGCAAGCATTTTTGTCTACAGTTTGGGTGGCTTCTAGATTCACTCCAAAGGCAATTGTTTGAATAGAATTAGCATGGTATTAATTCAGAGCTTTAGCTCAGCATACAGCTGTTTATTTTTTGCTGAAGATAATTTTACATGGGAAAACATAAGAACAGAATCATGGGCTACAAAAATGCATGAGATTATTCCTAAACTGGGTTTCTCAGTGGGCTATAGGATAATAAGGGGCTGTGGCTATCTAATTATGTCTTATTGATAATGGTGCTGTTAATACATTACAGCAGCTCACCAGTTTAAAAACTAACGGGTTGTCAGGGACGACTGGAAGAGTTTGGTTGCACTGCCTATGACATACCTGCTTTTTTTACTTTTCTCAGCAACTCATGAATAACTGCTGCTGGGTGTGATGCCTCAGCCTGGATTGCTGAATTGTTTAGAGGCTGAACAACCCAGTGATCAACCAAACTGTAATCCATGGGTTCAGCCTCTGGGTTCTTTAACCCTCACCTGTCCAGAAAGACAGGTCCATATGTCATGACTAATAATTCAAGTAGCTTTGGGAAAAAAAACACTGAGTATGCTGGAAGCAACGCATTTGCTCACTGGAGAACCTATGTGAACTGGGCTTTAGTATTATGTTTCAACCAGGTCATTAATCTGAAATAACTCACTAATTGTTTAGTTGCAGACCTTCTGTTAACATATATTTAAAGCTTAAGCTTGATAGATTTAAATTGATTTACAGGGTTGGCAATTAGCGCTCACATGGACATCATCAGTGATGTAATTCTTCATAAAATACTCATTGATAGCAATATAATTTCATTAGAATTATCTTCTTAAATAAAAGTCTGTCTGTGTGTGTGTGTGTAAAACAATCTCATGTGTTTAGAGGAAGCATAAAAATAGATTGGCATTCCATTTTTAAAAAATATTTTCTTCTAAGTATTTCTGATGTGTTGGGTAGTGGAGAAAAGAGGTCTCCTTACCCCAGACTGCTGTATCTAATGTATTCTAAAACAATTCTATATCTAGTCAAAACATCTGGATTTAGTTATGGGGTTGCCAAAAATGAATATTTATAGTTGGCATAGTGTTATAAAGCAGAGTGTTTCATTAAACCCAAAGAAATAATGATAATATTTCTTTTAAGCTATACACAAATGTATAAATGCTGCATACTTCTAAAGCTATTACACTTTGAAGGCAATTATCTGATTAAATTGAATCATTTCAACAATAGCTTAAAATTATTTTAATAAAATTAGGGCATCTTACAATTTCTCTTGCTGTCCATTTTCCCTCACAGCAACAACTCTTCAAGGTAGATTAGGCTAAGAGTTAGTGACTGACTCAAAGTCACCCAGGAGATTCTGGATTGCATAGGTCCTTAGTCCATTAAATGATTAAATAATGATAAAATATTATAAAACCAATCACTATAACAATGGAACATATGTAATTAGAATAAGCAGTGGTAGCTGGTAGTGCTAAAGGTCAGGAAACACCCAGGCAAATAAATGTGTCTTAAGTTGCAGTCAGAAACACTCCACTCTGAGAGCCCACCTGATCCCAATGGGAAAAATGATGGATGCCACAAGAGAGAAGTCCTTCTTGCACACCTTAAACAAATGAATGGCAGTAGGCCACAGTACAATAAGCATGACTTCCCCTTCAGAAGGCAGAAATTAGGGCAACCTGTATGTAGGAAGGTAATCTCTCAAGCTAATCTGGTTCTGAATTGTTTAGAGACTTACAGACTAGAAGTATCACCTTGGCCATGGCTTAGTAGCTGATTAGCAGCCAGTGTAGAATTTTCAGCAAAGGAATTATATGTACAGAGGAGGAAATGCCACTAAGTCATTTACAGTTGCATTCTGTACTAGCTGCCACTTCCAGACCTATCTCAAGGGCAACCTCACAATTAAGTAAATTACAATAGTCCAGTCTTGAGAATACAAGTGCACGAATCACTGTGGTCAGGGCTTCCTTGTCCACGAACGGTTGTAGCTGAAACAATGAAATAATATAGTGGTAGTAATGGTGACAATACATCTTACATCTGGTATCCATAGAGAACATATTTTTCTTAGATGTCAGGAAAATGGACAAAATGCAAATGCTTGATTCCAGAACACTGAACAAGGAAGATCAATCAGTGACTGTGTGTATTCTTATCCCATATATCCTACATTTGCCTTTCAAATCCTGCAATTTAAATGTGGTTCCTCTGTTCTGTAGGGAGTGAAAACCATTTAGATCTAATTCACCTGCTTGGATGCTCATATTCAGTCCCACTGATTTGTCAACTCATAATATATTGATAGCAACACTTTGCCAGTAATCAAATTAAACCTTCAAATAATCCAAGCTCACCATTTTCACATGACAAATGCAACCTGCTTTCCATTGACAGCACAGTTCATTGTGAATTAAATAGCCCTGAATGAACCATGGCATGTTGTCAGAACTCAGTCATAGTTTCCATCTGGTACCCATTCGAGCAGTACTCAAGCAAGATCAACTGTTTGAAGCATGAGAATGGGCTGCAACATTCAGCCTGAAAGATATTCCATTTGAAAGCTTTCACTGACTCTGCCACTCTTGGTTGAGCAAACTTCAGCATGTCAAAGTATTTCAATATGCTGCATATACTTTTATGATATGATTTGCATTTCCCACTTAACCAAAGAGTGTACAGAGCAAAATATGCCTTTTAAAATAGAAGCTTTGAAAGCACATGGAAAGAGATCAGTTTAAAAACAAACGACAACTGATATTGTAGGAAGATAAGCTGACAAAGATTTCCAGTAAAGAAGATTATATATCCTTAGGCATAATCTGTTTAGGGGTTTTATTATATCTAGCAGTATATTACTCTCAGAATAAATAAATGCATCTGGGGCAGGGAGCCACCTGAAGTGGGACAGTGTTTTGAATCACCAACAGCTAGCAACCCATACTTTGGAAAGTGGAGCCTGAGGTATGTGTTAAGATTGTGTGTGCAACTCACTTTGGGAATAGGGCTGAGGACAAGAATCCACATGGTCACCCATAATGAAGATGACATTCTCAGAGCCACACAGAAAAGTGGTATTTGGATCTTGGCAGCAAGTTCTGAGAACATCCAAAATCCACCCCCTTACATGTTGTAGTACTAATGTTTCTGATCCATCTAGTTTTAGTAACATGGAATCACACTCATACCCAGCCACCCCATTCACATAAAACACACACACACAGAGTGTCCCATCATTCACACAAAATGATGGTGCATATCCATGAAGCCTTGTTTTATCATTAGTAGTGTTTTCAAAACTCCTAAGGTCTTGGCCTTAGGATTCATCTGGAACTACTTTGTTTAGTTAGGAAATAAAGTGCTAAAGATATTGATAGATCTATTAGTACTCTATAGCTAATTTTCCCCCATTTCTCCTCCACCACCACCAGTAGCACCACTTCGTTAACCTAAATATTGCAACCCAGAAAGTAAAGCTGAAATTTTCAGCACATAGAAACAGAGCAAGTCAGAAGGGGTCTCCTGGGCCATCTAGTCTGACCCTCAGGTTCAGCCGGCTCCGCTCATGACATTCTTACCATATGCATGTCCAGCCTGTCCTTAAACACCCTCACTGATGGAGCTTCAGCCACCTCTCCTGGAAACCCACATGTCATAATGGAAACTTGCAATTTTCTTTATTTTGTGTGATTCTGCTCCTGTTAGTTATGGGTGTACCAAGTACTGAGCCTGTCCATTACAAGTCCAATGGAATATTCCAGTACACATTGCCCATATAGCTTCAATCCTCTCTTCACATTTATAAAGGAAATGTTGACAAATGTTAAACTATAATATTTTCAGAATGTCAGATGATAATATTTTGGACATTTGTGCAAAATAGTAATTTATTTGGAAGCTGTCAGTGCAGAAAGGATTCAGAAGAGGTTTCTGAAAATAGCTGCAGGTTTTGAATATAAATCCAACTGTGGATGCCTCAGGTGCAAACTACATCTCAAGCTTGAAGGCAAAGACTAGAAACTCCCTACTTAGGGGTGAAACTTCTCCTTTCTGCAGACTACTTCTCTTTCACTCATCTTGCACTCCCAGCTTGTCTAAGGACAGCCTACACCAATATTTTCTAACCTGGCATCTTCCAGATGTGTGGGACTACACCCCCCATCACCTTCTGCCCGCATAAGCCATAGAAATATATAGCTATGCTACAACATATTGAGTTGGGGAAGGCCCATGTATGCACATGTATGCACAGACACATCTTACGAAGCAGACAGGGAGGAATGGGATGGAGAAAGATTCTGCTGCTTCCTACTTTTTTGCCCCCAAGAAACAAAATGTAATTCATGTAACCTCTCATTTCCAATTTAGCTGGACTAAAAACAATGTATTATTCTTCCCTGCTCTACTTAGCCATGTCAGTGCTAATCCCTAACCAATACTAAGTAGAAGTTATGTTCAAGAAGCAGTTGGGGAATAGATGATAACAGTTGGGAGATAGACAGTCAAGGACTTCTTTTGAAAATTTATTGAGCTTAAACATACAAGAAAGTTAATTGTCAAAACAATGTAAAATAGTGATAGAGATATATGGTAATGGAACAGATGTAATTAAAGCAGAGAAAGAGAATTTAACATATTTTTTAAGGATTAATAGGATCATGTGTTCTAAAACTTGTAGGAATATATTAAATGTGATGTGTAAAGAAAGCTGTTATAAAATAATATTCAAGTGGTATTCACTGGTCAGGATGTCTACGGTATTTCTAGTGTACTGGTGATCTTATAGTGGAGGAACTTTTGCCTGTATATTGTGGTGGTATAATCTGCTTGAGGAATATTAGAAGACGATAATAAGCACCCACAGAGAAATTACCAGCTATGAGCTACAGCAACCCCAGCAATTATACTTCTCGGTAATATTAAAGTTCGGACCCTTAGAGATTTATTTACTATAATGAGTTGCATGTTAATACCTGCAAAGATTCACTTAGCAAAAGCTTTATGAATAACGCTTAAACCTTCTCTTCTAGAGAGAAAGGAAGATTTGGACTGTTGTGGTGATGAATAAAATCATGAGCTGCTATGTTCTTTAGGCTACATTTAACCGCGCCTGTAGGGAAAAGAGTTTGATGGTTTGTCTTCAGAGGCTGATGAATTCAGAAGGTCTCTTCAGAATTTTCCTACAGGCCTAGCCATCAGTCCTGTCCTGGTCACTGCTTGGAATAAGGAAATGACCCAGGTTATCAATATATTTACTCCAAAATGGCCTTGACCTAGTCACACTATTGAGTCTTATACTTAGTATTTTGAGGAACTGAGGTTAATGAAATGATTGTGTCAATAGTTAGAACATAAATGGCAGAAGGTTTGTAATAAATACAAGTGTACACAAGTAATATTCCCTTTATTTTCATATGATCTGATCTAGTAGTAATAGTGGTGAATAAATCTATCTTCTCTGCTCATATTTCATCTCTCAGTGTCATTCTGCAGTGTTCTTTGGGGTGTTTAAAGATCTCTCAGGTATAGGCTTTAGAACAGAACCCCTCAAATGGGCACTGTAAAAAATTTGCTAGACGTTTTGCAGAAAAAGTCGCTTTTATTCATGCTGATTTGAACACCATTGGTTTGACAGGATCCAAGGAGGACAGGGCTATGTAGTAGTCATGCATCATGTAGTCATGCTATAGATACCTTTTGGCTTGTGCAATCTGAGGTTGTAAAAAATGCTTGGAGGACTGAGACCTTATACCTGCTCTTTAGACATTTGCCCATCCTGGCATGTGAAATCTGCATAATATGGCTCTGAGATGGTTAATGTGTGCTTGAGGAACAGTGAGGTTTTAAAGAGGTAGCAATTAGGCCCTCAAAAAGAAACCAAATCTGGAACCCACTGTTTCAGTTAACTACCACCCTATATCAAATTTACCATTTCTGGGCAAGGTGGAACATGTGGGTGGCCTTACAACTCCAAGCAGTGTTGAATGATACTTATTATTTAGATCTATTCCCATCAGGTTTCAAACCCATTTAAGGAGAAACAGCAGCCTTGGTTGCCCTGATTGATGACTTATGCCAGGCAGTGGATGTAGAAAGTGCAACTTGCTGGTTCTTTTGACTTTTCAGTGGCTTTCAATAGTTTTGTGAGCAAATTATTTGAAGGACTACCTTCACTCCAGTCAGCTTCCCTCTACTTTCTTATCAACAAGAGAAGCCATTTCCCCAACTATGAGAGCTGTCCAGTGGGTGGCCACACAAAAGAAGGTCTTTTTTGTTGCCCCACATCTCTGGAATAAGTTGTCATCATGGGTCTGCCATGCTCATTTGCTGTGAATTTTTAAGAAGGCTCCAGAAACATACTAGTTCATTCTCAATATCTCCTGATGCAATTGTTGTGGCCATTTTTATTGATGCCTTTATTGTGTCTTTACTGCTTTTATTGGGTTTTTCAGTTTAATATTGCAATAGTCTTATGTTTTAGTTCTTGTATACCACCTTGGGGAGGGTCTCCTTCCCTGACTGGCAGTCAAGAAATGTTTTACATAAATAATACAGGAAGGAAAAATAAAATTCATCTAGACTTTCCCCAAAGATTTTGTGCATTTTCTTGACTGTTAGAATAGGGTTAGGTCATCTAGATAGGCTATATGTGTGCTAAGTCTTGTAAGTCATATGAAACCTTGTATTCGGAAACAAAAAGTTTGATGAAAAAATTGAATATACAAAATTATTGCCATATGACTGCTTTTTCTTCATTAATATTTAGCATACCCTGGTTCTGGGTTCAAAACTTAATTTTTCATTTCTTGTATTGCTAATTCACTAGTAATAATGTTGCAGTGCTATTAACTTCTAATTTAAAGCCTAAGTCTGCTTTGCAATGCAATCTTTGATTAGCTTGTGTGCGTCTTTTTCTACCTTTTCCCTATTTTCCCTAATCATAAGTAGATTCTGAGTTAATTGTTGCAATACCATTTTTATTTATTTATTTATTTAGGAGACTTCTATGCCGCCCCATTTGCCGAAGCCTCAGGGCAGCTCACAACCATTCATTTTCAAATGAATAGATATCTTCAGTTTACTTAATGTTCTGCCTGTGGGACTAGGAAGGGGTGTGCAATGGAACCCTGTGTCCAGTGTCACCATAGGTGGGAAGCTGGTTCTCAAGTAGCACTTGACTGAGAAGCTGGTTCAGAATTCTCTCAGATGATTAACTGCAGTTCTTTGTTTATGTTTTGCAAATGAGGATTTTATGTGCTATAATTCAACATCAGCAAAGATGTTTTGAGTATTTGCTGCCATAAAAATTAATATTGTGTGTATTGCAGGGCTGGGATTGGGGGAACAACCTCTGGTATTATAATAATTGTAATATCTAGAGTTTTATAGTTACTGGAATATTTTCTTTGGTGTATGAACATATTAAATAAATCTAATTGAAGGAGAAAGAACAGGAGAAATGAGAGAAAAACATAATGGGTTTTGAAGCCAAAGACATGTCTTTCCCAATCAAATTATTTTAAAAGAATGGGAATTCTATGCATTCTATGCTATCAACATTTCTGTTTTATATATACTGAAGCAAAGGTGAAATAGCCAAAATGAATTTTCATGTATATTTCAATGTATTTCTGCTCCACGTAGGCATGAACAAAGTGCTTGCCACACATTAGGAAGCATGCCTTGAATAAGTGGCTCCACATCTGTGAAAATGAAATTGGCCCTAGTTTGAATCCCTGAGTGTGGATTCAGCTGTCAGCACCTTGTAACTGACTACTCTTTCATCAGCCCTTTTTTCTATTAAAGCAACTATTTGTAGTTTTAAACTACAAAGGTAGAATGATTGAAAGATACATTACATGCATAATGAATTATCAAGAAATAGACATACTCTGCTAGAGTAGCTTGATTTGTACAAAATCCAAACTGAGTTCCCTGATGAAAAATAATGGTCTTACAGGATACTTAAGATGGAATTGGTCAGTAGCCAAGTGGGCTTGTGAATTGGAGAGTTTATACATCTTGGAACATATCAAATTGTACCTGAGCTCATATAACACAATGTATAACATGACATGTATTGCAACTCAGACTGCTAAAGCTGTTGTCGTAAGTCAGGTAAATAAAATGTGTGGGTACAGCTTGATCACACAATCATGAGCAATCGCACAAGCATGAGTGCTATTGCTACCATGGAGGTAAACAGGTTTTTGATAGCCCTTGGAAAATAAGCTTTCTAGGATTTTGATTTTTTAAATAAAAAGAGCTGTAATATTCACTGTTCAATCCTTGCGGTTAAGACAATAAACTGTATAAGCCAACATCCTTTATCTCCCACTGTTGTCTAGATTATATTGTGCTACAAACAGTTAAATTAGGGAAGATTGTTTCTAATATATGTGAAAACTACTTGACATTTTGATCCTGGCTTTATCTTGAACTGTGTTACGTATGTCAAGATCAGGGCCTGAGAGACCCTGTAAGCCATCCAGAGACAAAAGTGATGGATGGCCTAGAAATATCCTAAATAAATAAGTAAGTGCCTGTAGGAACAGGGACATTTGCAGGGAACAGGTAAGGAGCAATTATGCAATCCGGCTGGATGGCCTGGAGAATAGCATAAAAGGATGCACTGCACTGGTGCTCTTTGCCACAGCAAAACAAGCAGTCCTGGTGACACTCTCGTGCTCTGGCTCCCTTCATCACCTTGCCTGATTTCTGGTTCCTACTGCCTTGCTCCAGCCTGCTCCTGCATCAGTCCTTGTTTCCAGTCTGACCCTGCCGTCCCAGATATCTGCACTCATCCTCCTTGACCTTGTGTGCTCCAGAATGTTACTGTCTGTCTGGATGTTGACCTTTGGACTGTGAAATCTTGAACTGTGTTGCTTGAATCTATCATCATCCTGGTTTTGATTCTGGACTGTTATACAAATGTGCCTCTTGCTTCTGGCCTTCTGAACCTGCTGCAAGACTCCAACCTGCACCTGTGCCTTGGTCCCGGGATTCTAGTCATAGTTGCCTGCTGCCCATACCCTGGGCCTTTTGGTTGTGTATTCAAGTTTTTTAATTCTAGCCTCAAGATTTTGTGGTGACTGGTTTTGGGGAGGGATGAGCATCTGAGCCATCTTTGATATATTTGGGTACTTTAATGCTATATATGAATACCACTGATTGTTACAATAGAATTCAGAGTTCCTGGTTTTAGGCATCTTCCCTTTCCCTTTCCATATACCCTAAATCTACACACATTAAATCGATCTCCTAAGCCAGTGATGGCCAACCTTTTGGAGACTGTGTGCCCAAACTGCAACCCAAAACCCACTTATTTATATCTATCTATCTATCTATCTATCTATCTATCTATCTATCTATCTATCTATCTCCTTGGCAGTGCACTGACTGGTCATGCGAAATCTCGGACGAGTCGCAGCTAATGAGTCGCGGCTTGTGAAGTCATCACCTGGTGTCGCTGCTCCTTTTTGAGCATGCACATGGCCCCTATGTGTGCTATTATCCAATGCTCGGCTGCTGAGGCGATGCTGGGGCGACTTGGCTCGCATGCCGACAGAGAGGGCTCTGCATGCCTGCTGTGGCACGTGTGCCATAGGTTCACCACCACTGTCCTAAGCCATCAATGATAAAATAGGAATGGGGTGATTTTGTTCAGTGCATGAATTGTCTACCACTGTGGCATCTTTATTGTTTAATGCCAGGATAAATGTGTGAAATAAAGAGATTGACTCAAATCATGATGTGTACTTCATAAAAGAGTGAAATATACCAATAGAAATGTGTGCCTATGTGCATACTTTATGTAGCCAGATCTGGAATGTGACATACATGTTTTGTAAATGACACAAGGATGGGGTATAAATATTGTAAATAAGAAAGTGGTTGGGCAAGGCATTGTTTCAGGATTCTTTTCATAGCATAGTAATGTGGAGAATTTTTTGTCACCCATATTTTCCTTGACAGTATACAAAACCAAAGCCTACTTCAATATTTATTTCTACTCTATCTTTTTAGTTAAAAAAAGTCACTCAAGGCACACAAATAAACTTTGTGTTTTTGTATCAAAATATCTTGCAGAAGGCACCCCATAAAACACTAGTTTTGATTTTTTGCTAACCAAAACCAAAAGATGGAAAGTGTTGTTATACTTCTGTTGTATGTTAGGATTTTGCCACCTAGTGTCAGGCTTGCAGAACAGTTTCTTTCCAGAGGCCTTCCCAGCTTCATTTGTTCATAATTCTGTTCAACTGCTTCAACTGTTCATCTTCATAATTCCACAAGTGTAAAATAATTTTAGAAACTTTCAGAGCCAATTTGGAGATATGTCCTTACTGTCTGAAAAACTCCACAGTGGCATCCTATATTTCAAATACAAGTCTTGGGCCAGACAGGAATTGAACATCAATATTGTTGGCAGTAGTCTTGCCACTTAGTTTCTTCTCTACCCATGTGTGGGTAATAAAAGAGTTGAAGATGTCACAGTTAAAATATGTTGTGACTGAGGTGCTCTTGCCTGTTGACAGGGATGGGAGATCCAGCAATTTCCATAACTTTAAAATTAGCTTTAGCTTGTTCCTACTTTCATTTCTGGCCAATTTTTAGGAAAAGTGTAATTTGAACAGAGAAAGTGCACATTTTTATATTATTCAGAGGTGTGTATTTTCCCACATTGACTAAAATTTTGAAAGTGTGTATTTAAAAAAAAGATTTCAAAGAAAACATGTAAAAAAATCCACATTTTTATACATGATCACAACTTTGGGGATTTGGAAATATGCTTCCAAAAATGCTACTGATTATGTTTCTCAGCAGGACATGTGTACATAATTGCAAACAGAAATGAAGTTCACATACATCCCTACCTGTTGGGATTTGGCTTGGAACCACTGCCATCTACTGATCACCTACAGACACTGTGTAGAAAAGGTACTGTTTGCATCTACCATGATATCCACAGTTGAGGGATATTAACATTATGGCTTTTCAGTTAAATATTGCCCCTCCATTGGTGGATCATGACCAACACCTCAACCCATAGTAGGTCATTGAAGCACTGCCACCTCCATTTTCCTTGTGGATGATGCCACTTGTATTCGTTGTGGCTTCAGAGTGCATTAATAGTGATCTTTTAAAGATGAGAGACAAAGATTCATGGATATAGTAGAAATAAATCTATGTTTCTAGTTTGGGATGGAAGATATGTCATGGTTCTAGAAAAGCAGAAGGCTGTTGAGTGAGTTATTTCCTGGATTTACAAAAATAAAAAGAGAGACATACAATGGCTTTATGAAGTTACTGCTGCTGTTGGAGTGTCTAATAAACAAAGATGGAATGTTTTTCCTTTATGAACATTTTCTTTTTCAGACAGCTGGATTATATTTCACACAGGGAGCACCTACGTGTTTCAAACTGTTCGCTATCACAGACATGGAAATGTGTCTTAAAACTTTATCTGACATTCTGAATTCAAATAACATTTTGTGACTATATGTCTGGGCATTTCTTTCCTTCCTCTTTTTCTGTTTTTTATTGGGTGGGGGAGGAGAGGGTCAATATTAAATAAATAATGTTGTGGCTGAAGATACTTGTCCTTTGCTGCAAGCTTACAAGATGTTAGATTGCAGGAAATGTTTGCACAAAGTTTAAGATATGAGTTTACTCTTGTGGGTTTGGCAACTGAACAGACTACTTTCAAAGTGGATTGACCACAGCAGGCCAACTTGTGCGTGTTTTCTCCAATTAAACATCTCCAGCTGTACCCTGTGTATCCAGTCACACTTACGAAGTTACCAGGAAATGCAGCTCTTGGCATTTTTTCCTATCATCTGTTGTGTACAAATACCATAGCCCATGTTTTTGTAATTAAGATTTGTGTTTGCAATGTTCCATTTTACTGTAGGAACAAACGTGTGCAGAATAGACAGCAAGTCCACAATTCCGTTTGCCATTTGTTGTCTGGTGAATGTAAGAAAAGGAAGCCAGTCTCCTTCTCCTGCTCTGGGAGAGAGTGAGGATCATTCTTGCAGTTGTGCTGTGCTTCTGATTCCTTCCCTCCTCTTTCTCCAGTTCCAAAGCTGGGCTTCTGGGAGGGTGGAAGGGCAATGTCTCCAACCTTACATGAGAGTTGAAGTGCAGAATCTACAGGTTCTGTCTGGCCTTCTGGAGAGATACCCAGACTTCCTTCTTCCTATGTTGCTGGCTGCTTGTCATGGCATGCAGCAGTGTTATCTTCATCATGGCAAGCAGCTTTATTGAAGCCTGTTGGAGTAGACTTGTGATGACCACAAATTTTGGCTTGGCTACCAAGGTCACTTAAAATGCGTAGTTCACTGAGAAACATACATGAATGCTTCTAAATTCCATGGAGACATACTCTAGTAGCTGAAGAATTTGAACCTTGTAAATGTGCAACTGCTTGCACATTCATTTTTAACAGATGCTCTGGGGAAAGTAAATTGTACTGCATGGTATCTTTCACTCTTTTAAAAAGGATTTTACTTTGGAGATGAGCTTTAACCTTCAGCTGAATAAAACAATACCCCCTCATATGCAAACCATTGTTGCCACTTGAATCTGGAAGAACTCCAAGAATGTTATAGCCTTGGGATATTCCCATATGTTTTTAGTTGAAAACCCACTGTCTCCATATACCATGCCTCTGGAAACACATGTCTAAACCACTATCCATTTGCACCAAAAAAAGTGTTCTTCTAAAACAGAAATTGAGGTCACTGGGTTTCTTAAGATGAACTGATGCATCCCAGTGTCTGTTACTTGATGTACCTCTGGAAACAATTGAAGGTCCTCTTTAAACTTTTCAGTTCAAAATTTATTGTTTCTATTATTGATCCAGTAGTGTTGCATATATCAAGCAATGAGAATGTATCTTTTAAAAAAAAATCAGTACATTCTCTTTTTGCTATGGATGAGAGGGAAATATAGGTGATCTTTGTCAATATAAATAGTTATTGAAGGCACAATCCTATGTCAATTTCAACAGAAAATAAGGCCTACAACCACTATCAATGTATGTATTTTCTTCAGCTCTGTCCTAATCACAGTGCTTTTTTTGTCATAGGACGCACTGGAATGGAGTTCCGGCACCTTTTCTCGACAGATTTTCCAAGTTTTAAAAGTAACTTTTGAAAATTTGATGTTTGATCCATGTGGATTTGAATCACCCTGTCGAGTGTAGCAGGTCGGCGGCAAAATCATTAAAACGGTGCATGCGGGCTGCTTGTGTGTCGAATCCAATGCATGCGTACTTTGTCCACACTGGTTGTGATGGCGCTACTCGGGTTGTGGCGCTGCTCGGCTTGTGATTGGTCATGTGGTCACGTGCTGAGTACTTACTGTGGGTGGCAACCATTATGTTTCGTTACACAACTGACGTGTGTGTGTGTGTCCAGTGATTGAGTACATGCGGAAGGTAAATAATTTCATGAGTTCCGGCACCATTTTTCTTACAAAAAAGCACTGCCTAGTCATATACCATTTTTGTAAGATTTAGTGTAGGGAAAACTGTCAGAAAATTCCATCCTTCATAGTAATGTAAATTCTGAATGAATTGACCAGTGCAAGGGACTTTTCTTTTGGTCAAGGTAATTTAATGCTATCACCCAGAAGAAATCTTACGTTGCTTGGAAGGGCAAACAGCAAACACATTAGATGACGTGTATCCATCATATGAAACAAATACTTTGAAAACATTCTTGCAGTCCTGCTCTTTTAAATTGAGGGCTATTGAACTAGAATCAGTTAATGTGGAACTGTATGATTGATACTGGTGATATTTATCTCTTTCTTGAAAATCTTATTTGCAAAAATAACCTTATATCAGTTGATATGAGAGACTTGTTAACAAACAAATTTTATACAGAAACTTCTTGTTTAAAAACCAATAATTAATTTGGCCCTCAGTCAGTTCCCATGATCTCCTTTCCAGAGCTAGAAAAATATTTCAAATTACAATTTAGTATATCTGTCAGATTAACTGGTACATCAAATTTATAGGCCCTGGACAGCCTCATGCCTGGGATTCCTCTAACTCTGTGTAAGATAGATGGGCTTTCTGACTATTTGATTATTTAAATTGGGGGCTAGTCTTTATTTACTGGGTATACATGAATATGCAGTTTTTAATGACAAAGGAAATACATTTAGTTTTGTAGCTTTGTAAGTATCCCTTGTTCTGGTTACCTTTCGTGAGTAAGAATTTCCTTCAAATGACTAGGAATGATGTTTTTTCTTATTTGCTTAGGCTATAAATAAGTAGTGATGGTATGGATAGATAAATGTTCCTTTAAAAATGTTCTGTGAGCTTACTTGCAAAGCCAAGTAAAATAATTACCTCTTAATATCGAAAATCCTGACTTAAATAAAAAATTATTTCATGCTACAATTAACTGTCAATTATATACTGGTTCATATAATAAGGTTTCTAAACAGTTTACACATAGAATGTTAAAATCACATTTAAATATATTATTTAAAAATGACAACTACCAGTAACAAATAATCAATTCAAAGGGAGGCTGCAGCCAAGAAATTCAAAGAAGATTGAGACTTGGAAAGCAGCAGTGAAGGAAGTAGAAAAGATCATCAAATGTAAGGATGCTTCACTGGAGACCAAGACCATGATTGTAGTCTCAATCACTCAGTATAGGTTTGAAACCTGCACAGTTAAGAAAACTAACAGAAAGAAAGTCAATGCATTTGAAACCTGGTCCTGCGGGAGAGCTTTACAAATACTGAGGGCCAACAGAAAGACTAACAAATGGGTCCTACATCAAATCAAGCCAGAGCTCTCCCTAGGAACAAAAATGACAAATGAGACTGCCATACTTTGGACGTGAAACTGAAAGACCTGCTGAAGAAAACAACCATGCTAGGGAAAGATGAAGGCAGAAGAAGGAGGGCTGATCAGAGATGTTATAGATAGGACATTTCAGAGAGCTTTCATTCATGTAGTTGCCATAAGTCAAAGACAAGTTGCTGGCAGATAAAATGACAGTAGCAATAAAAAAGAGTGCAGTAAAATGGAGCAGCATTAAGATTAACTATGCCTAATGACCCAGTGTGGTGTAGTGGTTAAGAGCATGGGACTAGGACTCAGACGATCTGGCTTCTAGTCCCCGCTCAGCCATGGAGCCATCTGGGTGACTTTGGGCCAGTCAGACTCTTAGCCCAACCTACCTCACAGGGTTGTTGTTGTGGGGATAAGATGGAGGAGGAGAATGATAAGCTGCCTTGAGCCCTTTGTAGGAAAAAGGCAGGATATCAATCAATCAATCAATCAAGACAAGCCAGAGAAACCCTACATAAAAAGTGCCTTCAGGAGGTATTTAAAAGCATCTCTTCTGGCTTCAGGCGCATTTTCTGCCTTCAGAACAGCCTGTGGAAACTACTCAAGTAGGTATTACTACTGAGAAGGCCTGCTTCTGAGATGTTACACGGTAACATTGTATTAGTTTCAGAACAACAAATAAGGCTTCCTTTGAAGATCTTAAAGGTTAGTTGAGGGAAGTTAGGGGAAAGTAATTTGCTAAGTATCCTGGTCTGGAGTTGTTTAGGCTTTGTATGTCAACAAACTGACTTTGTTAATACCTAATAAGCAGCCTGTACATTTATTTCAACCTAGGTTTAATGTGTACTTAGCTGGGTGGTCTGCTGAGCACTGTAGTTGTTGTATTCTTCAGTAGCTGCAGCTTCTGAACCAGGAGCAAGGGTAGCCCCATGTACAATGCATTGCATTAATTTGTCCATGAGGTTACCACTGCATGAACCCCTTCTTTTCTTCCATAATGGAATGCAAGGCGGCATCCACCAGGTTTTCATGCTGTCTCTCATCTACCCATAGACAGACCCAGATTTCTTAAGTATCAGCAAGCTTTTCTGTATCAATATCATTTGCCTTCAGACCATACCCTGGGTTGAATCCTTGGTGCAACTCATTTGCCAAAAGGTGTGCATGACTTCTGCCTGGAGCACTGAATTCTCAGCTGATTATGCTGTAGGAACCAAATCTGTCAATTTATGTCAAATCTGTCAATTATTAACTGCAGCACAGAAAGTGGGAGAGTAGAAGAGCAGTATCTCTAAACTGCCCAGAGAGAAGATTGAAACTATAGCTCTACTTCTAGTGCTATATATCATTGTCTTTTGGCATTAGAATCAAATAATAACCAATAACTTTTGTATATGTGCCAAAATACATGGTTAAAGTTGAGTCTAGAGCAGATTGCACCATCAAAGTGGCTTGAGGGCTTGGAATGAAATTGGGAAATAGTCTTAAATTACTCAGGAAAATACTTAAGTTCTTTAATGTTGACTGTCTGGTTTTAAAAATATGCATTTGCATGTTTTGCTATGAAAAAATGTGGGAATTTAAATACCATTAATCCAATGAGGATAATGCTTTTTGACTAGGAAATCAGGAATTGTTGCTGCATCAGATTGCATTTATTAACATAACTAAGAACACTAACATTGGATATTTTAAATATGTTTTTCTTTGTACACATGTTGTTTTTATGTATGAATACAATCTTTTCAAACTAGGAAACCAGCATGGCCACAGTCTTAATGTCTATAAAATTGCTGATCTTCAGAAAAAAATTACTAGCCTGTATTCCCACAGTGTTAGTAATTTGCAACACATAAGCAACCTAAAAGTAAGAACCAACTTGCTACCCCTTTACAAACACTTCCTTGCCTAGTTTGTCCACCGGTGATAGTTAACCACCACAGGAAACAGGATGAGCAGCTATTCATAAGCTTGGAGCACTGTGCCTGATTTGCCATATGTACATGTACCACATGGACACACAAGATGTGGCTAATTGTGGCTTATCACCATATATACACATGGCTGAATAAACACATGTGTGCTAACTATATGTGATGTGCACTTGCTGTCTTCCTAACAGAAATAATGGTCATTGAGGAAACTGTTATACGTAAAGCAGTTTTAAGAAGACTGAATCTGTTAGCATTTCCTGCAGCATTGACTTAAAGTAGGTTAAAGTATAGTTAAGCTTCATAGTGTCCATTGAGTTCTAATCTACATGAGTACCTTTGGCACCAATGAAAGAAAATGCTCAGTGCAAAGATGGATGTCCTTTTAGAAGGATTAAGATCCATATTTTTCTTCTTCTCTAATAATGACAAACTCAAGTGGTAAGAGCTGAGGGGATTACAGAAAAATGAGGCCATTAAAATGGAAGTATCACTGTGCATGGGGAATCCCAGTGGTTTATACAAGAACGGAAATGCCAGTATATTACTTCTATGTAGGCTACCTCTTGGTACAGCAAGAACACTGTTAAGGGAGGACAGATGATGTTCCCAATGCAGAACATCCCTATATGAATCAATGGCAAATATTTGCTTTGTAGGCACAGAAGTAAGCACTTTTTGTAAGGTTGCATGGGGCACTTAGGGTGTTAACTACAATTATTAAGAATCGTGGGCACATGTGTGTATATGTGTGTGTGTGCACGTGCACATGCACTGAAATTTATCCACTGCAGCGTGACAAAATGTTGGGAACCTATATATGTGACAGCCAGGGTTACATTTTGGTGTTCTCTTATCATGCTCCTTGTTAGGCTAAGACATAGATTAATAATGAAATGTTTGAAAACATATAAAACCTGTGCCAGATATAAGAATCATACGTTTGCTGCTCCAATTTAGTCTATTTCAGCTTGCTTTGTTTATTATAGTTGTTTTACTTTAAATTAAAAAATAAAATTAAAAAATAATTAAAATGAAAGTTCATATTACAGCCCAGAACAATTTTCTACTTTATATTTAATTGAGTCATTGTCATGGTTCAGCACTTCACCTTCTCCTGCATTAAAACAGAGCTGCAGATGACTTTAAGATTGGTATTTCCTGTTACTTTCAGTAAATTTCAATTGACATTTATTGCAAAGCAAAATATATTTATTTTATTTCAGACAGAAGTTATGTTGGCAAGAGACATGACTTGAACCTAAGACCAAGATGAAGCTGATATGGTATCTTTCAGTGAGCAGAAAGCATACTTTTTAGTATTGTTTCCTTAAAACATGATGTTTAGGTGGAGTCCCTTTCCCAGAAAGGGCAATATACTCTGAAACATAATCTTTCAATGCTTTCAGAATTATCGTGTCTTATTTACTTAACAGCCAAAGGGATAGAAAGAGAACTTTTAAGAAATTGCACTTTTTTCAAGCTTTGGAATTTATAGTCAACTTGATCCAGCAATGGTGGTCAGAGCATGAAAGCAAATATTGTGGGTGCAGTAATCCAAGCTGGCTCTACAAATATGCCTGCAGAACAAAAAAATCAACATGAGCACCCATGATATTACCAGTAATACATTTTGGTGCTTTGAAGGCTGAATCCAAGGGACAGGCTCTGTCAAAGTCAACAATGCTAGCCATCTGTTCTAGAGTCTCTACATGCAACTTAGGATTGTGTATGCATATTCTCTGGCTCATAGCTAATGCAACATATCTCCAGGCCATTATAATGACTAATACAATTTCATGATCTTTCTAAACAATCTTTCTAATCTTCCTTTATTTCATTGACTAATGTGCTAGTCTACTGAAGTGAGATAAATAGTAATTTAAAAAGTATGCCAGAAGAAGTATGTCTTGCTGTAGGTAACTTACTTCTTTATGCATTCCCCAAACTTATTTTCAAAAACTATATGAAGCATTTTGGAAGTGTGTGTGTGTGTGTGTGCAACATTTGGAAGTGCAACACTGGGTATCCACTGTTTTTCTCTGAATAGGAAGGAGTTGCTAAACAAACTGAAATGGAATAGGGACTTGGAACACTGTGCATAGATCATTCAATAAAAGTCATCCTAACTTCCTTATGTACTATTTATACAGAGGTGAAATTCAGACTGATTCAGCACATCGATGTTTTGCATATATTACACACAACAGAAACTTGTTAAGAAGAAGCTGATGCTGACAATGTATCAAAGACAGTGCCTCATGGAGACATCTGATGTGGGCCTGTCATGTACTGGCTTCTTTTTGACTATAAGTCATTGCTTGTATTGATTCTTTTCTTGAAAAATCTGTGATAATAGCAGATGTTGATGTGCTCATAAATTACATTTCTCCGGATTAAAAGATGGACAACAAAAGTGGATATTGAGAGGTCTTACAATTAGAAAGGCGATTAGAGTGCAAGCAAATGGGGATGCCGATAGCCCTCTGAACTCAGAGGCTTATGGGCATCCTATGCAGGGCAGGAGAAGCATGGAGAAGATCCCTTCCTCTCACACCCTGCAAAGGCTTCTAGATGGCTGATTTCAGCTGTCTAGTTGTTTGATGTGGAGGAAGGAGGCTGGATCACTGCCAGGTGTGTCATATCCTAGTGGCCCCAGTCTCCTCCGCCCTCCCTCTAGAATGCCCCTTTACTCCTTTTCTAGTGTCACCCTTGCAGCCTCAGAGAAGCAGCTGGTGTGGCTCTTTCCACACCAACAGCAAGTTGGAAGGTGAAGGAGGAGATCCAAGCATGGTTGAATGTTTATTTTGAATGCTTCTATTCATGTGTATATTTGAAGCAGGAGTGTTAAACTCCTTCCCCCGCTTTTCTTTCTACAAAAGGTGATAAAAATGATTATTGTATGTGGATATTTTTACCTTATGTTTTTCCTTCCTTCCTCTCTTTGTAGTTCCTTCTTTTTGTTTGTTATTGTCATATATGCACATTTTTAAAGTGCATGTATTGTGTATGCAGTTTAGTCAACAAATTATTTGGTATTAGGAAATAATGTTCTTTTCCATCAAATGGAGCTGAATACTAAGTTTAACCAAAATTTAACAACTCAGAAATAAAAGAATTGCTGCAAAAACTTGCTTGAAGCAAATTATATAGGCCTGATGGAAATATATATATAGATTGATGCATATATTGGTATTGCAAACAGATGAGATTACTGTGGACTGGACAGTCAAAACAACTGAGAAAATTATTATTCCATGCTTGAATTACTTTTTATGTCAGACATTACCTTGGAATGAAGGTGTTGTAGTGTACTTTACATAGTATCTTCCAGTTCTCTTTAAAAATATGCCACAGTTCTCTTCAAAATAGTGAGGGATGATTCAAACAACCTGATTTACTTGCCTAGGAGAGATCTCTTGAATCAAGGAAATCAAGTCTGAACTAGGTTAGTTGAATAACACCGTTAAACATCCATTGCTTTGTGTCCATTCAGAAATCTATTTTCACTTAATTACTCTTTGAAAAAGAAGGACTTGTGAAGGGGTCCTTCAGAAGAACCAGATGTTTCCCAAAATAATATAAGATACAAGTAATACATGTTTGCTTTGACTCACCCCAAAACTAGTAAAGCCCCAGTCATGTAGATGTTGTTTATGTTCAGGGTAATATATATACATATTGAATATGCTCTGGCTTGGACTGCAGAACTACTTGGATTGTCAGATATTTGGCAGGACATGCTATCTCACTGATGGATTTCTCTTGGCTTGAGACCATAAGTTGCACAAGCCTGACTTATACATTGTTGTTCGGTATAGGCAGGCTCACTCTACCAGTTGCTTTACGGGTTCTGTAGGCATAGGTAATGCTTCCTTTTCCGAGTATCAAAGAAATATCATTCCAAGTTTTCCGTAAATACCAGTCCATGTCAGGGGTCTATATCCTATAAACGTTACTTATATAAATGATTCATATCTGGTTAATGCATGTATCAGTCGTGGTATGTGAACATTTGTGACTCTGACAGGCCTTTTAAAGGTTTGTGTAATCATCACACTTGATTTCTGTCTTTCGTACAAGGGACTTAGGAACACATATATAGATCTTTTGCATTTTATATTCACAAAGATCATTTGGAATAGTTTAGGATAAAACGGTGATTTTTCCAAAGTTTCTCACTGACCTGCATGGCTGATCCACCTTCTATATTGTATATATCATCTGCTTCAGAGTGCCCACCTTAACTTTCCAGCCTAACAGCTTTCAGCTTTAGAAAGTGAGGTTATGAAAGAGTACAAATGCAGTATTGAAGGAAGGCCTAAACTAACCTAGTTCTGTCTTGCCATTTTTGACTGTGCACTGTTCTAGAGAATTAAGAAATAGGTTGCAGTGTTAATCCTTGATGTTTGTTGCAGTTTTTTCCCCTTTTTTTGGTGAATCTTTTTATTTGTTTTTAGGAAACATAATACAGGGATAAAGGAATATATAAATAAGAAAAAGAAAGACAGACAGACAGAAGCCTGGTGTCATTGTAAGGATTTAACAAGCAACTCCTAATTTAAGCACATTTATAATAAACAAAGGTCTCCATCAACTACTCTTCTGTCCCAACTGTTCAAGTCACAATCATATATTGATCTAGCCTATACAGTTAGTTATGGCTCTCAAGATTGCTTTGGTGCAAATGAAATAACAAACCTTTGTATAAATCATATTTTCTTTAATCATTATTTAAATTGTTCAAAGTAAATCTTCCATCTTTGAGTAAATTCTTCAGCTGGTCTTCTGTTGACATAACTAACTTTGCCATTGTTGCATAGTAGGCTAGCTTGTTTTTCCACTCTTCAACAGCTAAGCAACCTTCAGTTTTCCTCTTTGAGACAATTATCACTCTTGCTGCTGCTACCATATATTTGTAGAATTCTGACATAATCTCTGGGATAGTCTCCTGGACAATACTCGGTAACATGTTCTTGGAATCCGTCGGAAAGACATTTTTAAATATTTTCTGCATCTCAGCATGTATCTGCTTCCATTTTTTAAAATTCTGTCACATGTCCACCGCATGTGATAAAATGTTCCACCTATTTCTTTGCATTTCCAACATTTTCTAGTATAGTTCTTGTCCATTTTCTGTATATTTTTAATATACAGAATACTGTAATATATCACCAGAAATACATCTTATACCATTTTTCTCTTTGTGCTTGACATGTGGTAAATTTTATGGGTTTTTATTATAATTTAAGAGTCTGTCAAATTTGTTATTATGCCTTTTCCAGTGTAAATATACTTTTTAATCTAGAAACTTGCTGCTGATAAAAGGGCCATACTATGTCTTTTCCTTTATCTTTTATTTCTTGTCATGCTTTAATTCACCCTTGATGGTTGACCATGTCTCTGTATATTATAAGACCATTGTTTTCTCTAGAATGTTTTCCACAGTATGCTTCTGTTGGGGACTTTATAGGAAAGATCGGTGCACTAATTCTTCTCCTCATGGAGTATCAAATTTTTATTAAGCTGTCTCTAAATATGAGACTATTATTGGCATCAGTGCTTTTTTAATTGATTCATTAGCCCATAGTTGATTGTATAGTCCTTCCTCTAGGTCTGCAATTTCTAATTTCAGTTGTTCTTTGTAGTTTTGATTCATTTACTTATATCTATATTGCATTAGCTGAGCAGTGTATACCTGTTAATAAAATACAATATAAATAGCAGTAGAAAACCTCATAAACTACACTAAAATTTAATACTAAATTTGAAAAACTAAACTAGTAAGATAAGCTCATAATGCTAGATAAACAGCATCTAAAAACACCTGAAAATATCCCTTCACGCCATGTAATAATTAGAATTGGTAAATTCTTTGGCAACGAAGGCAGGTTGAACCTAGTGTCGAAAGGATAATAAAGTTGTTGCCAAGCAGGCATCACTGGGAAGATCATTACATAATTTGGAGGCTACCACAGAGAAGGCTCTCTTTATTGTGTGCGAGTGATTCCTTAGAGGTGGCTTTCCGAGGAAGGCCTTGCATGTTGAGCATAGTGTCTTGGTAGATTGCAATTTGACAGAGCTTTCCATGAAGTATTGTGGTCCCAGGCCATGTAGGATTTTCTAGGTTAAGACCAGCACCTTGAATCAGGCTTGGAAGCTTATAGGCAGCCAACACAAGCAGGCTAGAACTATTGTTATATGCTTGGATTGGTAGCTTGATCAGTAATGTGATTCATTAATTGACCGTTCTTTATAATTTTATGGCTATAATGTCAGCTAAATGGCTGTATTAGATTGTTATAATAATACCACCCCCTAGATTGACTTTTTTTCCCCGAAGTTGAGCTTTAGGTCTATACTTGAAAGTAAGTAGGCTAGCCACATCATAGACTCCACTAAGCTCACAGAAGCTTGTTTGATTTTGGAAGATGTTTTGTATAAATCTGAGTGTTTTTCTTTCTTTCTTTACAGTGATCCAGCTGCTAAAGCTCTGTGGGAGTCCTTAATGAATCTCAAACAAAAAGAAGCTGTGATGGAAGTTAGGAGACACCTAGTGGAAGCTGCAAGCAGAGAAAATTTGCCAATCAAAATGAGCATGGGTGAGTACATGTATCCAACCAACTAGCTGCGACATGGAATGAATCAACAGCAGCTTCTCTTCATCTATATCCAGCCTTTTTATATGTTTAGATTATTCTCACTGGGTCAGACACTGATCTTTCTGAAGTCACTTTGCTTTTTTTAATGAATCAGAGTTTGTTAACATTTGGTAACCAGCCATACACTTCTGGAGCTTGGTGTTTTAATAATCTTTTTGAAAAAAATGCATTCAGAAAGCTACACGATTGTAGGGTGATAATACACTCAGATAAATGTATAATGTCACTTCTTGGCTTTGACACTTGGAATTCTGAGTCCAAGCTATTGAACTAGGCTGAGATTTAGAGTCTTGTTACTGAAGCTTTCTCACATTCCCTGTTCCCACATGGTAGCTATCATCATCACAGACCATATTGCTTTCTTTGGTCATGTGTCTCATATTACAGCCTTTTGCATAGAGTAAATACTTACATAAAACCACACTGGATGCTATCCTGTTATGCAAGAACAGGGTACTCAAAGGCCCCATGTTTCAGTTCTTCTACAGCAGAGTTATGTTTAAAATTCAAAATCTTTGCATCTCAGTGCTTGTCTTATTTGAGTGTTTGCTGTGTATTATGAATGAATATTTTTAGTATTCCAGGGTTTTTAGATTATGTTTTAATTGTATTTATATTTGGGTTCTTGTGTTATACAGATTATGGCTTAAATTAACTTCATTTTCCTTGTTATCACTTCAAGATTGCTTTTGAGGTGGGAAGCAATCCATACATTGAGTGAATGAGTGAATAAATGATTGAATCTCTCCTTCTTGAGAGATACAGAAACACATAACAGAACTCTCAGATGACAGAAATCCAACAAATGTTTTTTCAGATGTAACACTGAGGAAGAACAAGAAGCACAGAGCATTTATACATCCTATTTCCAAAAGGCCTCCAAGAGCAATGCAAGAACATTTTCCCATCCATGTTACAGAAATTTAACATGATAATATTTCTCTCCAACTTAAAAATGTCAAAGGTGATCTGAAAGTACCTGATGATGAGTCTTGATCATTTAAAAGGGTTGGGGAAGGGCATGTTGTTTGTTTAATAGCTATTGGAAGGGAAAGTTTAACAGTTGAAATATTATTATACATTTCAGTCAGAGAGTGACTGTTGCCATTTCCTGAATCATAAGTTCATACAAAATTATAATTTCCATAATTGTCTTAATTTATGGCCTAAGCTTAACTAGCTATCTAAGCCAGTATGGTGTAGTGGCTAGAGTGTTGGACTGGAGTGTGGGAAATTTGGGTTCTAGTTCCCACTCAGCCATGAAGCTCACTGGGTAACTTTGGGTCAGTCACCAATTCTCAGCCAGATAGAGTTATTGTGAGGATAAAATGCAGAGGATGAGGATCATGTAAGCTGTCCTGGGTTCCTTGCAAGAGGAAACAAGGTGGGTTATAAGTGATGTAGTAATTAATAAATATATAAGCATTACTTTAAGAGCTGCCATTATTCAAAGAGGAACTACTGAATACCAAAGTCAGTGATTCTTTATAGGAGTAATATAACCAGTAGGATACAGAACAGAGAAGTCCACACTGTAACATTATCTGCTTCTCTTCTGTTTCATTTCCTGTTCCATACAGGAGAATGTCATTGTTCTTTTCCAAGACACTATTGACATATTTCAAGAGATGGCACAGCTTTTGGCAACTGCACCAGTAGGCATTTAAAAAGCTTTGAAGCACAGACCCATAGAATGCAAATCTGCACAGAATTTGCACATGCTTAATGATATTTATATATGCAAATTTAGAACCATTGCTAGGATGTATTTGAATTTTTCCAGATGGCTAAGCTAGCTAATCAGTTTTTCATCCAAATAACCTCAAATCAGGTTATTGTATTAATTTGCATCCTATCACAACACATATGAAATCAGTAGTTCCTCTTCAATTAAAATTAACTTGCAATGATGTGTGGAAAATGTAAAAATAAGAGTGGTTGGTTGGGTTTTTCACATGTTCCCCTCATGCCCCCATGCCTTAAGGTGGTACCTTTGAAACAAAGATGGTTTCAAAAATTTGCCAAGAGTACATAACCATAGTTGAGCTAAGAGAAAATCAGGGAATTACTCCCAATTAATTTCTCTATTCCTGCTTCAAAATTCAGTGACTTCCCTTCAGATAAAGAAGAAGAAAGATGAACTTGTGGCAGAGGCAGGCAGGGGACCCATGTTTCCCTGAAAAAAGAGACACTCTTTCCCAGAGCCCAGGCAACTGAAAAATCACACATTATGCACATTTTGACATACAACTCACTCTTCTGAAATTATAAACTGTAGCCGATTTCATCCTGATACATATACTGTTTCAGATTTTGCAAAATTAGGAGAAGTAGTAGATGTGAAAATTGCTCATGCGCCATCCATGTTACTAATAACAAAGCCTGACAAACAGAACCTCTGGTGGCCAAATCACTCTGTTCCAATAATTCATTCAGGGACACAGGTTTGAAGAAACTTCAACTCTAGTGGATAAAAGAGAGCTTACCATGGACCCCTGTAGCTTCTTGCTGAATTTATATGGCACATGATTAGTCAAAATTAACTAAACAACCTTTGGAGACAAATGTAACTGACACTTTCAGATCAATTCTTAAGATATTTTGTGTGATGGCTAACCATGTTGAGTGTTCCAAATGCTTCACATATACAGTAATTGCACACAGAATCATAGAATAGTAGAGTTGGAAGGGGCCATGAAGGCCATTGGGTCCAACCCCCTGCTGTTGCAGTACACCAAGTTACACCATCCAACTCAGATGGCTGTCCAGTTTCTTTTTGAATGTCGCCACCTCTCCAAGGCAGCTGTTTCCACTGTTGTATTGTTCTGACAGTGAGGAAGCTTTTCCTGATGTCCAGCCTGAATCTAGGTTCTCGCAACTTGAATTGATTATTCTGTGTCCTACAATCTGGAATCAGCAAGAAGAGATCTTGACTAGAGATCCCACTAGTTACCTCCATCCAATTTGATAAAGTGCCATTGATAAGCACTCTTTGTGTCCAATTTAGCAGCCAATTTTGGATCCACCTAAGAGTTTTTCCATCTAGTCCAGTTTTTGTTAATTTGCTTATCAGAATGTTGTATGGCACTATGACTCTACATATGGTAGAATCGGTTATTATCTTGCATTGCAGATAAGATGGGGAAAGGCTGAAAATAATAGGCTGTCTAAGGCTACTTACCATATCCTGTGCTAAGAGAAGATTTGAACTGGGGATTTCCATACTTCATATGCATTGCTGCTATGTTCTTCTTCCACTGAGCACTGTAAATCGCTTTATTTGAACATTTCAAAGGGGACGTTTATCATCATGTTGTGTTGACTGGAATTTCAAACATACAATAATATTATTATGTCATTCACTTAAGTAATGCTGTTGCCAACATAGATGTCATTGTGCCAAAGATGTATAAATGGATCCACCCATGTTCAACAGCAATCTGTGCTGGGAATTCCATCCTATAACATAAATACATGGGTGTGGCTTATTGGCTGTTGTGGGCAAAACCAGATATGTGGCACAGTCATACCTTCATCTGTCAACAAATCAAAACCATTCAGATCCTGTTGGGGCCAAGTTCTAGTGCTGAAATAGCTTTTACAGTTTGTATCTGGAATTTGGTCTGGAGTGGTCCAGAACAGTTTGGGCCTGTGAAATGTCAGAATCAATGTGAGCTTATCTGTCAGTGTTCTCAGGAAAGAGCAGGTAGTAACTTACTCCCATCAAGCTGCTAGTTTTGACCTTGCCTGGGAAGGAAGCTGGCAGCTTCTCTATGAGAACCTAAGAGAAGAGGAAGAGAAGAATTTTAGTTGTGCTAGATTGTGCTTGATTGTGAATCTTCATCAACCACAGCCCATGGCTAGCCTAATACTAACTCTTGGATTTTTCCATGCCTGGATCCATACTAAGGTAGAAGTCATAGTTTTCAAAGTCTCTGCATGTGTACATTACCTCTGGACTAACTCTTGAACCTGTTTTGACTCTTAGAGGTAATCACCTACCCCCATGTAACACAGAGGTGCCAGCAAGGATTTTGAGTTTAGTGCAAACCTTGATATGTTTAAGGCTGTTCTAGAATCCTTGATTTGATTGTCCGGGAAGGTTGACCTTAGGAATCATTCAGCTCCTTGTTCTGTATTCTGGGCCACAGAAATTACTGCAGGGAAACCAACTGTCTGGTTGTATTTATTAGTTTTGAGTTGTTGTGGAATTTCTTACAGAGCCTTTAGCTAGTGGTCACCAGCTATATGATTTCTGAATACTATAAGCATTAAGGTTTTACCTTAAGATTTGTAAAAGTAAAAGAGTCTTATTGATTTGGTGTCCTGTGTCAAAATGCCAGCATGTATGTTTGAAGGACCAGGCCCATGACATATATATGATGTGGTAATTGCACACTGCAGTAGGGAAGAGGATGCAGCTGCTTTAAAAAAATCACAACCTTCCCCCAACTTTCCTTGCATTTAAAATACTCCAAAGTAAAAAGCAGTGTTTGAGGTTGCACCAAAATGGCCTTAAATATCTAATTAGACTTAGCCTGAATGGAGAGCAGATCTGGGTCAGCTTTGCTATCTGCAGCATTTGTCACTCAAACCGTTCACTGTAATGCTTCAGCTAGTCCTGAAAAGGCTGAAGAAAATGTGGAGGAGCTAAGCTGAATTGCCAAGGGTCAAGGGCATTTTAGTGACTCACATTGGCTCAGGCTTGCTTGATTATGGCTAATGTCGGCATGCTTAGTATCTACTGAAAATGCCCTTTAAATTTCCCTTCTTCAAGTACTTTTTCCTAGAAACTGTTCTTTGCTTTTCAAACAAGGACTGTTGAGAATGAACTGTGATATCAAACTTCTTTGTAAGATGCAGGTATTTAAAACTTGCTTCCACATTTAAATCTAAATTGCAGCACTGACATGGAGTCTGAATATGTGCAGCTTCACTCGAAAGTTACTTGAGAGCTAGGCTCCCACCTTAACATTTTACCAGCAGTTGTCTGAAGTGGCCATAATAAATGCTTTCATTCACATTTCGTGTTTGAAAACATCCTTCTCCCTTTTGAACTTCTTGGTGTTCAAGGCAGAGTAAAAAGGTTCATCTTTTCACTTTAAAGACCTGTGTTACCAATTTTAGTTAATTATAAGCCCCTTGTGAAAACTGCCCCCAGGCCACCTCTGAACAAAGCAGTTTTTGTTATCTGTAGAAGTAGTGACAGAAAGGTGGTTTACAAATCACTGATCACTCAATTCATGTGTTTTTAAAGAGGACCACTGAAGAAAAAAATGTCCAAATATATAATATTCCAGCTTTAAAATGTTATTTAGGTGACTGTTTCTCAGCTACCTACATAAACATTTTTCAGTTAGATACCTCCTGTTCAGACTATTAGTAATATGTCCATCATTTCAAAATGCATGTTTTCTTTGTACTTATATATAATATTCCAGCTTTAAAATGTTATCGGAATTGGTAAAATTTCTCTAGACCATTAGTCTTCCATCTCTTACTTACCCCCCTCCACTTAATTTACAACATGGACCAATCAGCCAGTTTTTGTCACCGAGCTCAGGGGCAGCTGCTCAACCGTGGCAGCTCCCCCATTGAAGGCCGTGGCTTCTGTGGCTCCTCCGCAAGCGGCTGCCCCCAGGCTTGGTGAGGCAACTGTGGCTTGGCACGCAGCCCGGGGATGTGGCTCACATAATTAAAAATAGATTTTAAAGTTATATTTTCTTATCTTCAGTCCTTTTTTATCATCTTCGTCTCTCTCTTTCACCCAACTCTCTTCTATTTCCTGCTCCGTATTCCCGCTCTGTATATGCATGCAGTGGGGGTGGGGGGGAGAGCTGGCACACGTGCAGTTGAGCTTTTACAATTAGGTCCATGTGCCGGCTCTCTGCTCAGTTTCAAAGAATGCCTGTGCCAGCTCAGATTTTTTGGATTAATTTGGAGTTTGTTTTCTCTGAGCGAGTCCAAAACCTCTGAGGCAGGTGAGGAACAAGCATGGCAGGCCAGATCTAATGATTAGTTTTTCCTAGGCAACTAATGAACCAGCCTATAGTCTGCAAAAGCTTATGTCAGAATAAGTCTGTCAGTCCTTAAGGGTCCATAAAACTGTTTTTCTGCTGGTGGAATTAAGTGTCACATGGAGGAACTTTCTTTCTTGCTCTTCCACTATTCCTTTGGGCCCAATGAAAATCTGCTATAGAGGGTCCCTTGACCCACTAGAGCAGATTTGAAGGGAACTTGTGTGTGGACAGTAAAGGGGTAAACAACGGAATTACTTCATTAGATTTGATCCCTATTCCTCCTGTTTCCTGAAAACAAAATTTCAGCGAAATAGGGATTTTAAGAGGGAACTTAGAGATGAGCCTTTGTGTGATTTTCAAAACTTGGGAAGATAACAGCATAGGAGAAACCAGCATTCCTCCCAAATTAATTTCCTGGCAATCTTCCTTTAATCATACTGATAAATATTTTCTGAAGTGTTAGAAAACCTAATAGAAGAAAAAGACTAGTTTCTGGTAACGTAAAGCAAGTCTGCTTTTTTATTATTTTGTGTTTTATAAATGCTTTTATAAATGTTGTTTGTTCTAAACTGTAAACTCTCTTGGCAGAAAGGTGTTATTTAAATGTAGTAGATAAAATAAATCATTAAGTCCTAGAACAGGGCAGTACAACATTTCATACCTTGAGGGCCGCATGAGGACTTGGACACAAAACCCGGGGGTCTCTCAATGAATTACACTGAACCAAAAATAATGCCTTGTGGGCCTGTGATCTCTGCAACTTGTTTTCTGACCACAGCCCAAGCAAAATGACTGCACGTCTGGGGTGGCACATCCCTTTCTTTCCTGTTTCTCCCTCCCAGAAATCCTCCCATGGACCCTCTGGCCCTGCCCTCCTCCTTGGAATTGATACACTGAGCCTCTTGCACTTGGACATTTCCCAACATGCCCCACCTGCCCATGCTGACAAGTGTGGAGCATGCTGAGCATTCGTGAGGCTGCCATCCTGACCTGCTCTCTTCTGAAGAGAGCCAGCAGCCTTGGAAGAACTTGCTGCAGTCATGCCTGTGCCATTGCTGGGATCCAGACTTGTGGGGTGGGGAAACGGGATGGCTCCAAGAGGCAGAAGGGCCACAGAACAAGGCCATGGGGGCCACATGTGGCCCACAGGCAGCCCACAGGCTGCATAATAGATCATCCCATCCTAGATTAAAGTTTGATAGGGCATCTATCAAATCTATTGATCAAACTCATATTTTTTTGACAAAGCCAGAAACCGTATTAGCAATCCATATTACTTTTATTAAGCCTTTTCAGAGATCACAATGTACAAGCTTTTGAGTACAGTATTTTCTGGTCTTTGAGTTATAAAAATATTGGGTCAATACCCACTTTAGCCTTTTTCCTTTGACCAACACAACTATCTTTGCTTTCTAACTGGGCAACTGTCCAGGAGCTCTCCACTATGTACATAGAGATAGAATGAGATAAAGGTCTGAGGTGTCACAAAAGGATGAATTCAGGTGTGTGTGAGAGAGAGAGGGAGGGAGAGGGAGAGGGAGAATCTTCTTTTATACCTTAGCATGGCCCAGGATTAAAACCTAAGGAAGGAAGTATATAAATAGAAAAGCAGCTTGATTCTAAATGGCTCTCTTTCCCATTGAGAACCTGGGAGTTTATAGTGCAGCATAAACAGAAATCAGCTGAAGGAATTTGAGGAACTGCTTCCCCAAGAAATTGAGAACACCAGTAGAGGGAGGCAAGTGGAAGCTGCTTTTACTTAGTTTCTTATAGACCATCTTTGCTCCCCCCCCCCCCATGTAAGTGTGTGGGCAGCATAAACTACTATGGAAAAACTGAAGTACCACATTGGAGTTCATGACACTGGGTAGGTTGAGAGGGCATTGTGTCTCTGTACAGAGTGCCCCTCCAGAGATCACTTCACAATGCAAACGCCCACTAGGATAATGACTGGAAATTTGCTAGCTATTAAATGCTTCAGATTCCAAGCAATTGCATGTATATAGAGATTGTTTATTGGCATTTAAGATTAGGTGACTGTTTTTCAGCTACCTAGATAAACATTTTTCAATTAGACACCTACTGTTTCATACTATCAGTGATACGTCCATCATTTCAAAATGTGTGTATTCTTTGTACTTAAAAAAAGCTTGGTTTAGGCTTTTAAACAAAATCTAGAGACTAAAAGTAGCTGTGTTTATCCAATAATCCCTTGGAATATTTTGTTTTAATGATTTATAACTGAGAGTGATCTGTATGTAAAAGGAAGTAATATTTGATGCCTCATCAGGTTTCATCAATTATAGTATTTTAACACACTTGAGAATATGAGGTTTCAAAAGAAATTTCTATTCTGTGGGTAGCCTCCGGAAACAAAGAAGTGTTGTTCCTTCAGTAGAAGTGCTGCTTCTTCTTTTCCCAATCCTGACTTCCTTCACAGCCTCTGTGGTGATCAGATGCATATCTTAGAATTCTTCTGAAAGTGATGGTCCATGATGCTTTTGTTTTAAGCTTTGCTATTAGCATATTATTTGGCAGCAAAAGACACTTTGCTACAAATGTCGTTCTGTGGCTTCAGAAAAGGTCTGCCTTGCTTGGCACTTTTAACAGAGGACAGTAAATCTAAACTGAGCCTGAATCCCTTTATTATGTCTCTTTATTGGCATGTTGAATGATGAAAGCTGACACACCAGGAGGATAACAGAAACAAAGTGCTCTCTTCTGTTACTCTAACCCTCCATTAATGGAAGAAAGCCCCCTCAGTTCTTTCCTAGTAAACTATGCAGAATGCAACCTGAAGGACAAAAGCATCTCATTAAAGAGTACAGGGCGGACCTAGTCTATAGTAACAATACACTAATACAGTAGGCTTTGTGAAAGAGGCTGGGATAAGACTACTGTAAATCCTCTAAGTAGTATATAACTATCTGGCAGTAAAGAAAGAAAGAAAAACATCAAAGGAAATGGTGGATTTATCAGGGTAAGGTATGTCTGAACTTTGGGAACATGAAAGACTATCCAAGGTACAAGAAAAGGCAGAAATATGATCAACTTTGGACAGTATAAAATGAGGAACATGGGGAGGAAAAGTTACTCATGCCTCCTGTTCCTCGCACTTTGTAATGCTTGAAATGTAAGATGAACATCTCTCTTTTACATGCATGCACATGACTCATGCACATTCGAACCACATCCATCATGCAGGGAGATGGAGATCATCCATTTTCAACGTTACAGAAAATCACAAAGAATTGCAAAGTGGTGTCTGAGTCATCCCCCCCCCCCCCCCAAATAAGGACCTGAAGGGCCACCTTCCATACCAGTCCTTAAGATCTGAGTCACAGGCATCTTTGGCAGATGGCCAAAGAACCATCTGGCAAAGAGGTGAGGGAGATTGTAAATAGAAGGAGGACCTTTTTGGTGGTTGTACCTCACTTCTATAATAGGCTGTCCAAAGAAGTCCACCTGGTGCTTTCATCGTTTGTTTGTTCGTTCTACTTATATTCCACTATACTAGTCCGAAGACTCTCTAAGTGGATTATAATATTACATAAAATGACAATAAAAGAACAACATACAATAAAACAGAGAAATACACAGCCAAGAACAGAAATCAATACATTAAATATATTTAAATAAATAATATTTTCAAGCTAAAAATAATATAAATAATATCCAAATATAAAATCAATTGTTAAAAGATCTGGAGAAGAGGACTATTTTGCCTGGTGCCAAAAAGATTGTAAAGATGGCATTTCATGCCAGGCAAAGACTGTTTTATTCTCCAGGTATTTAAAAAAATATTTTATTGTTATATGTATTTTTTGAAATTTTAAATTGATGTTTTAAGCTGCTATACTCTGTCCATATTATTGTATTGTAGTATTTTATAGAGCTATTCATTTTATTGTTGGTTTTAATGAAATGTAAACCAATGAAATGTACACCACCCAGAGAGCCCTAAATAGGGCTATAGGCATGGTTTATAAATTTATTTATTTATGTAAAAATTTGTATGCTGTCCATTACTTAATAAATAAATATAAGAATTGTCTCACTGAATCAGAGCAAAAGCCTATCTAGTCTACTATTCTGTTCTCAGAATGGACAACCAGTTGCTATGGACTGCTAACAAGCAGAGCATGAAAGCAATGATATATAAAATAGCACTCCTAGAAGCCTCCTGGTAATGTGATTTTGGTTGAAACAAGGTGCTTGCCTCTCTGACAGTCTTGGTTTAAAGAAAAACCGCAACACCAAATTTCTTATTGCACTTGCAAGCACTAATGTTGGTTGTACTCAGTTGGTTAAGCTAGCAGAATGGCTATAACACTACTCTGTAAGCACTGCTGGATCTTTCCCACTGTTCTTGTTGAAAGAGGAGAAAATTACAGATGCCAGTGACTTGTTCTCAGAGGATGAGGGAGAAAGTGGTCAGCTGGATATGGCAAAGAGGCCTGACTTTTTTTACCTTTGATCCAGCTTTCAGCTGCAGTAAAGCATTCCTTGTTTGAAGTTTAGTTGTAGATGAAATATCTACAAAAGTTATAGGAATGCTGACATTAGATTACAACTGACAAATGGGTAATAACAGATTGTATTCTTTAGCTAAGTTGTTTTTCACTTATCCATATAAGTCATTAAAAAACTGGGAACACAATACAGTTTTTAAAATCCCATGCAGAGACATATATCCCTAATATGCGGGTTGTATGTTATCTTTGCATATTAAATTGTGCCTGGCATATGGTAGAGTACTGTTTGGCTGACCTTACTGTTTATTGTAACTAGGGAGTTTTCTGACAATGGCCTTTTTGTATATGAATGTGTGGCTTTTGGGATGAAACTGAGTCTCTAATCTGAAGCTTTTGTTGGAAGATAGGAAACCTAAATACCTAAACATGAATTTATAGCCAAGTATCTTGGCTGATTTTTATTTAAAATAAAGCTAATCAAAATATAATTAAAGGGAAACAGTGATATTGATCTTGATTCTTCAGAAAGGATTACATACAAATTCAATTTGCAGTGATCTTACAGTGCAACTTAATGCAATTTACAAATACTTTAATTTGAACCCAGTGGCCTAGTTAGCACATAATGCTGAACTGTGGTTTAAATAAATTTTATTCAAATTAAATGAGCCATAATTTGTTGCCTTTCACAGAGTTTGTCTGGTAGGTTTGTCTGGTTGTTGGACAAAATTGTGATTTGTTTTTTTCAGTCCTTTGTTGTTTTCTTCATCTTTCACTACTCCTTCCTTTGCAGCACTTCAAAATTGGCCATGGCTCTTGTCTGCTACTTTTGTAGCTTGGCAAAACAACTGTGTTCACATGTAATGACAACCTGTGGTTTAAACAACTTAACAACAAACAATGTGTTCTCTCTATTGCTAGTTATTTGTGAGTAACAACACATAGATAATCCATAGTTCTGGATTCTCATGTAACCATAACTTATGATTCAACAAGCCACAGTTAATTCAATCATATGTAGCTATTATATGCAAGTTAGGTCAACCGGGTATTTGCATATAACAGCTCATCAGTTTAAAAAGTGTTGGGATGCTGGGTATGCAAGGGTACACTGCCTGTAGTGAGCTAAAGAACTCAGTGGTAACCCAGCCACATGCTATGAAGAGTAAAAGTGGAAGAGGCATGCAGGCAGCATGCCCTCTTTCCTGCTCAGGCAACCGCTTAGGTTTTAAACTGATGTGTAGTTGTTACATGGAAACCAGGCCATCATTTGCCTATTTTTGACAAAATGCTTATTTTTATGTTGTTGCCCATGTTCAAAGGAGTCTGGCGATTCTGCCAGTGGGACAGGTGAGTCTGTTGTTAGGGCTGCTCATCCAGTGCAGCTTTAATGTTAAGCTCTGTAGGAGCTTAACATCCATGATGCTAAACTCCATCTCTCAAATAGGTTCACCACCATGAAGCACCAGAGATAAGTCTTATAATGCTTGAATTAAAAACTGCAATGCATAAGCAGCTCACTGACATAGGAGTCACCAGCCTCTCCTGTCAAAATGCAATGATCAATAACATTTCATGGTAACAGTCCATTGTTTCTGCTAATGCTTTTAGCAACTACTCTTTGGACTAATAGTACATAGGGCAGTGTCAAGACCTACATGGATACTCCAAGTAATAATTCAATTTCAGTGGCAGACAGTTGACAATGTCCTTGTAAATAACTTGTAAATGACCATTCAAAAATGGAAGAATAGACATTGTATTAATGAAACTAATTATTCACTAGGAAATCCTAAAATTTGCTAGTAATAGTAAATCCAGAGATTCCCATTGCCTGCATTACTTCTGGGATGAGGGCATCATGAAATTAATAGGAAATATGGCACTGCTCCCAGTGTTTGCCCTGACTCTGGAAAAGAATGCCTTAGGTTAGTTGTCACAATGAAGAAGCATATAGACAAGCAGGTTTAAACCTCCATGTGATCAGGACACTCCCTTCCCAGGAATTACCTCATAGAAATAACATATAAAGGATTTTAAATAACTGGAGCACTCCTCTTATACAAATAGTCTTGTCGAACTTTTCTTACAGTTTTAGAGTAGGCAGCTCATCACCAGCATCCTAAAAGACTCAGGGCATTGTGTGGTGAGGGGTGGGCAGCCAATACTGCAGTAGCAGTAAAGGGAAACCCCCACCACTAGGCTGCAAGTTGATTCCAAACATTTTCTAATGTTTTTTGTAATGAGAAACTAGAGACCCTCTTACCCAGCTCACAGTTTTATTGCTTTCTTACAGCTTGGAAATGGGGAGCTCTTTGGTTCATTGTGCCCGCTTTGTAGCATTTATCTAGTATCTTAAGGGACTGTTTAACTGGTTGTCACATTTATCTTTATATTCTCTCTGGTTAAGAGCTTTTCTTATTTTCTGAGTTCATCTGAAGAAAAGAAAGGATGGAAAGACAAATGGAAGACTTGCTCCATGAGCAGCTTTCTGTGTTTCCATACCAAGTAATGAGAAAGGGAAAAACCCCTTTACAAGACTCAGCGTGGAAACCAAGTGTCAAATGCCATCCAGTTTTATTTGAAGATCAAGATAGTACTGGACAATTAGGTCCAAGGAAATCCTTGTCTTGGACACATGAAAGAATCTCTAGATGGCGAAGCAGGAAGACAATGCTTTGGAGGCTTCCCTTTTTTCCCCTTTTACTCCCCCCCCCCCCCAGCTTTTTTTTTTTTTTTAATTAACAGGCTTTATGGCAGTCCATTCATAAGCACAGATTGATTGTAACTTGGGGACTGCCTGTATTAGCTTGTCTATTTCTTAAACTAAACTTATGCTGCTGATAGACAAGTTTCAGAGCTAAAGCATTTAAAATGATAATGAGAGTTCTGTCAGTTTGTTTGAACTATATACTGTATATTTACTGAGAAGCAGGGCAGTCATTCTTTTGTTGTGTTGTTGTTGTTTCTGAATTAAGACAGCTGCTAAAAAACAAGTCATGTATATCCAGATGTGAATTAATCTCTCATCTATGACACCATCTCTCTCTTTCTGCATAATTACACAAGCAAATTGTTTTAGTGCCATGTAATTTATTACTGCCAATGGTAAATTATGGGTTTATCCTGAGAGTAGGTCACAGAAATGTTATCTCTGGTAAAGAGCTAGTCTAGTGTGATGATCCAGAGATTTTTATATTGGAAGGATCCACTTCTCTCCTGGTGCTGTGCAATAAGAAGTATTGATTTGTCACATGTATTGTTTCTGTATTTGGGGTTAGTGAACAGGATTCTCCTTCCCCACTGTAATTTAAACTGGCTTCTGCTGGCCTCATCATGGGCCTTCCAGGCTGCAGCAGGGAGCTTGATTGGGATCCTCCACTTTCATCTCTGTAGGGCTCTAAGATTGCCTCACCCAAGATACAGAAGTAAATTTGGGTGCTGCTGCAAGGCATGTGCAAGGCATTTAGCAGGGGGTGAGCTAAAAAGGGCCTGGGGGTGCATGCTGGGCTAGTGCAGGTGGAATGGGTGGTGATTAGTTCCATGGGTTGCCAGGGTAGGTTGCTTGATTCCTGAGGCTGGAGTGTATGCAGACTGCACTATTTGAAGCCTTCCTCTTCTCACTGCAGGGCTGCTTTGGTTTCTGTGAATCTGTGTGCTTCCTGCCTTTGCTACTGGTGTTCACATGTTGGGGGTGTTGTGGTGTTGTGTGCATGTTGAGGGGCATGGTGTGAGGGCCACACCTCCAGATTTGCCAGCATGTGTTGGGTCTCTTCATTGCTGAGTCATGTGGGTATTGGCTGTGCCACATCCTAAGATCAGTGAACAGTAAGAGGAGGGCTGCTCTTATTCTTGTCCTTAGCTACCACACATGTGTGTGTGTGCGTGTGTGTGTGTGTGCGCGCACACACACTGTATATTGCTATACAACAAGTAGGGGTCACACACACACACACATGCACACACACACACAGAGTGTATATTGCTATACAACACAGTAGGGGTCACCAACCTCTCTGGACCCAGGAAGACATTTTAGAATGGAAGCAACCCCAGGGGGCACCATCATAAAATGGCTGCCACATAAGATGCAGTAAATCAGTAAATCATATACTAGCTGCCTGACTAGTCAAAGGTGATCTAAAGAGGGCAGGGAAGGGAAATAGGGAAACTAGAGGCTGATAGGGAAAAGGGAACTATCAAAGCAGTAGGATAATGGGAGAGAAATGGCCTAGGAAAGTGGTGGGGAAAGAAATAGCAAAGCTAAAAAGAAGGAAGGAGAGAGGGGAAACAGCAAGACAAAGGAGTGGGGAAACAGCAAGGCTATGGAGGGAAGTGAGCTAAATCGGTTTTGGGAAAATAGTGATGTCAGAGGCTTCAGTGGAGGAGGAAATAGGGATAGAAGAAAGTGAAATAGCAAGGCTAGAGGTTCGCAAGGAAGGTAAAAAAACTTTCTGAAGGTTTTTAAGCGTGCAAGGAAGGGAGAGCTCTGTAGGTGCTGTTGAAGGTCCCCACAGATGCCACATTACATACCCTCTATAACATTAGGATAGTAATTCTTAAAAAACAAACAAGATTATTGTGAAGATTATAAAAAGAAATATATGTGGGGAAATCTTAAGTCACTATGAAATGCTTTACAAATGACAGTTGCTGTTGTTGCTGCTGCTTTCTGCAAAGTTGTTCTACATTCTGCAGTCTGGTTTATGAAATCTAAGGATTTTGAGAGGAACATAAGGAATCACTTACTGTTGATTGTCAGCTGAAAGCTGACGACCTCTGGAATCGAGTACCAAAAAAGCTGGACTGAATTTAACATACTTGGCAGAACTTGTATCCTCAGGAAAGAGGCCACTTACTCAGTTCCTCAAAGTTTACTCCCCTATTAATTGGTCCCTGAGGAGATAATTAACTAGATATAACATTCAAAATGAAAGACTACATCTATTCAGACACCTTCAGTATTGCTGAACTCTCCTTTTTAACACCTCATTCATCCATAAAGTCTTGAGTTAAGAATCAGTCTCCTTTGGGATTCTGAATTTTAAGCACATGGCATTTTTAGCACCAGTCAATCAATCTTGGAGAATAAAGTTTTCTTGTAATTATGATTGTCCTATCAGAATGACAAGGCTACCATGGAGACTTAATTTAAGGCTGCTTCTCATGAGATGTTTTGCTATTTGGTATAGGTATCTATGTAGAATGTGTATTATCAGGAATGAAAAGTGCATGCATAGTTCAAGCAGAACTTTCAAAATATGTTCAGTCAAAAACAGAACTCATCAGGGCTCTGCTTTCTTTAGCTCATTGATGTAAACCTCCCACCCTATTTGTAATATGTATGTGCTATATGATTGAATTCACATACATTTTGTGCTGTGAAATTCATGTCCAATACAAAGTTGTGGGCAATGTGCCTTAAAGAAGACTAATAAGAAAACAGATGATTTTTTCTCTCTCTGCCTCAGATATGCACACTCATTCACACAAGGTTTCAAGAGAACTGAATTTTTGCCAATCACACCAGACTTTGGTGTGATTGAAAATGTAAAAGATGTGGCTCTTTCTTCATGTGCAGCTTATTGTGTTTTGCTAGGCACTGCATCACTCAAACCAGTGTCCCCCAGCCTTCTTGAGTTGGTAGGCACATGCTGGATTTTGAGAGTTAAAATCACAACTCTTACAAAAATGGCTACTACAGCAGGGCCCTCCTGCTCACAAGGTGGCTCCTGTGGTGTTTATAGCCAGTCACTATTCCCAAAAGGCAAACTAACAAAGCTAGAAGAAAAGTAACTTGCCCAAGAACCTTGGTACAAGGTGGAAATAGGGTCTAAGTTCCAAAATGTGCACACCAACACATTTTTTTAAACTTGCAAGTTTCTGCTGCAACACCCATTTGACAGATGACAAACTATGAGGCTTAGAGACAAGAAACTGAGCACAAGGTAGAGGTGGGGGCTAAGTCCCAGTGTCAAATCACATCTATATTTATTTTATATTAAATAAATAAATATTTGCTTCCACAGAGCACAACAAAATACCCATTTCTCAAAAGCAAACTTGCCCTGCTCAGAAAAACACACCCACACCTACCACACAAAGAAGGCAAAAGACACTTAGCACAGAAAATAGCATGCCCATCTATCTCCTGGATATTCCCTTCCATCCCTCAGCTTAACTTGTCCTCTGTTTTCTGACTGCTTGGACATGCTGGAATACCAGCATTTTTATTTTATCTCAGTGTATTTTTTGTATTTTTGTATTTATTGGTAATTTATTATGTTCTATTGTATTTCAATGTATCTTATTGTGTTGTAAGCCGCCCCGAGGCTTCGGCAAGGGGCGGCATAGAAATGTTATAATAATAATAATAACAATAATAATAATAATAATATTTTTCAAAGAATGTCTGTGGTGCTCATAGGCAATCTTAGAAATAAAGTTAGTGCTGGAAACCAGCACTTTGCTTTGCAACATGCCAGTCTCCCAGTTAAAAGAAAAAAGAGAACACACACACACACACACACACACACACACACAGAGAGAGAGAGAGAGAGAGAGAGAGAGAGAGAGAGAGGAGCCTGTTAGGTGCCAGGAGTGGTGATTGCAGGCACGTCGGTGTCCATAAGCATTATGTTGGAGAACCCAGCACTAGAAAAAGGGTGAAGGAGCAGAGAATGTGTATGGCTTTGGTGATTCAACAATAATGGCAAAAACCAGATTTTTCAGGTGGTGTTTTAAAAGAGGGGAGGGAATTGACTTGACTCAGGGGCAGCAGAGATAGAATGGCAGAAGAGAGAGAGGGAGAGAAGACTGAACCAGACTAAGGTATGAACATTCGTTTTCAAAGAATGGAGGAAGTGACAAATCAAGTAAGAAGTTAGAAGGAAGCTTTATTTATTGCCTTCGATCTCCTCTTTAGTTAGACAGTAAATCCTTGCTCTTGGCCATTCTGCAGGCTTCCAGCTTAAATCAAGCTTCTTGACTTCACTGGGCCTGGAGCAAGGTTACAAGGTGAATACATTATCAGATATGATTCTAGCAAAAGCCAGAAGCCAAATCTAAGAGGCAAAACGCAAGTTGTGATGGACCTCTCCATTGATGGCATTGTACACAGCATGTCACAGATGGCCTTACTTCCAAAAAGTAATACTAGCTTTCAGTTTATGAAACATTAAATTATTTTATATATGACTTCAACCTTACACCCCTTTTTTCTTGTATGAAGCAATCAGATTTTGAGTAAGCTGCAATATATCACCACTGTTAAATGTTTAAAAAGTACTCATTGTAAACCATAAGGGTTAACATTTTCAAATTTTCAAAAACAATTTGCCTGACACAACTTTAGAGGAAATAAATTAAAGCTTGACCAGAATTTCAAATGTTTAGTCTGAAAACACACGTGACTGTGGATGTTTTTTTTTTTAGCCTCTGTAGGCCCAGTATAAGATCCTTTTGTCAGCTTTTAGCTGTGCAGAAGTATTGTCAATTTGATGTATATGCTGTTTTGTTGACTTTGCAAGGAAATTTTCTTGAGCCCACTTGTTTTTGGATCCAAAAAGCTGAAGGTCAACAGCTATTGGAAAAGTGGAACTAAATCTGAAAGATGCTCTTCCTCTTGTGTAAGCCTGAGAAACCATCTGTTATAGTTCAATATGAGTGCTTGCATGACCATTTGTGTAATAGTGCTAGTTGCTCTCTTCCTCCTCACTGCTCTTTGGATCCAGCCCATTATATTGGAAAGCAGTGTTTTTTTTCCTTCTGCTTTGAAAGCTCTTTGGAAAGAAAAATGTATGTGGTAGTGCCAGCAGAGAATGACATGTCTCTTGCATAATGGTTAAATTAATAGGGTAGGGGGAAACAGTTATCAGCTGTGGATTTCTTTTGATCCTATTGTTCTGGGCACATTAAGTGGCAGCAGTTATGTTGTGTAGAGGAGGGAAAAGATGGGTGTGCCAAGAGAACAGGGGCTCTTGGCAGGACACATACGTTGAATATTCTTACTTGTCAGTCATCACTTCAGGCACACATGCACAGATGCTGCTTTTGTTTTCACATAATCTAGTAGTTGATTGTTATGGTCTGCCTGGAGTGGCACACTCAGCCAGACCAAGCTGACTCCATCATACTCAGCTGCAAGACACAAAAACCTCCCTTTTGCAAAAAGATAAAGGTCAAGACATCTGCATGCAGATACCTTGACTGAAGTCATCTTCAGGTCAAGTGCCTTCATGCAGCAAACCTATTGAATAATAATCTGCCCAGGTGCCTAAGCAGTGAGCAGTCTCCGCACTCAGAACTGAGAATGTGCCATTATAGGACAGTCAGGATTCTTTGGAATCTCTACCTTGGCAAGAGGGTAGACCCAGGGGAGGTAGACTCCACTGGAAAATAAGGCAGTGGTCTTTCCTTTCCAGCACGGATACCACAAGCAGCTCTCCCTGGAGTAGGTAGCCATGCAAGAGGGGAGATTGCACCAAGGTTTCTCTGGTACAAGTGCTCAGGCGTAGCTTTACCCTAAACAAATGGGGAAAGGCATCACATAGTCACCAGGAGAAGTTTATCATGGACATAGTAAGTCTTCAAGGAACCAGGTGGACAGCTTGCACAGGTCCATGCTAGCTAGATGTTGGCTTTCACACTTTGCCTGTTTCTTGTTATATGCTCAGAATTCAACCAAACTTTCCCCATTCTGTATTTATTACTGAATCTCTAGTAAATCTTTTACTCTATGTTTACTAAAACCCAGATTATGTGCTTTTGCATGAAAGGGGTGAGCATCCCATTCTTGGCCTCATTCACACTATTTTAACAGCCAGGTTGCATCCAATGTGCTGAGCAAAACCTGAACCTCTCTTGCCTAAGGACACAAGAGTTTCCAGACAAGGTCAAGGCAAGAGACCCCCTTGAGATCCTTACTCTACTCTTGGTGGTGGCAGCTATACCACTGCAGCAACCTTTGTGCCTCTAGCTGGGGTACCTACAGGGTCCTGGTCACCACATTGTTGACATTCATTACACCCATTAAATGTAAATAATTGAGTGGTAACTCCTGCTGGGTTGTGTATTAATAGAAATTACCAAAAAAGAGGACAGCTTAGGATGGTGAGCACTGATTTTCATAGTGTTTATTTGTGACAAAGCATGTCAGTAACCATCTGCTGGTTGCTGCATGATAATATCCTTGCGCAAGTGGCAAAACTGGGCCATTGTGGTATAAAAGAAGGTGTTGCATTGTACAAACAGGGAAAACAAGGGAGCACATTTCATGAATATTGCTGTTTGTGAATAATATTTACTGTCTTTTTATACCATATACTGCTGTGAAATGTCTGTAATATAATTTTCTTTCACAGGAAGAGTCACCCCTGAACAGCTGAGCTCATACATCTTGCTCTTCAAAAAGAAGCTTGAAGCTCTTGAAAATCATTGTGGGCTTCTGCAGATTGCACTGGCCATCGTACAGACACTAAAACACCCTCAGAGTGCCAAATGGGACAACTTTTTAGCCTTTGAAAGGCTTCTTGTGCAGGTACAGTATGGTGGAACTTTATTGCTTTTTACAAAGGAGTAGATAATACTTAAGACTCTCATTTCTTCTGTGTTTTACACACCCTCCCTTTTCAGAGCCCTTTGAAGAGAAGGAACTTCATCTCTGGTAGCCCCTATGTGTGGAATACTCTTCCTAGAGAGATCTTCCTGGCTACATCATTGTATACATTTAGGTTCAATCCTTCCTCCTTAAGCAGACATTTAATATTTAATCTGTTGCTTTATTAATGTTCTTCATATAATTTATTTTATTTTTCAATAATGTTTTAAAATGTTTAATATTTTTCTGTTTAATATTGTATTTGGTACTTTATTGTTACATTATTTTTGTTTGTTTATTTGTTATTTTGTTGTGGTGGAAGTTGTTTGGTTTTATGTTTGTAAACCACCCAGAGGGCATTTGCTGTACAAACTACATACAACTATTTGGGCTATAAACAATTCTAATAAATAGACTACCATTTCAAACACTAGCAAGACCTCAAATTTTCACAGCATCTTTATTTAATTCCTATGCTGTTCAACAGACAAAACCCTGAGTGGTTTGCAACAGTGCACAAACAGGACCACAACACAATAAGAACACGATAAAAATTTCCCATAACACAAATGTCAAAAAGCTGCTTAGAAATTTTAAAACAACTAACAGCAAAAGTAGGATTTAGTATAGTATAGACTTGTTAAAAACACTAGACCTGGGTGTCCCCATCAAGCTAAATTTTAGATAACTTTAGACATTTTAATGCCTCAGCAAGGCTGTCCTAAGCTGGTCTAAAAGGATGACAAGTTGATGCCAAGTTGGGCTTGGTGGGGAGATCCTTTCCCAGTTGAGGGGCTGCCACTAAGAAGACCCTCCCTTGAAGCCACCTTTCCGTGGAGTTGGCAGAGGAAGGCCTCAGATATTGATTATATTACAGCCTGTGGTTAGAAGAAGCATTCTTCAAATATGGTGGTCCCAAGCCACATAGGATTTTTTAGGTTAAAACTAACATGTGAATTGGACTTGGAAACAAATAGGCAATGGATTCAAGTGGGCTAGATTTGTTGTTATGTGTTAGACCTTCTGCTCCCACTTTTAATCAGACTGATATACTTGGTACAAGCTGCAGCTTCTGAACAGTCTGCAGGGGCTACTTTGCATGGACTGCATTGCAGCAATCTAATTTAGAGGTTACCAGAGCATAGCTTTCTGAAATCACACTGTCCCTGTCCAGATAGGGGTGCAGCTGGGCCACCTGTGAAAATTGATAGTAGACACTCTAAGCTTCCAGTGACACAGATGGTTTAGGGGAACCCTCAAACTATGAACCTGCTCATTTAAGAGGAGTGTTACCACACCGGGAACAAGTTGAACACCCTCCATCTGGTGAGGGGCACCACCCACACTAATAGCATCTCAATCTTGTCTGGATTGAACTTCAGCTTGTTAGCCCCATCCAGTCCATTGTTGCAGCCACCTAACACTCTTTGCCACTGCTAAACACCCTAGGACACCCTAGGTTAACACAGTTTACCAGAGATTAATTGAGTGTAAGTCTCCTAGCTCAGGGGGAGAGTTACGTTTGTGCATAAAATTCAAACACTGAGATCAGTGCAAATGATGCTGCAGTTCTATATACATGCTTATGATCAAGCTCCCCTTTGACATGCTTATGATCAAGCTCTTCAAACTTTTCTGGCTTTTGCTGGATCATGGCCAACTGTGTCTAAAGTGTGGTTGCATGAGATGTAATTTTATTTGAACCAGAATGAAAGTACAGGTTCAGCACTGCATGAAACACCCACTGGAGATGCGACAATAGTCTAAATTGTGAAGAAAAATGAGGGTAGAAGAAAAGGGCAGAAGGCAAGCAAACTAAATAAAATATATACTTTGATTGCCAGTGGTTACCCAGCATTTTCCTAATCATACCCATCTCTGTATTTATACTCATTACCTTCCAACCTTTATAATAAGGTCAGAATTTGAGCCAAAGCAAACTTTCCTCTTGAGCATTATAATTGCTTTCTAAGTATACATTCATTTTCTGCAGTTAACAGCAATTACTCTGAATTACATGATCTATACAGCTTGCAACTTTCTGTGTTCTGAAGTAGGGCACCCAGTCCTATTTCAAGCATGTAGATGAGAAGAACCTGTAGATCTAGTGGAAAAAAAGCAAAGCCTCATAGTTCCTTTTTTAATACTTGAAATAGATTCATAGGATTACTTTCTTATTTACTGCATTGGTAGCACAGCTTCTGCTATGGAGTGTTGAATATATGGGTTCCCTAAGCATGTTTCTATCTTGATAACTGAACAGGCCAAAAACTTCAGAATTAATCAGTTATTCGTGTAAACCAATCTATTTATGTTTTTGGTCTTGTCTTCTCTTTTTCTGTTCCACCCAAATGTTTTATTCATCATTGTTGCTGCCGTTGAAGAATAACCTGCTTTTAAACACTTTTTCAAAGCAGCACACACAAGGAATTTCTACTTAATAAAATATGCAATTACATCAGAGACAGCAAGGCAGCATAAAATATCATAAATTGAATGACTACACACCACCTCTTACCTTCAGAGCTCTGTTTAGCATGTCTGTCTCCTTAGCTGCATCAGGGAATATTCTTATGTTGGGCAAGGTGTCCTCTGCAAGCTGATGGCATCTTACTCTGGCATACTAATTGAAACTCTCGATCACTTTGCTCTTGGTATGCTAATTGACATCTGGATGACCTCACTCAGTGGTTTCCTGTAGAAGTCAAACAGCATGGGGAACAAAATGACATTCTGTAGAATCCTGTAATGCATATTCCACCCACTAGAGCAATCCTCCCCTATTCTACTTTCTGGAAGGAACTTATTTATTTCATTTATTTAGGTTTTTATATCCCACTCATTAGTCCAGATTTCTCAGATAGCCCAGAGCTCTACCTAACTTACCGAGTAGGCATAGAACAAGTAGAGCACAGTATCTATCCCTTGTTCCCATTGTTTCTATGTGATTTAGAAGGGTATCATGGCTGGTGATGACTAAGGGTGACTAAGGTAGTTTTAGTGCCAAACCAGGGATGGAAGTCAGACTGAAATGGATTCATATTATATGTGTCACCCAAGTATTTTTGGTTCTGTACAGCCATCACTATCAACCCTTGCTCCCTAAAAGATGATTTATCACCAACTGATAGCACAGTCTTCTGGTTCCAAGAAAGATTTCTTAAGAATGTGAACTATTAACAGC